>NC_086447.1:698752875-699360791 GCF_028390025.1 Pseudophryne corroboree
ATCTTTCTATGCTGGTAATGCAAACATAGAATTCCTATAAACACACCTGACTTACATAGAGACACCTGTCTCTATGTAAGTCAGGTGTGTTTATAGGAATTCTATGTTTGCATTACCAGCATAGAAAGATATCTAGGTACGGCTATATACAGTATCAAGGATATCATATGTTCCTTGAACATACTACACATTGTGTTCTTTTGTTTCACATTTTATATATGATCGAGTATTCCATCATTGGATATTCAACCACCATGGTAACCCCTTTGGAATGATGTCGTTGAAAGAAACCGTTATATGAGGATATCTACTGTCCCTCACGTGAGTGTTAGGTACGCCCTCTTCAACCACCAATTGATAAAGAGCACATCACATCTTTAAAAGATACCTTTATGGGCCTGTCACCACCTGTCTTTGTGTAAGTCAGGTGTGTTCATATGAGGATACTGTTTCTATATGTTTGGATTGAAAAGATCACCTATTCTCTGACCATTCACATTGCCTAGAGAAGCCTACCAGCTCCTATTGGCAAAAAAATCCTAGACGCCATATCTCTATATTTATTTAGTTTCAAGCGACATTACTACACATTTTATTTTTGTTTTGTTTTTTCAATATGGCTGAGCTCTCCATCATAAATTGGACATAGATTATACCTGACTCTTCGACGGGAGACAGTACAGCTAAGTATTTGTTTTAGCACTCTCACATTTACCATCACTGCTTGAGCGATAGCACCATCTAGTCCACACCACCACTACTCCATCGGTCAAATGCGGCTGTTATTTCATACAACACGGGTATTCACTATTAATTCGTATTTGGGTGTTAGTCTCTGAATGCTCAAGTGCGGGTGGTTTTTTTTGCGATTCAATAAAAAAAGCAGCAAAAAAATAGACCTGCTTTTTCCTAGCGAGTTTGGATAATCATGCACGGATCAGTGAGATCTGTGCATGGTTATCTATGTGAAAGGGTCGTTTAGTGTAAAAACTGAAAAAAAAATTGCGTGGGGTCCCCCCTCCTAAGCACAACCAGCCTCGGGCTCTTTGAGCCGGTCCTGGTTGCAAAAATATGGGGGAAAAATTGACAGGGGTTCCCCCATATTTTAACAACCAGCACCGGGCTCTGCGCCTGGTCCTGGTGCCAAAAATACGGGGGACAAAAAGCGTAGGGGTCCCGCGTAATTTTTAACACCAGCACCAGGCTCCGTTAGTCAGAGAGATAATGCCACAGCCGGGGGACACTTTTATATAGGTCCCTGTGGCCCTGGCATTAAATCACTAACTAGTCACCCCTGGCCGGGGTACCCTGGAGGAGTGGGGACCCCTTAAAAGGGGTGTGTCCCCCTCCAGCCACCCAAGGGCCAGGAGTGAAGCCCGAGGCTGCCCCCCCATCCAAGGGCTGCGGATGGGGGGCTGATAGCCATGTGTAAAAAAAAGAATATTGTTTTTTGTAGCAGTACTACAAGTCCCAGCAAGCCTCCCCCGCAAGCTGGTACTTGGAGAACCACAAGTACCAGCATGTGGGGGGGAAACGGGCCCGCTGGTACCTGTAGTACTACTACAAAAAAATACCCAAATAAAAACAGAACTCACACACCTTGAAAGTAAAACTTTATTACATACGTGGACACCTACATTCACACATACTTACCTATGTTCACACGAGGGTCGGTCCACATCTCCATGTAGAATCCATGGGGTACCTGTGAATAAAATTATACTCACAAAAATCCAGTGTAGATCTGTCCTCTTCTGAGCTTGTAATTCATGTACTTGGCAAAAAAACAAACCGAAACACCCGAACCACGCACTGAAAGGGGTCCCATGTTTACACCTGGGACCCCTTTCCCCGACTGCCGAGACCCCCGTGACTCCTGTCACAGAGGGTCCCTTCAGCCAATCAGGGAGCACCACGTCGTGGCACTCTCCTGATTGCCTGTGCGCTCCTGAGCTGTCAGTCAGGCTGCGCACGGCAGAGATACAATGTAGCGCATAGGCGCTACATTGTATCCAATGGTGGGAACTTTACGGTCAGCGGTGAGGATACTCGCGGTCAACCGCTGACCGCAAAGTTCCCACCATTGGATACAATGTAGCGCCTATGGAGCCTGGTGCTGGTGTTAAAAATACGGGGAACCCCTACGCTTTTTGTCCCCCGTATTTTTGGCACCAGGACCAGGCGCAGAGCCCGGTGCTGGTTGTTAAAATATGGGGGAACCCCTGTCAATTTCCCCCCCATATTTTTGCAACCAGGACCGGCTCAAAGAGCCCGAGGCTGGTTGTGCTTAGGGGGGGGGACTCCATGCAATGTTTTTTTTGAATTTTAACACTTTAATTTTTTTTTAAGGGTGCACAATGAAGCCCTGCACGGATCTCACAGATCTGGATGGGATTCCTTGTGTTTTGTCAGGCAGTGTTTTACTCATCACTCCCGTAAAACACTGCCTGACATTACGAATCACATCGACATCGGAAAAGACGAATGTTGCAAACTCGGCAGATTAGTAAATGACCGTATCAGGATTCAAAAAGTTGCAGTAAAATGTACCCGATACCATTCGAGTTCAAACACCCTTAAAAACGGCTAAAACACGAATATTAGTTAATATACCCCCAGTTAGCAAACATTTGGCATTTGCCTTGTACTTAGTTACTATAGTAGCAGTAGTTTTTTTAAACCCCTGAATTGAGGCTGAAGCTGCTACATGCACCTCTTTTCCTGTACAGTAACACTAGTACGTGCACATATGATTCCATGGTCTTCCACTCACTTCTAATTTCAAAATGGTGGCCTCCATAAGAGAGTCTTAAATGTAACACAGCTAGACCAAAGATTGTGACATTTTTAAATCACATGAACATAATATTTAGTCTTGATTTCATATCCAAGGAGTATCCTGGGTCAATCCAAAGCTTGACTTAGATATGTATAACTCATATGTGGCAAATAAACCCATGTCTTAATAGCTCACCTCTAAATATAATGTAATAAATCAATAAATAAATAAAGAGAATTGTACATGTATAATTAAATACATTTTTCATGCATTTTTCATGAACAGGGCACTGTGAAAATGAATTAATGGAAAGCAGTCATGGAAAATAAAATATGCTCTGTTTAGAAAGAGGGATACAGTAGTTTAATGGATTTTTTTATTTACAGTAAGTTTATATAATGGATGCTGACATATAACGATAAAGTGCTATATTAACTATAAGAGTAAGTTGTACAAGCTATAAAATACATTCTATAAGATGTTCAACTTACTTGACAAAAAAAATATATAAAAAAACTTACGTTAGCCCACAAATTAAAACAAAATTAAAATAAATTTCAAGCATGATAACGCGTAAAATATTTCTACAAATGATGATGGATCATGCACATAGAACTCTGAAAGCCAAATCCATAGTGGACCAAAACCATCATGATGTAATTGTCCTTAATTTCTAAAGAAGGAAAGAGCAGGTTCTATCAGCTACTCATCACACTTCCACAGTGGACTTTTGTAATATACACATTCAGATTTATCAGGGCTTTGACTGCTCTACCATAAAAAAGGGAGGGATCTTCAACCATTACAAGAATCCACTGGCAACACAACTTGAAATACATATGGGGTTTTCTGTTTTATCTGCAAGTATCTATGGAGAATTTGTCCTTCACTGTTAAGACACTTCAACAGGGTCAAAAGATGCTAGATAAATTTGGCATTCATGCAGTATGGATGGTGTAATGGTTAGCATTACTGCCTCATAGCACTGAGGTCATGGGTTCAATTCCCACCATGGCCCTAACTGTGTGGAGTTTGTATATTCTCCCAGTACTTGCTTGGGTTTCCTCCGGGTACTCCGGTTTCCTCCCACAATCCAAAAATATACTGGTAGGTCAATTGGCTTCCAACAAAAAAAAATGAACCCTAGTGTGAACGTGTGTGCTTGTACATGTGATAGGAAATATAGATTGTAAGCTCCACTGGGTCAGGGACTGATGTGAATTGGCAAAATATTCTCTGTACAGTGCTGCAGAATATGTGTGCGCTATATAAATAACTGGTAATAAACAATAAATAAATGCCTCAGCTGTCACCAAAACATCAATGACCAAAAGTACCTGCTTCAGGCTGGTGGTAATCCTCCAAATGAGTAAGCCTAGACTCTCCTCCTTCATGAAGATTTTCCTCCCTTTCCTTTGAGGTTTACCATGCCTCAGCTGTTACCAAAACCTCAATGACCAAATGTGCCTGTTCCAGACTGGTGGTGATCCTCCAAATGAGTAAGCCTAGACTAACTTTTTCTGTTTTTATTATTTCATTTGCCACATTTGTATATGACATTTCCTTGTGTTTGTGTTTCAGTTTATGTTGTCTGTTTTTAAGGAAAAAATAGATTCATGCTAGTTTCTTTGCATACAGTATATATTTTTTGACCAATATTTAGTCTGTGGCAGTTTCAGTTTCAATTGTTTGATTTCCATTTCTTCCCCCTCCTGAAGGGCTTATCTATTTTCTTTACAAAATGGTTTTCTTTCATTATCAAGTCATACAAAATTCTGTTTTAGATTTGCTCTTATTTCCCTGAAATTACTTTATGCACATAACTAAAAACATGACCCTTCCTTTGTTAAATTGTTTAAATGCATTGAGTGAGTTGCACAGAAGTATGTGATACTTGGAGGAGACTTTAATATTATCTTGGAGCCAGTCCTTGACAGGTCTGCTTATTTCTCCAAATTCGCCCTGACTGCTACTCAAGACATGTTTACGTTTTGTGATTTCCTTAGGAAGCATGCTTTGTACGACACTTGGTGTTTGGAAAATGCTGAAGCTATAGACTACTAGAGATGAGCGCCGGAAATTTTTCGGGTTTTGTGTTTTGGTTTTGGGTTCGGTTCCGCGGCCGTGTTTTGGGTTCGACCGCGTTTTGGCAAAACCTCACCGAATTTTTTTTGTCGGATTCGGGTGTGTTTTGGATTCGGGTGTTTTTTTCAAAAAACCCTAAAAAACAGCTTAAATCATAGAATTTGGGGGTCATTTTGATCCCAAAGTATTATTAACCTCAAAAACCATAATTTCCACTCATTTTCAGTCTATTCTGAATACCTCACACCTCACAATATTATTTTTAGTCCTAAAATTTGCACCGAGGTCGCTGTGTGAGTAAGATAAGCGACCCTAGTGGCCGACACAAACACCGGGCCCATCTAGGAGTGGCACTGCAGTGTCACGCAGGATGTCCCTTCCAAAAAACCCTCCCCAAACAGCACATGACGCAAAGAAAAAAAGAGGCGCAATGAGGTAGGTGTGTGAGTAAGATAAGCGACCCTAGTGGCCGACACAAACACCGGGCCCATCTAGGAGTGGCACTGCAGTGTCACGCAGGATGTCCCTTCCAAAAAACCCTCCCCAAACAGCACATGACGCAAAGAAAAAAAGAGGCGCAATGAGGTAGCTGACTGTGTGAGTAAGATAAGCGACCCTAGTGGCCGACACAAACACCGGGCCCATCTAGGAGTGGCACTGCAGTGTCACGCAGGATGTCCCTTCCAAAAAACCCTCCCCAAACAGCACATGACGCAAAGAAAAAAAGAGGCGCAATGAGGTAGCTGACTGTGTGAGTAAGATAAGCGACCCTAGTGGCCGACACAAACACCGGGCCCATCTAGGAGTGGCACTGCAGTGTCACGCAGGATGGCCCTTCCAAAAAACCCTCCCCAAACAGCACATGACGCAAAAAAAAATAAAAGAAAAAAGAGGTGCAAGATGGAATTGTCCTTGGGCCCTCCCACCCACCCTTATGTTGTATAAACAAAACAGGACATGCACACTTTAACCAACCCATCATTTCAGTGACAGGGTCTGCCACACGACTGTGACTGATATGACGGGTTGGTTTGGACCCCCCCCAAAAAAGAAGCAATTAATCTCTCCTTGCACAAACTGGCTCTACAGAGGCAAGATGTCCACCTCATCATCATCCTCCGATATATCACCGTGTACATCCCCCTCCTCACAGATTATCAATTCGTCCCCACTGGAATCCACCATCTCAGCTCCCTGTGTACTTTGTGGAGGCAATTGCTGCTGGTCAATGTCTCCGCGGAGGAATTGATTATAATTCATTTTAATGAACATCATCTTCTCCACATTTTCTGGATGTAACCTCGTACGCCGATTGCTGACAAGGTGAGCGGCGGCACTAAACACTCTTTCGGAGTACACACTTGTGGGAGGGCAACTTAGGTAGAATAAAGCCAGTTTGTGCAAGGGCCTCCAAATTGCCTCTTTTTCCTGCCAGTATAAGTACGGACTGTGTGACGTGCCTACTTGGATGCGGTCACTCATATAATCCTCCACCATTCTTTCAATGTTGAGAGAATCATATGCAGTGACAGTAGACGACATGTCCGTAATTGTTGTCAGGTCCTTCAGTCCGGACCAGATGTCAGCATCAGCAGTCGCTCCAGACTGCCCTGCATCACCGCCAGCGGGTGGGCTCGGAATTCTGAGCCTTTTCCTCGCACCCCCAGTTGCGGGAGAATGTGAAGGAGGAGATGTTGACCGGTCGCGTTCCGCTTGACTTGACAATTTTCTCACCAGCAGGTCTTTCAACCCCAGCAGACTTGTGTCTGCCGGAAAGAGAGATCCAAGGTAGGCTTTAAATCTAGGATCGAGCATGGTGGCCAAAATGTAGTGCTCTGATTTCAACAGATTGACCACCCGTGAATCCTTGTTAAGCGAATTAAGGGCTCCATCCACAAGTCCCACATGCCTAGCGGAATCGCTCCGTGTTAGCTCCTCCTTCAATGTCTCCAGCTTCTTCTGCAAATGCCTGATGAGGGGAATGACCTGACTCAGGCTGGCAGTGTCTGAACTGACTTCACGTGTGGCAAGTTCAAAGGGCATCAGAACCTTGCACAACGTTGAAATCATTCTCCACTGCGCTTGAGACAGGTGCATTCCACCTCCTATATCGTGCTCAATTGTATAGGCTTGAATGGCCTTTTGCTGCTCCTCCAACCTCTGAAGCATATAGAGGGTTGAATTCCACCTCGTTACCACTTCTTGCTTCAGATGATGGCAGGGCAGGTTCAGTAGTTTTTGGTGGTGCTCCAGTCTTCTGTACGTGGTGCCTGTACGCCGAAAGTGTCCCGCAATTCTTCTGGCCACCGACAGCATCTCTTGCACGCCCCTGTTGTTTTTTAAAAAATTCTGCACCACCAAATTCAAGGTATGTGCAAAACATGGGACGTGCTGGAATTTGCCCATATTTAATGCACACACAATATTGCTGGCGTTGTCCGATGCCACAAATCCACAGGAGAGTCCAATTGGGGTAAGCCATTCCGCGATGATCTTCCTCAGTTGCCGTAAGAGGTTTTCAGCTGTGTGCGTATTCTGGAAACCGGTGATACAAAGCGTAGCCTGCCTAGGAAAGAGTTGGCGTTTGCGAGATGCTGCTACTGGTGCCGCCGCTGCTGTTCTTGCGGCGGGAGTCCATACATCTACCCAGTGGGCTGTCACAGTCATATAGTCCTGACCCTGCCCTGCTCCACTTGTCCACATGTCCGTGGTTAAGTGGACATTGGGTACAACTGCATTTTTTAGGACACTGGTGAGTCTTTTTCTGACGTCCGTGTACATTCTCGGTATCGCCTGCCTAGAGAAGTGGAACCTAGATGGTATTTGGTAACGGGGGCACACTGCCTCAATAAATTGTCTAGTTCCCTGTGAACTAACGGCGGATACCGGACGCACGTCTAACACCAACATAGTTGTCAAGGCCTCAGTTATCCGCTTTGCAGCAGGATGACTGCTGTGATATTTCATCTTCCTCGCAAAGGACTGTTGAACAGTCAATTGCTTACTGGAAGTAGTACAAGTGGGCTTACGACTTCCCCTCTGGGATGACCATCGACTCCCAGCAGCAACAACAGCAGCGCCAGCAGCAGTAGGCGTTACACGCAAGGATGCATCGGAGGAATCCCAGGCAGGAGAGGAATCATCAGAATTGCCAGTGACATGGCCTGCAGGACTATTGGCATTCCTGGGGAAGGAGGAAATTGACACTGAGGGAGTTGGTGGGGTGGTTTGCGTGAGCTTGGTTACAAGAGGAAGGGATTTACTGGTCAGTGGACTGCTTCCGCTGTCGGCCAAAGTTTTTGAACTTGTCACTGACTTATTATGAATGCGCTGCAGGTGACGTATAAGGGAGGATGTTCCGAGGTGGTTAACGTCCTTACCCCTACTTATTACAGCTTGACAAAGGGAACACACGGCTTGACAAATGTTGTCCGCATTTCTGGTGAAATACTTCCACACCGAAGAGCTGATTTTTTTGGTATTTTCACCAGGCATGTCAACGGCCATATTCCTCCCACGGACAACAGGTGTCTCCCCGGGTGCCTGACTTAAACAAACCACCTCACCATCAGGATCCTCCTGGTCAATTTCCTCCCCAGCGCCAGCAACACCCATATCCTCCTCATCCTGGTGTACTTCAACACTGACATCTTCAATCTGACTATCAGGAACTGGACTGCGGGTGCTCCTTCCAGCACTTGCAGGGGGCGTGCAAATGGTGGAAGGCGCATGCTCTTCACGTCCAGTGTTGGGAAGGTCAGGCATCGCAACCGACACAATTGGACTCTCCTTGTGGATTTGGGATTTCGAAGAACGCACAGTTCTTTGCTGTGCTTTTTCCAGCTTGAGTCTTTTCATTTTTCTAGCGAGAGGCTGAGTGCTTCCATCCTCATGTGAAGCTGAACCACTAGCCATGAACATAGGCCAGGGCCTCAGCCGTTCCTTGCCACTCCGTGTGGTAAATGGCATATTGGCAAGTTTACGCTTCTCCTCCGACAATTTTATTTTAGGTTTTGGAGTTCTTTTTTTACTGATATTTGGTGTTTTGGATTTGACATGCTCTGTACTATGACATTGGGCATCGGCCTTGGCAGACGACGTTGCTGGCATTTCATCGTCTCGGCCATGACTAGTGGCAGCAGCTTCAGCACGAGGTGGAAGTGGATCTTGATCTTTCCCTAATTTTGGAACCTCAACATTTTTGTTCTCCATATTTTAATAGGCACAACTAAAAGGCACCTCAGGTAAACAATGGAGATGGATGGATACTAGTATACAATTATGGATGGACTGCCGAGTGCCGACACAGAGGTAGCTACAGCCGTGGACTACCGTACTGTACTGTGTCTGCTGCTAATATAGACTGGTTGATAAAGAGATGTAGTATGTATGTATAAAGAAGAAAGAAAAAAAAACCACGGGTAGGTGGTATACAATTATGGACGGACTGCCGAGTGCCGACACAGAGGTAGCTACAGCCGTGGACTACCATACTGTGTCTGCTGCTAATATAGACTGGTTGATAAAGAGATGTAGTATGTATGTATAAAGAAGAAAGAAAAAAAAACCACGGGTAGGTGGTATACAATTATGGACGGACTGCCGAGTGCCGACACAGAGGTAGCTACAGCCGTGGACTACCGTACTGTGTCTGCTGCTAATATAGACTGGTTGATAAAGAGATGTAGTATGTATGTATAAAGAAGAAAGAAAAAAAAACCACGGGTAGGTGGTATACAATTATGGACGGACTGCCGAGTGCCGACACAGAGGTAGCTACAGCCGTGGACTACCGTACTGTGTCTGCTGCTAATATAGACTGGTTGATAAAGAGATGTAGTATGTATGTATAAAGAAGAAAGAAAAAAAAACCACGGGTAGGTGGTATACAATTATGGACGGACTGCCGAGTGCCGACACAGAGGTAGCTACAGCCGTGGACTACCGTACTGTACTGTGTCTGCTGCTAATATAGACTGGTTGATAATGAGATGTAGTATGTATGTATAAAGAAGAAAGAAAAAAAACCCACGGGTAGGTGGTATACAATTATGGACAGACTGCCGAGTGCCGACACAGAGGTAGCTACAGCCGTGGACTACCGTACTGTACTGTGTCTGCTGCTAATATAGACTGGATGATAATGAGATGTAGTATGTATAAAGAAGAAAGAAAAAAAAAACCACGGGTAGGTGGTATACAATTATGGATGGACTGCCGAGTGCCGACACAGAGGTAGCTACAGCCGTGGACTACCGTACTGTACTGTGTCTGCTGCTAATATAGACTGGTTGATAATGAGATGTAGTATGTATGTATAAAGAAGAAAGAAAAAAAAACCACGGGTAGGTGGTATACAATTATGGACGGACTGCCGAGTGCCGACACAGAGGTAGCTACAGCCGTGGACTACCGTACTGTACTGTGTCTGCTGCTAATATAGACTGGATGATAATGAGATGTAGTATGTATAAAGAAGAAAGAAAAAAAAACCACGGGTAGGTGGTATACAATTATGGATGGACTGCCGAGTGCCGACACAGAGGTAGCTACAGCCATGGACTACCGTACTGTACTGTGTCTGCTGCTAATATAGACTGGATGATAATGAGATGTAGTATGTATAAAGAAGAAAGAAAAAAAAACCACGGGTAGGTGGTATACAATTATGGACGGACTGCCGAGTGCCGACACAGAGGTAGCTACAGCCGTGGACTACCGTACTGTACTGTGTCTGCTGCTAATATAGACTGGTTGATAATGAGATGTAGTATGTATAAAGAAGAAAGAAAAAAAAACCACGGGTAGGTGGTATACAATTATGGATGGACTGCCGAGTGCCGACACAGAGGTAGCTACAGCCGTGGACTACCGTACTGTACTGTGTCTGCTGCTAATATAGACTGGATGATAATGAGATGTAGTATGTATAAAGAAGAAAAAAAAACCACGGGTAGGTGGTATACAATTATGGACGGACTGCCGAGTGCCGACACAGAGGTAGCTACAGCCGTGGACTACCGTACTGTACTGTGTCTGCTGCTAATATAGACTGGATGATAATGAGATGTAGTATGTATAAAGAAGAAAGAAAAAAAAACCACGGGTAGGTGGTATACAATTATGGACGGACTGCCGAGTGCCGACACAGAGGTAGCTACAGCCGTGGACTACCGTACTGTACTGTGTCTGCTGCTAATATAGACTGGATGATAATGAGATGTAGTATGTATAAAGAAGAAAAAAAAAACCACGGGTAGGTGGTATACAATTATGGATGGACTGCCGAGTGCCGACACAGAGGTAGCTACAGCCGTGGACTACCGTACTGTACTGTGTCTGCTGCTAATATAGACTGGATGATAATGAGATGTAGTATGTATAAAGAAGAAAGAAAAAAAAAACACGGGTAGGTGGTATACAATTATGGATGGACTGCCGAGTGCCGACACAGAGGTAGCTACAGCCGTGAACTACCGTACTGTGTCTGCTGCGACTGGATGATAAATAATGATATAAAAAAATATATATATATCACTACTGCAGCCGGACAGGTATATATTATATAATGACGGACCTGCTGGACACTATCTGTCAGCAGAATGAGTTTTTTATAGAATAAAAAAACACCACACAAGTCACACGACGAGTGTTTAACTTTTTCAGGCAATCACAATATAGTATACTATACTGGTGGTCAGTGTCGTCAGGTCACTGGTCAGTCACACTGGCAGTGGCACTCCTGCAGCAAAAGTGTGCACTGTTTAATTTTAATAATATGTACTCCTGGCTCCTGCTATAACCTATAACTGCTCCCCAGTCTCCCCCACAATTAAGCTGTGTGAGCACAGTCAGATATTATACATAGATGATGCAGCACACTGGGCTGAGCACAGATATGGTATGTGACTGAGTCACTGTGTATCGTTTTTTTCAGGCAGAGAACGGATTATATTAAATAAAACTGCACTGGTGGTCACTGGTCAGTGGTCAGTCACTAGTAAACTCTGCACTCTCTAGTACTCCTAAGCTCCAGTAAATCAAGTGTCTCTGTCTCAATCTCACTCTCTCTCTTCTAATCTAAATGGAGAGGACGCCAGCCACGTCCTCTCCCTATCAATCTCAATGCACGTGTGAAAATGGCGGCGACGCGCGGCTCCTTATATAGAATCCGAGTCTCGCGATAGAATCCGAGCCTCGCGAGAATCCGACAGCGTCATGATGACGTTCGGGCGCGCTCGGGTTAACCGAGCAAGGCGGGAAGATCCGAGTCGCTCGGATCCGTGTAAAAAAAGCTGAAGTTCGGGCGGGTTCGGATTCCGAGGAACCGAACCCGCTCATCTCTATAGACTACTCATTTTTTTGCACCACCATCATACTGTATAAACATGTTCTTTGTAGCACATTTCATTATGCATGAGATTACTTCAGCAGGCATAATTCCTTTTTCATGGTCAGACCACACAGGGATTCTTTTTCTTTTAGACCTCTAAAGGTTCCTCCTTCATGTCAGTGTTGATGATTAGATGACTTATCATTCTTGAATCTCACTTTGGTCTTGGGCATTTCCTTCACTTATACAGAGTTCTTTACACTTAACAATACAGATAAAGTTGCACTGGCAGCCATGTGAGAAGCTCATAAATCCAATATTCAGGGCAACCTCATTAGTTTAACCTCCCATATGACAGAATAAGAGAATTAGAAGTATCCACTTGTAAACCCAGATCTCCTTGCTTCTCTACCAACATAAAATATCTCTGACTCACCATCTATTTCAAATCAGTGCCCTCAAAGGCCAAGTAAATGGTATTATTTCTATCCGCACTGCTAGTACTCACAAGATACTCCGCCAATGTTTCTACGATAAAGCGACAAAGCTGACTCTATGTTGCAGAATAATAGATTATCTGTTCTGATCGACAAGTTTAAAAGAGACAGTCTAACTCCTATATCACATATGACATAAGTCAGATCATGAATGATATTCCTGACTTTTCTGAGGTAATATACAATCTGCCCAGGTTTACTACGCTCTCTGGTGTGCTACACGATGAGACAGATGACTACCTTGCACCAGTTTCACTACTTAAACTTTCAGATTGCCCTTGTGCTTTCCTCAACTCAGACATCACTGACTAGGAAGTCTAGAAGGCTATTAAAAGTCTGAAGTTTTTCTCTACCCTGGGACCCGATGGCCTCACCCAGCAGCAATATTACAAAAAGCTTTTCAGTGTTTTAGATCCATTTCTCACAGAGTATTTCAATAAAGATTTCCATGAGGCCTCGTTCAATCCTGCCTTGACAATGGCAAATAACATAGTTATTCCAAAGCCAGATAAAGGATGTAATTCACTAAGGATTGCAATGGTCAAACTGTTTGCAGCAGCTTTGCAATTGCAAACTTTAGCAATGCAAATGCAGGAGAAGGTGCATGCCACATCCTCCCTGCATTTGCAATGCGATTGCATCTAAGGTGAACATCGTAACCATCAGTTGTGATGTTCATCTGCGATGGCAGGCTGGGTAAGGTTAAGGTTTCTTAACCTTACCATTAAGGGGGATACTCACGGAGCGATATTCTAAGCAGTCTGACTAGATTGCTTAGAATTTAAGCATTATCGCTCCGTGTGTTCCCCCCTACAGCGATAGCGATGCGCAGCCCCGCGCATCTCTATCGCTGCTGCTAGATTGGCCTGCATGCAGGCCAATCTAGCGGGTCACTCACTTCACCCGCTGGGTGAAGTGAGCACCCCCCCGTCTCCCCCCGCACGCTCAGCACACATCGCGCTGTGCTGAGCGGCGGGAGAGATGTGTGCTGAGCGATTTACTCAACACGCATCTCTCCCACATCGGCCCGTGGGTACTGGGCTTTACAGTGCAGTGCAGCTTCCGATTTAGCACATCTACGATCAGATCTGAATCACCCTCCCAGGAATCTTGACTAAAAAAATTTCACAAAAGGAATATATTTGCACAAAGGATGAATAAGTAATAATCTGCATATGATTTCTCTAAGCTATCCATAATTACAAAAATCTATACTGTTTATCTCTCTTAGGTTATAAAAATTACATAATGAAATTAGTGTGAGTGCATATGGGAGACTTAACATGCACAGTACCCATCTGCCATTGGGCCTAATTCAGACCTGATCGCTCGCTAGGCTTTTTTTGCACTGCTGCAAGCAAATAGTCGCCGCCCATAGGGGAGTGAATTTTCACTTTGCAAGTGTGCGAACGCATGTGTAGCAGAGATGCACAAACATATCTTGTGCAGTCTCTGAGTAGCCCAGGACTTTCTCAGCCGCTGCGAACGCTTCAGCCTGTCTGGGATTGGAATTGACATCAGGAACCCCCCCTGCAAACACATGGACATGCCTGCGTTTTTCCAACCACTCCCAGAAAACGGTCAGTTATCACCCACAAATGCCTTCTTCCTGTCAATCTCCTTGCGATCACCCGTGCAAATGGATTCTTCGCACAAACCCATCGCTGAGCAGCGATCCGCTTTGTACCTGTGCGATGCACCTGCGCATTGTGGTACATACGCATGCGCAGTTCTGACCTGATTGCAGCTCTGCAAAAAAAGCTAGAGAGCAATCAGGTCTGAATACCCCCATTGTAAGTATCACAGTCTAAAAATAAAAAATATTGTAGTTCAAAAAAGGTAAAACCATGCTTTTCTGGCATTTAAGTCTGCATTAACTTTTCAAAGGGGGTTGAAATAGATTACTATGTAGATACACATTGTGCAACAGACATCCTGTAAAGGATGAAGAGAATAGAAAAATAGAAAAGTGCACACTTACAGTGGAGGTAATCAATAGTGAGTGACCGTGCATGAGAGGGGGAGAGAGAGAGAGAGAGAGAGAGAGAGGGAGAGGGAGAGGGAGAGGGAGAGGGAGAGGGAGAGGGAGGTGCTGGAAGTAAGATAAACAGAGTACAGGTTCAGAAAATGAGAGATATGCGAAAGGAGTAGAGAATGAAAGAGATGCATGAGAGGCAGCAATTGGGAAAGAGAGTGGGGGAGAGGCAAGGGATGGGGAGAAGGCGAGATAGAGACAGAAGGGATTCAGGCAGGGGAGGGGGGAGATGGGGAGAGAGAGAGACAGGGGAGGTGGGCAGGGGGTGTCAGGGATGAGACCGGAAAGAGCTGGAGAAAGAGAGATGGGGAAGGACAGCAAAATGGGGATCAAGATTGTATAATAGAGAGAGAGATGGGGATATGGGCAATATAATATAATATCCATCAGCTATAATATAATATAAATCAGATAGTTTAATATAAAAATGCAGTAGCAGATTGTTACCATAACGTAATTGTGTTCATTTTGGAAAAATAATTTATATTTCCACTCTGCTGTTCTCATTGCTGCCATGCTGTTAAGGGGTGGTCTTCTGTTTGCCGGCAGCCAAGCTCCCAACACCCAACTTACCGGTGCCGGAATCCCGACCGCCGGCATAACGACACTTTTTCTCCCTCTTGGGGGTCCACAACCCCCCTGGAGGGAGAATAGATAGCGTGACGCGTGTAGCATGCCACCGTGCCTGCAGTGTGGCGAGCGCAGTGAGCCCGCAAGTGGTCCATTTGTGCTCGCCTAGCTGTCGGTTTGCCAGCGGTCAGGATTCCAGCGCTGGTATGCTGGACGCTGGGAGCTGGCATACCCTACTACACCCCTGTTAACAGTGATTGTGGAATCATACAGTTTGTTGCTTTCAAATACATCGACAAAGCTGGCCCACAACTCTGCTATTATAGCTGCACAAAGCTCCCCATTATCAAACAGAGCAAATTGGGCGGGCTCCAGGCACGGTCAAATGGGCTGTCACACCATAAGGGTGCTGCCGGGAATGTTGACTGGTACCAGGGCTGGCCTGAGCAGCCATGTAGACAGAGAACACATACATCTTTTCGAATGTGGGGCTGGCCACAAGCTAATCGGAGATCATGGACCGGCAGACAATTAGGCAGTGGCAGCTCCTTATTGGCTGCCGGACCGCAAGCTCCGACTGGCTTGCGAGCTGGTACCAAATTTGAAATGGCCACCGGCACTGTCTGTCTATATATCTGCCAACTGCTCTGCCTGGCTGTCCCCATCCTGCTTGGTTCCGCAGTTTGACTGTCTGCAGCCAGACACTGAGAGTCAGAAAGAGTGAGGGAGAGAAAGAGAGAGACAGTGCAGCCAGACTGAGAATGAGAGTGGTGTGTGTGTAAAGAAGATAGAGAGAGAGAAAGAGAGAGAGCGAGAGAGAGAGAGAGAGAGAGAGACAGAGTATGTAACCAGACACTAATTATTCCCAGATTTATCAAGACTTGGGGGCCTATTCATAAATTGTAAGCTTGCGAGCAGGGCTTTCCTACCTCTATGTCTGTCTGTTTTTACCCAGCTTTGTTCTATTACTGTTGTTCTAATTGTAAAGGGCAACGGAATATGCTGTGCTATATAAGAAACTGTTAATAAATAAATGTATAATTTGCATACTATACATTTGTACAGAGCAGATGATTGGTTGCCATGGGCAATTTCTCTACAGGCTTACTTTTCCACTCTTTTCGCTGCTTCATCAATAGACCCCTTGAAAATACATTGCACTAGGATAAAGTACCAACCAATCAGCTACTGTCATTTTTCAAACACAGCCTGTAACATGGCAGTTAGGAGCTGGTTGGTTGGTACTTTATCATCTTGCAGTTTATCACTGTCCAAAGCTTGATAAATCTGGGCCTAAAGGAGCCCATAAATCAGCAATCAATTGGGACAATCTGATATTTTGCAGATGATTGTGTCAATAAATCTGCAATGTATGGGGGTTCACAGATCACACACTTCGCCCACAAATTGATTGGATGTTAAATCAGGTTTTCCAACATGTTTAATTTCACAGATCAATTGGGATTGTAGAGTATTGGTAAAAATCAGCAAATCTGCAGACCGTTTCTAGCAAACTGATGAGCCCGCAAGGGGCTCTATGCACTAGCCCCACTGCCGGCATTCCGGCGGTCGGGATCCTGGCACCCGTATGCTGGGCACCAGGATCCCGACAGCCGGCATTTCGTAGTAGACCTGTATTAATCTTCTTGTCTGAGCCTTGAATGTTACAGATGTATTTGGAAAATGGATAGGTACATGAAAGATGGAAATCTGAGCAACAAGTGAAAATTCAAGCCTTATATTAATAACATCACATTTCAATCATCCAACATGTACTATTTTATTAATAGCATTAACATTTAATAAATAAGCATCTGCTTTTAAGATATTCATTGAAAGCTCCCCACCAAAAATTAAATGAAAGCCCTTACCCCACCATTAAGTTATTATTATTATTATTATTATTATTATTATTTACTTATATGGCACCACAATGGTACAGCAGCACCTAACAATATACAAGAAAACAAAGACTTACAGTGCAAGACAATCTAGGTAGGAAAAATACATAGTATATAAACATTTCTGCATCAGGGGATAGGTCACTGAAATAATCATCAGGGTGTCAGAAACCAAGGTCTGGGTGCTGTTGTAGGGAGTATGGAGTAGAAAATAGTCTAATGGAGAGAAAAGCACATGAGGGAAGGGGGCCCTGCTCATGAGAGCTAACATTCTGATGGGAAGAGAGGTACAAATAGGGGTGACACAGATGGGGTAGACAGTGAGCATGTAACACAGGGTTAGGAAGAGGGATGGTTGGGTTTGATGACAGCTTGTTTTAAGTTTTGTAGAGAAGTGGAGAGTCTGGTAGGGAGAGATAGAGCATTCCAGAGGTAGGGACCACTATGGCCAAAATCTTGGAGGCAGGAATGGGAGAAAGTAATAAGGTGGCAGGAGAGGCAGCATGTATTTTTGGAGAAAAGAGGGTGGATGGAAGTGTAACGAGAGATAAGGTCAGATATGTAAATGGGAGAGGAATGGGTGATAGCTTTGTGAGTGTGAGATACTTGAATTGGATACTGAAGGGGAAGGGGAGCTAGTAAAGGACTAAAGAGAGGTGGGAGGTGGATGTAGTATGCTTGGAGGGGAAGATGATATGGGCAGCAGCATTCAGGATAGATTAGAGTGGAGAGAGGGATTTGTTAGGATGATTGGATAGTAGGAGATTACAGTAGTCTAATTTGGAGATGATTAGTGAGTGGACGAAAGTCTTACTAGCATCCAGGGTGAGAAACGGTCTGATCCTGGAAATATTTTGGAGATGGAAACAGCAGGTTTGCAAGTGGTACTGAATGTGTGGTGTGAAAGAGATATAGGACTCAAGGATAACTCCAAGACAGTGTACTTAAGGGCTATAGGAGATATTTGTGCCATCAATAGATAGTGAAATTGTAGGAGGGGAGGTTATGTAGGAGGGTGGGAAAATGATCAGCACAGTCTTAGACATGTTAAGTTTAAGAAAGTGCTAGTTATCCATTAAGAGATAGCAGAGAGACAGCTGAAGATATAGTTTGAGTTAGGAGAGAGGGGGAGATTTCAGGGTAGGAAAGTAGATTTGAGTATCATCAGCATAGAAATGATATTAAAAGTTAAAAATGTGAATGAGATCATGTAAAGAGGATGTATGGAAAGAGAAAATGAGAGGTCCAAGAACAAAACCTTTGAGGGACACTTACTGCTAGGGGAAGTGCAAGAGAAGTGTAGTCATGAAAGGAGACAGCAAAGGAGTGGTCAGAGAAGTAGGAGGACAGCAAGGAGAGGACAGTATCACACAGACCAATTGAGTGAAGGATTTGCAGGAGGAAATGGTGGTCAACAGTGTCAAAAGCAGTGGGGAGGTCAAGGATAATAAGCAGAGAGTAGTGGCCCTTGGATTTAATAGTATGGAGGTCATTGCAGACTTTCATGAGGATAGTTTCAGTGGAGTGGAGAGGATAGAAGCTAGACTGAAATTAGTCAATCAGGGAGTGGGAGGAAAGAAAGCCAGTAAGGCAATTGTAGACAATACGTTCAATTAATTTGGAGGTAAAAATAAGTTGAGAGATGGGTAGGTAGTTGGAGAGAGTGTTAGGATCAAGGGTAGGTTGTTAAGAATAGGGGAGACAATTGAATGCTTGAAGGCAGAGGGGACAGTGCCTGATGACAGTGAGTGAGAGAAAGGTTGGCAAGATGGGAACAGGTAGAAGGAGAGAGGTAGCAGAGGAAGTGGGAGGGGATAGAGTCTAATGGGGAGGCGGAGGGGGACTGGATGAGGGCCATTATTTTATCTCGAGATAAAAGAGAAGCAGAAGTCAGAGTTGTTGAGAAGGATGGGAAGGAGGAAAGTTGTGGGTTGTTGAGGGTCTGTTGGAATGTGATGTTCTGACATATGGAGTTAATTTTGAATGTGAAGTAGGTAGCAAAATCAATGTCCAACTCCCTCATGCCAAATGGGTTTTTGGCATCTTCTCTTTTCTTTCCCTGGATGAGATGCAGTAGCCTGTGAACTTGGCCCTTCTTCCTCTTCAGTTTGTGGGCCAGATTGTTGCATTTGGGTAGTGGGCACAGAATCTTCCTCAGTTTGCCCCACATCTTCCTCAGCCAGGGAACTGGGGCCAGCTTCTTGTTGTAGTATTGGATCAGGTGCACTAAATATCCCAATGGGTACTAATTGTTAAATAAAATTGTTCTTTGTAAATGGGGTACAGTGTAAGGTCTTTCCTGCCACTAGTGTCAATTACTGTCTAGTTTAGACAAATTATGTCATAAAAACAATAAATAAACAAAAAAGTGGTTGTTTACGTCCCTTCATGCAAGACGTGTCTCTGCATGTAATAGTGGTCTTTAGTGGCTCCTTCAGCGTCTTCTTCCTTATTTTGTGGGGCTCCAAGAAAGGGACGTTCCATATAAAAGGTAAGACAAGGAATTCTCCTTGTGTGTATCGTTTTAGCACATTTAATAATTTGCTCTTAGTGTAGACCATAAAGTATACACCAGGCATATATAAAATCATAAAATCAAAACACTGATAGAAAATATTCAATTAAAATCATTATGTGAAAGCACACTGGCACAAAGGGTTAATCCAAGATTGTTAATGAATGTAGAATTACTGGAAATTCTGAGAGCTGTCTTTAACTGTACAGAGAAAAGGAGCGACTGGGCACTGGTATGTAATCGGTTGTTGATAATATTGTAAAAAACCAAAGGCGGACAATTAAACTATAGGAAAGGGAGATACGTTCTTTCGATAATAGTCCTTATTGGTGGTGCGCCCACTGCCAGCTGTCTTTAACTCTCAGCCAGATGTCATAGAACTGTAAAATCAGCATCCTGGGATTTGGCAGACTGGATACCGGTAATCTCAAAGTCTCCATCAGATTGGATGTCCCCTGTGCTCCTCCAATGCGTTTCAACCCACACTGGGGTTTTTATCAAGGTAAGTGTGCCAGGGTACTGCACTTTCCCCTTATTTAACCTCCCTTTGTCCAATCGTATCAGTCGCTCCACTAATTAAATGGATAGCAGCTGATACAGCATGGCTCCCCCCTAGTTGTTAATCTGGTTGTCATAGCAACTGTATTTTTATTGGCAAGTGGTTTCCAATCATGTGACACCTCCATCACACGATGTTCTCCTTGGCTCTTATAATCAGGCTCTTAAGCCTGTATAACCCCCAAACTGGTCTTTGGATCTGAAGGGCGCTATGCACTGTCCTTTTTAATAAAGCCAATATCCATGGGCGCATCACTGACCTGCACTTCTGGTCCTGCTGACCCGATGATGTCATATCCTGTGTTTCTGTTTTGTTGCTGTACTTTTTGTTAGGCATTTTGATGGTTATGTGCAATGTGGATATGTATATCCATATCTCCCTTCTTACTCAAGGGGGGCAGGTTACTCTCCAATAGTCCCGATGTCCATAGATGTGTTGCAGACCTCTACTTCCAGTCCCACTATCCTGATGACATCATATCCTTTGATGTTCTATTGCTGTCCTACTTGCTGCTAGGCATCACAGGGAGTCCTATTAGTCATATATACTAGTGAAAAGGTGCATTCATGTGTCTCTCCTTGATATGATTGAGAAGATAATTCTTTAATTGTCCTACAATAAAGGATATCTAACTCTCTCTGCACATGTTATATCTGCCTCCCCTGCAGTGCATATGGTTTTGCCCAATTGCTAACAAAAATCCTGATGCGATCAACTTGGAATTACCCCCCATGTGTTTTTTACTTTTCCTAATATCTACTACTTATATTGATTCGCTGTAAGCAGATATTTTCAAGTCTAATTATTGCTATATATATGAATTCCCAGTTTAAAAAGTGGTTACAGGTGAATAAAAATCACCAGGATAAATGGTCAATATTAATGGGTTATCAATAAGATCTTGACTATACGTAAATACATTAAAAACTTCCTGTATATAACTTAAAGTGAGAGCTAATATATTCAAGTTGATAGCTTCAATTTTAATAGATGAAATTAGCTAAAAAAACAAATAGTTTGTGCAGGGTGAAGTGGATGTTTACAACAATCACTTAAGTTCGAAATCAAGAGCTAATCCTGAGAGCTGCAATGTGTTATATTTATGAATGAGTTTCATCTCATTTTTGGCTAAAAGTGTCGATATACCTTTTTGTCTATTATTATACTCCACCTTTTTTATCCCTACGAATCTAATGATATTTTTAGGGTCACAATTGTGGTTCTTCTCAAAATGGTTCGATAGGGCATGTGTTTCCAAACCCTTCTTGATGTTTCTTATGTGTTCGCTGATTCGGACCTTTAATGGTCGCGATGTTCGTCCGATGTAGAAGAGATGACAAGAACATTCAATCACATAGATGATGTTCTTAACGTTGCAAGTAATAAACTCCTCTATCTTATGCTGTTCACCATTGATAGTAAGGATTTCCATTTTTTTCCACTGTCGGTTTTGATCTCCTTACATTCCATGAACGATCCACAGCAATGAAACCCTTTACTATTGATGCTTCCTTCCTTCTTTTTTGGTGGTAGGTCACTTCTTACCAAACGATTTCTTAAATTTGACGCTTTTTTTATATGTGAAAATAGGTGCCGGTTTAATGACCAAACTGGATTTTTTTGCTAAGGATTGTAGTGCTTCCCGTTCTTTCAATGTCATGTTGCATTTTTTGGCCTTACAGTTAATTTCTTTGAGATCATCTTGTACCAAGGTGGTGAAGGTCTCTATAAAGTTTCCCTTAACGTGTTGCAGAAAGAACACAGACTTGGGTTCACAGACTTGATGTTATTTCTGTTTCTCGCAGAGACACGTCTTGCATGAAGGGATGTATACAACCACTTTTTTGTTTATTTATTGTTTTTATTACATAATTTATCTAAACTAGACAGCAACTGACAATAGCGGCAGGAAAGACCTTACACTGTACCCCATTTACAAAAGAACCATTTTATTTAGCAATTAGCACCCATAGGGATATTTAGTGCATCCACGATCCAATATTGCTATATTGAAGTGTGGGAAACACTACCATTTGCACTAGAAGTCCCATGGCAGCTATTTATTGCGCACCAAAAGACACACGATTATCTATAAACAAACAGCTTCTTATTGTGTTTGTCCAGTAGATGAGGGTACTTAACTACTGGGTCCTGCTCCTCTCTCCTCTGCACAGTAGGTGGTTGTTGCTGTGCAATTTGGCATCGTCTTTCTTTACTTGCTCTTATTCTTTGTTTGATAGTTTCATATAAAGATCTTAGCCTTCTAAGCTCATGTGCTGTATCACTATCTGAAGATATGATGCAGTTAGCATGTGCATATGGTTCAGGGGGTGTTTTTTTAAACCTGCATATGCATGTTTTGCATAATTTTGCACAGGTGATGCATACACAATTGGTATATTTGCTGTGATTGCCAACACTATTTAACCACTTGCCTCCGATGCCTGGCATGGTCGCATCAGATGCAACCATGCCTGCAAGTGTCTTATCTGACATGGTCACACGGGATGCGACCAGTCAGATAGAGAGTGTTAGCAGCGGCAAGAAAGAGAAACTTCCCTCCGCTGTTGCTGTCAGAGGGATCAGAAGGTCCCTCTGCCTCCCTGCACTCTCCCCTACTGATTGCCATGCTGCCGATAACTGTTGATCGGTCAGCATGGAAGAACCCACCCCTACAGCAGCTGCAGACAATGGCAGCCGCTGGGGAGTGTAAATTAACCCTCTCAAGCCACCCCCAGACCCCCTCTGTATACCTGGAGGCTGTCCCGGCTTTCAAAATGAAATCCGCGATGGTCATGATGATCCCAATGTACCCGATCGATGTTTCGATGTTTGAAGAAAAATATTTTTTAAACATATATAGATTTTTTTTTCATTTTTTTTCAACTAAAATCATTTGGGATAGGGTTAAATTCATGTTCTTCACCTAATTCACTCATAAAAAAAATCCAGGCAATTTTGGAGCGGTTTTTGGTGAAATAAATCGTCAGTTAAGTGGTTAAGCATGTTCTAGCCATCCATGGTTTGTGGTTGTATGGAGGAGAAGAAGCTGCGTGTCGAGGTGTGCATTGTAGAGAGGTCTTTGGAGGTGAGGTTTATTTTTAAAATTGAATAAATGAAATATGTAGTGATTGTGTTCAAATTTCTCTGGAGGAATGTTAATGTAATGTGTTATGCAGAGTTGTGCTGTTTTTTTGTTGTTGTGGTAAATATGTGATATGGTGATGGTTCTATGACTCCGCACAGCGTGTGTTTGCAACACGGCCATCTGTAGTGTGTTTTGGTATGCAGTGCGTTTTTTTTGTGCATTGCGGTCACACAGCATGTAGGACAAACAATGCATGTTGTATTTGGTTTTGGTAATGATTTTTTTTGTTTATATTGAAGGATGTTTGCAGTGTGGATGACCTGACTTATGTTTTTTTCCCATTTATTCTCAAGCGAAAAACAGTTTTATTTTGTCCTTTGTCAAAGTTGCATAATTTTTGTTGTTTCTCTGCCCTTTAGGTTTTTTTTAATTGAGTTAAAAGTATATCTACTGGTAAGTATATGCATGGTCATAGGTGTGTGATGTGTGTTGGGTTGTTGGTTTCTATTTGTGTGCTTATTAAGATTATTTTTCATTTTATTCAAGGGTGCATATCTTTTTGTTTATTTTTTGACGAATTATGCTATTTTGTTGGCTATTTTGCCCTTTTGGCATATTGTTTTCCAATTCTATACATATCTGCTGGTAAGTATATGCATGGTCATAGGTGTGTGTTGTGTGGTGGGTTGTTGGTTTCTATTTGTGTGCTTATGAAGTGTTTGTTTCTCTTTTCTTCTCAAGGGAGCTTATTTTTTGATAATTTTTTGGCCAAAGTAGGCTTGTTAATTTTTTTGCAGCCTTTGATTGTTTCTTTGGTGTTTTTTTTTCGTCTGGTAAGTATATGCATGCTCATTGTGTTGTTGTGGTGTGTGTTGTTTTGTTGTGCTTTACTTATATTGTATATATTTTAAAATTTATGCAATGTTCCTTTCCACCTGTTGTGCACAATTTAGAGATGGATTACACCACATCAGTGGTTTAAAAGTTATTCAAATTGGTTCACAAGAATGTTTGTTACTAGAGATATGCGGTGGGCACTTTTCGTGTTTTGTGTTTTGGTTTTGGATCTGGATCCTTGCTCATGTTTTGGATCTAGATTGGCTTAGCCAAAACCACCCTTTCGGGTTTTTGTTTTGGATCTGGATGATTTTTTAAAACAACACAAAAACAGCTAAAATCACAGAATTTGGGGGTAATTTTGATCCTACCGTATTATTAACTTCAATAACATTCATTTCCAGTCTATTCTAAACACCTCACACCTCACAATATTGTTTTAAGGCCAAAGGTTGCACCAAGATAGCCGGATGACTTTGTTAAGTGACACAAGTGTGCAGCACAAGCACCTGTCCCATCTACGAGTGGCACTGCAGTGGCAGGCAGGATGGCACTTTTAAAAACTAGGCCCCAAACAGCTCATCATACAAAGAAGAAAAAGAGGTGCTAAGCTAAGTGACACAAGTGTGCGGCACAAACACCTGGCACATGAATCCCACATGACTTGGCAATAAGGGGTATTGCAAAAATTAAGCATGTTGGAAGGCCAAGACGGGTGGATCTTGGGTGAGTTGTATCTACATCATGTAGTACAGTGTCAGTTGTGTTGGTGTGTAATTTTTAACCATATTTATGTAGTTTGTTTATATGTGCTTTTGCAGGAGATCATGGATATCCTTGCACCCCCTGGCTCATGACTCCTTACAGCACACCAACACCAGGACCACAATCTGCACTTAATTTTGTGCTTACAGCTCTGAGACAGGTGGTGGAGCTCATGATTGGGCTTCTAAAAGTCCGTTTTTGTGTGCTCCACCACACTGGTGGCGACCTCATGTATTCGCCAGAAATGATTAGTAAGATAATGGTTCTGTGTGCAATACTGCACAATATTGCTGTAAGGAGGAATGTGGAGCTGGACCAAAACTCAGAGGATGAGGAGCCAGGGGTTGGCCGTACATGGAGGTGGGTCTTTGAAACACAATGTGGCCATGCCCTAAGGGACAGAATAGTGGCAGAATATTTCAGGTATGTTTGAGTTATGAGCTGGTCAGACAAGTGTTTTTTTGGAATCTGTTCTCTAGGTCGACAAGACTTAGGTCGACAGTGACTAGGTCGACCACTATTGGTCGACAGTAAGTAGGTCGACTTGGTTTCTAGGTCGACAGGGACTCTAGTTCGACATGTACTAGGTCGACATAACAAAAAGTCGATTACTTTTAAAAAAAATATATGTTTTTTTAAACTTTTTCATACTTTACGATCCACGTGGACCACTATTGGAAATGGTAACCTGTGCCAAGCGCAGCAGTATCAGAGCGAGGCACCTTGCCCAAAGCATGGCGAGCAAAGTGATCCATGCAAGGGGACACAGTGCACTAATTGGGGTTCCCCGTCACTCTATGAACAAAACGACACCATTTAAAAAAAAAACTAATGTCAACCTTTTTTCATGTCGACCTAGTACACGTCGACCTATAGTCCCTGTCTACCTAGAAACCATGTCGACCTACTTACTGTCGACCAACAGTGGTTGGCCTAGACACTGCCGACATAAGTCTATTCTATCTAACATACCACACCCATTTTTTTGGTGTTGTTATCTGCTTTTTTATTTTGGTGAGTTTTGAATATTTAGCTACTCAAAAAAAAAAAAAAAAAAAATATATATATATATATATATATATACAAAATTGGTGGTGGATTGTAAGTGTATTAAAAACATTATTACTGCATTTGTGTGTTAAATATTCGTATTTACAGCAATGTTATTTGCGGAAGCTAAAAGATGTTGTTGTTTTGTTTTGAAATTAATCGTCTAATGAGTTAATGATCACCATTACAGTACCCAAACACAAAAATCATGCAATGTATAGTTGAGTGAGGAACAGATGTTTGGTAAGTATTTGCACATACACTTACAGTTGCAATTGCGTTCGCAAATGAGAACACAGACCATACTGTTAATGTACATTAATAGCAATAAAGTTTATTTGTATTTATGAGCATCACAGCTGTCGACCAATCAACAGCAGGCAGACAGTATAAATATTAGCAATTTAGATGAATACTCCATTGGCACCATGCGAGCTGCTGCATTCAGCATCAGGGAGTGATGGACTGCCACGTATGCCGCACGGGCCCTTATTTTTCAAATGCCCGTAAACCTAAGTGGAGGTCCGACAAAACTGCATGTGAAGCTCTGCAGCAGGTGAACCATTGTACAATTAGAGAGACGATGGTCCAACCTGTGTAGAAAACAGCTGCGGCTGCTGGCGGAGTTACGTCAGCAAATTTGCGACCGTAAGTTATGCATACTGTAGCATTTCTGTGCGCATGAGTGTGTTTGCAGTTTAAAGTTGTGTAAAATGTGCATCCATAAGTGTGTGTATGTTGTTTAGCCTGGAGATCTTGAAAATGAATGTTGGTATGCATAGATGTTTATATGGATGTACAGAGTATGTGTGTGGGTTGTATGTTGAGTAAAGTGCAAACATTAGCTCTGACATACTAACATGTATTATTAGCATACCAGCAATAATTTTGTGTTTATTTGTAGTATAATAAAGTTTGTTGTAGGTTTCATGTTGATTATTGAGTAGGAATTGTTGTTTGTAATCAATTTATTTTTAAAACCTATAAACTGTGTTCCTCTCTCCTTAGGAAGACCTGAAAGAAGAAGTGCCCGACATCAACAACCTCCCTCATCCACTCAACCTCCCTCTCCCTCTCAATCTTCCTCTCCCCTCACCAACCATCATCAATTCAACCTCCCTCTCCCCCTCAGCAACCATCCCCCAATCAACCTCCCTCTCCACCTCAACCACCCGCCCCCATTCAACATCCTCTCCCCCTCAACCACCCACCCCCATTCAACACCCTCTCTCCCTCAACCACCCTCCCCCATTCAACCACCCTCTCCCCTCAACCACCCGCCCCCATTCAACCACCCTCTTTTCCTCAACCACCCAACCCCATTCAACCACCCCCTCAACAACCTGCCTCATTCAACCACCTTCTCCCCGTCAACCTCCTGCCCCCATTCAAGTCTGTTCCCCCATCCAACAACAAACCCTCGGTGTGGAAGAAGAGGAGGAGGAGTATGGGCCTATGGAGGAGTGTAAGTTTTTTTTTTTTGGCCTTTAAACAGATACTTCAACATGTGTCTACAAACTTTGGCTATCCAGCTGCTGTGGAACTACACAGCCCAGCATGCCCTGCAACAGTTGTTTAATTTGGGAATGTGCAAACTTTTGCAGGGCATGCTGGGATATGTAGTTAAACAACAGCTGGAAAGCCATTTTTTGCTGGCCCTGGACCTAGACCAGTGATGTTGAAGCTTTGGTCCTCCAGCTGTTGTTGAACGAAACATCCCAGCATGCCCTTCTACAGTTTTTGCATGGCCAAATTGTGGAACTCTTGAAGGGCATGCTGGGCTGTGTAGTTCCACGTCAGCTGGATAGCCAAAGGTTCACCATGCATGACCTAGAGATTGAAGTGTTGAAGTGTGCTTTGTACATTTCTTCTATATTGCATAATGAGTGAAATATTTTTTGCTGAATTAGTAAAAATCTTTTTCAGATGCTGAGTTTGGAGTTCGCAATGCGGACATACCGGCACCATCCCCCAGTGGTGATGAAGAGGAGGAGGAGTATGGCCCTATGGAGGAGAGTGTTTTTTTAGTTTAACTTCATAGTTTTTGTAGAAATAGACTACAACATGTGTCTTCAACCTGCTCCTATCCACTTGCTGTGGAACTACAAATCCCAGCCTGCAACAGTTTTTGAATTTGTCCATGCTAAAATTGTTGCAGGGCATGCTGGTATGTGTCATTCAAAACCAGCTGAAGGGTTGCGGTTTGCTGACCCAGGACCAAGACCAAAGATGGGTAAACATTGTCCCTCCAGCTGCTGTGGAACTATACATCCCAGCATGTCCTGCAACAGTGTTTCCATTTGTCCATGCTGAAATTGTTTCAGGGCATGCTGGTATGTCTCATTCAACACCAGCTGAAGGGCTGCAGTTTGCTGACCCAGGACCAAGACCAAGGATGGGTAAACTTTGTGTTTGGTACATTGCTTATATATTGCATAATGTCTGAAATTATTGTAATAATTGTTTAAACATTCTGTACAGATGCTGATGTTGGAGATCCAAATCGGCCAATTTGTTTGTCCCTGCAGTGGATGGAGGCCCACGCGCGGGGCATCCTTGATGAGATTAATTTTTTGTTAAACATTTTTAGATGATTTATTTTTGTTTTTATGTTTATAACCAATATTTTTCAGTACATTTTTCTACCAATTAATTTGTGTGTGTGTGTTTTTTAAAGGGCTTTATCATACATGTATTAATGTAGCATCAGTTTGTAAGTGTTCAAATGCAGAGTGCTAAAGTACCAAACAAACAAATCTAACTGTCATTTTACAAACACAGCCTGTGACATGGCAGTTAGGAGCAGATTGTTTGCTACTTTATCACTCCTCTTTAAAATGCTTACAAAAAGATGAATCATATATGCAACAGACATAATGAGTATATAATGTATGTCATACATTCACTGCTTAGTCAAAATCATAATAAATAACAAATTCAATCTTTCTTTTTTAGTCAAAACAAATTTACATTTTAATAAATTCAGGGAATTGTGAAAATAGGGAACCAAATATATTAAACTGATATGTTTGTTGCCTTAATTGCTGAATGTTATTGGACAATTAGGTTGACAAACTCTTCATTTAGCAGTGTTTGATCACTTAATTGTTCAAACACATTACAATTCCTTAGGGTAATTGTTTTTAACAAAAATAAAAAAAAACCCATTGTGCGTTTATTTGCAAACGTGTGTTTATTTGCAAACAAACGAATGTACGAAAAGCTCCATGTTGCTATCTATGTGAATAGCAACCTTGCAAACTCATCGCTCCCGTGCGAAGCAAAATAGTAAACACCTCTTGCGAACGTGCAAATGCTGCTTGCGTGTGCATTGAAAAGCGATCATGACTGAATTACCCCCATTGTTTGAGATGTTGAGATCACCTAAGATAATGTAGAGAATGTCTGAAGAAAAGAAGTAAGTGAGCCAGTTAGCAAAGGTATCGAGGAATTTGATGGATATGCCAGGGGGACGGTAAATTACAGCTATTCGAAGGTTAACAGGTTGGAGGCATGGACCTCAAATGTATAGAATGTAAGGGATGGTTTTGGGGGTATGAGTTGGTAGGAGTAACTGGAGTATAGAAGGAACGAAGCACCACCACTGCATCGACCCCCTGGACCAGGATGTGTGTGTGTGTGTGTGTGTGTGTGTGTGTGTGAATGTGAGTCCTTCAGCAGAGATAGCAGTGGGAGAAGTGGTGTCAGAGGGGTAAATCCATGTTTTTATAATGGCTAGGAGATTCAGGGATTTAGAAATGAAAAGGTCATTGTTGGAGAAAAATTTGATACAAACAGATCTGGCATTCCAGAGGGCACAGGAGAGAGGGAGAGGATTTGTGGTAGAGATGTGGTTGAGATTATTAGGGTTGCTGAAGCATTGTGATGAAATTAATTTGGAGGGCAGTGATGATGAGAGAGTAGTGATGGTGTGGGTGCCTAAGCTAGGAAGGGAAACTGCAGGAGATGGGGAGAAGGGAGGTCAGTGTGATGAGGATGGAGGTGAGGTGAGATGACAGGTAAAGTAGGGAGGGATCAGTGCTGAGTGGTAGGGTAGTAGGACCATGGTTGTGGAGAGATGAATGAAAGTGAGGTAACAAGAGAGGAGGGGAAGGGAAGCAGAGTGGTGGATGGGAGAGAGAGGAGTGGAAAGAGGGGAAAATGTAGCAGACAAGGGGGAAGGATAGATGTGGGAGCAGGGGGGAATGCACAGAATTAGGTAGACACTGGGTGATGTGGGCACTGGTTAAAACCTGGACATACTATAGTGTGAAGTATGGAAATAGTGGGAGGAAAACTGGAAATAGGAGTGGAGGCTATAAGAGAAACAGAGCAGTTGCTTTACAGAAATGCAGGTGAGAGTAGAGTGTTGGTAACAGTGTAAGGTTAATGACAGTAAATGTAGTTTGAAGTGAAATAAAAGTGTAGATAATATGGGTGCATAAACTGATTTTGCCTACGAAAGAAAAGAGAGGATGGGACTGAGGGAAAAAAAGGTTATTCATACAGGACTTTCAAGTGTAAAAGAATTGCATTGGTACAGCTGTGCAAACTAAAAACTGAAAGTGCAAAAAAAAATCTGGCGGTGAAATTGAATGCAATGTCCAAAACATGAAGTGCAGTGCTGAGTATCCAGCTTACACAACCAAGAGGTGAATGAGGTGAAGAGTAAGTGCTCTCACATTTGTTTTTTAAAAGTAGTCCTTCAGTTTTCTGATTGTTGATAGATTGCTCTCCTGTTTCATTCCAGTCTAATGCCAGTATAATGCTGAAGTTATGATTCAACTATATCACACTTAGATAAATATGCACACGTTACTGTAAATATAATATGCACCTAGCCTAAATGGCTCCAGCCTATTCAATTAGACTTAAATAGAGAAACAATGCACGTGTTCCCAATGATTGGTATCTATAACCACTCCTCACTAACTAGAATGACAAGCAATACATTACTTTAAACAGACAAGCAAGGCATACCACATGGTTAACAACTGGGTCTATACATTTAGGCCCTCATTCCGAGTTGATCGCTCGCAAGGCGAATTTAGCAGAGTTGCTCACGCTAAGCCTACGCCTACTGGGAGTGTATCTTAGCTTCTTAAAATTGCGACCGATGTATTCGCAATATTGCGATTACAAACTACTTAGCAGTTTCAGAGTAGCTTCAGACTTACTCGGCATCTGCGTTCAGTTCAGTGCTTGTCGTTCCTGGTTTGACGTCATAAACACACCCAGCGTTCGCCCAGACACTCCCCCGTTTCTCCGGCCACTCCTGCGTTTTTTCCGGAAACGGTAGCGTTTTTATCCACACGCCCCTGAAACGCCGTGTTTCCGCCCAGTAACACCCATTTCCTGTCAATCACATTACGATCGCCGGAGCGAAGAAAAAGCCGTGAGTAAAAATACTATCTTCATTGTTAAATTACTTGGCGCAGTCGCAGTGCGAATATTGCGCATGCGTACTAAGCGGAATTTCACTGCGATGCGAAGAAAATTACCGAGCGATCAACTCGGAATGAGGGCCTTAGAAACTGAAGAAAATACATCAGAATGAGATACCATGCAACAAAGTTTGAATTTGGAATACCTATGAGTTTCAAAGCTGGCCTATAAAAACTCAAGCCACCAGTAGGTGTTTAATAGCCATTACGCTCTACCTCCATGTGCTAACACTATCTAAATGAGACTAATCTAGACCTACCTAGAAAAGGGGCTGCTGCTTTTGACCAAAAACCAAAGCAAATGAAATAACAAATATTGTTTCAAACACTATAGGCGGAATTCAATTAGCTGCAGTAAATTACCGTGGGCTAATTGATCCAGTATGGAATTATCATGGATTTTTTCCACCTGCCTCAGAGAGTCAAAATTAAATCCTGATTACTGGTGGGTTAATGGGTGCCGCGACCCTGTTCATGGATTCTGTGTGTCAACGCCTGTTAACCAGTTTTAATGCTCATTAATCTGTGTTAACACACATTAACACATTAAGTTATCAGGCATTTACAAGTCTATAAGGGGAAATTGGGAGGACAATTGAATAGTCTTGTAGATTAAATATAGAAGCTAACTCCATTCAATTTAATTGAATTCCCTGCATATGTTACAAGTGGTGCATTCTCTTTGCTACTATTTGTGTTTCTAAACTATACAGTATATTCATGGTAACAATATAACACATAATATGAGAACAGCTCATCTGCAAAACAGCACAAAATTGTAACAGACTGTAATGTAATTAGAATATTAGCTGGGGCCCCAGGCCCATAATGGTGTACTATTTGCTTGGAACCAAGGTCTTGCTGTAAATACAAATGAGAGAGGAGTCTGCAATTAGTGTATATTAAAGCAAGTTGTTTTGTCAATATACTTACATTTTTGGGGGAATATTATGTTTTTTTTATGTAGAGTATTATTATGTTGTGGCATTTGGATTTTAACAGGCACTGATGTTACTTTCTAATGGTGCATCTGGGAGCAATGGCTCTTCTCTCAATTCTTCTCTTCAGCAGCACTTTCACACCATTGCACTAAGGCAGTAATTTTCCCCCAGACAGAAAATTAGCAGACCATAATTTGTGCCAAATAAATACAGTATGTGTTACTAAGGACTCTAGCATAAAGGCTAAGGTGCAGCGCACGGCTTAAAGGATTACTTAGAGCCACGGATAGTGGATTCAGCATTAAGTACAACAAAAACAAAGGTGTGTCACAAGCACAAATAATGGCACTTAATTGGTTTAACAGAATTACCAAGGCGATTCACTAAGCCGCTGCACAAATAAAATAAAATCAGATATACTAATATACTAGTTCTTAACTTGATTAACTCAACCTTAAATACTACAAGATATCTAGTAAGAGTTCCTGAATCTCAATCTTATAAACCATCAACACAATAGATGTAAGCAGAGGTGTACTTCGGAAGGTGGACACAGTTTAGAATGTAACTTGCCTATGGCACTACAGGTCTCAGCAACTCTTTGGTGTCATGCTAAAAATTGCGAAAGCCACAAGAAAAGATGGGGAGGTGGATATCATTTTCCACCAAGGGACAAATGACCTGGCTAATGCTGAAGTCATTGCCATACAAGATGAATTGAGAATGTCAGGAACTGATCTAAAGCAGGTGGCAAACACTAAAACTTTTCCAGAAGTATTGCCAGTACACATAAAGGGGAAGATAACACTTCAATGTTGGCTAAAGATAGAGTGTAATGAGGAGAGATTTGGATTAATAGGTCATTGTCAAGATATTTTTGTAAGATAAGGGTTTATACAAAAGTGATGGTCTGCACCCATCTTCAAGAGGAAAAAGGATACTACATGAGTAGTTTGGATGCTTCATCAAGAACTATTGAAATTAGTGGGGGAAGGGGGCAGTCAACCAAATACCTAGAGGTATTGTTTCTGTAGCCAGATAGACTAGGAAACCACAGAAGCAGATGGTATTGCAGATCAAAACCAAATGAACATAGGCAGAGAGGTGAACATAGTTTGGAAAAGGAGAAGCACAAAAAACTGTAAGAGCTATGTGTGCAAATGCTAGGGGCTTAGGAAATAAAATGCCAGAACTAATTGCAATAATGATAAGGGATTATCTAGATATTGTGGCTATTACAGAGTCATGGTGCAATGAAAATCATGACTGAACATAGGTATACCGGTATATACTTTATTTAGGTTCTATAGAATGGGAAGAATAGGAGGAATGGTAGCAACGTATGTGAAGAAAAAAAAAAATCATAAATACTACCTTAATACAAAGTATTGAAGAAAAAACTGAAGCCCTTTGGGTGACCATAGAAACAAGGGAGAAGGCAATTTTTCATATTGGTGTGATGTACAAACCACCAGGTCAGGATGAGGAATTGGACAAGAATCTATTACAGGACATCACTAAATGGCATTAAAAGAAGATGTATTAATTATGGGAAACTTTAAACTACGTGATGTTAACTGGAAGGTGTCTGTTGCAAGTCCCACTAAAAGTAGGCACATTCTGAATTCCATGCAGGGAGCATGCCTCCAGCAATTGGTGAAGGAGCCAACTCATAAAAACATAATATTATACTTAATACTTAAAAACAGTGACAGAATACCTGATGTAAATATGGGTAAAAACCTGGGATCCAGTAATAATCAAGCAGTATGTTTCAAAATAAAGACAGAGACAGAAAAAACAAAGGTGTTAGATTCAAGAAAGGCTGATTTTGTAGGAATGGTAAAATGTTTATAGTGATACTTTGAAAGAGTGGAGGAACTTGGAAGGAGTGCAGGAGAGGTGTGAAAAAAATGAAAAGTGCAATACTGAAGGCAACAAACCTTTGTATTAAAAGGTTTAGGAAAAACTCAAGGAAAAGGAAGCCAGTGTGGTTTGCAAACAAAGTACTGTAGCAAGTAATGTGAAAGCAAAAAAGATGGCCTTACAGAAAATACAGTATAAGCAGATGCAGAATAATGTAGACAAAGTGGTGTATTTGTTAGACAAAAGGAGTCTAAGATGATAATCAGATGTGCAAAGCCACAAGCCGAGGAAAAAATGGTCCAGTCAGTGGGTAAGGGGAACAAAACTGTGATAGCAGATCATATTAATTATTTTTGATCAGTACTAACTGCTGAAAGAAAGGGGAAAGGGCACAGTAGAGTTACAAGTATATTCAAAAGATGAGGTAGATACAAATACATTTACAGAGGATAAGGTCCTAACAGAACTCTCAAAACTGAAAGTAGATAAATCAATGGGGCCAGATAGGACACATCTATGGATACGAAAAGAGTTTAAAGAGGTACTGATAACACCAACAGAATTATTCAACCAGTTACTAGCTACAGGAGAAAAGAGCAAACCAGGTCCCACTGCACAAAAGTGGAAGCAATGAAAAGTCAGAAGCAACTAGTAGTAGTAGTAGTAGTAGTAGTACTAATAGTGAAATTGATGGAAACACTCTTAAAAGAAAGAGTTGTAGAATATCTCAAATCCAGCAAGGATTAACTGGTCGGAGATCATTTCAAACAAATCACATTGATTTTTTGGCTGGATGGAAAAAGTAATAGATCAGGGGGCATAGATGTAGATTTTTTAGACTTTAGTAAGGCTTTTGACACAGTCCCACATCATAGACTATTAAAAAAACTTCAAAGCATGGGATTGTATTCTAAGATGTTTGAATGGATAAGATTTTGGCTGCAGGATAGAAAACAAAGAGTTGTAGCTAGTAGAATGCAACTTCAGGAGGAAAAGGTTACCGGTGGCGTACCCCAGGTATCTGTACTTGGACCAGTGCTTTTTAATATCTTTATTGGCGATATTGCAAATGGTATTGATGGCAAAGTATGCCATTTTGCAGATGACACAAAGGTATGCAACAGGGTAGACATACCAGGAGGTGTAAAACAAATGATTGATGTTCTAGGTAGACTAAAGGAATGGTCAAGAGCATGGCAACTACAGTTTAATGCCAAAATTTGCTAAATCATGCAGTTCGGATTCAAAAATCCAAAGGCTAAATATAGTATTAATGGCACTATAATGGAAACTACTGAGGAGGAACTACTGAGAAGGAAAGGGATCTAGGTATCACTATTTCAGGGCACTTAATGGCAGGTAAGCAATTTAGCAAAGCAATGAGGAAGGCAAGTCAGATGCTTGGTTGCATAGGAACAGGAATCAGCAGCAGAAAGAATGAAGTAATAATGCCACTGTATAAGCCATTGACACAAACTCATCTAGAACACTGTGTTCCATTCTGAAGGCCATATCTGCAGAAAGATATTAATAAATTAGATACAGTACAAAGAAGAACAACTAAAATGGTGCATGCCCTGCATCACAAAACTTACCAGGAAAGATTAAAAGATCTTAATGTCTATAGTTTGGAGCAGAGAAGGTAAAGGGGGACATGATATAATCGTTCAGATATATAAAGTTTTTAACAATCTACAGGAGGGAAATATTCTTCAAAGGAAGAGAAGTACTAGAACACAAGGACATGTACTAAAACTGGAGGGAGGTAGGTTCAGGGGAAAGTTTAGTAAATAAAGGGTAGTGGACAAGTGGAATAGCCTCCCGCCAGAGGTGATAGATACTAAAACAGTTATATTTAAACATGTGTGGGATAGACATAAGGATATACCTACAAAGAAATAAGGATCAACTAGGGTTTGAGCTAACAACATGGTTAAAAAGGGGACAGACTAGATAGGCCAAGTGGTACATATCTGACCCAAAATTCTATGTTTCTATGTTGTTTCGCAGGCCTTACTGCAACTGATTGCCGTTTAGCACTGGAAGCTTAATGCACTCTGCACAATTCTCCAAACACTGCTGCATATGCCCTTCTCTACCAGGGCATACCTTTCCTGTCTCCTCCTCCCTGGGTTTTGCAGGGATTCTGTGCATAATACTTTTCCTTAGCCGCCTGACATCTTCACTCACTGGGTACAGAGCACATACACCCAAACTTTCACAGTTCTCAGAGTACTCTGGAGGGATGTTTCTCCAGTACAACTGCAGTCCTGTGCAGCAAATACTGTATCAGACTACAGTGGGGGTACCACACCAGTCCTAGTGATATCTGCAGGATATCACATACTGTAAGCACTTAATGTATGTAACACTGCAATTTTAATTCACCAATGGGATAATAGGAAAATTGCTATGGATGCAAGGCTGTTGCACAAATGACTCCTTTAACCAGGATTTACCGTGGTTCCAGTGTAATAAATACTATTGCTCAATTTGAATCCTGCATGCAAATTAAAAGCTTAAACAGTACTACAGAGGGTGCCTTTACTACCTTGAAATTCCAATTTCCTATTTCTCACCCTCAGGATAATATTATAAGCAGCAAAGTGATTGTTTCATCCCAAATGTATGGCTTGCAATTTAAGATAAAACAATAGAATACACACCAAGTCCTCCTTGTGGAATTAGATAAACTGTTTTTTTACTTACAGTACAGTATGTTGCCTGTATAAATTGGTGAAACACTGCAATGTAATGTTACATACAGTATAGAAGCTTTTTTTATAAAGACAAATATTATAATAAAAAAGTTCAATTTAAAAAAAAAAACAGTGCTAATTACAACTAATCTGTCAAGTATTCAAAGCTACTGTACATTAACAAAAAATAAACAACTAAAACTATAAATCTGCATGTGTTCCACAAACAGTGTTCTGAAACTTAATATTTGCATATCTAACAATTTTACCTTCATAACCAACTAGATATTCTTTTGCACAATATTTAACAGGAGTTTAGTAGGATACTTCCTGTGATACAGTGGGTGCGAAAATACTCGCTGTAAATTACTGAATTTTCACATCCAATTGAATTAATGTTCAACCCTTAATGTTGAATTCAGGACTAAACTCATAAATATCAGTGATTTCTATCTGCGCAAACAGTGGGAAATGCAGCTTTGGTAAGGTTTCCTCATCTTGATTAAGAAATGATTGTTTAATGTACTGGGTAGGATGTAAAACATAAGAACTGCAAATGATCACATAGCCACTTACTGTAAATGTAAGTGCTTTGTATCACAGGATATAACATTAACATAAAATGTTCTTAGTTCAAGGTCATAACTCTTTGAAAATTCAGATTCCTAATTGCTTTTATAACAAGAAACGTACTATACCCTAATTTAGGGCATGTGTATTTACTCATATTGTTAACAGTAATGTGCCCTACACATTTGTCGATCCACTGCCAAGCTGCCCAACGGCGGATATGGCCGACGGGCGACCCGGCAACGGGGGGGGGGGGGGGCAGTGTCAGGGGGAGTGGAGTTTCTTCACCCTGCTCCATAGCAGTGCAGGCAAATATGGACGAGAACATTCATATTGGTCTGCATGCACAAGCGACGGGGCACCAGCGATGAATGAGCGTGGGGCCGTGCATCGTTCATTGCTGGTGCCTCCACACTGACAGATATGAACATTATCTCGTTCATTAATGAACGATATCATTCATATCTTTCAGTATTCTCGCCCAGTGTGTAGGGCTCATTAGTTTTTGTATTTTAGGAGAGTTAATAATCATCACAATCATGCATGTTTACAATTTTCTCTATACATAAATATATTTTTGTTTGGATCTCTTGATTTATAATTTTATTGATTTGGGTTACAATAGAAAATGTTATGTATTCATAACGTACTGGCATATATATCTATTTTATCAATTATAATATATACAGTATTTTATGCAATTTAAACTTTATTGAGTTGGATATGGATCTATATATAAGAAGAGAATAATTTCTGCATATATATTTGGGCTATACTGTGTTCATGACCCTGCACTTTCAAAGTTATTAACAGTTATTATCCCTCTAATACATAACCCTGTCTTTCAAAATGGAGAAACAACATATCCCTTTACCCTGTGGTCTGAAAATGGGCCTCACCTCTGTTCAGCAACTTACAGACCCCTTGACTAGGAAACCCCTAACCTTTTTGCAAATAATCATCAAAGATTATGTGATGACTCTTTTAAAAAAATTATCACTGGCAGACTGGGATAACCACCTGGATAAATTACTACTTCAAGAAACTCCAAGCTATAAAACCATATCCATTCATTATCTATTTTTAAACACCCACTATAATATTATACGAAAACAACTGGGCTTACTCAATGGAAAGACAAATTCCCATTCTTAACTACACAGACACTGTTACAAACACTGAAGAACTCAAAATGATACCAGCAGTGTCATATGCTGAACTTTTCCTTAACATATTCAACAAAACATATCTTTCTCTCACCATAGATACTTATTGTGATTTGCGGGGGACCACTCTTGTCCCAGATGCGGGACCTTGAGGGCAGACCTATTACATTTCTTTGGGCATATATGCCACTTAGTATCCTACTTACCATTGACGCCTGAATACATAGGAGAGCTATATTGCCACTCTATCCCCTACAACTCAGGGACTAATTACGGAAATGTTTTTGAGTTACACTGTCGTACGAAACACAAGTATACACCCAGGATCCACCACCGATAGCTATTGATTTAAATCCCTCCTCCGGATGACCACATCTCAAAACCCCAGGTCTTCTCATAAAATACGTAATATTTAATTTGTTTCTGACATATAATACGTCACATAATACCATTGTCAAATATATTTTTGATATGTAATCTGGACATGCTTCAATATAGAATGTTTTTTTTAAAGTTAGTAACAATATTTTTTAAAAATATATTTCTGTACTTTATTATTAGATATTATAGTAGTCACACTTATATACCCTGATAGGGACCTTTAACCAACATTACTGGATGCTGAAACATGTGTGTACAGGTTGCGGTGATATGACAGAGATAGTGTACACACCTATGGATGCCTTGAACTACAAACAGTCCAATTGCTTTACCAGTAGAGATAATATAAGGTAAATGTAGTATAGCCATACTCACAGTTATACACACTTGATAAATGGAGCAGAGTATGAGTAGAGTGGGGTGTCATACAGACTGTGTTTGGTAACTGGTAGTGTACAGTTGCAAGCAGTTCCAGGCTTTGTAGCAGTAAGTGGCAACTCTGTAGCCATAAACTATCAGAGTCTCCCGGAGCTATGTGGAAGATGTCCATCTTCCCCTGTGGTGCTCTATAACAATGACAAAATGGCACCTTACATGCGCAGTAGAAGGTTTGTTGGCCATCTTGGTTAGGGATTGAAGCCTCCCTGTAGAAACCAATATGGAGTATGTGTAGTAGTGCACTTCTACTTCAACACATTACCCTGTACCCTTCTCATTGTGCCAAGGTATCATTTAAATTTGGGACTACTGTACCTGAAGAGACTTTTTTTCATGAGTTCTCCTAGTTAAACCTGCATTTCCCCAAACCCCAAATATCCTTTGGTCTTCCCTAATTATTATCTGACTAATATTATGTTTCCAAAAATCATACACATTCCTACACACAATACATTTAATGAGCAATGTGAGATCATTAGGTATCCACACTCTTCCAGAAGGTGCTACACTGGATTGTCTGATTACATTGTTAAAGCGTGGGGGCAAGAGTACACCTGAAATAACCAAAAATAGAGCAAATATAAATCTGTAAATGCTATTACATTTATAAGCTAGGTCATTAAATAAAAAATATATGAACTCAATGATATTAAGTTATTATTTATGTAGCACTAAACAGGGTTGTGGTATACAATATTCAGAATGTTGACACAAGAATGTCAACATGGTCTGAATGCCGGCATTCAGAATGCCAAAATGTCTCAAAGTTGACTTATGACATCTTGATATTCACAATGTCAGCATTAAGGCAACATGTTCAACAAATCAACAGTAGAAATGCCAACAGTATTGTGTTATCCTAACACTAACTGCATCCTAACCCTCACCCTAACCACAGCCTAACCCTAACTCTACCTCTCATAATGCAGACATGCTTAATGCTGACATTTTGTTAATGTCACCATATTCAGTGTCAACATATTGCATGTTGACATTATAAACATAGCAACATTCTGACCAAATATTTTGAGATTCTGAACCATTCAACACTACAGTGGTGACATTCTAAATGTCAACTTTCTAGATATTGACATACAGTACTGTAGTAACTGCATATCCAAGACAGAGAATATTTATTCATACCATATGGAATCAGTCACTGAAGCTTAGAGTTAATTAGCAATTTAAGAAAAGTAAATTATTGAAATATAAATGTCACTTTAATTCAAAATATTTCGTTTTACTGTGTCATGGAAGACACAGTATGTATTCAACTAGCTGTGGTAATTTACTGAAGCTAATTGATTTGCTGGGGGCTATTCAATACCCAGCTATTCGATACCCAGCTTTTATCAGAGATTATTTTTCAGGTAGGCACAGGAGTAGTGCATTGGTGTAATTGGTTTCCTGTTGTGTTAGTTAGTGCTTGGTGAGGATTGTGGGCAGAACAACCAATGTTGAACTTGTTGGCTAGTATTGATTTTTGGAATCATATTTAGAAATGATATTAATATTTAATATATACTAATATATATATATATATATATATATATATATATACATACATACACAATGTTCCAGTATCCTGGAGGGGCACTCTCCTTAGAAAAATTAATCAAATCACCATATCGGGGCTTCAAAGTTGGCTTTAATGGGTCAACATATAAATTCCATATATTTGGGCCCGTGAGACTGATTGTATTTTGTTTATTTTCTTCCCTTCTTTTTTGTTTTGAGCAGTTGATATCTGGTGAATTGATTTCTTCTGTATGAAAAATGATGTGGCTTGTCTTGAGAAAGGCTCTTGTAACAGAGCCGAAACGTCGACCCATTAAAGCCAACTTTGAAGCCCCGATATGGTGATATGATTAATTTTTCTAAGGAGAGTGCCCCTCCAGGATACTGGAACATTGTGTATGATTGTGGACCTACCGACTGAGGTGGATCTCACTGGGTGCACCCCCAGTATGAACCAAGTGCGGATGTGAGTGCAGGACTACCACGAATATATATATATATATATATATATATATATATATAAATTAATATGCATTTACCTTATATATCAGCAAATATATTATGTCAGGCTTAAAAATTAGATGGCTGATAAATATATGGAGTCCTGGGAGGTTATTCCGAGTTGATCGCTCGTTTTTTTTCTTTTCGCAACGGAGCAATTAGTCGCTAATGCGCATGCGCAATGTCCGCAGTGCGACTGCGCCAAGTAAATTTGCTATTAAGTTTGGTATTTTACTCACGGCATTACAAGGTTTTTTCTTCGTTCTGGTAATCGTAGTGTGATTGACAGGAAGTGGGTGTTTCTGGGCGGAAACTGGCCATTTTATGGGAGTGTTTGAAAAAACGCTGCCGTTTCTGGGAAAAACGCGGGAGTGGCTGGAGAAACGGGGGGAGTGACTGGGCGAACGCTGGGTGTGTTTGTGACGTCAAACAAGGAACGAAATCGACTGAACTGATCGCAGTGGCAGAGTAAGTCTCGAGCTACTCAGAAACTGCTAAGAACTGTCTATTCGCAAATCTGCTAATCTTTCGTTCGCAAATCTACTATGCTAAAATTCACTCCCAGTAGGCGGCGGTTTAGCATGTGCAAAGCTGCTTTAAGCAGCTTGCGAGCGAACAACTCGGAATGAGGGCCCTTATACATATGACTTATAAAATTATGAAGTTATGATTCCTTAAAGAGAGTTCAGATTTGAGATTACCGCTTTTATCATCTGATTGTGTATTTACAGGCAAAATCAAATCAGAATACAGCATAAGATATATACAGTGGTGACATATATAGTAATAATATTTATGCTTCTTTAATTATAGAACAAACATAACAAAACACAAACAGTTTTACAAACTTAGACAATTACTAACATAAAGTGTATGCTTGCAAGTATATAATTACCATTCTAGGAACATCTCTCATTCCTCCTCCTGCACTTAGCTTCTTCGTAACTCTGCATTGTCTCTCCTTCTGACCTCCAACTCCTTCTCCTCCTGACTTCTTTCTCTACCACTGGCTGATTTCATGTATCTTTATACTAGAGATGAGTGGGTTCAGTTCTCTGAGAACCGAACCCCCCGAACATCCCGTTCCAAGCCAGTATCCGAGTCTGGCTCGAGACTTCCCGCCAGACTTGGGAACCAGAATGAGGCAAAACGGCATAATCCCACTGTCGGATTCTCATGGGTTTTGGATTCCATATAAACAGCTGCACGTCACCGCCATTTTCACTCCGGACATGGAGAGTGAGTGGGACAGACCTCTGTCTCTATTTGGGTGGAGGTATCGGGTGGGGTCAGTGTGTGCTCTGTAACGGTGCTGTTCCTGTCTCTGTGGTGTACCTATGCTATTAGGGGTGCTGCCCTGGCTGTCATTGGTGTTTCATGTGTTGTTAGGGGTGCAGTGCTGCAGCTGTACATGGGTGTTGCTGTCCCTGTGTTGTACGTGGGGTAGGGGCACTGTCCTCCTGTATGCTTTGAAAATACAGGAGTGCTGGCTGTAAAAAATCTGGGATGCAGTGAAAATAAATGTACACTGGCCCTGTCTTGTATACTGTAAAAATTCTGGGTGCAGTGAAAATAAATGTACACTGGCCCTGTTTTATATGCTGTAAAAAATCTGGGGTGCTGTAAAGATAAATGTACTCTGGCCCTGTCTTGTATGCTGTAAAAAATCTGGGGTGCAGTGAAAATAAATGTACACTGGCCCTGTCTTTTATGCTGTAAAAATTGAGGGGTGCTGCTGTTAAAATAAATGTACACTAGCCCTGTCTTGTATACTGTAAAAATTCAGAGGTGCTGTGAAAATAAATGTACACTGGCCCTGTCTTGTATGCTGTAATTATTCTAGGGTGCAGTGTAAATCAATGTACACTGGCCCTGTCTTGTATGCTGTAAATATACTAGGGTGCAGAGAAAATCAATGTACACTAGCCCAGTCTTGTATGCTGTAAATATACTATGGTGCAGTGAAAAACAAGGTACACTGGCACTGTCTTGAACGCTGTAAAATTACAAGTGTGTTGTGAAAATACAGGGGTGCTGGCACTGTCTGTGGTTGCGATGTCTAGGCCTGACCTTCACAAAACTGTATGCGAAGAGGAGGCTCCTACCACCATTTGCATGACCCCTGCCAGTACAGTTGCTGATATTGAGATTGAGGATCTCACTGTAGGAGGATGAGGAGGATATGGGTGTAGCTGACCCTGTGAAGGAAGTTGACGATGAGGATTCTGATGGTGACGTGGTTGGTTTGAATAAGGTACCAGTGGAGACAGTTGTTGACCATGGGATGAAAAAGCCCATTGTCATGCCTGGGCAAAATACCAAAAAAGCCACTTCTTCAGTGTGGAATCATTTCTCCACAAATCTGGACAATGGGTGTAAAGCCATCTGTTGGCTTTGTCAATCCATAATAAGTAGGGGTAAGGACGTTAACCACCTAGGAACATCCTCCCTTATATGTCACCTGCAGCACATTCATCATACGTCATTGTCAAGTTCAGAAACTTTGGGTAATAGCGTAAGCAGTCCACTGACACCTAAATGATGTTGTTTTGTTTGAATATTATTTCTCTGTGAGGATGTAAACACTGAAGTGTGGGGGGATCTGAGGATGAGGACGACATCTTGCCACTGTAGAGCCAGTTTGTGCAAGGAGAGATTAATTGCTTCTTTTTTGGCAGGGGCGCAAACAAAGCAATCATTTCAGCCACAGTCGTATGGCAGACCTTGTTGCTGAAATGCTTGGTTTGTTAAAGTGTGCATGTCCTGTTTAAACAACATAAGCGTGCGTGGGAGGGCCCAAGGACAATTCCATCTTGCACGTCTTTTTTTCTTTGCATTATGTGCTCTTTGGGGCTAGTTTTTAAAACTGACATCCTGCCTGACACTGCAGTGCCACTCCTAAATGGACCAGGTGTTTGTGCCGCCCACTTGTATCGCTTAGCTTAGTCACCCAGCTACCTCGTTGCACCTCTTTATTTTCTTTACATTATGTGCTCTTTGTGGCCTAGTTTTTAAAACTGCCATCCTGTCTGACACTGCAGTGTCACTCCTAGATGGGCCAGGTGTTTGTGCTGCCCACTTGTGTCACATAGCTTAGACATCCAGCTATCTCGGTGCAATCTTTTGGCCTAAGAACAATATTGTGAGGTGTGAGGTGTTCAAAATAGACTGGAAATGAATGGAAGTGAATGTTATACTGTAGGATCAAAATGACCCCCAAATTCTGTGATTTTAGCTGTTTTTATGTTTTTTTCAAAAACTTCCATATCCAAAACCAAAACACGAAAGGGTGGTTTTTGCAAAACCAATCCAGATCCAAAACACAAGTGGAGATCTAGATACAAATCCAAAACGCAAAACCCGAAAAGTGCCCGTCGCACATCTCTACTTTATACCTCACACTCAACCATTAGCTGGTAGATTCTTATAGTGTTTTCAATGTAATTGCTAATTACAGGTTTGCCATTTACATTCCCAGGTGTCATAAAACATGTTCTTCTCAAGAAGTCATGGTGTCATAAAACGTTAAATGCCCAACTTGGCCAACTCTGCCTCAAGCCTGGAGAGTTTTATAAAATTCAGAAAGTCTTTTTATCCAAGTTTACCTGGAGTGGTTTAGACCAGTGGTTCTCAACCTCGGTCCTCAAGTACCCCCAACAGTTCATGTTTCTCAGGTCACCTAGCTGGTGCACAGGTGTATTCATTACTACTGACACATTTTATTACATTTAAATTATTTCACTTGCAATCCTGTGAGGAGACCTGGAAAACATGAACTGTTGGCGGTACTTGAGGACCGTGGTTGAGAACCACTGGTTTAGACAATGTTTTAGCAATGAATGTGATCTCTTTTCATAGTAGATAATTTATGATTCCTAGCTTGACCTATACTGGACAACAGGCAAACTAGTTTTATGATTACCAAAGGTATTCTAAAGCTTAAGTTCAATCTAACTGTAAGCACAACTATGAATTCCAGCATCCAAGTGACCAAAACAGTTCTCAGTCACATACCTATTCTCATTTATGACCTAAAACCTGTTCATACCACAATGACTCTTAATCTTGTAGTAAAACACATCTATATGCACACTAGAGATGAGCGGGTTCAGAACCGAACCCGTCCGTACGTCATCACCCGAGCCCGAATCTGAGTCAGGCTCAGGTTTTCCCGCCTGACTCGGAAACCAGAACGAGGCAAAATGTCACCATCCCGCTGTCAGACTCTGCCGGGGTTTTGAATTCCATATAAGGAGCCACACGTAGCTGCCATTTTCACTCTGCCATTGGAAAGTGTAGAGAGAAGACGTGTCTCCGTCCTCAGTGTCCTGCATCAGCTCTGTGTTTTCCTCTTGTGCTGCTCCAGTCCAGTCACAGTGGTTGTGTCCTCTGCTGCCATATGTCCAGTGCTGCTATATAAGTCCAGTCCAGTGGTGCTGTGTTGTGCTGCATCAGTTCAGTGGTGGTATATTGTGCTGCATCAGTCCAGTCACAGTGGTGGTGTCCTCTGCTGCCATATGTCCAGTGCTGCTGTATAAATCCAGTCCATTACAGTGGTGCTGTTTTGTCCTGCCTCAGTCCAGTCGTGGTGTCCCTGTGCTGCTGTATATGTACAGTGGTACTGCCGTATAAATCCAGTGATCCTGCCATATAATTTCAGTGAACCTGCCGTATAATTACAGTGGTACTGGTGTATAAATCCAGTCCAGTGATACTGCCATATATGTCCAGTGGTACTGCCGTATAAGTCCAGTGGTACTGCCGTATAAGTCCAGTGATCCTGCCATATAATTCCAGTGGTACTGGCGTATAAGTCCATTGATCCTGCTGTATAATTCCAGTGGTACTGGCGTATAAGTCCAGTCCAGTGATACTGCCGTATAAGTCCAGTGGTACTGCCGTATAATTCTAGTGATCATGCCGTATAATTCCAGTGGTACTGGCATATAAGTCCAGTGATGCTGCTGTATAATTCCAGTGGTACTGGTGTATAAGTCCAGTGTTCCTGCCGTACAATTCCAGTGGTACTAGCGCATAAGTCCAGTGATCCTGCCGTATAATTCCAGTGGTACTGCTGTAGAAGTCCCTTGATCCTGCCGTATAATTCCAGTGGTACTGGTATATAAATCCAGTGATCCTGCCATATAATTCCAGTGATCCTGACATATAATTCCAGTGGTACTGGCTTACAAATCCAGTCTAGTGATACTGCCGTATATGTCCAGTGGTACTGCCGTATAAGTCCAGTGGTGCTGCCCTATAATTCCAGTGATCATGCCATATAATTCCAGTGAGACTGGCATATAAGTCCAGTGATCCTGCTGTATAATTCCAGTGATTCTGCCGTATAATTCTAGTGATCCTGCCGTATAATTCCAGTGGTACTGGTGTATAAGTACAGTGATCCTGCCGTATAATTCCAGTGATCCTGCCGTATAATTCCAGTGGTACTGGCATATAAATCCTGTGATCCTGTCGTATAGTTCCAGTGGTACTGGCGTATAAATCCAGTTCAGTGATACTGCCTATATTTCCAGTGGTACTGCCGTATAAGTCCAGTCCTGTGGTGCTGCCATCTAAGTTCAGTGGTGCGGTCCTGTGCTGTGTATATTATTTACTCCAAATAAAGGGGTTATTAATATTTAATCCAAATAATATTCACAGGGTTTGCCCTGTGTGGTGTAGAGGTACGCTCTCCTGTACCGCATATTGTTATATAACTCCAGAAAAATAATGGAGAACAAACATTTGGAGGATAAAATAGGGAAAGCTCAAGATCCACTTCCTCCTAGTGCTCTAGCTGCTGCCACTAGTCATGACATAGACAATGACATGACATCAACGTCATCTGCCAAGGCCGATGCCCAATGTGATGCCCAATCTGAGGAGAAACGTAAACTTGCCAATATGCCATTTGCGACACGGAGTGGCAAGGAATGGCTAAGGCCCTGGCCTATGTTCATGAATAGTGGTTCAGCTTCACATGACGATGGAAGCCCTCATCCTCCCACTTGAAAAATTATAAGAGTTAAGCTGGCAAAAGCACAGCAAAGAACTGTGCGTTCTAAGATGGTATCACAAATCCCCAAGGAGAGTCCAAGTGTGTCGGCGGTTGTGATGCCTGACCTTCCCAACACTGGATGGGAAGTGGTGGCTCCTTCCACCATTTGCACACCCTCTGCAAGTGCTGGAAGTAGCATCCACAGTCCAGTTCTGATATTCAAATTGAAGATGTCACTGCTGAAGTACACCAGGATGAGAATATGGGTGTTGCTGGCACTGAGGAGGAAGTTGATGATGAGGATTCTGATGGTGATGTGGTTTGTTTAAATCAGGCACCGGGGGAGACACCTGTTGTCCATGGGATGAATAAACCAATTGTGACGCCTGGGCAAAATACCAAAAAAAGCCACCTCTTAGGTGTGGAATTATTTGTCCACAAATCCAGACAACAGGTGTCAAGCCATGTGTTGCCTCTGTCAATCTGTAATAAGTAGGGGTGAGGACGTTAACCACCTAGGAAATTCTTACCTTATACGTCACCTGCAGCTCATTCTTTAGAAGTCATTGTCAAGCTGTGAAACTTTGGGTAAGAGCGTAAGCAGTCCACTGACACCTAAATCTCTTCTTCCTCTTGTACCCAAGTTCCTGCAAGTCACACCACCAACTCCCTCAATGTCAACTTCCTCCTCAGTCAGTAGTCCTGCAGGCCATGTCACTGGCAAGTCTGACGAGTCCTCTCCTAACCGGGATTCTACCGGAGGATCCTTGAGTGGTACACCTGCTGTTGCTGCCGCTGCTGTTATTGCTGATGGGAGTCAATCTTCATCCCAGAGGGAAAGTCGGAAGACCACTTGTACTACTTCCAGTAAGCAATTGAATGTCCAACAGTCCTTTGCAAGAAAGATGAAATATGACAGCTGTCATCCTTTTGCAAAGCGGATAACTGAGGCCTTGACAGTTATGTTGGTGTTAGATGTGCATCCGGTATCCATTAGTTCAGAGGGACTTAGAGAATTGTTTGAGGTAGTGTGTCCCCGGTACCAAATCCCATCTAGGTTCCACTTCACTAGACAGGCAATATCGAGAATGTACAGAGACGTCAGAAAAAGTGTCCTCAGTGTCCTAAAAAATGCAGTTGTACCCACTGTAAACTTAACCATAGACATGTGGACAAGTGGAACAGGGCAGACTAAGGACTATATAACTGTGACAGCCCAATGGGTAGATGTATGGCCTCCCGTGGCAACAACAGCAGCGGCACCAGTAGCAGCATCTCACAAATGCCAACTCGTTCCTAGGCAGGCTATGCTATGTATCACTGCTTTCCATAAGAGGCACACCGCTGACAACCTCTTACGGAAACTGAGGAACATCATCGCACAATGGCTTACCCCAATTAGACTCCTGGGGATTTGTGATATCGGACAACACCACCGATATTGTGCGTGCATTACATCTGGGCAAATTCCAGTACGTCCCATGTTTTGCACATAGGATTAATTTGGTGGTGCAGAATTTTTTGAAAAATGACGTGCAGGAGATGCTGTCAGTGGCCCGAAAAATTGCAGGCCACTTTTGGCATTCAGCCACTGCATGCCGAAGACTGGAGCACCATCAAACACTTCTGAACCTGCCCTGCCATCACCTGAAACAGGAGGTGGTAACGAGGTGGAATACATCACTCTATATGCTTCAGAGGATGGAGGAGCAGCTAAAGGCCATTTAAACCTATAAGTCCACCTACGATATAGGCAAATGAGGGGGTATGCACCTGACTCAAGCACAGTGGAGAATGATTTCCATCTTGTGCAAGGTTCTACAACCCTTAGAACTTGCCACACGTGAAGCCAGTTCAGACACTGCCAGCTTGAGTCAGGTCATTCCCCTCATCAGGCTTTTGCAGAAGCAGCTGGAGAAATTGAAGGCGGAGCTAAGATTGAGTGATTCCGCAAAGTATGTGGGACTTGTGGATGGAGCCCTTCATTTGCTTTGCCAGCATTCAAGGGTGGTCAATCTGTTGAAATCAGAGCACTACATTTTGGCCACCGTGTTTGATCCTAGGTTTAAAGCCTATGTTGTATCTCTCTTTCTGGCAGACACAAGTCTGCAGATGTTCAAAGACCTGCTGGTGAGAAAATTGTCAACTCAAGCGGAATGTGACCCGTCAACAGCTCCTCCTTAATTTTCTTCCACAACTGGGGCTGTGAGGAAAAGAATAAGATTTCATAGCCAATCCACTGGTGGTGATGCAGGGCAGTCAGGAGGGAAAGCTGACATCTGGTCTGGACTGAAGGACCTGCTAATGATTACTGACATGTCTACTGTCACTGCATATGATTCTGTCACCATTGAAAGAATGGTGGAGGATTATATGAGTGACAGCATCCAAGTAGGCATGTCAGACAGTCGTATGTATACTGGCAGGAAAAAGAGGAAAAAGAGGCAATTTGGATGCCCTTGCACAAGCTGGCTTTATTTTACCTAAGTTGCCCCCCCTCCAGTGTGTACTCTGAAAGAGTGTTTAGTGCAGCCGGTAACCTTGTCAGTGATCAGCGTAGGAGGTTACTTCCACAAAATGTGGGGAAGATGATGTTCATCAAAAGGAATTATGAATTCCTCCGGGAAGACCTTGACCAGCAATTGCCTCCAGAATGTACACAGGGACCTGTGATGGTGGATTCCAGTGGGGATGAATTAATGCTCTGTGAGGAGGAGGATGTACACACTAAAAGGTGTGCGGAATCGGAAGATGAGGTTGACATCTTGCCTCTGTAGAGCCAGTTTGTGCAAGGAGAGATTAATTGCTTCTTTTTTGGTGGTGGCCCAAACAAACCAGTCATTTCTGCCACAGTCGTGTGGCAGACCCTGTTGCTGAAATGATTGGTTTGTTAAAGTGTGCATGTCATGTTTATACAACATAAAGATGGGTGGGCCGGCCCAAGAACAATTCCATCTTGCACCTCTTTTTCTTCTTTGCATGATGTGCTGTTTGGGGCCTAGTTTTTTTAAGTGCCATCCTGTCTGCTACTGCAGTGCCACTCCTAGATGGGCCAGGTGTTTGTGCTGTACACTTGTGTCACTTAGCTTAGTCATACAGCTACCTCAGTGCAACTTTTAGGCCTAAAAACAATATTGTGAGGTGTGAGGTGTTCAGAATAGACTGGAAATGAGTGGAAATGAATGTTATTGAGGTTAATAATGCCGCAGGATCAAAATTACCACCAAATTCTGTGATTTTAGTTTTTTAATTTAAATAAAAAATCATCCAGATCCAAAACCAAAACATGAAATGGTGGTTTTGGCAAAACCAATCCAGATCCAAAACATGAAAAGTGCCCTCCGCACATCTCTAATGCACACATGTACAAAACATTATTTCCTAAATCATCTAAACATTTACCTAATACATTCAAACCTATTAAATCTATTTCTTACTATTAAATATGTACACTATACTATTCACCATGGTTAAAATCACCTTTTATTTTTGATATTTTCAATCAGATAATATTTTTTAAATCTCAATATTCCTAAATTAGATTATACGCACAGTTACCTATCTGGCAACAATAGTCATCAGATAGGTGACTGTTTTTTAGTTAGTGACTGAGTTGTGGGATACTTTTGAAACTATCGGAAGTAAATTTGCTACAACTACTGATGTTGGTGTCTTTGCCATCTTAACATAGTATTTGAGGTTGAAAAGAGGCAAATTGACCATAGTGTTCAACCTGTTTTAAGTTGTGATGATTCTACATACTTGCTAAATAATTTTTTATGACTAGTTAGCTACTATAACTCATGTTACCCCCGGATTAACCAAGTTGATATTTTAAGTATTATAACCATGGATATCTTTTTCATTCAGAAATGTATCCAATCCTTTTTTAAATCCAATTACAGAGTCCGCCATTACCACCTTCCCTGGCAGGGAATTCCACATCCTGATTGCCCTAACAGTGAAGAACCCTTTCCTCCGTTGCGTTTGGAACTTTCTCTCCTCCAGTCGCAGCGAGTGCCCATGTGTCCTAAACTGTGTTCTTTTAATAAATAATTCCTCTGATAACTCTTTGTGATGTCCCTTTACATATTTGAAGATATTAATAATATCTCCTCTTAGGCGCCTCTTTTCTAGTGTATACATATTCAGCCTAGTAAATCTTTCCTTATAGTCCAGTCCTTCTAGGCCTTTAATCAATTTAGTAGCTTGCCTTTGAACACTTTTGAGTTCACTGATGTCTTTTTTATACAATGGTGCCCAAAACTGAAAACAATATTCCAGGTGCAGACGTACCAATGCCTTATACAGCGGCATTGATTACATCCGAGTCCCTTGTCTCAATTCCCCTTTTATGCACGCTAGCACCTTACTTGCCTTCTTTACTGCGTTTTGACATTGTGTACGGTTATTAAGCCTATTTTCAATGAATACCCCCAAATCTTTTTCCAACTCTGTTTCCCCTAGGTGTTCCCCATTTAATATGTAGGATGCAAGTTTGTTTTTAGTCCCAAAATGCATAACCTTGCATTTGTCTGTATTGAACCTCATTTTCCATTTAGAAGCACAGAGTTCAAGTTTAGATAGATCATTCTGCAAGGACTCCACATCCAATTCTGAATTAATTACCTTACACAGTTTAGTATCATCTGCAAAGATTGACTAAAGTTCTTGAATAAAGTACTACAAAGTGGTATGGCAAACAAATTGAATGGCGGGCAGAAAATATTGGCATAGGTCATATATAACAGACAGTAGTTATGCAGAACAAGGTAAAAAGACCAAGCTTGATCAAAATGCCTTCAGTATAAGATATGCAAGAAGATAGGGAGTGAACAGATGTGAGACATAAGGAAGAGGGCCGTGCCTATGAAAACTTACATTCTAAGGGGAAGGAGTAATAAGAGCCAATAGGAACAGTGGAACAGTAGTCATAGTAGGACAACTGATGCTTGGGTGGTACAAAGTTTAGCCTAATGAGGCTTTAGGTCATGGTAGTCCAGAGGCCAAGACAGGGGCCTAGATGGTGGCAAGGTCATGATGGAGAGGGGTCCATGTGGAGTATGGAAGTTACCATATATGAGTCTAGCAGTGATGGGAAATAGGTCTGGCATCTGCACAATCTGAATTGACCAGGTGTAAGGACATGGTGTTAGAGAGTACTGATATTGCACAATACACAGTGGCCCACCTTGCATGTACAGGCCAGAAGCATCCATATCTGAGACTTGGTGGGTGGAGAAGCATCTGATTACTCAGTGGCTCATTGGCAGGCTGTGATGCAGCAGATGGACTTGGTGCAGATGCAAGCCACAAGCATACTTCAGAGATAGATGGAACACCAGGGCCGTCAGGCACCAAAGTAGCAGCTGCAACAATCCCAGCAATTTACTTTCTTCTGGTGCCAACATACCTTGTGAGAGCATGTTTAGGCAATATACTGTACTATATGTGTACACTATATCAGTAAAGGAGGCACATTCATATAACCTTAGTCACAATTTTGTTTTGTCCATAAGGAGATCCATTGCTTTACTAAAATAAAGGGAATACAATAGGAAATGACCCAGGCAATGCCAGACATACCCATTACTGTAATATATACAGTAATTAGGGTTGGAACAATAAAACATTAAGGTTTTAAACAAACAAGTAAACATACTGCAAGTAATCCATTGTTAAAGCGCAGGTTCTAAAACTTGGTCCCCACACAGTTAAATGTGACAGCTGGTGATACACAATGTACCTGTTGTGTGATCTGGAAAATGTGAATTGTGTGGGGTCCAGAGGACCAAGTTTGAGAACCATTGTTCTAAAGAACTACAAAGATGGACTTTGAAGTAACATTGTTACACTTTTTCTCCAAGTATATTTTCACCTAGATTTGTAAGGGTGTAGTACGGGTGACCGGCGGTCTCCTGACCGCCGGTCACCTTACCGACGCCGGGATCCCGGCAGCATACCGACGCCGGGATCCCGGCGGGGAGGGGCGAGTGCAGCAAGCCCCTTGCGGGCTCGCTGCGCTCGCCACACTGCGCTCGCCACGCTGCGCTCGCCACGCTGCGGGCTCGGTGGCGACCTGCGGTCGCCACGGGTTCTATTCCCACTCTATGGGTGTCGTGGACACCCACGAGTGGAAATAGTCTCTGTTGGTCAGCATGCCGACCATCGGGATAGTGAGCCGTCGGGCTCACGGAGGAGGTCATGTGACTGTCGGTCAGCCGACCGGCGGTCACATGACTACCACCCGATTTGTAATACTCCATAAAAAGTCCTTTTTGCATTTTTCATACAACTCCATATTAAACTTTCTTTGGGATTTTGTATTCTAACACTCAGATATGCTGTTCTACTAAAACTAATAAAGCAACAATAAAACTGAAAATGAATTAAATAATTTTAAGTATGAACATTACGGCAATTTTAGAAAATTAAAATGATATTTGTCAATTATAATTCTAGTTTTCTTAATGGTGCACGAATAATGGACACAAAATATATTATACATAAGACAGTTAAAAGTCTCTAATTATTACTCACCCTAGTCACACTGAGAAGCGTAAGGTATGTTTTATAGGCAAATCAAAATTTAATTTAGCAAGCTATAAAATAAAACCATCAAAAGAAGTCAGTATCAGCAAGAATAATTTAAGATGTTTTTCCTTACAGTTAATGATGAAAGATTTACAAGTTTACTTTAGCCAAATTTATCTTATCACTAAAGAGTGTTTATCAAGTCTTCTGTTCTAACTCTTTTGTTCAAGGTATTTTTTTCTCCACAGTAAGTGGACAGGAAGTTTTTGACTTGTGATGAGTTAAACAGCTTATATTGTGAGTAGTGGTACGCACCCTTGCATTATGGAGAGAGAAACTCCATAGTGACACCTTCATTATAAAGATATCCCTAGGTCAAACACACTGACCAACAAGCATAATCACCAGGGAGTCAAAGATACCTTGAGGTGTCTGGCTACATATTCTCATCAAATAAGTTAGGTACGCTACCTGACTGAACAACCTCAGATATCACCATTATATGGCTTCACCACACTAAAGATACCCTTACGAGTTTTATCATACTGTGCCTCCTTACTGTGTAAGTTAGGTATGCCTTAGTTATCAAGTTTCTAACTTGGCCAGTATTCCAATTTTGTACATACCAGTGAGATATTTTCTTTATGTCCCACAAAAAAAAAAACAGATTTTGTGACTCCCCACAACAAAATATAAGAAAGATTTTTGGTACTGGGAATTACTACACCTTGTTCTCTTCTACATTATAGTTTGTATGTGTATACGAGCATCCCACTAACATGAAGAATGTAGGAAAAATGAGCCTGGAATAAGAATCCATAACCCAATCATTAAGGATAAGTATTATTTGGGGTTACTTGATATCTATCCCTCTATTCTAGTAGAATATGGTAGCACCATCTTCCTCACTTACAATCTCTTTAGCTTCACAATTCCTTTGTACCACCTTGGGATTGGTTCAATAGTAAAGACAATAGGCAGCAACCACAAAAAGTAAAGCGCCCATCAAACCCCCAATCTATTTCCTAACGTTTTAAGGATACCAACGGATAGGGTGAGGCTGCGGGGTAAGTTAGCATTAGGTACTAGGGGGAGGGCTAGTTATTAGGGTTGTTGCAGCATATCAGGTCTGTCCCAAAAGTCACTCTCACAGCACCACCGGGACATAGAACAAAATGCTGGTGCTACCATTGCAGCCAAGAGAAGGTAAGTAATTATGGGTCACCAGGGATGGTTTGTTGACAGTTCATCCAATCAATATACAGTATAATCCAGGCATAAATGAAAAATGTCAACACAGTCACTGTCAACTTGCTGGGCATGCTGACAGTTTGGTCCTGTAAGCATTCCTATATCAACCTGATGATTTTCAACATAATAACTGTTGACAAGTCATACCATATACATGTGGGAACCTATGAGAATTATTTATTCCAGTTGATAAGGATTTTTATCATTTGGACCTACAGTATCTTTGACTTTGCTGGGAACCTAAACATGTGCTAATAAAAGAATAATGTCTTTTTTTTATTTTATTCTTTTTATTAAGTTACTTAAGTAGCCAAATCATCTACATATTCAGCATAATAGGGTTTAGATTTCTATTGATAGTCTGTCAATGCCGTATTTACAACCTTGCTCAGTTTTTTTATATAAGCAGAATTTTAAAACTATTTATTTGCAGAATTCTGCAATGGACTGTTAACTGTTGCACATTTTGCGAGCAGAATTTGGCCTTACATATTTCTTACTGTAACCCAATACTCACCACACAGCAGAATTAATTAACCATTATAATAAAGAAAAAAACAAGTGATGGAGATAATCAATTGCACTTCAACACAATACAGAGCAGCCTACAGTATTGTTTTCTTTGTTCCACCCAACTTCAAGTCAGAAAAAATATACTGTATATTTAATTGGAAAAAAAATTGTCACTAGCTTATATTTTTATTTAGAAATTACAGAAACGATTACACATAATGATGGTGGTAAAAATAATGAAGTGGCTTTCCTTTTTAAATTCAAGTTAAGATCTCTTCACAATACTTATTTCCAGTTATTATGAAAGGGTTTATATTTTTTTTCTTTTAAATAAACTTAGCTAAATTATCAAAACAGGTACTAGTGAAATGATTCAAATAAATACCAAAGAGTTGAAGATATTAAAACTATTGTCCACTGTTCAAAAATAAATCAATATAGAAAGTCTATGAGGAATAAGAGGTATCCGTATGACTCCTGTAATAATCATTGGACTTACTGTACAAGGGATGTGATTCAATAACCCACTTTTACAGAGAGGGAGATACAAGATCAAAGAGAAAAAAAGAACAGAGAAGGAGGAGTAGGGGAGGAAAGAAAAATAAAACAAAATTTTTTATAAAAGCAAAACCACCTAAGGTGAGAAAGTGATGGAACAGAGGAAAAATTAAATTTCAGCAGAAGACTCTTAACAGAGATTAGACAAAAAGGACTTCTGAAAGGATTGAAATTTGCTCCTACAGCTGAAATACAAAAATCAATAGGAAGTTAATCTTAGGAAGTTAACTGTCAAGAAAGTTTATTTTAAGATTAAAGAATCTGAAGAAGGCATCCCACAAAATAAAGGAAAAACAAAATTCAAGACGAAATCAACTTTCTATGGCAAACATTAAAAGTGAACCTTATTGATAGCTTCCAGAAAGTTTAGTAAATTAAATTTAACATGAAGAGAAATATTTGCACTAAAGATGACTCTATAATCATTAAACCTTGTGATAAAGGAGGTGCAGTTATTATACTGTAGAAAGACAACTATAAGAATGAAATGTCCAGTCAACTGAATGATGGTGTAACATATGCCTATAAAAAAAAGTTACTATACAGCCAAGACTAAATAAGAAGAAATTCGATTTTTTAATCTTACAGAACATTTCATCCTCACCATCTATATATTACCGAAGGTCCATAAAAACATAGGTAGACCACAATGAAGATCAATTATGGCAGGTACAGGTAGCCTTACCTACAATCTGTTGGTATACTGTTTATAGATGCACAGTTACAACTTATGGTCATTCAAAACAAGTCAGAGTGAAAATAAACAGTATCAAATGGAAAAATGGAATGACTTTAGCAACATTAGATATTTTTGCTTTGGATTCTAGTATTCTCCATCACAAGGGGATTGAAGCAATGAAATGGTTCATGATTGCTTCAAACTGAAAATACAGATGGATTTTTTTTCTATAGACAGCATTTACTTTATTTTGAATAATATTATTTAATCCAAAACAGGAATGGCAAAGGGCACAACATTTGCCCAATGCTATGCCAATTTATTTGTAACATACTGGGAATATCACTCCTTGTGGAACCACAGAGCTTGTGGCTAGAACTTGGTGCCATGGTATTGTTTGATATTTAGTTTTTTTTTCTTGGGGAGGGGATGGATCAGATTAAAGAACTTGATATCTTCTGTATACAATTTGAATAATAATGTTTATAACATTACTTAAAGTTTTCATATCAGCAAATTCACTATCTAGATTTGCAGATATACAGTGCCTTGCTAAATTATTCACCCCCTTGGCTTTTTACCTATTTTGTTACATTACAACCTGTAATTTAATTTTTTTATCTGAATTTTATGTGATGGATATGCACAAAATAGTCTAAATTGGTGAAGTGAAATGAGAAAAAAATATTTAAAAAAGAATTTTTAGAAATAAAAATTTGAAAATTGGTATGTGCATATGTATTCACCCACTTTCCTATGAAGCCTCTCAAAAGCTCTGGTGCAACCAGTTACCTTCAGAAGTCACATAATTAGTTAAATGAAGCCCATCTGTGTGCAATCTAAGTGTCACATGATCTGTCAGTATAAACACACCTTTTCTTAAAGTCCCCAGAGGCTGCAACTTCACTAAGCAAGAGGCATCACACCATGAAGACCAAGGAGCTCTCCAAACAAGTCAGGGACAAAGTTGTTGAGAAGTACAAGTCAGGGTCGGTTATAAAAAAATATTCAAATCTTTGATAATCCCCCAAGAACCATCAAATCCATCATCTTCAAATGGAAAGAACATGGTGCCACAACAAACCTGCCAAGAGAAGGCCGGCCACCAATACACACAGACCGGGCAAGGAGGGCATTAATCAGAGAGGCACCACAGAAACCAAAGGTAACCCTAAAGGAGCTGCAGCATTCCACTGCCACGACTAGTGTATATGTGCATGTGACCACAAAAAGCCATACACTCAATATAGCTGGGCTTTATGGAAGAGTGGCCAGAAAAAAAGCCATTACTTAGTGTTAAAAATAAGAAGGCACGTTTTGAGTTTGCAAAAAGGCATGTGGACGACTCGCCAAATGTATGGAGGAAGGTGAGACAAAAATTTTACTTTTTGGCCACCAAGGAAAATGCTATGTCTGGTGCAAACCCAACACATCTCATCACCCCAAGAACACCATCCACACAGTGAAACATGGTGATGGCAGCATCATGCTATAGGGATGTTTTTCAGCAGCAGGGACTAAGAAACTGTTTCAAGTCAAGAGGAATGATGGATGGTGCTAAATACAGGGATATTTTTGAGCAAAACCTGTTTCAGTCTATCTGTGATTTGAGACTGAGTCGAAGGTTCACCTTCCTGAAGGACAATCACCCGAAGCCTGCTGCTAAAGCCACACTCAAGTGGTTTAAGGGGAAACATTTAAATGTGTTTTAATGGCCTAGTCAAAGCCCAGATCTCAATCCAATTGAGAATCTGTGGTCAGGCTTGAAGATTGCTATTCACAAGTGGAAACCATCCAACATGAAGGAGCTGGAGCAGTTTTGCCTTGAGGAATGGGAAAATATCCCAGTGTTAAATGTGGTAAGCTCATAGAGACTTATCCAAAGCGACTTGCAACTGTAATTGCCACAAAAGGTTGCTCTACAAAGTACTGACTTTAGGGGGGTGAATAGTTATGCACTCTGAAGTGTTTTGTTATTTTGTCCTATTTGTTGTTTGCTTCACAATTAAAAAAAAATCTTCAAAGTTGTAGGCATGTTCTGTGAATGAAATGATGCAAACCTTCAAACAATCCATTTTAATTCCAGGTTGTGAGGCAACAAAACATGAAAAATGCAAAGGGGGGTGAATACTTTAGCAAGGTACTGTATGTAGAGGATGGACAACTAGAAGCTGAATGCTACAATTAACCTACAGTTGCAAATAATTATATTGCAATTACAAGTGAACATCACAGAAATTGGTAAAAAAAAGCATTCTGAAAGACAATTTCTGAAACTAAGCTGAAACTGTAATAAAAAAAGATACATGCAAACAATAAATGGAAAGTATAAACAAAAGATTATAGATCAGAGGCAGTTACGTGACCGGCAGTCAGGAATCCTCCAGTCACAATACCAATGCCGGAATCCTGCCCCTTTACAGCCCTGACAGGCGGCATGTCGACTTACATGGACTATTCCTACTCGTGGGTGTCCACGACACCCATAAAGTGGGAATATAACCTGTGGCGAGTGCAGCGAGCCAGAAAGGGGCTTCGTTCTGCTTACCACTCCCCGCAGGCATCTTCAAGCCAGGATTTTGGCGTCGGTATGGTGACCGGTGGTCTCCTGACTGCCGGTCACGCATACCCAACCCTCATAGATAAAGGTTACAATGCAAAGAATTTAAAAAAACAAAGAAGAAACCATAGAAATAGACATGACTAAACTATTAAAAATAAAAGTAAAGAAAAAAACACTAAAGTGATATCAAATAAGAAAAAAATATCTAGTGTCCTTTGTTACTGGATATATGAGACAATACAAAAAAGTGGAATCAATTCTAAAATTAAATTGACAATTATTGTTAAAAGACCCAGCTTTCAATACCATAATCACAGACAAACAGTTCATATTTAGAAAAGCTCCAAATCTAAAGAATAAACATAAAAGAAGTGCTCTTCAAGAAACTATAACTCACCTGTTAATAACAAAAGTTTTCCATCGCTGTGAAAATTGCCAAGCTTGTAGAGAATTTAAATCGTGAACTGCAAAATATGCAAAGTTTACAGTAAACAATAAAAAATATGAATGGCAAATGTGATATATATGATACAGAGCCACTGTAACCTCACCTATATTGGAAGGACTCGTAGGACTCTGAAAACATATAGCAGTAAACATATTTAGAATATAAAAAAGAATTCATTACAAATTCTCTTTCAAATCATTTTTAAATTCAACACAATTGTTCCACAAAAAAAAATAGAAGTACTGTATGATGATACAAAATATACAGAGCAATTGGAGAGATAGACATGAACAGGCAATCCTTGCCACAGCATAAATGCAATTGGAATTGTTGCATTGTAATGAACTCAACCAGAAACTTGAACTGAAATGTTTTTTTTTTAATATTCCATAGTGATAAAATGTTTTAAAGAATTCTAAGATATATCTCTATATTTATGATTTTTTTTATTGCATTCCACAAGCATTCAGAATGGGATGTGTTCAGGATGCCGGAGGCCGGAATCCCAGCACTGGAATCCCAACATGCGTCAGGAAGACTGGCGCTGGAATACAGACATTAGTTAAAATGCCAAAGCCAGAATCCTGGCTGCTGGCATCCCCATCTTATGTATGCCAGAGACTGGTAAGTGTAGGCTGTGGGAGGGGGAGGGTTAGGTTTAGGCACTAAGGGGGGTTTGGGTTAGGCTGCTGGAGGGGGGAGGATTAGAGTTAGGTTTTGGGGAAGGATTATTAGGTTTAGGCACTACTGGGGAGGGTTAGGGTTAGGCTGTGGGGGGATATGGTTAGGCTGTGGTGAGAGGTGTTTATGTTTTAGCACCACCAGGGAGGGATAGGGTTAGGCTGTGGGGGGAGGGTTAGACTGTGGGGGGGGGGGTGGAGGGTTAGGGTTAGGCTGTGGGAAGGGAAAATTAGGTTTAGGTGGGGTAGGGCGAGGGTAAGTATACATACCAAACCCCTGTCAGGATGCCACTGTTGGTCACATGTATGTATTCCCTCAGAACACCTGATGCTTTAAAAGAAATTCACGCTTCCTATTGAACTTTAAATTGACGATTAATGATGCAGTGTTACTTCTGACTGGGACCTTTTGTTCTGAACTTCCGTGATTATGGAACTGATATGGTTCAGTTGAGATACAGATGGCGACATTGTGTTGGTGTAGGGTGAGTGTTTGACTGTAGGACTCTCTTATAGTTGAATATTATTTGTACAGTATGTGCAACTGGTTATTATCTTTAAGACACAGAAAACATAGATTGGGCACTTCTGATGCAGTAGGTACATTTAAATTGAAAATAATGATTTATTTTGTACATATTTTTAGAGTATTTTGTGACTATAAGTATTGTCATCTATAATCTTTTATTCTACACTAAGGAAAAAATGTTTTATAAGTTTATTTTAAATGGGCCACCTTTGACCTGGTATGAATAGATTTCTATGCAAAAAAATAAACTTCCATTTACTCCTGTAGATACTGCCTTGATAAAAAGCACTCTCGAAATGCATCAGTGGAAGATGACAGAATAGACCCAGACATTTGTGGTAGCAGAAGCTGAAATTGAGGTTCTGGAGCCTCCATCTATATTTGAGCTACATGCCACTGTGACACACACAAAAAAATATGATAACTATTATTGTATAACTAAAATATTTTGTAACTTTTGAAGATATACTGTACCATTTTATAAAAAACTGTTTTGAACCTCATCATATTGATTGTAAATAATTACTGTAAAGAGTCTTATCTTGAATTTTGAAAGGGAAGCAATCATCTTATGTTTTCCACCATCATTACATTCTTTTCAGCTTTTATATAATTTCTACATAAAAATTGACCATAGTGTGTACAAGTAAAATGCAGAATGACTTTTTTTTTTAATTGTGGCAAAAAATGTTATACAGTTTGCAGCAGTGGAACTTCATTCCACTGCTAAATGCATTGTTCCAGTTCAAAACTCGATTTGCTTAAAATTTCATCACAGTTCCACTGATGTCTAATGTAAATAGGCCATGCTACTGTGATTTGTTGCAAGCACACACTCTAACAATATTTGCCACCTGTTGCTGAATCTAAAAGACCCTGTGGCAACAGTGCATCATGACGCTTTTTTAAAACTTTTTATTAGGTAAATCATGGTACAGTATGATACAATAAACATGATGTACAGAGTTCACATATGCAAAATAAAAATATATGACTAGTGACATGTCTAATAGAATATAAGCTGGAACAGTAGCAGGCAGTGTCAGACTGGGGCATGCAGGGCCCACCAGGGGAATGCAGTGGTAGGGGCCCATGTTAGGGGTGTGGCCAGTCTTCAGAGGGGATGTGGCCTGCCACCTCATTGGTTTGACTAACCATTAGAGAGTGCAATGTCTGGGCCTCTTCAAAAATATATACAGTAAATCCAGCTGCTGCATGCATGATAATGTAACAGATTAATAACAGTAATACACTGTAGAAAATACACTGTCCAGTATAAGGTAACATATGTATAATGTATATTTCAAGTGCACAGTCTGGAACCTGATCCTTAGAGCAGGAGGTGGGCCCCACCGGTGGTTTCCCCCGTACCCCTGTGGGACAGTCCAAGCCTGGTAGAAGGTGAGGAATGTTACCTCATTTGCAACAGCATGGCAATTCATTAAGAAACAGAAAAAGAGACAGCAATAGAAGAGGAAGAGATGGAAAAAGAACCCATGGGCTGGGAACTAATAATGGGGATTATTGAAATGTGACATTACTGAAGAAACAGGGATAGAAGAGATTGCAAAAATGGAGGAGAGGGCACCTTCCAGTCTGCAGCAATTTGGCATGTCATGGCAGAGATAATATGGCGTGTCACCTTATTGTGGTGTCTGGACAACTCAGGGAATCCCAGGGTTGCAACATGATATTTTATAGTTTTCTGTTATTTTCAACTAGGATGGATCCATGCATCTAAGTACTTCATGGAAAAATGAATCTCTTATTTGTGCTGTTTATACAATTTATTAACATTTACCCTGTAGCTTTTGCCTAAGGTTTTATTCAATAGGCCCAGGGTTGGACTGATCCACAGGGGTATAGGAGAAACATCCCGAGAGCCCCACTACCTGGGGGCCCAGCTCCTTCTCTAGACATCAGGTTCCAAACTGTGCACTTGCATTATACATTATATTTATTGTAACAGAAGTCTTGCTAGAATGCACTCTGCTACAAAAATTACACAAACGACCAACTCCAGGCTTGTGCAAAAACAACAAATACCTTTTATTCAGGTAGCTCAAAAACAAAGATATACATAAAACAAAGATCACTGTCTTTAGTATAAACTACCAGGGAGGTTAGGCCCTGCCTCACTCCCTCTTACTTAATAAGGAACCCTTCAGGTCCCGGCATCCTGACACTAGTGGTCCAGCCCTCCAGATTCCACTGTCCCTAGCAGGCCTATCACCTGGACACTAACTGCCTTCAGGAGCCCTGACTCATGGGAGAGACTCTGCTTAAAACCCAGCACCCAGGTGCTGGCTGATGAAGCAGCTTCTTTGGCTAAGAAGCCTATAAGACCTGGTCTGGGCCAAATGGATGGGAACCCGGTCCATCCACACTTCCCATCCACCCCCAGGACTCTGTGTGTAGCTTACAGGTTGCAAAGTACCTCTCCTGCCACAATATGTTACATTATACTGCACAAGCCTATGGTGTATTTTCTACAGTGCATTGCTGTTATTATTCTGGTACATAATCATGATGCACTAGCAGTATTTACTATATATATATATATATATATATATATATATATATATAGATTCTACATTTGGATTCCCATGTATGCAGACATATAGGATTGCTGCTGGAGAATTGAAAGGAGCTTGTTAACAGCTAAAAGCCCTCTTTTTGGAAACTAATACTGATACTAGCAATCAGATGGTCCTAATTAGGGAATCCGACTAAAATTTGTCATACTGTGGAAATTACCTTATCTAAATCTCAAATCCTTCAAATTTAATCCAGATTTATATCTAGTATAATAATTGGTTTGATCAAAAGATTACTTTCTATAACCTCTTAAGAAGGAAACATCTAAAATTTTGAGAACATTTTCAATAAGAGAAAAAAATGTTGTTTAGAAACACCCCTGAAGAAGTCGCTATAAGATGAAATGTGTTGGGTGAAAGCATTTTTATTATTAATTTTAAATGTATAAACTGAACAAACAATTGTATTCCTAATGATCAATATTACTTTGTAAGGAAACAATTATCATTTGTATTGCAAATGTGATTTTGAACTACATTGTCTTAACAATAAAAACATATGTGTTTTTTTAAATATGGGTGTCTAAATGTGTAAAGTCATCCTCTCTTTATATATATATATATATATATATATATATTCAGAAAAAGTTTTATCATTAGACAAATAATTGCCTAATACATTAAAGAAGTGCGCTCCACAGAGATATATATATATATCTATCAAGGGTCCCAATCCATGCACTTTATAATAGTTAGTCAAGCCCCTAAGGCAGTTGGCCACACCCCTTTGGAGACTGGCCAAACACCTAGCATGGGTCCCTACCACTGCCCTTCATGCCCTAGTCCGACTCTGTATAGAACCACCAAATGAGGTACCGCTCTTTTTCTAAAATATTCTAATATTGGACATCATAAGGTACTTGTGACTGGTGGCTAGTAGTTAGAGGAATGATCAGTGTGCAGAACAGATACTTCCCTAACCAAACCATAGAGCAGAATTAAGCAATATTCAGTTTGTGGATATGCAGTAAATTTTTTAAATAAGCTAAAGTGATAAAGTTAACATATTCACTCTGTAAAAGTACTTGAATTTTGGGCCAACTCTGAAGTAGCAGTGATCGTATGACCTACTCATTTTGGGTTTAAAGTTTTACTTTTGTTATCGGTGTTGCTATTCCAAGGCTTTTGGGTACACAATATATTTTGTCTTCCCATCTCCATGTCACTCAATTATTTCAGGTAAATGAGTTATGGTAATTTCTGTCATTTACTACAGTTCATTAAAGTTTTCATCCATATCCATCCAGTGGAAGGTCCAGAATAGGTTCTCTGTGTCATGTTATTGCCAGTGTACACCAACGGGAGGTCTGACTGGAACCGCAACCCATTAATATGTATTCTTAGACCCAATGTTACCACTCTATTAAGTTAAACAACAGACAGAGAGGAGGAGGGTGCAAATCCCCACCCCTAAATTCCCTTCCGCACACTGAAAATTACCTGTAACCATCCCTGAACCTATCTGGTAATTAAATTCAGAGAATTAGTCACAAATGTTTGCAAACACATGTTTAGCTGCTGGCCACGTCACGGCTTCTCCGATACAGCAGTCCTAACCTACATAATAGCAGTGCCCACATAGGGCCATGTAATTTGTCACAGTAGGCCTCATGATAAAGGCTATTACTAAAACACTTCCAGACAGAGAGCTAACTTACCCAGGAGCCACCCCCAGGATCTCCTATTGGCACTACAAGGAACAGCATGCCTTCCAAATGCTGCTCCCATTCAATGCCTCTTGCACACAAGCAGACAAACAATTTGGCAGTTGCTCAATCATACCTGGAGATAATTATATATCAGGTGCTGGAAGGGGGGGGGGTCACAGACAAACAACAGACAGAGAGGAGGGGGGTGCAAATCCGCACCCCTAAATTACCTTCCGCACACTGAAAATTACCTGTAACCATCCCTGAACCTACCTGGTAATAAAATTCAGAGAATTAGTCACAAATGTTTGCAAACACATGTTTAGCTGCTGGCCACGTCACGGCTTCTCCGATACAGCAGTCCTAACCTACATAATAGCAGTGCCCACATAGAGCCATGTAATTTGTCACAGTAGGCCTCATGATAAAGGCTATTACTAAAACACTTCCAGACAGAGAGCTAACTTACCCAGGAGCCACCCCCAGGATCTCCCATTGGCACTACAAGGAACAGCATGCCTTCCAAATGCTGCTCCCATTCAATGCCTCTTGCACACAAGCAGACAAACAATTTGGCAGTTGCTCAATCATACCTGGAGATAATTATATATCAGGTGCTGGAAGGGGGGGGGTCACAGACAAACAACAGACAGAGAGGAGGGGGGTGCAAATCCCCACCCCTAAATTACCTTCCGCACACTGAAAATTACCTGTAACCATCCCTGAACCTACCTGGTAATAAAATTCAGAGAATTAGTCACAAATGTTTGCAAACACATGTTTAGCTGCTGGCCACGTCACGGCTTCTCCGAAACAGCAGTCCTAACCTACATAATAGCAGTGCCCACATAGGGCCATGTAATTTGTCACAGTAGGCCTCATGATAAAGGCTATTACTAAAACACTTCCAGACAGAGAGCTAACTTACCCAGGAGCCACCCCCGGGATCTCCCATTGGCACTACAAGGAACAGCATGCCTTCCAAATGCTGCTCCCATTCAATGCCTCTTGCACACAAGCAGACAAACAATTTGGCAGTTGCTCAATCATACCTGGAGATAATTATATATCAGGTGCTGGAAGGGGGAGGGGTCACAGACAAACAACAGACAGAGAGGAGGGGGGTGCAAATCCCCACCCCTAAATTCCCTTCCGCACACTGAAAATTACCTGTAACCATCCCTGAACCTATCTGGTAATTAAATTCAGAGAATTAGTCACAAATGTTTGCAAACACATGTTTAGCTGCTGGACACGTCACGGCTTCTCCGATACAGCAGTCCTAACCTACATAATAGCAGTGCCCACATAGAGCCATGTAATTTGTCACAGTAGGCCTCATGATAAAGGCTATTACTAAAACACTTCCAGACAGAGAGCTAACTTACCCAGGAGCCACCCCCAGGATCTCCCATTGGCACTACAAGGAACAGCATGCCTTCCAAATGCTGCTCCCATTCAATGCCTCTTGCACACAAGCAGACAAACAATTTGGCAGTTGCTCAATCATACCTGGAGATAATTATATATCAGGTGCTGGAAGGGGGAGCGGTCACAGACAAACAACAGACAGAGAGGAGGGGGGTGCAAATCCCCACCCCTAAATTCCCTTCCGCACACTGAAAATTACCTGTAACCATCCGTGAACCTATCTGGTAATAAAATTCAGAGAATTAGTCACAAATGTTTGCAAACACATGTTTAGCTGCTGGACACGTCACGGCTTCTCCGATACAGCAGTCCAAACCTGCATAATAGCAGTGCCCACATAGGGCCATGTAATTTGTCACAGTAGGCCTCATGATAAAGGCTATTACTAAAACACTTCCAGACAGAGAGCTAATTTACCCAGGAGCCACCCCCAGGATCTCCCATTGGCACTACAAGGAACAGCATGCCTTCCAAATGCTGTTCCCATTCAATGCCTCTTGCACACAGGCAGACAAACAATTTGGCAGTTGCTCAATCATACCTGGAGATAATTATATATCAGGTGCTGGAAGGGGGAGGGGTCACAGACAAACAACAGACAGAGAGGAGGGGGGTGCAAATCCCCACCCCTAAATTCCCTTCCGCACACTGAAAATTACCTGTAACCATCCCTGAACCTATCTGGTAATTAAATTCAGAGAATTAGTCACAAATGTTTGCAAACACATGTTTAGCTGCTGGCCACGTCACGGCTTCTCCGATACAGCAGTCCTAACCTACATAATAGCAGTGCCCACATAGGGCCATGTAATTTGTCACAGTAGGCCTCATGATAAAGGCTATTACTAAAATTCTATTAAGTTGTCATCCAAATTCATCCAGTGGAAGACCCCACTTGTCAAAGTTCTGCCCAGTGCACTTCCCTATGAGGTCTGACCAGAACCCCAAATCACTATTATGTCTCTGGCATGCAATGTTACCATTCTGTGAAGTTTTCTTCCAAATACATCCAGTGGAAGACCCAGAACAAGCTCCCTGGGTCAAAGTTCTGTCCAGCGTAAACCAAACGGAGGTCCAACTAGGACCCCCTACCCGGAGTATGTCTTCTGGAATCCAGTGTTACCACTCTGTGAAGTTTTCTTCCAAATCCATCCAGTGGATGCTGTGAGGTCTCATTAACCCCAACCCCCTAGAATATGCTCTGGCATCGAATATAACCACTCTGTGAAGTTTACATCCAAATCCATCCAAATAGCTGCCCAACGCATTCCACAATGAGGCCCAACGGGAACCCCAACCCCCCTAAAACCTGACTAAGATCCAACTAGACCACCAGCATTGGTTTCATCCCAATCGGTGCAGGGGTGTCCGAATGTATAAGCGGAAAGACAAACAGACCAATGCATTTTACATATAAGATGTAAATATATATATATATATATATATATATATATATATATAAATATATAAAATATCTATTAAGCAGATTTTCCTTTTCTTAGCCAATAATAACTAAAATATGTGTGCTTTGCTCTTGGTCAAACTTTTATCTATTAGGAACTTCTTAACAGCTGCAACATTAATATTTTAAACCTTTTATTCATGAACATACTAATTTGTTTAAAACAAACTGCTTAAAAAAAAGAAAAAGAAAAGTTGAAAACATAGATAATAGATAACAGTTTATTTTAGTCAGTTTTGACAGTTTTGATTGTGGAATAGCAATTTGAATGAAAAGAAATCAGTTCAGCAATGATAGGAAACTGCTTTAAGCACTGCAATAATTAGGTCACTTTTAAGGCTGTGAAAACATTGAATTGGTAATCATCTTGGCAGCTATTGATAAACAAAATGTACTTATCATCAATCTGAAATGGTACCAGACGGTGCCTTTATAATACTGACACAACGTATTTGGATTTTATTTCCTATTCAGCATACTCCAGGCATGAAGTTCATTTTATAGCATTAGAGATTAGTGTTAAATTATTTTAAACACTGCGAGGTAAATTTACTAAGCACCATATTCATTCAAGTTTGCAAACACAGGAGTAAATGTACTTAGATGGGAGTTCTATTTAAGATGGTATGTTGCCCATAACAACCAATCAGATTCCAGGTATTATCTTCTAGAAGGTGCTAGATAAATGAGAAGAAGAATCTGATTGGTTGCTATGGGTAACATCCCATCTTAAATAGAACTCCCATCTTAGTAAATTTACAGTACAGTTGTATTTTTCATCTCGGTAATTTACCAAACACAAAACACGGCAGTGTTTGCTCAAATAGACCTGAAAAACATGATAGAGCAGACATGTATGAATAAATACATAATCACCTAAATATGGAAGGACTTTCCATAGGCACCACTATAACATGTAAATTTACCAAGATTTGTTTCTGCAAAAACACCTGCGAATTCGCTCAAAATGCACTTTTCAAAAAGATGTCCTCTTGAGCAGCATTGTTTAGAGAAGTCCGTACAGACCAGTGAGATCCATGCAGTGTTTCTCTGCATAAAAGTTAATTAAAGTGTTAAAATCAAAAAAATAAAAAACTGCGTGTGGTCCCTCCTTCTAAGCATAACCAGCCACAAGCTCTTTGAGCTGGTCCTGGTTCTAAAAATACAGGAAAAAATTGTGAGCGGTCCCCCTGTATTTAGAGATCCAGCACTGGGCTCTTGGACTGGGCCTGGTTCCAAAAATATGGGGAGAAAGAGGACATAGGGGTCCCAGTATTTTTAAAATCAGCACCGGGCTCCACTAGCCAAGGAGGTTATGCCACAGCGGGGGAACACATTTATCCTGTGCCATGTGGCCATAGTATTACCCCCCCAACTACTCAGCCTTAGCTGGGGTTCCCTAGGGGAGTGGGGAATCTCCAATAAAGGAGTCCTCCCCCTCCAGGGCACCAAAGGGCCAGGACTGAAGCCCAGGGCTATCCCTGGCAACCCTGGGATGTGGATTCCAAGTTGATAGCATTTCAGTGTTAAAATTAGAATTAATATTGTGTTTTACTTGTGAAACTACAGGTCCCTACAAGCCTCTCGCATATGCTGGAATTTAGAGAACCACAAGTACCAGCATGTGGGGCATTAAGGGGTTTGCTGTGTCGAAGTCAAAAATATTATACCCACATCCAACACGTGCAAACACCATACAGAGTGGCCTCTGTGCGTGCACGTGTACTGCCGGGCATGCACATACCCACATGCTGCGAATATTGGCTCACGAAGCCCTGCGTATTAGTGCATGGTATGAGTAAATACGGTGGCATACACATTCGCATAGAAAAGCAACAAAGACATATCTGATATATTATCCACATAGTGCATAATTTACACAAAGTCTACACACACCACAGCAGCAAGTTACATTTACTTAGGAAATAGAACAATAGAGATACCCAGCTTTACAGGATGTCAGGGGACAGAATTAGGTTAGGACATAGTGTTTGGTATCCAGATGTACAGTATTTCAAGGGCTGCATTCCGATCGCAGTTTGCAGACTATAGCATGCTCCTGCGCATAGATATGTGCAGGAATACAATATTCATAACTTACTGGACCTCCTGGCCAGCCTCAGTCTATTCTCTGAAGGTCATCTTGCTAAGACTGACTGAGGACCGGATCCGAGAGGCGCAGGCGAACAAACGTATGTACCATTGGTTGTAGCTCTTCTCTTGTAATATTGTTGTATTTCTGTGTATATCCCTCTTAGTAAATATTTGTTGTTGCGTTGGACCACAACATAACATATACAACTGGTGTCGCATTCCATTCTTGTTTGGGTATAGCAGTGTATTCAGCCACACGTGTCGCTGTATAGTGCGCATAGCACGTCGGTGTGCATACGCTATGTGCATTCACATTGTAGGGGTATTATCTGCATTCAGCGGCCGCAGCGGCAAGAATCAGTGTATTGACTGGTATAACATTTCCCTGTAAGTTAATCGAACTTAACAGTTGGGGGCTCGACCGGTTCACCACAAACTTACGGACTTGCAGGGCCTAACAGACTTTGGTCTACCAACAAAGGGTGGAGACCTGTCTTAAGTAATTTTGTATTGTGTTTAAAACTATCTAATGTTGTTAGACCATGTCTGTTCTGTATAGTCTTTGAGGTGCTGGTGCGAACCGAGGGAATACAGGGAAAAGCCATTTACTTTCTTTTGTATGTAATTTTTTGGCGCAAAAATGCACACAAAGCATACTGATAGTTTGCATACATTCTCACATATTGTTGCCATAGGTTGTAATAGTCATTATAGATCTGCATAAAATCGGATACGTTTATTTGTTATATATGTGATATATTTTGTTAAGGGAGTAATTATAAAGAACACAAAACGCAGTTCCGTCCTAAAGGTTTAGGTAAACACTCAAAGGAAGATTACCCTCGCGGGCGACTTCCGGCGAGTGTAAGGAACAACAGTGTATTGTGTAAGTGGGCAGTAGTATTTTGCTCACATTGATCATGATAAGTGTGGTATAGTCAGCTGCGAACGAACATTGTACACGTGGTACGGTACATGAGGTAAGCATACAGGAACGCACACGTGGTGCAGGGAGTTGCACGGTCATGTGCTTACGCAAGGTTGCGTGAGAGTTGCGAGTGCAAGTTTAACCACACAATAGGAAAAAATTTAAAGGCAGGATAGAAGACATTTATACAGTAGCAAGTAACTATCCAATTTTAAAAGCAGATTATTATAATAGTTTTGTTTAAAGTGTACTACCTCTGGGGCAAGCTATCGATCAAAGGGAGTGATATTTTCTGTACAGAAAACCTTGTGTATTAGTGTGGGTTGAAAGTAAGTGTGAATGCATTGAACTCCACGACCAATTTGGGTTTCCGTAGAAGACACTGAGTTGGCAGAGGCTTGGTGGCATGAAGGCTAGCGACCTTATGTTATAAGAGAAATACGCAAGTAGTGAGGAAACTTGCGGAGGAGCGTGATAGAGTATAGATTGTGAAGTATTGAAGTTAAGGTTTTGGTGTGACGCTTCGGCTGTGGAGCGCAGCTTGTAGAATTTGACTCATGTGATCGTAGGGCATATAGATAACAAGTATCTATAGGCCGTGCGATTGGACCACAAGTCTGTGTGTGTGATACGCGGCGCAATGTGATACCATTTGCACTCTTTTCGCAATTGCGTCATCATACACGCTGTGTGGAGCATACGCAGACGTGATTTGTGTAAAGTAGACGGAATTTTCGCTGACTCTCTCTCAGGAAATATTCCTGGTGGAAGTCTATAGGATTGCTTGGTGATGTTTCCCAGGCGGAATTCCTGTGGAAAGAAACTACAAAGATCAGGCTGATTTTTAACTTCCACTGAAAAAGGTGGCGTATTGATTTATTGCTGTTAATACATCAATACTTACAGTGCAGAGTGGCCTGGTAGGGATCCTCACTGGGTATGCGGTGGTCACTATTGGAGTGAGTCGTGGTACTGCCAGTGGAGAAGGAGTTGGTGAGAGAACTCAGAGGACTTTCACGGTTTGCTCGTATTGTACATTTGGGGATCGTGTAAAGAAAGCCCACAATGGGAGCCGAGTGTACAGGCGAGAAACGTTCGGCAGCCAGGGTTCAGGCTGGAGAGTTGAGGACAAGAGGGTCCACTTGGTTGATAATGTGTGGGAAGTATGGTCCACACGGAGAGGCTTTTTGTGATGAATGGGTGAGAATGACAGTGGATGATAGGGCATCATTTCCTAGGGTTGGTAGTTTTGAACAAGAGGTGCTACAGAATGTTAGGAATAGAATATGTCTGATCAAATCTAAGAAACAAAGGATTAGATATAACGACTGTTAAACATATGGCAACAAGAGGGAGATATGCAAAGGGAACTTGCTCGCACAGCGAATTCCAAACCAAACAGGAATGTGAATGCGAGTGCACCAATACCACCATACATAGATGGGGAGAAAACAGATACAACCAATGGTACATCAGGAAATTATAGGAACACACATACAAATTGTACTAATCATAATCCATGCTAGTTGTATCCTGTTCTAAATGTTCCCAAAGGTTGTAGTTCTGAGGAAGATGATGAGCGCAGCATGATTTCCGCCCTTTCCCTCGCAGCCACCATCCAAGAAACTCAGGTGGGCACGGCTCAACCAGTAAGAACAGCGGCAATACCCTCCACTGGAGGAACGGGTGACATTGTATCCACAGGTAAGTACGGGACTGTTCATTATGCAGAGACAGTAGCCCCACGCACTGACACAAACAGGAGAGAAGTGGTTGAGTTAAATCCTGTCCGGGTAATAGCAGTCCCCAATGGAAGAACTGATAACCAGGGAGTAACCCCCATCAGGAATATTGAAATGCTTTGTCCATGGTCCCGGTCTGAACTGAGGTCAATTATGGCAGAATTCCCCGATCCCAGGAGAGATTTAGTTGGATGCCAGAAATGTATTAAAGAACTGGGCAATGCCCATGAGCCCATGAACAAAGATTGGTGGATAGTGTTACAGCGAGCCTACCCTAAATATTGACACCCAGAAATTTATAACAGACTGCAAGATAGATGCAGACGTGCCTTTCACTGATGAATACAATCAGGAGAACATTAGGCAAATTAACATACAACTAGGATTGTATTTCCCCACCGTTGTCAAGTGGAATAAAATTTTCTCTATAAGACAGAAAGAAAGTGAGATGGCATCCAAATATTTCCATAGAGCTTTACAGGAAATGGCTAGATACACTGGGATAGGGGATATAAAATAAAATGCCAACTACAGGGAGGTAGCTGTCTCTGTACTAATGGACGGGCTCAAAGAAGCATTGAAAACCAGAGTCCAAACCTCTTTGCCAAATTGGAGGGGGATTATGGTAGATGCCCTGAGAGAGTCTGCTAGCGAACATGACCGTAATATCCTTAAGCACAAGGAGTCACAAGGGGATAGGTTGATGCTGTTAAGTATACAGTGACTTGAAGAGATGTCTAACCAACCAAAACCCCAGACCCCTGAAGACTGTAGAAGGTCAATAACATGGTTTACTTGTAAAAAAGAGGGACACATTGCCAGAGAATGTAGGTATGCAGGGACACATAATAAGTATAGACCCCCTAGACAACAACACGAGCCATGCTACCAAACACATAGATGGGATCAGGTAACATATAGGAGAGATTACGTGCCACATAGAGGGGAAACATGGAAGTATCCACCAAGGAGTGACTGGCAGGCCTCCAAAAACTCACAGCTACCCCCACACATATAGTAACTGCCAATGCTCTGCGGGAGGGCTCAAAACCACAATAGAGGTCAGGTCATACCTGTAGTCTGTAGCCGGTGAAAATGATTGCTGGACTTGGAGGTGAACCTTAGGTCATGGTCAATGTAGCTGGCACACCACAACCTTTTCTTGTAGATACAGGGGCGGCCAGATCAGTACTGAACTCCACAACAGGTATACTGACTACGGGAAAAATTATTTCGGCAATGGGAGTAACGGGAAAAGTGAAGCAGTACCCTTTGAGTAGACCTGCAGAGTGTTAGGCGCCGGGGTCCGCTCGTCGGTGCGGCCCGGCGCCTAGCAACCAGGGACGCTGTGCGCGTACAGCCGCCGGCTCCCTGGCAACGCTAGACGCCGGGCGCACGGAGCCGCTCTGACCCTAGCAACGGGGATGCCACGTTCGGGCCGCGTTCCCCGTTGCTGGGTCTGTTCTAATTATTTTATGGTGTGCTGGCCGTGCAGCTTGCAAGCTGCACGGCATTCATTGTGATTACCCAGTCTGGCTCCTGATTGGGGAGCTCTCTGTTATAAGCACCCTTTGGACTTCCCACAGACGCCGGTGATAGCTTCCTGTTTGCCTGTGTCTGTTGCAGAGAGTTCCAGTCTTGCTCAATCCGGTTGTTCCTGTCCTCAGTGGTCCTGTACTCGGAAAGTTGTCATCATTCCTGGAGTCTGACCGAGCACCTTTAACATCCTGTGGTGTTCGTGAGTCGCGGCGCAGCCGTGTGTTGCGGCTTGTCCGCTTACTGTTTATTATTTAGTATATTTGTGTTCTGGAGCTTTTGCGGAGGATTCCGCTCCCACAGATCCACTCTGGTATCCAGCGGTGCTGGATAGGAGTACGGATCGGTGGATCCTTGGTTGTCCTTTTCCCTGGCGGCTAGTCCGCACATACCTTTGGTTTAAGTTAGTTAGCTTGTAACCCCTGGCCTGGTTGCTTAGTCAGAGGGCCCCTTGTTATCACCCTGTCTCGGATTTCCCTTTGTCTCCCATTAAGACCTGAGGGGGCATCGGGGTTGGGCAGACATAATCCGCCCTTCGAACGCGGCTGCCATGGGCTCAAGCAACCATAGTCTCGCAGGGGATTTCTGATAACACGGGCGAGACAACGGAGTTAGGGCGCCAGGGGTTACTAGGCTCTCCTGCTCCCACTACCAGCAGATCTTCCCTGTACTCAGACCTCTGCCATAAGATCTCCTCTGGTCTGGAGTTCGGGAATCATAACATTATCACCGGCCAGACAAAAAAAAAAAAAAATTAAAAGGAGTTAATTTTTTTTCACTTATTCAGTTGGGAGATTTTGTCGGCCTCATGAATCCCACCGGTGTTGGGCCAAATCCTGGCCAATTTCTAGTTAGTCAGATTCAAGAACTTACTCAGATGGTTCAGGATCTGTCCCTCCGGGTGAGGTCACAGGAAGATCTGTTACGGACTTCCCCGAGGGTCATCCCTGAACCAAAAATGCATCTGCCTGACCGTTTTTCTGGGGATAGAAAACAGTTTTTTAATTTTAAAGAGTCTTGTAAACTTTATTTTCGTTTAAGACCAGTCTCCTCAGGTACGGAGGCTCAGCGGGTTGGAATTATTATTTCTCTGCTTCAGGGGGATCCTCAGACCTGGGCTTTTGGTTTAAAGACAGACGATCCGGCCTTATTGTCTGTAGACGCCTTTTTAAAATCTTTAGGGCTATTGTATGACGACCCTGATAGAGAGGCGTCCGCTGAGAGTCAGTTGCGTGCTCTCAGACAGGGTAGGAATCCCGCAGAGATTTATTGTACGGAGTTTCGCCGTTGGTCGAACGACTGTGGATGGAATGACCCAGCCTTACGCAGTCAGTTTCGCCTCGGCTTATCTGAATCTATAAAAGACAGTCTCCTTCAGTATCCCGCTCCTGAGACTCTCGATAAACTCATGGAGCTCTCTATTAAGATAGATCGTCGGCTCAGAGAGCGGAGGGCTGAAAAAGGAGCATCTGTCGGATCTACTCCTTGTGTTTTTTCCATTCCTGTGGACACGGAGGAGCCTATGCAGATAGGTCTCTCCAAATTGTCTCCTGAAGAAAGAACCAGGAGGCAAAATTCTGGTCTTTGTTTATACTGTGGAGGTAAGGGACATTTTGCCCGTAGTTGTCCGAACAAGTCGGGAAACTTCCCGACCAAGTGAGTTGTGAGGGGGTTCACTTTGGTCTGCAGCTTATCTCCTCAAATAATTCACTGTTAGTTCCTGCTAAAGTTTCCTTTGGCAGCCTCTGTTCCTCGGTCTCTGCTTTTGTGGACAGTGGAGCTGCAGGGAACTTTATGGATTTAACATGGGCCAAGGCCTTAGGTATTCCTCAGTTAACCTTGGGTAGGTGTGTCACCATGCATGGTTTAGATGGGAGTCCCTTGTCCAATGGGGTTATTTCTCTCTGTACACCTCCTGTTTTACTTTCGGTAGGAGCTCTGCATTCTGAAAAGATTGAGTTTTTCCTTACCCATTGTCCAGCAGTTCCTGTGGTTCTGGGTCACCCTTGGCTGGCCTTTCATAATCCCATCATTGATTGGCAGTCGGGGGAGATCTTACAATGGGGTACCATCTGTAATAAAGAATGTATTACGCTTCCTATCCGAGTAGCTGCCGCCGTTCCCGCACCCATTCCTGTGGAATACCAGGATTTTGTTGATGTATTTTCCAAGGGCAATGCGGATATTCTGCCTCCCCATAGGCCTTATGATTGTGCCATTGAGCTAATTCCTGGTGCCACGTTGCCTAAAGGAAGGTTATATGCATTGTCTGGTCCTGAAACTGTGGCCATGAATGAGTATGTGAAAGAAAGCCTTGGGAAAGGATTTATCAGGCCATCTAAATCCCCTTTAAGTGCAGGTTTCTTCTTCGTAGAGAAGAAGGATGGTTCACTTAGACCCTGCATTGACTTTAGAGCTTTGAATAAAATCTCAGTAAAGAATACTTACCCTCTGCCGCTGATCTCTGTCCTCTTTGATCAGCTACGTTCGGCTGTGATTTTTTCTAAGATTGACCTGAGAGGAGCATATAACCTCATCAGAATCAAGTCAGGGGATGAGTGGAAAACGGCATTCAGTACTCAGTCAGGCCACTATGAGTATCTGGTTATGCCATTTGGCCTGTCTAACGCTCCGGCAGTTTTCCAGGATCTCATTAACGATGTGCTCCGTGAGTTTCTTGGAAGGTTCGTTGTAGTCTACTTAGACGATATTTTGATTTATTCTGACTCTGTAGAACAACATGTTACCCAGGTGCGTCAGGTTCTAAAAAAATTACGTGAAAATCACCTATATGCCAAGCTTGAGAAGTGTGAATTTCATGTCACGGAGGTATCCTTTTTAGGGTACATTATTTCCCCTCGGGGATTCTGTATGGAACCAAAGAAGCTCCAAGCCATCCTTAGTTGGGCGCAACCCACCAACTTAAAAGCAATTCAGCGCTTTTTAGGGTTTGCGAACTACTATAGAAGATTTATTCACTCCTTCTCTGACCTAGTTGCTCCCATTGTGGCACTGACTAAGAAGGGAGCAGATCCTACCAATTGGTCACGTGAAGCTGAGTTATCTTTTCAGGCCTTGAAACAAGCCTTTGTCTCAGCCCCTGTCCTCAGACATCCCAACCCAGAATTGCCTTTCATTGTTGAGGTTGATGCCTCGGAGGTTGGAGTAGGGGCTATCCTATCTCAGAAGGATCCGGATTCCCTCGAATTACATCCTTGTGCCTTTATGTCCAGGAAATTCTCATCTGCAGAATCCAACTACGATGTTGGTAACCGGGAATTGCTGGCTATTAAATGGGCTTTCGAGGAGTGGAGGCATTGGCTTGAAGGAGCGACTCATACCATTTCAGTTTTGACTGATCACAAAAATCTTCAATACATTGAATCAGCTAAACGACTGAATGCCCGGCAGGCTCGTTGGGCTTTATTTTTTACTCGTTTCAAATTTATTATCACCTTCAGGCCAGGTTCCAAGAATACTAAGGCAGATGCCCTGTCACGCAGTTTTCTTCCAGTTCAAGACAACAGTCCTGTTACTCCCATACTTCCGTCTTCAGTCATTCGGGCAGGCCTCACACAGGATGTATTTACCCAGTTAAAGCTGCTTCAACATCAAGCTCCTGGAAATACTCCTGCTGGTCGTCTTTTTGTCCCTGAGTTTTTGAGAGCAACTGTTTTGACGGAGTTTCATGATAGCAAAGTTGCCGGGCATCCGGGAATCGCTAAGACTTTGGAATTAGTCTCCCGCTCTGTATGGTGGCCTGGTCTTTCCAAAGACATTAAAGAGTTTGTTTTTTCGTGTCAGGTCTGTGCACAGCATAAAGTTCCTCGTTCTTTGCCTATCGGTCAACTTATGCCCTTGAATGTTCCTCTTAGGCCATGGTCGCATATCTCCATGGATTTTGTGGTGGACCTCCCTCTGTCAGCCGGATGCCGAGTCATATGGGTGGTAGTGGACCGTTTTAGCAAAATGGCCCATTTCATTGCTCTTCCCCGATTGCCATCTGCCCAGGGATTGGCAGTCTTGTTCCTCCGCCATGTTTTCAGACTCCATGGCTTACCCACTGATATTGTTTCTGATCGGGGTCCACAATTCATTGCACAATTTTGGAAGTCTTTTTGTGCTTCATTAAAGATGAAATTATCTTTAACGTCTGGCTATCATCCCCAATCCAATGGGCAGACTGAGCGAGTTAATCAATCTCTAAAACAATATTTGCGTTTGTACTCGGCCAAACTCCAAAATGACTGGTCTGAGTTTCTTCCATTGGCGGAGTTTGCTTATAATAATGCCTGTCATTCTTCCACCAATGTGTCTCCATTTTTTGCAGTTTTTGGTTTTCACCCCAGGGCTAATTCATTTTTTCAACATTCCTCTGTCTCCTCACTGGCCCTGACCTCTCATCTTAGACTCATTTGGAGAAAAGTACACCTGGCTCTCAGAAAAGCGGCATTCCGGGAAAAAAGATTTTCTGACAGGCTCCGGCGGCCGTGCACTTTTAAAGTAGGAGATAGGGTGTGGTTGTCGACTCGCAACATTAAACTTCGACAAACCTCAGCCAGATTGGGTCCTAAATTTATTGGACCATTTCACATTATCAAAAAAGTCAATCCAGTTGCTTTCCGGTTACGTTTACCAAAAACTTTACGGATCGGAAATACCTTCCATTGCTCATTGCTGAAACCATATGTTTCGTCCAGTAGATTTCCTCGTAAAATATCTCAGGGGAGATCACCAATAAATGTACAGGGTCAGCAGGAGTTCCTGGTTGAGAAGGTTCTCGATTCCAAGTTTTCCCGGGGTCGGCTTTATTTTTTGGTACATTGGAGAGGTTATGGGCCAGAGGAAAGGTCTTGGGTCCTGGATGAGGATCTTCATGCCCCGAGGCTCAAAAGGGCATTTTTTCGAGAATTTCCTCAGAAACCTGGCTTTAGGGGTTCCTTGACCCCTCCTCAAGGGGGGGGTACTGTTAGGCGCCGGGGTCCGCTCGTCGGTGCGGCCCGGCGCCTAGCAACCAGGGACGCCGTGTGCGTACAGCCGCCGGCTCCCTGGCAACGCTAGACGCCGGGCGCACGGAGCCGCTCTGACCCTAGCAACGGGGACGCCACGTTCGGGCCGCGTTCCCCGTTGCTGGGTCTGTTCTAATTATTTTATGGTGTGCTGGCCGTGCAGCTTGCAAGCTGCACGGCATTCATTGTGATTACCCAGTCTGGCTCCTGATTGGGGAGCTCTCTGTTATAAGCACCCTTTGGACTTCCCACAGACGCCGGTGATAGCTTCCTGTTTGCCTGTGTCTGTTGCAGAGAGTTCCAGTCTTGCTCAATCCGGTTGTTCCTGTCCTCAGTGGTCCTGTACTCGGAAAGTTGTCATCATTCCTGGAGTCTGACCGAGCACCTTTAACATCCTGTGGTGTTCGTGAGTCGCGGCGCAGCCGTGTGTTGCGGCTTGTCCGCTTACTGTTTATTATTTAGTATATTTGTGTTCTGGAGCTTTTGCGGAGGATTCCGCTCCCACAGATCCACTCTGGTATCCAGCGGTGCTGGATAGGAGTACGGATCGGTGGATCCTTGGTTGTCCTTTTCCCTGGCGGCTAGTCCGCACATACCTTTGGTTTAAGTTAGTTAGCTTGTAACCCCTGGCCTGGTTGCTTAGTCAGAGGGCCCCTTGTTATCACCCTGTCTCGGATTTCCCTTTGTCTCCCATTAAGACCTGAGGGGGCATCGGGGTTGGGCAGACATAATCCGCCCTTCGAACGCGGCTGCCATGGGCTCAAGCAACCATAGTCTCGCAGGGGATTTCTGATAACACGGGCGAGACAACGGAGTTAGGGCGCCAGGGGTTACTAGGCTCTCCTGCTCCCACTACCAGCAGATCTTCCCTGTACTCAGACCTCTGCCATAAGATCTCCTCTGGTCTGGAGTTCGGGAATCATAACACAGAGATTACAATAGGGCCCCTGCATACCAAACATTCTTTCCTGTTGGCTGCATCGGCTCCGACTAATCTACTTGGCAGAGATTTGTTATGTAAAATGCGGTGTGTCATATATTGTACCCCTGAGGGTGTGTTTTTTGTAGTGATGAGCGGGTTCGGTTCCTCAAGATCCGAACCCCCCCGAACTTCAGCCATTTTACATGGTTTCCGAGGCAGAGTCAGATCTTCCCGCCTTGCTCGGTTAACCCGAGCGCGCCCGAACGTCATCATCCTGCTGTCGGATTCTCGCGAGATTCGTATTCTATATAAGGAGCCGCGCGTCGCCGCCATTTTCACTCGTGCATTGGAGATGATAGCGAGAGGACATGGCTGCGTTCTCTCAGTTTCTGTGTTCAGTGTGCTGCAAATATCTGTGCTCAGTGTGCTTGCAAATATCTGTGCTCAGTGTGCTGAAAATATCTACGTTCTCTGCCTGAAAAACGCTCCATATCTGTGCTGCATTGTAGTTTATAGTAGGAGGACAGTGCAGAATTTTGCTGACCACCATTATTATATAGGAGTATGGTACAGTAATCCACTGCTCTACCTACCTCTGTGTCGTCAAGTATACTATCCATCCATACCTGTGCTGCATTTTAGTTGTGCGCAGTATATATAGTAGGAGGACAGTGCAGAATTTTGCTGACCACCAGTTTATATATAGCAGTATGGTACAGTAGTCCACTGCTCTACCTACCTCTGTGTCGTCAAGTATACTATCCATCCATACCTGTGCTGCATTTTAGTTGTGCGCAGTATATATAGTAGGAGGACAGTGCAGAATTTGCTGACCACCAGTATATATATATATATATATATATATATATATATATATAGCAGTATGGTACAGTAGTCCACTGCTCTACCTACCTCTGTGTCATCAAGTATACTATCCATCCATACCTGTGCTGCATTTTAGTTGTGCGCAGTATATATACTATCCATCCATATGCAGAAAAATTATGAGATGCCTCTATGCGCTATAATAGAGCAGCCTGAGCAATATTTTGAAAGGGAATCACAAACAGTTCCACACAACAGACAATATACAAAAAAAATCAAAATACAGCGCCCAGGCGCTCACACGTGGACACTTCCCTTGATGTTTGAAATGAGAAGCGTCTTGAAATTTCTCTCCTTTCAATTGTTCATGGGGTGTTCTTGTACATGTAAAAGAAAACAAATATACACCGCGATCCTCGTGTATTATTTCCAAATAATAAGTTCACTCCCCCTTCCTATGTGATTAGTACACAGTTTGTAATGTATTGGGGAGCTCCCCCTTCCGATACACTTACACAACTAAGTAGTATGACAGCATTTCATAAAGCAACAATGTGATGTCGTCCTACACAAACGACAGGATATGTCTTAGTTTAACGGGGAACACGCTCCCCTTCCCCGTGCACTTACACAGATGTGGAAATCAAGAAGCATTCACAGTCAAAAACTCCCTAAGGAGGATGCACCGTCACCAAGTGAAGAAGAAATTACCGGGGTTGCCCCCTATATAAGGCACTCACAATTAGGTGGATGTATCACAGGCCTGTAGGGTGGGTCTTTAAAATTCACTCTTAGTCTCCAACCTTTGGCAAAGTTCAGAATTTTGCTGACCACCAGTATATATATAGCAGTATGGTACAGTAGTCCACTGCTCTACCTACCTCTGTGTCGTCAAGTTTACTATCCATCCATACCTGTGCTGCATTTTAGTTGTGCGCACTATATATAGTAGGAGAACAGTGCAGAATTTTGCTGACCACCAGTATATATATAGCAGTACGGTACAGTAGTCCACTGCTCTACCTACTTCTGTGTCGTCAAGTATACTATCCATCCATACCTGTGCTGCATTTTAGTTGTGCGCAGTATATAAAGTAGGAGGACAATGCAGAATTTTGCTGACCACCAGTATATATATAACAGTACGTTACAGTAGTCCACTGCTCTACCTACCTCTGTGTCATCAAGTATACTATCCATCCATACCTGTGCTGCATTTTAGTTGTGCACAGTATATATAGTAGGAGGACAGTGCAGAATTTTGCTGACCACCAGTATATATATAGCAGTACGGTACAGTAGTCCACTGCTCTACCTACCTCTGTGTTGTCAAGTATACTATCCATCCATACCTGTGCTGCATTTTAGTTGTGCGCAGTATATATAGTAGGAGGACAGTGCAGAATTTTGCTGACCACCAGTATATATATAGCAGTACGTACAGTAGGCCATTGTTATTGATATATTACTGGCATATAATTCCACACATTAAAAAATGGAGAACAAAAATGTGGAGGGTAAAATAGGGAAAGATCAAGATCCACTTCCACCTCGTGCTGAAGCTGCTGCCACTAGTGATGGCCGAGATGATGAAATGCCATCAACGTCGTCTGCCAAGGCCGATGCCCAATGTCATAGTAGAGAGCATGTAAAATCCAAAAAACAAAAGTTCCGTAAAATGACCCAAAAATCTAAATTAAAAGCGTCTGATGAGAAGTGTAAACTTGCCAATATGCCATTTATGACACGGAGTGGCAAGGAACGGCTGAGGCCCTGGCCTATGTTCATGGCTAGTGGTTCAGATGCAAATGAGGATGGAAGCACTCATCCTCTCGCTAGAAAAATGAAAAGACTTAAGCTGGCAAAAGCACAGCAAAGAACTGTGCGTTGTTCTAAATCACAAATCCCCAAGGAGAGTCTAATTGTGTCAGTTGCAATGCCATATCTTCCCAACACTGGATGGGAAGAGGTGGCACCTTCCACTATTTGCACGCCCCCTGCAAGTGCTGGAAGGAGCACCTGCAGTCCAGTTCCTGATAGTAAAATTGAAGATGTCACTGTTGAAGTACACCAGGATGAGCATATGGGTGTTGCTAGCGCTTAGGAGGAAATTGACAAGGAGGATTCTGTTGGTGAGGTGGTTTGTTTAAGTCAGGCACCCCTGGGAGACACCTGTTGTCCGTTGGACGAATATGGCCATTGACATGCCTGGTCAAATTACAAAAAAAAATCACCTTGTCGGTGTAAAATTATTTTAACAGAAATGCGGACATTTGTCATGCCGTGTGTTGCCTTTGTCAAGCTGTAATAAGTAGGGGTAAGGACATTAACCACCTAGGAACATCCTCCCTTATACGTCTCCTGGAGCGCATTCATCAGAAGTCAATGACAAGTTCAAAAACTTTGGGTGACAGTGGAAGCAGTCCACTGACAACTAAATCCCTTCCTCTTGTAACCAAGCTCCTGCAAGCCACACCACCAACTCCCTCAGTGTCAATTTCCTCCTTAGACAGGAAAGCCAATAGTCCTGCAGGCCATGTCACTGGCAAGTCTGATGAGTCCTCTCCTGCCTGGGATTCCTCCGATGCATCCTTGAGTGTAACGCCTACTGCTGCTGGTGCTGCTGTTGTTGCTGCTGGGAGTCGATCGTCATCCCAGAGGGGAAGTTGGAAGACCACTTGTACTACTTCCAGTAAGCAATTGACTGTCCAACAGTCCTTTGAGAGGAAAATGAAATATCACAGCAGTCATCCTGCTGCAAAGCAGATAACTCAGGCCTCGGCAGCCTGGGTGGTGTTAAACGTGTGTCCGGTATTCACCATTACTTCACAGGGAATTAGAGAATTTATTGAGTTAGTGTGTCCCCGGTACCAAATACCATCTAGGTTCCACTTCTCTAGGCAGGCGATACCGAGAATGTACACAGACCTCAGAAAAAGAGTCACCAGTGTCCTAAAAAATGCAGTTGTACCATATGTCCACTTAACCACGGACATGTGGACAAGTGGAGCAGGGCAGACTCAGGACTATATGACTGTGACAGCCCACTGGGTAGATGTATTGCCTCCCGCAGCAAGAACAGCAGCGGCGGCACCAGTAGCAGCATCTCGCAAACGCCAACTCATACCTAGGCAGGCTACGCTTTGTATCACCGCTTTCCATAAGAGGCACACAGCTGACAACCTCTTACGGAAACTGAGGAACATCATCGCAGAATGGCTTACCCCAATTGGACTCTCCTGGGGATTTGTGACATAGGACAAAGCCACCAATATTGTGCGTGCATTACATGTGGGCAAATTCCAGCACATCTCATGTTTTGCACATACATTGAATTTGGTGGTGCAGAATTTTTTAAAAATGACAGGGGCGTGCAAGAGATGCTGTCGGTGGCCCGAAGAATTGCGGGCCACTTTCGGCATTCAGCCACCGCGTGCCGAAGACTGGAGCACCAGCAAACACTCCTGAACCTGCCCCGCCATCATCTGAAGCAAGAGGTGGTAACGAGGTGGAATTCAACCCTCTATATGCTTCAGAGGATGGAGGAGCAGCAAAAGGCCATTCAAGCCTATACAGCTACCTACGATATAGGCAAAGGAGGGGGAATGCACCTGACTCAAGTGCAGTGGAGAATGATTTCAACGTTGTGCAAGGTTCTGCAGCCCTTTGAACTTGCCACATGTGAAGTCAGTTCAGACACTGCAAGCCTGAGTCAGGTCATTCCCCTCATCAGGCTTTTGCAGAAGAAGCTGGAGAGATTGAAGGAGGAGCTAAAACAGAGCGATTCCGCTAGGCATGTGGGACTTGTGGATGGAGCCCTTAATTCGCTTAACCAGGATTCACGGGTGGTCAATCTGTTGAAATCAGAGCACTACATTTTGGCCACCGTGCTCGATCCTAGATTTAAAACCTACGTTGTATCTCTCTTTCCGGCAGACACAAGTCTGCAGAGGTTCAAAGACCTGCTGGTGAGACACTTGTCAAGTCAAGCGGAACGTGACCCGTCAACAGCTCCTTCTTCACATTCTCCCGCAACTGGGGCTGCGAGGAAAAGGCTAAGAATTCTGAGCCCACCCGCTGGCGGTGATGCAGGGCAGTCTGGAGCGAGTGCTGACATCTGGTCCGGACTGAAGGACCTGCCAACGATTACTGACATGTCATCTACTGTCACTGCATATGATTCTGTCACCATTGAAAGAATGGTGGAGGGTTATATGAGTGACAGCATCCAAGTAGGCACGTCAGACAGTCCGTACGTATATTGGCAGGAAAAAGAGGCAATTTGGAGGCCCTTGCAGAAACTGGCTTTATTTTACCTAAGTTGCCCCCCCTCCAGTGTGTACCCTGAAAGAGTGTTTAGTGCAGCCTCTCACCTTGTCAGCAATCGGCGTACGAGGTTACTTCCACAAAATGTGGAGAAGATGATGTTCATCAAAATGAATTATAATCAATTCCTCCGTGGAGACATTCACCAGCAATTGCCTCCAGAAAGTACACAGGGACCTGAGATGGTGGATTCCAGTGGGGACGAATTAATAATCTGTGAGGAGGGGGATGTACACAGTGAAAGGGGTGAGGAAACGGATGATGAGGAGGAGGTGGACATCTTGCCTCTATAGAGCTAGTTTGTGCAAGGAGAGATTGATTGCTTCTTTTTTGGCGGGATCCCAAACCAACCAGTCATTTCAGTCACAGTCGTGTGGCAGACCCTGTTGCTAAAATTATGGGTTTGTTAAAGTGTGCATGTCCTGTTTATACAACATAAGGGTTGGTGGGAGGGCCCAAGGACAATTACATCTTGCACCTCTTTTTTCTTTCATTTATCTTTGCATCATGTGCTGTTTGGGGACTATTTTTTGAAGTGCCATCCTGTCTGACACTGCAGTGCCACTCCTAGATTGGCCAGGTGTTTGTGTCGGCCACTTGGGTCACTTGGCTTAGCCATCCAGCGACCTTGGTGCACCTCTTTTTTTCTTTGCATCATGTGCTGTTTGGGGACTATTTTTTGAAGTGCCATCCTGTCTGACACTGCAGTGCCACTCCTAGATGGGCCAGGTGTTTGTGTCGGCCACTTTGGTCGCTTAGCTTAACCATCCATCGACCTTGGTGCACCTCTTTTTTTCTTTGCATCATGTGCTGTTTGGGCACTATTTTTTAAATCTGCCATCCTGTCTGACACTGCAGTGCCACTCCTAGATGGGCCAGGTGTTTGTGTAGGCCGCTTGGGTTGCTTAGCTTAGTCATCCAGCGACCTTGGTGCAAATTTTAGGACTAAAAATAATATTGTGAGGTGTTCAGAATAGACTGGAAATGAGTGGAAATAATGGTTATTGAGGTTAATAATACTATGGGATCAAAATGACCCCCAAATTCTATGATTTAAGCGGTTTTTGAGGTTTTTTTGTAAAAAAACACCCGAATTCAAAGCACACCCGAATCCGACAAAAAAATTTCAGGGAGGTTTTGCCAAAACGCATCCGAATCCAAAACACGGCCACTGAACCAAATCCAAAACCAAAACACAAAACCCGAAAACTTTCCGGTGCACATCACTAGTTTTTTGATATCCCTGAGAACCATGTTCAGGAAGTACAGGATATGTCAGACACCCCTCAAAGACTAATGTTACACTCTACTGTTCTAGACATATGTCCATCACAGGTACAGGAAATTATCTCACAAATACTGGGTTCTTTATGGACCAAAGATGGACAGGACACTGGATTGAAATGTTGCCCCAGTAGTAGTGCAAGTAAAAGATGGCAGGATAGCTCCAAAAATACCCCAGTACCCTCTGAAACCAGAGGTGGAATTAGGAGTATACCCTGTCATAGAACGGCTGCTACAGCAAGGCATCCTAGTCAGGATGTCCAGCACAGCCAATAGTCCCATCTTCCCTGTGAAAAAGAGTGGGGGGAGGGGTTACAGGTTAGGGCAGGATCTATGGGAGATAAACAAGATAGTCAAGAGCCAATTCCCCGTAGTGCCCAATCCAGCGGTCATCCTCATGCAGATTCCCTCCACCTCTAAGTACTTCACTGTCATTAACCTCTGTTCTGCTTTCTTTTCTGTCCCTCTTCACCCCGACAGTCAGTACCTTTTTGCTTTCACCTACAGGGGAGTACAGTACACCTGGACCCGTCTACCCCAAGGTTTCATTGACAGCCCAAGTATTTTCTCCCAGGCCCTACATGAGTGTTTGCAATCCTTTCAACATGAGAATGGGTCGGTGCTGATACAATAAGTTATGCTCCGACTCATTCGAGTCATCCCTGGCAGATACTAAACAGCTTCTGTTTCATCTCTCCCAAACAGGACACAAGGTTTCTAAGGATAAGTTACAGTTGTGCTGTACTAAGGTTAAATACTTGGGACACTGCCTGATGCAAGGACTCAGACACCTGACCACAGACAGAATACAGGCCATCTGTGACATGACTCTGCCGCAACCCCAACAACAAATTTGCACTTTTCTAGGAATGTGTGGGTATTGTCGGAACTGGATTCCGGGGTTCTCTATTCTGGCACTACCACTGCAAGAAATGGTCTCTTCGAACAAACCAGAATGGGTTTCTCATACAGAGGAGTCCGAACTGGTGTTTGAGAGACTAAAAGAGTGTTTGTCACAAGCACCAGCATTGGGGATGCCAGATTATGAGAAACCCTTTGAGTTGTACGGTACCGAAAGTGCTGGGTGCGTGGCAGGAGTCGTAACCCAGAAACATGGTGATGTCAGCAGACCGGTAGCCTACTACAGTGCACAACTGGACACTGTAGCACGGTCTCTCCCCACTTGCCTAGGAAGTGTTGCTGCCATAGCTTTGTTGGTAAGTAAAAGTGAAGATGTAGTGTTAGGACATGACCTGACAATCCATACACCTCATGCAGTATCAGCCTTGCTAAACTCCACCCAAACCAGACATGTCTCATCCGCTCGGTTTACAAAGTGGGAACTATCACTGATGGCCCCTGTAAACATCACCATAAAGAGGTGCAGCACACTAAATCCTGCAACTTACTTGCCGAGTGTGCCTTGTCATGCCCAAAGGGTGGAAGATGAGATTGATTGTAAAGGAGGATTTAGTGCAGACACTGATACGCATGATTGTATGGAATACTTGAACCAGACTTACACTGCGAGACCTGACATTAGTGACAACCCACTGGAAGACGTAGACTTTACCTTCACCTTGTACACTGACGGTAGTTGCCACAAACAGACGGGAGATCTGTGCACCGGATACGCAGTTGTAGATGACGAAGGTATCATAGAAGCTGAACCCCTTGGTCCACCTCACTCAGCACAAGTTGCTGAACTGGTAGCACTGACCAGAGTATTTGTGAGTTGGCAAAGGGTAAGTCAGCTAATATATACACGGACTCTAGATATGCCTTTGGAGTGGTGCATGATTTTGGGGCTCTGTGGTGCCTCAGAAATTTCATGACAGCAGCTGGCACACCTGTGGCGCATGCGTCACACATTAAGAGGCTTACAGGAACCTGACACCTGACAGAGTGGCTGTTATCAAGTGTAAAGCACACACTTACAACCAAGAGCCAATCTCACTTGGTAACAGCCGAGCGGACGAAGCTGCAAAATCAGCAGCGAGCACTACCACACAAATTAACACCACACAACTGATTACATTTAACACGGTACACATGCAACAATTAATTGAAATGCAAAATTTGTGTTCCCTACAGGAGAAGGCAGCCTGGAAGGTGAAGGGATATGGTCAGTAGTCCTCAGGACAATGGAGAGATGGACAAAGTAAGCCAGTGGCCCCAGGGCATATCTCCCAAACCTAGCTGAAGCGGCACATGGTCTGACTCATCTGGGCAAGGAAGGTATGTGCAAATTGGTAAGAGCCTACTGGAATGCAGCGGGGTTCTCTTATCAGGTAAGCAAGAAGGCAATGACATGCCAAACTTGCTTGAGGAAGAATATTGGTAAGACGATACCAACGGAGCCATCCCATATCCCTCCTACAGATGGACCTTTCCAGGTAATACAAATTGACTTCATACAGTTAAAACCCTGTAGGAATTTAAGTATGTTTGGTATGTACTGAAGTCTTTTCAAACTGGGTAGAGGCATTCCCTGCCACCACAAATACTGCTGTATTCACTGCTAAGAAAATTGTACAAGAATTTGTGTGAAGATATGGTATCCCTAAAATGATTGAAAGTGATAGGGGTACCCATTTTACAGGTGAAGTCTTTAAGGTCATGTGCAAGCTTATGGGTATTAATAGTAAGCTATATACTCCCTACCGGCCACAGGCCAGTGCGAAGGTGGAGAGAATGAATAGCACTATTAAGGACAAGCTGAGCAATGTGATGGCTAAAACTGGACTATTGTGGCCAGAAGCACTGCCACTAGTGTTGTGCAGCATCAGAACCACTCCCAGGTCACCACTTAACCTATCACCCTTTGAAATTCTTTTTGGACGACAGCCCCATGTAATGATAGACCCCCGGGATGATCTGAAGTGCAATAATGAAATGACTGTGCAATATTTGGTTAGGATGAGCCAGCAACTGAGAAACCAGCAATGGAATCTGAAACTGGTGATTCCTGACCTACCAAACAGTAATTGTCATGACATTGAACCTGGGGACTATGTGATGATTCAAAATTTTCTACGCTCAGGTTGCCTCATTGACAGGTGGGAAGGACCATATCAAGTTTTGTTGACCAGCACGACAGCACTGAAGGTTGCAGAGAGAGAGACTTGGGTCCACTCGTCCCACTGCAAGAAAGTCACTGACCCGGAGAATACTCGTGAGAAGGAGAAAGGTGAAGAGAACCTCAAATCACTAGAGAATCTGTTCTGGGAAGGCTGTAAGCACCTGAGCGTGGTGAAAAGCAAAATCAAGGACGGTTGTCTTATATTTTTTTTTCTTTCTCTCCAAACCACCCCTCCCTCTGCATTTTTCTTTTTTCCTCCCTTCTTTTTTTTCCTTAATGAAATGGATCCACATCAAGAGACTGTGTTCCGGCTTTTTCTTGTGCTTCTATTTTTGATCACAACAATTTGTTTTTGTGAGGGCCCCCAAGAAGTCGAGCAAGGATCTGGAATGGGTTTTGATGGAGAGGATGAATTTGTAGTACCCTAGGATCAGTCCATCACTTTGGTCAAAGCTGGTATCAGTAAGAGATCTGGTAGTCACGGAGCTCAGAGGCAATGTGAAGTGTTATTGTCTGATGAATACAGCATATGTACGTACTGCTATAACATAGTCGAAGATGGGTGCATCCAGAGATGTCAGTCAAACAATAATATCAATATTGGCGGATATCTTTTGAGTGACTACCACTCATTAGTGGGTACGGTCTTAAACCAAACAGAATGCTGGGTGTGCTCACAAGTACCTCAAGGACAGAGTAAGTCAGGATTAGTGCCATACCCATTAACAGTAAATGAGGTACTCGAATTGCAAGGGGGGGGAGAGCGGTGGACAGAAAATCCAATATATTTAGGCCCCTTAGCTTGAAGCTCCACCAGTACCACGTAGATAGGTCACTACTGTGTGTCAACACATCCAATTTCCAGAAACCAGGAAATTGGGAAGTAACATGGAACAATCAGACAATGACCTCACATAGAGCAGATAAAGAACCCATCAAGACTAGATTTTAGGAGTGATTAACACCCTAACTCCTGGCGCAAATATAATTAAATTTATAGTTGATGATTATCAGTACACCAGCTGCACACACTAAAGGACTGGCAATATCCTTTAAAGTACACAAAACAAAAAAAAAACTAGTGTATTGCGCTTGATGCACTGATTGTATAAATAAATAAATCTCTACAATTGTGTCTGCTTTTACTCAAATTAACACACATGGAACTTACTTTTAAAAATCCAACAAGAACTTTTTAATAGCACACAAATATATGACATAAATACCAAGAATAAATGAGCTAAAACACACTGGGGAATTCGCTTTAGCTATCTTAGACACAAATTAGCTTGATAGTAATGATGTCCTTAAGCAATATAAAATAGACGGCAACAGTGTATCATGTAAAGTGCTAAACCGACATGCCTCATCTGTTACATAAGTGCATCTAAGTTTGCAACAGTTACTACTGCCTGTAATAATTTGTATGTAATGTGTCCAATCCTCCTGCTACTGGCGTCCCAGTGCAGAGGAATGCTGCTTGAAATATATTTACCCGAACCAGCGGGATTGACCACACACAGCGCAGATCTCCAGAAGGATATCCTTATGGCATGCAGCCACAGCGTCCGCCGCCTGCACTATTCATGGTGCAGTGCAAATCTCTGCCCTGGCGGGCGAGTGCGGACACTTCAAGTGCCGTCAATCAGCGGACTTTTTCGGATAAACGGTACAAATGTGCAAGGAGATGTCCTTATGGCATGCAGCCACAGCATCCGCCGCCGGCACTATTCGTGGTGCAGGAAGAATCTCTGTCCTGGAGGGGCGGGTATGGACGCTTCAGGTGCCGCTGTCCCAATAGGCAGATTTGCAAACTCTAATTGCCTCCTCAGAGATAGACGCCAGCAACAGACACAAATGATAGATGCTGGCAGTAGCACTTGTAACAATGTAGCCGTCAGTGTGTATAGCAAAGCGGGGAGATGAAGTCAAAAGAACCCATCAACTCCGAACTTGTACGTAGGATAGCCACAAGTGGGAGGTACTTCCAATACAGGTATACACATGGGATCAAATACATGTGGGCTGGAAAGGTGTCACAGGGATACTGTGCACACATCATCCAGCCAGATACTTGTATCAAACAGATGGAAGAGCTGTGTACCGGTTTCTTCGTGAAAATTATTTGTGATATGATCTTGACACATTTTGTCCCCTATGTTCTTCCAGATGACGCCTATTTCATATGTGGAAGGAAGGCGTACAAGTGGCTTACTCCAAGCTCTGAAGGGTTGTGTTACATAGGCAGAGTACTACCAGAGGTCATGACCATCGCACATGACAAAATGAAAGATATTCACCACAGCGCTCCACCTCCTTATACTCACACCCACTAAGAACACATTTTCAAGAGACACCTCATAGACAGAGGAGAGCTTATAGCCTCTAATTTGATCCATGAATCTACCGGGATTCAAATTCTTCTTGCATTAGATTTCACCCATACTGCCTGAGGAATTATAAATTATAAGTACATCCATGCGCTAGCGAACTTAATAGACAATATCACTGAGCTGTATGATGACACCTTCAGGTATATGGGTAGGGAACTACAGGCCTACAAGAAGGAAATGGTCCAGCACAGGATGGTCTTAAATGATGTCACTTTGGCAACTCAATATGGTGTGAAGTGCTGCACGTACATTACCAACAGTACTGAGGACCCAATAGAGATCATCGATCAAAAGATGGATGAGATCTTGCAGTTGAAGTGGGAGTTCAGAAGGAAACACAATCTCTCTTTAGTGGCTGTGGGTAATGAATTGACCGGTTGGGCCTCATGATTGAACCCACTCAAATGGTTCTCTGGGTTAGGAGATCCGGCACAAAGTGTGATTGCAAGTGTGGGAAAGTTCCTCCTCTGTATCCTGAGTGTTGTCATAATTATCGGCCTGATATTTAAATGTGTTCGAATTTTGACGCGGAGAAAAAGACATAACACAAATTTGATGAGTCAAAGGAGCGGGTGCATTGTAAATGTGACAGATTTGATATACGACCCAACCATAGAAACAGTGTTGTGATAAGGAATGTAAATGAATTTCATGGCCTGTTTCTTTCACCATCTCTTTGTTTTCCCCTCTACCCAGAGATCTACAACCGGAAATGACATTAGTGTACCCTGATTTATGTGTATGTACAGATGTAGCCACCTTTATCTTGAGTGGCCGCGGCGGTTGTCCCGTTCGACCATACGCAGCGTACTGTGGCGTAGCGAGGCGCGCCTAGCCACAGAGAGGCTATCTAATCGCACGGAGACAGACATTTGACGTTTGGCGTTACCTTTACGTGTAATACCTGCGATCAGCCACCAGATGTCGCTTTTTACAATCACCACTGCGCATGCGTGTGGTCTCCCGTAAAATACAATACTGACATACATAATAAGGACTACTTTACTAAGGCGTCTCATTACGCTGCATACAGCAAATACTGTACTCATTACGCTGCATTATTTAATACAGTACTGTATATACAGTACGACACCGACGCAAATACAGTAGTACAGCATACAGTATATGATCCATCTACAATACTTTATGAATACTGTATGTGAGCGTCCAAGTCCCGCAGACAAAACACAGTACTGTAAAACCAGTAGTGTACACTGTCGCAAATGGATGTGTGTTACAAGTTCACTATTGCCTCTCAAGATTAGGAATTTTCTACAGTATGTTATCGTCCTAATCCCATAGCCATTACAGCATAATCAAAACCAACGGATTTATACATTTGTCTGCGGCGAAGTGGTGAAGTGTTTCGCTTCCTATACTCAGAGTCCAGGGTTCGATTCCTTAAGTACGAATGCATGTTACTGTAGTTTTTTTCAGACACTTTATTATTTTTTTTATTCACATACTGTAAACCAGGGCATACAGTAGCTGCATGAGCGGTTCTATGCGATCGAGTCCGGTGTACCATAATGTGCAGGTTCTATGCAGGTTAAGGTACTATGCTCCGTACACAGTACACATACAATTCTGTAGCTGGGCAGACTGAATAGAAATGGCTACCACCTATGACTCCTTGCCCCACAGAGGCCCTAGGCTACGGAGCAAGTAATAGTCCAGATTGTACAGACTATGGGGCAATGCTGAAGGAGCGTCACAATCCCCTAGCTAAAATACACAGTATGCATATTATGGTACACCGGACTCGATGACATACTGTAGCACACTGGCAAAATGGCCGCCGCCCCTGAACCCTTGTGCAGGTTATGGGGCAATGCTGAAGGAGCGTCACAATCCCCTAGCCAAAATACACAGGGGAGGGATAAGCTACTGTAGGATTGCATACAGTATTACGGTACACCGGACTCAATCGCATAGCACACTGTCAAAACGACCACTACCCATGAACCCCCACCTCCTGAACCCCCACCTCGTGGCAGGCAGCAGTTGGGTATGGAATGAGAAATGGCATAAGCTGTGCAGGCTACGGGGCGATGCTGAAGGAGCGTCACAATCCCCTAGCCAAAATACACAGAGATACTGTAAGCGAGGTCTATGCACATTACAGTACTGTACGTTACACCGGGCTCGGTCGCATAGCAAACTGACAAAACACAAGTTTTACAGTACATACAGTAAAGCAGGCCAAAGCTGCAGGAGAGTTTCTACTGTAAAGGTTCTATGCACCGTACGGTAATGTACACATACCTGTACAATTCTATAGCAGGGCAGACTCAATTGAAATGGCTACCGCCTGTGACTCCTACAGTAGCTCCTAGGAGGCACTCAGCTATGGAGCAAATAACAGCACAGATTTTGCAGGCTACGGGGCAATGCTGAAGGAGCGTCACAATCCCCTAGCTACAATACACAGGGGTGATAGAGATAATCGAGTGGCTGGAGGGGGGTCCCCTTGATTTAAGGGGCCCCCACTCCTCCAGGGTACTCCGGCCAGGTGTGACTAGTTGGGTATTTAATTCCATGGCCGCAGGGACCGGTATAAAAGTCTCCCCCGGCTGTGCATTATCTGTCCAGCTAGTGGAGCCCAGTGCTGATTCAAAAAATATGGGGAACCCCTACGCTTTTTTTGTCCCCCTTATATTTTGCACCAGGACCAGGTGCAGAGCCCGGTGCTGGTTCTAAAAAGATGGGGGATCCCGTGTCCATTTTTTCCGTATTCCTTCCGGAATTCGACTGCAATTGCATATACAGTACTGTACCCCTTAATGTCACTGCTTACAGTATACAGTATTTAGACATGAGCTTGTGTACAGTATCTGTCATGAGGTGCTTTTTTCACTGACACTATAACTTTTTTCTATTGTGATATACTGTACAGAGGCGGCAAACTAGCCAAACGGGAATAATCAGCTTCTGCAGAATAAAATGAGATGCTACAGTACATGCCTATATTCTGTGAGTGACTGCGGCTCTATGAAATTAAATCAGAAAATTTAAATATGAAATGCATTACTAATGTGTGGCATTACTGTACTGTATGTGTATAAGGTGTACTACAATATTTTCTGGTGTAACATAAGGAAAGGGCACTACTGCATGGTCTAATGCAGTGGTTCTCAAACTTGGTCCTCAGGACCCCACACAGTGCATGTTTTGCAGGTAAACCAGCAAGTGCACAGATGTATTCATTACTAACTGACACATTTTAGAAGGTCCATACAGTAGGTGGAGCTAATTTTTTCACTTGTGATTCTGTGAGACCTGCAAAACCTGCACTGTGTGGGGTCCTGAGGACTGAGTTTGAGAACCTGTGGTCTAATGTAAATAAAGATGAATGTGGTGGGGTGTAATGTGAATAAGGGGCATTACTGTTAGGAGTAATGTGGTACTATGATATGATGTCATGAGAATAAGAGACACCACTGCATGATATAATGTGAATAAAGTTGCAGTACTGTGTTGTGTCATTTCATCTTCGGGTATTATTGTGTTACCATGCCCCTTCCCAGCAAGAACATACTGTACACTGTTTTGGGCTGGCACTAAATGTGCACATTGTTCTTATTTAGATTATAGGGGGTAGGAGCGCCAAAATGGGTGATGGTGCTGGGAAAGGGGTGCAGGGTTAGAGGCGGAACTACGTAGCATCTGTGCAAGAGGGCATCAGCCAAAATCTAGCCTAGGGCATCATGTTGGTCAGGTTTGGCTCTGATAATACTGTATACTGTACTCTTACTGTACTTTGCATTCAATACAGATACTGTTTGCACACAGGTTTTACATGAATCATTGGCAATGCTGCAGGAGTGTCTCATTAGGCAATCTAAAATATACCACGACTATGGGTGGGGATACAGTAGGGAAGTTCTGTCACCATAAGCTGTCTGCTGTGTATAGCATATTTCCATCTGAGATGCATTTGTGTGTTTGTAATAAGAAAAAAACATTTTACTGTACATTTAGTGGATACAGTATTTCTCCCCCATAATGACGTATCATACTGTACAGGTACCCTCATGTACTGTACCGTACCATACTGTAAAATTGAATATTTATTGGAAAAACATCAATATTAATGTAAAAATAAAGTATTACAACATCCGATTCCATGTACTGCACTGATCAAAATGTACAGTACTCTTATTCAGGACTTATAAAACTGAAAATAACTGTTCATACAGTACACATCAATAACATTACTACTGTATAATATTCTACATTAGTTTATGCAATAATCAGACAAAGGCAATTTTATCATTTTTTTTAATAATGCACCAATTTAAAATTTTAAACAGAAAATACAGAACTACATATTTGTGGCTTGACCATTTCTTTCAACTACAACAGGTAATACTTTATACAGGTGATTTATATAATTATTACAATGTTCAGGTGTGAGTACTTCTAGCCAAAATTTCTTTATCCCATCCACCAGTTGCTGTTTTGTTGTTGGCTTTGCAACACTCCTAACGTACCTCTTCAATTGAGCCCACACTAATTCGATTGGGTTCATGTCTGGTGATCTATATAAAAATAAAAAAAAAGCGTATAGAAAAAATTAATTACATTACAGTAAATAGAGAAAATTAAACATACAATATTGTACTGTTTATTAAACAAAATTTTTTTTTACAGTACTAGAGTGCTATCCAAAATTTTACTTGTACACTGTTGAAAGAATACTCACTCTGGTGGTGTGCGTTCCCAATTCATACCTTTCTCTTCCATAAATTTGGCTGAGGCGGAGTGTTTAGGATCATTGTCTTGGAATATCCTATGGTGAGTTGGGTAATATTTATTCACAAATGGCACCATACATTTCTCTACTATTGTTTCTTGGAAATATTTCTTATCCATGATTCCTACAGAAATCAAAAAATGTTGTTCATTAATAAGCAACTCCTTTTATTGTGCAGTTACACGTACTCTACAGTACAACATGTATTTTTACAGAACACAGGCACAGAATAAAGTATAGTACTGTACCTTCGAAAAATAATAGGGGACCAGCTCCTAATCGTGATATGCCTCCCCATACATGGATTTTCAATGGATGCTTTGGGCGTGGTTTTAAAGAGATATGGTTACGTTTCCTGAATGACATTCTGGAGAACCGCTCAAGGGCAACAGACGATTCATCTGTGAAAATGACATCATCAAATGTTTCACCACTCTCAATCCATCGCCGTGCCTGTTCCACTCTCTTTTCTTTATTCACATCTCTTATCATTGGAGATATCCTGTGAAGAGCCAAAAATAATGAAATCAGATACAGTTATGAAATTACAGATTTACAGATTACTGTATATACAGTAGACTGTATGTGCAGTATACTGTATTATATACCTACTGTATACATTAAACTGTACATACAGTACATTAAGTTACATACAGAGTAATATATATATATACATACTGTACATACACACAACACACACACACACACACACACACACACACACACACACACACACACAGTATACAGTATGTAATCATCACAATAAGCCGGCAATGCTTCATTGCTGTCTCTGAGTGCCTATACAGTAGGTATCTCTTTTGGGATAGAATATATACAGTATATACACACACACATACTGTATATAGTATAAAGTACACACTCTGTATAATGATTTATGGCATTATTATATCACGTATCAAGGGATTATTAACAGTGCATTTACTGTATGGTTTATACTGCTTTCAGTATTTTACCTTGTTGCGCCAAAGGTCCATCCCATTTTCCGTCGCATCCTTCTGATGCTGGTGGCCGATATGTCCAGGTCATACTTGGAATGGAGAATTCGTTTTATTTGCAGAGCAGTACGCTCATCATCCTCACGAGTTAGTTCCTCCACAATTTGTTGCACTCTCCTACAGTACAATACAGTATGAAAAATATGAATTCATGAACAGCACAATCACAGTTACAATTGATGAAGTTTTTATTTTATTTCAAAAAAATTGTTTATGGTATAAAGCAAGTCATTTAAACATTACAGTAGTGTACAGTACGTACCATGTGCATTTTGTAGGAAATACAAATCTGGGCGTTGTTCTCTCGAATGCATGATAGCGCACCGTTTCTAAAGTGACTATAATGCCACTTTCCTTGAGCCATGCATGGATCTCTTTGATGGTTTTATTTTCTTTTTTCATGTTGGCGATTATCTTGCTCATCGTTTTGTTGATAGTTACTGGCATGTTGTCCAACTATAATTCCTGTATGGAGAGAAAACATTTGTGAATACTGTAGTCTAAAATTTACACATCTGAAAATGCATAAGAGTTTTATGATAGAAGTTAATACTGTACATGTTTACTATCCAGTACCTGATGTTCAAATTTAAGTATTGTATACTGTACAGTACTGAAAATACAACTTCAGTGTTATGGACTGTATGAAACAGATACAGTACAGTAAATAACCCTCCTTGGAAGTGCATGGGCCCTGTGAGACTTACAGTAGTGTACAGCATAAGGGTCGACTGACATGATGTACAAGCATTACATACAGTACATGTCAGTACTGTATGTAAATTCTTCAATTATTGCCTAACAACAATGCTGCTTACTGTATATTAAATACTGTAGGCCTAGAAATGTGCATCTCAATATAGTAGTTAAAAACACAGGGGCCTATGTGGATAAGCGAGTTCTATGCACACTAAAAATGGCCACCGACCGTGAACCCCCAGCACGTGGCAGCGCTCGGATATGTAGTGAGATACAGTATGGCATACATTTCACAGTTCAGGGGGCAATGCTGAAGGAGCGTCACAATCCCCTAGCTCAATTACATTGGGATAAGCGAGGTCTATGCACACTACGGTATACCGAGCTGGATCGCTTAGCAACCTGACAAAATGGCCGCCGACCGTGAACTCCCAGCACGTGGCAGCGCTCGGATATGTAGTGAGATACAATATGGCATACATTTCACAGTTCAGGGGGCAATGCTGAAGGAGCGTCACAATCCCCTAGCTCAATTACATTGGGATAAGCGAGGTCTATGCACATTACGGTATACCGAGCTGGATCGCTTAGCAACCTGACAAAATGGCCGCCGACCGTGAACTCCCAGCACGTGGCAGCGCTCGGATATGGAGTGAGATACAATATGGCATACATTTCACAGTTCAGGGGGCAATGCTGAAGGAGCGTCACAATCCCCTAGCTCAATTACATTGGGATAAGCGAGGTCTATGCACATTACGGTATACCGAGCTGGATCGCTTAGCAACCTGACAAAATGGCCACCGACCGTGAACTCCCAGCACGTGGCAGCGCTCGGATATGTAGTGAGATACAATATGGCATACATTTCACAGTTCAGGGGGCAATGCTGAAGGAGCGTCACAATCCCCTAGCTCAATTACACTGGGATAAGCGAGGTCTACTGTATGCACATTACGGTATACCGAGCTGGATCGCTTAGCAACCTGACAAAATGGCCGCCGACCGTGAACTCCCAGCACGTGGCAGCGCTCGGATATGGAGTGAGATACAATATGGCATACATTTCACAGTTCAGGGGGCAATGCTGAAGGAGCGTCACAATCCCCTAGCTCAATTACACTGGGATAAGCGAGGTCTACTGTATGCACATTACGGTATACCGAGCTGGATCGCTTAGCAACCTGACAAAATGGCCGCCGACCGTGAACTCCCAGCACGTGGCAGCGCTCGGATATGTAGTGAGATACAATATGGCATACATTTCACAGTTCAGGGGGCAATGCTGAAGGAGCGTCACAATCCCCTAGCTCAATTACATTGGGATAAGCGAGGTCTATGCACATTACGGTATACCGAGCTGGATCGCTTAGCAACCTGACAAAATGGCCACCGACCGTGAACTCCCAGCACGTGGCAGCGCTCGGATATGTAGTGAGATACAGTATGGCATACATTTTAAAATACACCGGGATAAGTTGTACAGGCCATGGAGCAATGCACAGGGACATTCATCATTTACGTACAGTATATAAATAATTGTAAACCGTAAATGAAAGAATTACCGGTCAAATACTGTATGACGAAACTGTGTCAATGAGCTGGAACAGTATGGCCTGTGAAGAAGTTTTCGAAGGCAGAAACGGAGAGCAAATTATCAGGAGATTTCTGAAAGGTCGGAGAAGATCCACACAGCAAGTCTGCTTACGAGGAAACAGCTTTGCAAAGTGGGTAGCGGGGCGGTGACTGAGACGCTCTTTTATTCACATTCACACAAAAGGAATTCTTACCGCTGTGATTGGTGCCAATATAGGCGCATTCATCCTTACACCAATCACAGAGCATACTGTACTTTTGAATGTGAATAAAAGAGCGTCTCAGTCACCGCCCGCTACCCACTTTGCACATCTGTTTCCTCGTAGGCAGACTTGCTGTGTGGATCTTCTCCGACCTTTCAGAAATCTCCTGATAATTTGCTCTCCGTTTCTGCCTTCGAAAACTTCTTCACAGGCCATACTGTTCCAGCTCATTGACACAGTTTCGTCATACAGTATTTGACCGGTAATTCTTTCATTTACGGTTTACAATTATTTATATACTGTACGTAAATGATGAATGTCCCTGTGCATTGCTCCATGGCCTGTACAACTTATCCCGGTGTATTTTAAAATGTATGCCATACTGTATCTCACTACATATCCGAGCGCTGCCACGTGCTGGGAGTTCACGGTCGGTGGCCATTTTGTCAGGTTGCTAAGCGATCCAGCTCGGTATACCGTAATGTGCATAGACCTCGCTTATCCCAATGTAATTGAGCTAGGGGATTGTGACGCTCCTTCAGCATTGCCCCCTGAACTGTGAAATGTATGCCATATTGTATCTCACTACATATCCGAGCGCTGCCACGTGCTGGGAGTTCACGGTCGGCGGCCATTTTGTCAGGTTGCTAAGCGATCCAGCTCGGTATACCGTAATGTGCATACAGTAGACCTCGCTTATCCCAGTGTAATTGAGCTAGGGGATTGTGACGCTCCTTCAGCATTGCCCCCTGAACTGTGAAATGTATGCCATATTGTATCTCACTCCATATCCGAGCGCTGCCACGTGCTGGGAGTTCACGGTCGGCGGCCATTTTGTCAGGTTGCTAAGCGATCCAGCTCGGTATACCGTAATGTGCATACAGTAGACCTCGCTTATCCCAGTGTAATTGAGCTAGGGGATTGTGACGCTCCTTCAGCATTGCCCCCTGAACTGTGAAATGTATGCCATATTGTATCTCACTACATATCCGAGCGCTGCCACGTGCTGGGAGTTCACGGTCGGCGGCCATTTTGTCAGGTTGCTAAGCGATCCAGCTCGGTATACCGTAATGTGCATAGACCTCGCTTATCCCAATGTAATTGAGCTAGGGGATTGTGACGCTCCTTCAGCATTGCCCCCTGAACTGTGAAATATATGCCATATTGTATCTCACTACATATCCGAGCGCTGCCACGTGCTGGGAGTTCACGGTCGGCGGCCATTTTGTCAGGTTGCTAAGCGATCCAGCTCGGTATACCGTAGTGTGCATAGACCTCGCTTATCCCAATGTAATTGAGCTAGGGGATTGTGACGCTCCTTCAGCATTGCCCCCTGAACTGTGAAATGTATGCCATATTGTATCTCACTCCATATCCGAGCGCTGCCACGTGCTGGGAGTTCACGGTCGGCGGCCATTTTGTCAGGTTGCTAAGCGATCCAGCTCGGTATACCGTAATGTGCATACAGTAGACCTCGCTTATCCCAGTGTAATTGAGCTAGGGGATTGTGACGCTCCTTCAGCATTGCCCCCTGAACTGTGAAATGTATGCCATATTGTATCTCACTACATATCCGAGCGCTGCCACGTGCTGGGAGTTCACGGTCGGCGGCCATTTTGTCAGGTTGCTAAGCGATCCAGCTCGGTATACCGTAATGTGCATAGACCTCGCTTATCCCAATGTAATTGAGCTAGGGGATTGTGACGCTCCTTCAGCATTGCCCCCTGAACTGTGAAATGTATGCCATATTGTATCTCACTACATATCCGAGCGCTGCCACGTGCTGGGAGTTCACGGTCGGCGGCCATTTTGTCAGGTTGCTAAGCGATCCAGCTCGGTATACCGTAGTGTGCATAGACCTCGCTTATCCCAATGTAATTGAGCTAGGGGATTGTGACGCTCCTTCAGCATTGCCCCCTGAACTGTGAAATGTATGCCATACTGTATCTCACTACATATCCGAGCGCTGCCACGTGCTGGGGGTTCACGGTCGGTGGCCATTTTTAGTGTGCATAGAACTCGCTTATCCACATAGGCCCCTGTGTTTTTAACTACTATATTGAGATGCACATTTCTAGGCCTACAGTATTTAATATACAGTAAGCAGCATTGTTGTTAGGCAATAATTGAAGAATTTACATACAGTACTGACATGTACTGTATGTAATGCTTGTACATCATGTCAGTCGACCCTTATGCTGTACACTACTGTAAGTCTCACAGGGCCCATGCACTTCCAAGGAGGGTTATTTACTGTACTGTATCTGTTTCATACAGGAAACTAATTGCAGTCCATAACACTAATATTAAGCCCACTCCATTATCCACTCCTCCCCTGTGTATTAAACACCCCCTACCACCCTGGAAGTCATGTACCAGGGCCCCTTCATTCAGCACAATGCCCCCTTCTACAGTTTAGTGTTCTCCTTCCTGCCCCATCTGTGCAGTAAAGGAATAATTAGCAGAAATTATTTCTCCAGGTCCTACTGTACATACTGAGCGAAAGATAGAACCCCCCCTATCCCCCGCGGAGCATCAAAGCTGCCGCTGATAGCTCCCCCCACCCCTTCCGCTGGTGAGTGGGTAGGGGCCCCAGTGCATTGCTGTGTCCAGGGGCCCACACTGCTGTTAAGATGGCTCTAGTAATTGAGCTAGGGGATTGTGACGCTCCTTCAGCATTGCCCCTGGACTGTACCATACTGTATCTCACTCCATATCCAAGCGCTGCCACGTGCTGGGAGTTCACGGTCGGTGGCCATTTTGTCAGGTTGCTAAGCGATCCAGCTCGGTATAACGTAATGTACATAGACCTTGCTTATCCCGGTGTACTACAGGTATGTGCAGTAGTACTGAATGATTGCTATCACTTGTGGTGAAACACCTATCTTATCAAATACAGTAACTACTGTACAGTATAGTTGTTCGCACAGGTGATGGTAATCATACTGTATATTTAAACTGAAGTCCGTAACAGAGCATTCTGTCCCTCCTGCAGAGGTTCTTGTTGGGAGGCACAGGGAAAAAAGGCAAATACTGTACAGTATTTGCACTTTACTGTTGTGCACTTTATTTGAAAATGTACAGTTGTTTGCTATTTTTAGCATGCTGTGCTTTACATGTTTTCTTATTGTGGTTTTTATATTTTTAGACAAAAGACAAAGAATGCAGACTACCAGATTTTACGGGAGTGCCAAAACCCACCCATCAGTGGCACAGAAACTTGCTGCATTAGTCCCACAAAAGAAGAAGAAAACTGCCAAGGCGGCTCAGAAAGAAAATGTGGTGAAACCACGAAAAAATGCCAAGGCAAAGAATAATACGTTGGAGATGATATGTGGTGTGGCAAATGATGTAATTGTTCCATCTCCTGCAGATCACAGTGTTCAGCCAATGAATCTGGAAATACCGGTGCTAGAGGACGTGACAAACACGCTGCATCAGGAAGCTTCTTTTTTGGACCATGTAGCCACCCCTGGACAAGAAGACATGACACATTCACCACGAAGAAGGTTGCATTTCACAGATGTGAACACCAAAGTGCAGGACTGCCAGTGTACCTGTCCTGTTTTACTAAAGGAGCTACTCAGTAAGGTGACCAATATGGAGTCAGAAGTTGGTGGACAGGTCAATCAGCTGCAGACCGATGTGGCTGGCCTTAAAGAAGGCATAAAGGAACAGATGGTAGAAGCCATGAAGAAAGTCATTGAACAAACGAGGGAAGAATGGCAAGTTGGAGTTTGCCGCACCATCATTGCAACACACCACCAAGCGGTTCAAGTCAGCGGCCTGGACGACCGAGGCCTGGAGGACCGCAGAGGAGGCCTGGAGGACCGCAGAGGAGGCCTGGAGGACCGCAGAGGAGGCCTGGAGGACCGCAGCGGACTGGACGAAGTCAGCGGCATGGACGACCACAGAGGAGGCCTGGAGGACCGCAGAGGAGGCCTGGAGGACCGCAGAGGAGGCCTGGAGGACCGCAGAGGAGGCCTGGAGGACCGCAGAGGAGGCCTGGACGACCGCAGAGGAGGCCTGGAGGACCGCAGAGGAGGCCTGGAGGACCGCAGCGGACTGGACGAAGTCAGCGGCATGGACGACCACAGAGGAGGCCTGGAGGACCGCAGAGGAGGCCTGGAGGACCGCAGAGGAGGCCTGGAGGACCGCAGAGGAGGCCTGGAGGACCGCAGAGGAGGCCTGGAGGACCGCAGCGGACTGGACGAAGTCAGCGGCATGGACGACCACAGAGGAGGCCTGGAGGACCGCAGAGGAGGCCTGGAGGACCGCAGAGGAGGCCTGGAGGACCGCAGAGGAGGCCTGGAGGACCGCAGAGGAGGCCTGGAGGACCGCAGAGGAGGCCTGGACGACCGCAGAGGAGGCCTGGACGACCGCAGAGGAGGCCTGGAGGACCGCAGAGGAGGCCTGGAGGACCGCAGCGGACTGGACGAAGTCAGCGGCATGGACGACCACAGAGGAGGCCTGGAGGACCGCAGAGGAGGCCTGGAGGACCGCAGAGGAGGCCTGGAGGACCGCAGAGGAGGCCTGGACGACCGCAGAGGAGGCCTGGACGACCGCAGAGGAGGCCTGGACGACCGCAGAGGAGGCCTGGACGACCGTAGAGGAGGCCTGGGGGACCGCAGCAGCGGACTGGACGAAGTCAGCGACTTGGACGACCGCAGAGGAGGCCTGGAGGACCGCAGAGGAGGCCTGGAGGACCGCAGAGGAGGCCTGGAGGACCGCAGAGGAGGCCTGGAGGACCGCAGAGGAGGCCTGGACGACCGCAGAGGAGGCCTAGACGACCGTAGAGGAGGCCTGGGGGACCGCAGCAGCGGACTGGACGAAGTCAGCGACTTGGACGACCGCAGAGGAGGCCTGGAGGACCGCAGAAGAGGCCTGGAGGACCGCAGAAGAGACCTGGAGGACCGCAGAAGAGACCTGGAGGACCGCAGAGGCCTGGACCACAGCAGCGGACTGGACGAAGTCAGCGACTTGGGCGACCGCAGAGGAGGCCTGGACGACCGCAGAGGAGGCCTGGACGACCGCAGAGGAGGCCTGGACGACCGCAGAGGAGGCCTGGGGGACCGCAGCAGCGGACTGGACGAAGTCAGCGACTTGGACGACCGCAGAGGAGGCCTGGAGGACCGCAGAAGAGACCTGGAGGACCGCAGAAGAGACCTGGAGGACCGCAGAGGCCTGGACCACAGCAGCGGACTGGACGAAGTCAGCGACTTGGGCGACCGCAGAGGAGGCCTGGACGACCACAGAGGCCTGGAGGACCGCAGAGGAAACATGGAGGACCGCAGAGGAGGCCTGGAGGACCGCAGAGGAGGCCTGGAGGACCGCAGAAGAGACCTGGAGGACAGCAGAGGAGGCCTGGAGGACCGCAGAGGAGGCCTGGAGGACCGCAGAGGAGGCCTGGAGGACCGCAGAAGAGACCTGGAGGACAGCAGAGGAGGCCTGGAGGACCGCAGAGGAGGCCTGGAGGACCGCAGAGGAGGCCTGGAGGACCGCAGAGGAGGCCTGGAGGACCGCAGAGGAGGCCTGGAGGACCGCAGAAGAGACCTGGAGGACCGCAGAGGAGGCCTGGAGGACCGCAGAGGAGGCCTGGAGGACCGCAGAGGAGGCCTGGAGGACCGCAGAGGAGGCCTGGAGGACCGCAGAGGCCTGGACCACAGCAGCGGACTGGACGAAGTCAGCGACTTGGACGACCGCAGAGGAGGCCTGGAGGACCGCAGAAGAGACCTGGAGGACCGCAGAAGAGACCAGGAGGACCGCAGAAGAGACCTGGAGGACCGCAGAGGAGGCCTGGAGGACCGCAGAGGGCTGGACGACCGCAGAGGCCTGGATTCAAGTGTGCTGTTGCCAGGAACACCAATGATGACCAGCACACCTGCTCACAGGCCACTTCGCAATACATTCGGAGGCTCTCTGAACAATATTGCCCTGGCTGTCATCTCAACTTCCCTGGACGACCATCTGTACAGAGCTTCAAATGGACATATTCAGAAATATGCATATTCTCTGTTCCAGCACCATGTACGGTACGACAAATACTTGACGTGGGCCAATCGTGTGAACTTTGATGGTTCCAAGGGCAAACTTCCGCTGCCCAAAAATCTGGTACATGACATCATGGCTAGGTGTGAACGCCGCGTGAGGATTGGTGATCCAGAAAAGAGGAAGATAAGGGATACCATAAACTCTGTGCTGAGAACGAAGAGGAAAATGACTTGGAAGCTCGACTATGATGAAACCAGATCATTACCTACCTCCTAGCTTCAGCACATCAGCTTCACACAGCTGAAGCTAAAAAATTGTGTCAATGTACCTGTATGACCTGTACATTTTCTGGGGCTGCATGCACTGTGCTGAATCCACTTGGAGCAGCTCGGTTACTCAAAGGGGAGTGCATGAACTTGGCTCACCACATTCCTGGTAATGTAAGGGCCTGTTACAAGTTGCCCCTTTTATTCCTGTTGATTTTTTGGGCGCTGCTGTATCTATCCAGTAGCAGCCGAGTCCATTGTGCTGTGTCCATCTGGGGCCTTGGGCTGCGTTTCCATCCAGGGGCTGCTGTTGTCAGTCCTCTATTCTGGTGTCCGTATGCGACAGTGTTAAAAAGCAAAAGACAAAAACGAAAAATAATTCAAAAAAGCAAAACCTAAAAATAAAGTACAAAAACCATTACCCCGCACCACCACCACAAAAAAATAAATTATAAAAATGTTAAAGTTGATATTGTTACTGTATTTGTGCTGTTACCTTTTGATTAAAGTACCGTACAGTATGTGTGATGTTGGCTTTATTACAATACAGTACAGTATGTGTGATGTTACATGTTCCAAATGATTTTGTCCGTAAATAAAGTGTTTCTTAAAATAAACATGACGTGGTTTCCAATGTTTGTATTCCCAACTTCCTGTACTGTATAAATTAGTACTACTGTATGATGGGAATTCAATTAAGAGTGGTATACTGTATGTAAAACAACTTGGTTAGGCATCTTGCATTTCATATTTTAATAAAAACCACAGGAAACTTCTATTTTTAAAAGTTTATTGAAGAAAAAAAAGGTGTTTTTTTTTAAATAAAGTTTGAAAGTTAATTAAAACAAAAAAGTAGTTTGTTCTTCGTTACATTCTTTTCTTGTGTATATAGATATCTGTGGGGGGAAAAAAAAAAAAGTATTAAAGTAAAGACACTCATGTTCATTTGTTTTCCAAGAAAATTTGTGGAACCACACAGCCCAGCAATAAGTCATGCTGGGCTGTGTGGTTCCACAAAAGGCATGCGGTACAAAGTGAAATAGTGGTGTCAGTGGTCAGCACTTTGACACGCTAACATTTGTGGAACCACACAGCAATGGCTGACACACATAAAATGGCTGACACACACAAAATGCCTGACACACACAAAATGCCTGACACACACAAAATGCCTGACACACACAAAATGCCTGACACACACATGCTGGAGTGAAAACACATGTTTGCCAAACAGTCGACAGCACATGTCGGCCAGATGGCCGACCAAACTTGCTCCAAATCACCCCAAACTGGCCAGAAAGCACCCCAGCACACTCAGGAGGTACTGTACACCACAGCTAAATTAGGAGAGAATTTCATTACAAACAGCCAGATCTTGCAGATTATCTGCCAGATAATTGTATGGTGTACAGTATGCCTATCTTATACAGTAGAAAAAGATACTATACAATGGAGTACAAGAACAAAAATTTTTATTAAATAAAATTAAATTAATCTTAATAAAACATTAAAAAAGTGGTCCACTAAGAGGTGGACCACCACCCGCAGGAGCTGGATGGCACGCTGCAACTGTTCTGTGGGAAAAAAAGGACAGTATTACAAAACAAATACTGAATACTTTACAGTGTAGTAATGGCAATACAGTACTTTACTCTATATTAGACAATATTGTTATTTACAATGTACAGTACTGTATTGTCAGTACAGTAAATCAAACACTACTGTATGCTGTCGAGGTAATTTAAACATTGCTTTAGTTTACCTCTTGTATAAGTGGGCTGCTGCCTGCCCGCTTCTGGGCCAGCCCACCTATCTTGCCCCTGTCTGGGGCCCCCATAAATAATTGGCACTATATTGGAGAAAAAAAAACATTTAGTCACATTCAAATAGTAAACAATTATTACTGTATACTGTAGGTACAGTATTATACTGTATTGCTGGTATTCAAAATATAAAGTACTGTACAAGAGTTTAGCTTCAATAGGTCATAAACAAATTGTCAAAGGAATTAAACACCACAGTACAAATACTGTAGACATTTACTGTATGTATTAGCAGTCATGACATTTCATGACCGCTTCAGAAAAAAGAGGGTTACAGTACTGTAGGTGGTGTTGTAGGGAGTACTATCCATAATAGTGGACTGTACTCAGAGCCAGCCATAAATAATATGATTCCCTAGTCAAGTTTTTGGATGCTGCCCCCTTGCACAGATGCTATTTCCGCCTCTGAGCCTGTACCCCTTTCCCAGCACCATCACCCCTCAACCATAGCAGTCCTCATTTTGGTGCTCCTCCAACTTACTGTACTGTATGTTTAAAATAGCAACAGTGTGCACATTCGGTGTGCATCCCAAAACGGTGCATGTTCTTGCTGGGAAGGGGCAAGGCCACACAGTAATTCCCCAATCTGAAATGACGCCACACAGTACTGCAACTTTATTCACAACATATCATGCAATAGTGTCTCTTTTTCTCGTTACATCATATGATAGTACCACATTACTCCTCAAAGTATTCCCACTTATTCACATTGCATCACATCATATTGCTCTTTGTTCACATTAGACCACACAGTAGTGCCCTTGCTACAGTATATGTTACACAACAAAGTACTGTATACACATAATGCTGCACATTAGTAATGCATTTTGTATGCACAGAATATACTGTAGGCATGCTGCATATCATATTAATCAGCAGAAGCTGCTTGTGCCCCTGGGCATTTGGCAAGTATGCCTATGCCTAGGGCAGGCTCAGACTGGAGATCAGTACGTAATCCCGCTGGACGGGATCCCGGCAGTCAAAATACAGACGCCGGAATCCCGACCACACAATCCCGACAGGGGCGGCGAGCGGAAAGCAGCCCCTTGCATGCTTGCTTCGCTCGCCACGCGGTGGGCACGGTGCCTCGCTACGCTCTACACACTATTATATCAGTAGTCAGGAAACGCAGCATGCATTTGTGGAGTGAAGAGGGTGAAAAAGGAGAGAAAGTACAGTTTGTACTGTAAGGTTATGTCAGAGGGTGTGAAGATGATCAGCTCAGTGTTATACATGTTACAGTAAGTTAGAATACAGTACAGTGCATTATGTATTTCTATTTTATTACCAGGTGTCTCCTCCACTGGTTGGCGACGGACTGTAAAAAGATAATACAGTACAGTTAGTCATATCAGTTTGACTTAAAATAATGTTGGAGAAAAAAAAATACTGTAATTACAGTACCAACTATTGCTACTGTACAGTATATTTACCAAAAATGTATTCTGGCTCGTCGTCTGTGGGTAAAAGAGAAGAATATTATAAGATACAGTATACAGTAAAAAGTATAGTAATAGTACACTAGTGTCCAGGCCCAGTGTCAGGTGGGTAAAAAAAGGTATGCTTGTGACAGGCATGGTGATTCCAAGGGACCCCACCGAGACCATCAGAAAATTTGTGAGTGACCCGTATGCCGGTGATTATGACTAGAATAAGGTAGCAACTCTTTTTTCTTTTGAATTATGTATACTGTACAGTACTGTATGTGCATATTGTACAGTACACTTAAAATATTTAGCAGTTACTGTAGTGGTAATTTTTGGGATGACAGTATTAGCATACTGTAAGCATCCAACTGAGGCCCCCAAACAGATGCCGCCACTAGGTACAGTACGTGCCTCTCGTGCCTAATGGGAAATTCATCACTGACAGTATCTAGAGAGATGAATGGAGAGACAGTGACAAGGGGTGAGAGAGAGAGAGAGAGAGAAATTGAGTAAGATGGGTGTTTTTTTTAGAACAGGATGTTGTCCATACAGTAGCAACCAATCAAATATTACCTACTGTACTGTATTATCGTCTGTAAGTGTAACTAGATACTGTAAATGTTAATGTGGGATGTGATCGGTTGCTACTGTATGGGCAATATCACCAGTTCAAACAAAAACAATTTTCATCCGATTTCTACGCATTTGCCAGAAAAATCTGATGAAAAGTGCTACTCTGATGGCATCAGATCAATGTCAGTAATAATTCTTACCACTAAATGCAGCAGCATCATCATCATCCTCCTCCTCCTCCGTGGCCTGTTCCAGTGTAGGGCCTGTGAAAAAAAACATTAATGTGAAAAAAAAAAAGGTTCATTCCAGGAAATACACATACCCTCCAACATGACCCGCCCCACTAGGTACAAAATGCTCTGGTTCTGGACTTCCCTCTTAATTTATTATTGCCATCACCTGTGAAGAAACAGCTTTCTTATCATATAACTAGTTCAACACAGGTGATGGAAATCATAAATTAAGAGGGAAGTCTAGAAACAGAGCAGTGCGGCGGGTCATGTTGGAGGGTCTGCATACAGAAACATAGAATTTGATGACAAATACTGTAAGAACCACTTTGCCCATCTAATCTGCCTCTTTTTTTTAACCTTTTTTTTACATCAAACCTTATAACAATTTTCCCCAAACATCACATGATGCAAAGATAAATAAATAAAAAAAGAGGTGCAAGATGGAATTGTGATTGGGCCCTCCCAACCACCCTTATGTTATATAAACAGGGTCTGCCACACGACTGTGGCTGAAATGACTGGTTGGTTTGGGCCCCCACCAAAAAAAGAAGCAATCAATCTCTCCTTGCTCAAACTGGCTCTACAGAGGCACGATGTACCGGACTGGACTTACTTAATGGGTGCAGTGAGGTGATGGACATAGAGATAGAGTCCTGGTCCTCCTCCTCCGCCACCGCCTGTGACAGTGTAGGGCCTGTGAAAGCAAAAAATCCATGAAATATACTTTTGTATTCTGTGTTGAATACAGTAAAGCAAAAATTCAGTCAGGAATTGGAGGAGGAGAGTAAATTTCGCACACAGAGACGAGAATGTCGAGGCCAGAATCAGGGGGTAGTGGAGGAGGGTTAGGATACCGTACCTCACCCTGTTGGGATTGCTGCAATCAGGATGCCACTGTCGGTCACCTGACCGCTAGAATCCTGACTGCTGGTCACGCAAACCCAACCCATTGGTTTAACACAATGTACAGTACAGTACAATACTGCAGTTTACTTACCAAGTTGGGGAGAGGGTTTTTCATCCTCATCCTCACTGTCAATAATTACTGAGTTGAAAATAAAAAAATATTATAAACAAAATACAGTAGAGTACAGTTACTACAAAATTGCACAGTAGTACAGTGCTACAGGAGGCAGAGATATATTCATAATACAGTAGGAGCAGAATGACTGTCCAGCGGTAGGGGACATACAGTACTGTATTTAAAAGACCTGCTGTCTGGATCCCGACATTCAGAATGCAGAGTGTGGATTCAGAGTATGATTGGAGGGTTAGGCTAGTGGAGGGTGGGTCGGATGCACAATTTTGGGCACCATAATACAAAATGGATATCGTGGAACTACAAAAGGTTTAGAGGCGGGCGACCAAAGTGATGAAGTGGATTGAGAAGATGGAATACAAGGAAAGGCAGGCTAGGCATGTTTACATTGGAAAAGAGGAGATTAAGAGGGGACATGATTAACCTTTACAAATATACTGTATACAGGAAGGGGACAATACACAGGAACGGTTTTTGATAAGATGGACACAGAGGACACGTGCACAGTAACTCTTGTTGAAGTAGAGGCGATTTCGCACAGAGGCGAAAAGGGGTCTTCACAGTGAGGGAAATACTGTACAGTACATGTTTGGAATTCCCTGCCTGAAAAGTAATAAAAGTGGACTTGGTCAATACTTTTAAGAATGGGCTTGAGAAAATCCTACTGTACTTACTATAATCTGGCTCCTCTTCCTCCCCCGAATCAATGGGAATGAGCTCCTCCTCTGTATCAATTACGAGGCGGTCTGTGTGTAAAAGATGACAAGTATTGTAAAATACAAAAATTACAGTAATACTGTAGGAAACTAGTGTGTCTGTAACAAAAAGTAATTATTACCACTTCCGGAGCTCTCGGATGGTGTCGGCGGTGGTGGTGGTGGTGTTGGTACTGTGGGAAAAAAAATAACAGTACTGTAAGTGAAGCTGTCAATTTGAAACATGTACTGTACAGTATCCAGGACACATGTACAGTAGTGTAACAACGATGACAGTAGCACCAGAATTCTCGTTACACAATACCTGGCAGCGCAGCAGGTGGTGGTGGTGGTGGTACTGTGGGAAAAAAAATAACAGTACTGTAAGTGAAGCTGTCAATTTGAAACATGTACTGTACAGTATCCAGGACACATGTACAGTAGTGTAACGATGACAGTCACACCAGAATTCTCGTTACACAATACCTGGCAGCGCAGCAGGTGGTGGTGGTGGTGGTGGTGGTGGTACTGTGGGAAAAAAAATAACAGTACTGTAAGTGAAGCTGTCAATTGGAAACATGTACTGTACAGTATCCAGGACACATGTACAGTAGTGTAACGATGACAGTCACACCAGAATTCTCGTTACACAATACCTGGCAGCGCAGCAGGTGGTGGTGGTGGTGGTGGTGTTGTTGGTACTGTGGGAAAAAAAATAACAGTACTGTAAGTGAAGCTGTCAATTTGAAACATGTACTGCACAGTATCCAAGACACATGTACAGTAGTGTAACAACGATGACAGTAGCACCAGAATTCTCGTTACACAATACCTGGCAGCGCAGCAGGTGGTGGTGGTGGTGGTGGTGGTGGTACTGTGGGAAAAAAAATAACAGTACTGTAAGTGAAGCTGTCAATTGGAAACATGTACTGTACAGTATCCAGGACACATGTACAGTAGTGTAACAACGATGACAGTAGCACCAGAATTCTCGTTACACAATACCTGGCAGCGCAGCAGGTGGTGGTGGTGGTGGTGGTGGTGGTACTGTGGAAAAAAAAATAACAGTACTGTAAGTGAAGCTGTCAATTTGAAACATGTACTGTACAGTATCCAGGACACATGTACAGTAGTGTAACGATGACAGTCACACCAGAATTCTCGTTACACAATACCTGGCAGCGCAGCAGGTGGTGGTGGTGGTGGTGGTGTTGTTGGTACTGTGGGAAAAAAAATAACAGTACTGTAAGTGAAGCTGTCAATTTGAAACATGTACTGCACAGTATCCAAGACACATGTACAGTAGTGTAACAACGATGACAGTAGCACCAGAATTCTCGTTACACAATACCTGGCAGCGCAGCAGGTGGTGGTGGTGGTGGTACTGTGGGAAAAAAAATAACAGTACTGTAAGTGAAGCTGTCAATTTGAAACATGTACTGTACAGTATCCAGGACACATGTACAGTAGTGTAACAACGATGACAGTAGCACCAGAATTCTCGTTACACAATACCTGGCAGCGCAGCAGGTGGTGGTGGTGGTGGTGGTGGTACTGTGGAAAAAAAAATAACAGTACTGTAAGTGAAGCTGTCAATTTGAAACATGTACTGTACAGTATCCAGGACACATGTACAGTAGTGTAACAACGATGACAGTAGCACCAGAATTCTCGTTACACAATACCTGGCAGCGCAGCAGGTGGTGGTGGTGGTGGTACTGTGGGAAAAAAATAACAGTACTGTAAGTGAAGCTGTCAATTTGAAACATGTACTGCACAGTATCCAGGACCAAAAAGGGGTCCGGCCAATAAACAATCTGCATCAGAGAAGCAAGATACAGTATGCTTAAAGTATACAGTACTATATACTAGATCGCCAACAAACGTAAATTAACAAACAACTATCACTGGAATTTACCATCCTCATCCCGTAGCGAAGCACGGGTATTCAGCTATCTACAATGTTATTTATACTTTGTGTTTAATATTTACATTTAGTTTTGTAAACAGACATTCTTAACATTAACGGATTGCAGCGAGTTATCTGTGATGGTCAGGACAGGGGGTTGGGACTATAGAAATCACTATGTACTGTACACTACTGTATTTGACAATACTTACCAGCTTGGCGGCGCCTGTCCCACCTCCTGTGACGTCGTGCTACCAGCCCTGTAAAAATATATATACAGTATAATGGCAGCATACTGTACAGCCAATGAAATTCAACATTGACAGCATCTTTATGACATCACAATAAATGGAATTGTTCATTCTAGTACCCTGCACCTAATCACTCAGGAGGGCATAGTGTACTGTACTGTCTTCAAAACTTAAGGGGCACATTTCTAAATGTGACATACAGTACACTTACAGTATCGCTACAGTACAGTAGGTCCAGGGTATTAGACAGAACACTACCTTTATAGACATTGTAACACACATAAGCATTGCCCTTATAAACATTATGACACACATCAGCATGCAGCCCTCCCACCCTTAACCATCTCAGTACTGTTCATTACATTACAAATTGATTTCATGACAGATGATGCAGTACTCACCTGAATTCATCTTATTCACGTCATGTCACAGTAGTGCAGTTTATTCACGTCACAGTACTGTCCTTGATTCACGTTGTGTCACACAGTAGAGCACCGTATTCACGTCACAGTACTGTCCTTGATTCACGTTGTGTCACACAGTAGAGCACCGTATTCACGTCACAGTACTGTCCTTGATTCACGTTGTGTCACACAGTAGAGCACCGTATTCACGTCACAGTACTGTCCTTGATTCACGTTGTGTCACACAGTAGAGCACCGTATTCACGTCACAGTACTGTCCTTGATTCACGTTGTGTCACACAGTAGAGCACCTTATTCACGTTACTGTACGTCACAGTAGTGCAGTAGTATATCCACATTACGTCACAAAGTAGAGATCTGCCAGTCATGAACCTTATGCAAGAGTAATGCACGTCAGAACACATTAGGCCACTGTAACATCCCTTAGAATAATTTCTGCCAAAGTAACATCCCTTAGAACACTGTACTATCTGAAACACAAATTTCGGCACACTGCACGACACACTGCAATTAAACCACACAATGCACTGCACGACTGCATGATATGACAAACTGCACATTTCCCTGCAAAATATGATACAATGTACACTACACAAAAAACTGCAATTACCACATGTGTATACAGTACACTGCACGACAGTGCTGGCCCTAGCCAGGTACAGATACAGCCGCAGTCACGCAAAATATAGGCATGCCGCATATCATTTTAATCAGCAGAAGCTGCTGGTGCCCCTAAGCATAGCAAATGCCCTAGGCATTTGCCTACTGTAGTTTGCCTATGCCTAAGGCCGGCTCTGCTGCACGATGTGATTCACTATGTATTACACTCACTGCACAATACCATATACTGAATGTACACTGCATGACACGCTGCAATTACGCAGCACGATACACTGTGATACATTGCATATACTGTACACTGCATGATACTGTACACTGCACAATCGTAGACCACCTGGATTGTAAAGAACTACTGTATATACACAAGTTTAAAAAAATAACAATTGTTTTTGTAAAACGCATGTCGATCTTTTTCCATGTCAACTTAACGACCATGTCAACCTACAGTAACTGGTGTCAACCAATTTCAAAAGCCGCACCATCTAGGTCGACGCAAAAAAACAAATTGACCTTTTGACCCGGGTTAATGTTTGGTCCTTGTTTAACCATTTGTTTACCACAAATACTGTACAGTGCTGTATAGACCGGATACCTGCTGCTACAGCAGCCCCTGCTATAATGTACTGTACCTGTAACTACAGTAACTTAAAGTACAGTAATCTACAGTAATGTACTGTACTTACAATCCCTTATGGCCTGCAGGCGTCGTGGGGTCCTCCTCACGAGGTCGCTCCATCTCCTCTGGAGAGACCTCACCGTTCTCCTCCGGTTGTAGGTCCGGAGGATATCCCTGCTGGCCCTCCTATATGCCCTAACTTTCTCCTCGTTGCTGGCGAGAGTTCTGTCCCGCCAGCGAACGAGGAGACGCAGCTCACCCAGAGCATAGGGACGGTCACGTACTACAGGTACAGCAGCCATGCTTATGCTCAATGAGCGATCCAGACGTCGTGCGTCTCAGACGTCGTGCGTCTCAGACGTCGTGCGTTCCAGGCATTCAACGTACAGTACTGTAGTTACTGTACTTTGTGACAGTTTCCCTTAGTTTTACATATGCCCTTTCTTTGACCACAGTATTTTCCACTGTCTTGCCCTACGCCCTTCCCTCCTGGGAGCCTTCACAGGTCTTATGCTATACACAAATACCGAAGATGCACAGTCCGTCAGAATACACTCATTTCATTCACGCTGTTTGGGTGCATTTAGCGTAAAGAATCGCTCCTGCAGATGTACTTTGATTTATGTGAAACCTGTGTGCATCCTTCCATTGACTGTCTTACAATGTAAATAAAATAATACAGTGCATTATTACAGAAAAAAAAAAAAAAAAGAAAGAAAGCACATCATGTCTCGAACCCTGGACCCCCAGTGAGGGAGGTGGGAGCCTTCACCCCTAGCCCACGACGCCTCATGAGAGATTTCTAATTTCATGTGTGAAAGTACTGCAAACAGCGCCCGGCCCTCGCCCCATTGCTGTTGGTTTATGCCTTAGAGGACTCGGACGCTCGCATTTGTAAAGCACGGTGTTTTCCTCCGCCTCCTGCTAGCCTGTTGCCCTTCCCCCATGGGAGCCTGCACAGATCATGCAGTAGACAGGGAGGGAATGCAGGTCATGTGCAATACACAAACGCCCACTGTAGTACTATTTTGCTCACTTACAGTACCGTACTGTAGGTTGCATTTAGCGTAAAGAATCGCTCCTGCAGATGTACTTTGATTTATGTGAAACCTGTGTGCATCCTTCCATTGGATGTACTGTATTGGAGAGAAAAAAAAAAATGTTAAAGTGAATGTCACGGGAACACATTAAAAATAAGGTTGGCACTTCCTTCCCATTGGTGTTGGTTTACAGTATGCCGTAGTGTACTCGGACGCTCATGTAATTGCATTTCAAAGGCACAGTATTTTCCATCGTCTCCCCCCTACCCCCATCGCCCTTCCCCCCTGGGGGCCTGCACAGGGAGGAAATTCAGGTCCTGTGCAATGCACAAACGCTGAAGATCTACAGTACTGTTTTGCTTAGTTGGTAGCGCCAGAATACACTCATTTCATTCACGCTGTTTGGGTGCATTTAGCGTAAAGAATCGCTCCTGCAGATGTACTTTGATTTATGTGAAACCTGTGTGCATCCTTCCATTGACTGTCTTACAATGTAAATAAAATAATACAGTGCATTATTACAGAAAAAAAAAAAAAAAAGAAAGAAAGCACATCATGTCTCGAACCCTGGACCCCCAGTGAGGGAGGTGGGAGCCTTCACCCCTAACCCACGACGCCTCATGAGAGATTTCTAATTTCATGTGTGAAAGTACTGCAAACAGCGCCCGGCCCTCGCCCCATTGCTGTTGGTTTATGCCTTAGAGGACTCGGACGCTCGCATTTGTAAAGCACGGTGTTTTCCTCCGCCTCCTGCTAGCCTGTTGCCCTTCCCCCATGGGAGCCTGCACAGATCATGCAGTAGACAGGGAGGGAATGCAGGTCATGTGCAATACACAAACGCCCACTGTAGTACTATTTTGCTCACTTACAGTACCGTACTGTAGGTTGCATTTAGCGTAAAGAATCGCTCCTGCAGATGTACTTTGATTTATGTGAAACCTGTGTGCATCCTTCCATTGACTGTCTTACAATGTAAATAAAATAATACAGTGCATTATTACAGAAAAAAAAAAAAAAAAGAAAGAAAGCACATCATGTCTCGAACCCTGGACCCCCAGTGAGGGAGGTGGGAGCCTTCACCCCTAGCCCACGACGCCTCATGAGAGATTTCCAATTTCATGTGTGAAAGTACTGCAAACAGCGCCCGGCCCCCGCCCCATTGCTGTTGGTTTATGCCTTAGAGGACTCGGACGCTCGCATTTGTAAAGCACGGTGTTTTCCTCCGCCTCCTGCTAGCCTGTTGCCCTTCCCCCATGGGAGCCTGCACAGATCATGCAGTAGACAGGGAGGGAATGCAGGTCATGTGCAATACACAAACGCCCACTGTAGTACTATTTTGCTCACTTACAGTACCGTACTGTAGGTTGCATTTAGCGTAAAGAATCGCTCCTGCAGATGTACTTTGATTTATGTGAAACCTGTGTGCATCCTTCCATTGACTGTCTTACAATGTAAATAAAATAATACAGTGCATTATTACAGAAAAAAAAAAAAAAAGAAAGAAAGCACATCATGTCTCGAACCCTGGACCCCCAGTGAGGGAGGTGGGAGCCTTCACCCCTAGCCCACGACGCCTCATGAGAGATTTCCAATTTCATGTGTGAAAGTACTGCAAACAGCGCCCGGCCCCCGCCCCATTGCTGTTGGTTTATGCCTTAGAGGACTCGGACGCTCGCATTTGTAAAGCACGGTGTTTTCCTCCGCCTTCTGCTAGTCCTCCATTCCCATTATGCATTAGCGAACTCAGACGCTCATATATTTTAAAAGCACGGTGTTTATACATTGTACTGTACATTCTTCCTTTTACACAATTACTGTAGTTGCGTCTCCATACACATACAGTACTGTACTCCATACTTTTTCCACCGCCTCCCGTTACGCCTACAGTATTGCCAGAGCTGTAGATCAATCCGCCGCTATACTGTACGATCGAAAGTACTGGATTAGTGGAGCATTAGCCACACAGTGGTGGAGATGTGTAATGCATGATGAGTATCTAGATCGTCTCAACGCGCCTGCCTGTGATTAAACTCAGCTATCGCCTTAGCGTGGCTAAACGCCCGTCTCGGCGGAGAAACAGTCAAGATAAAGTTGGCTACATCTGTACCTTTAAATGTCTTACCCTCATCTCTGCATTCTTCAGTTAATAACACACATAGCCGATAAACATTATCCTCACATAATGGCATACACATACATCTCCCCGCATGTATCATCAGATAAATGTGCTCCCCATTTATTACAAGGTGAGGGTGAATAGCCCTTTCCTAGAAAGAGCTTGGTAATGTTTGTTTGACCATGTACAGACCCTTAATATGGGATGAGAAGGATTAAATGGGATGCAGTCAGTTTACCTCCAATCAAAATCCCAACATTCAAAATCCCGACACCAATTGACCGATGGTCAAAATCCCGACAAGGTCAAAATCCCGACATTGACAAAATACCGACATTTAAAATACCGACAAGGTCAAAATACCGACATGTAAAATGCTGACAGGTCAAAATACCAACATGAGTTTTTCATGATTTTTTTCATTGAAACCGACTTGTTCACACCTTACCATCCCAGTGGACCTGGAGGGGGAATATAATAGTGTGCCGAGCACAGCGAGGCACCATGCTCGAAGCATAGCGAGCGCAGCGAGCCATGCGAGGGGACGCGGTACACTTTATATGGTGTCCATGTTGACTTATGTCGACATACACACACAAAAACAACAAAAACGGCATGTCGGTATTTTGACCTGTTGGCATTTTACATGTCGGTATTTTGACCTTGTCGGTATTTTCAATGTCGGTATTTTGTCCATGTCGGGATTTTGACCTTGTTGGGATTTTGACCATCGGTCAATTGGTGTCGGGATTTTGAACGTCGGGATTTTGATTGGAGGTATTTCATACTGATCCCGATTAAATGTATTCTTTGCAGAACCTTGAAGCTTTCTTAGTACTTACACGGCACGATGATACATACCCCTCAATCATTTACTCATACATACACGCTTTTTTCTATCCCACTAGGCCATATATTTCCCACCTACAACTCTTCCTCTTGTTCAAAGGTGCCTACTCGAATGTTGTACATATTGCATAGGAAATATTTTCAGTGTTATTATTAATTTGTGGCAGTTATTGTTTACTACCAAAGGGTGGACTGTCTCACATCCAATACTCACATCCAACACGTGCAAACACCACACAGAGTGGCCTCTGTGCGTGCACGTGTTCTACCATGTGTGTGCATACCCACACGGTATGTACATTGGCTCGCGAAGCCCTGCGTATTAGCATGTGGTGTGAGTAAATACGGTGGCATACGCATTCTCATAGAAAAGCCACAAAGACATATCTGATATTTTATCCACATAGTGCATAATTTACACATAGTCTACACACACCACATTAGCAAGTTACATTTACTTAGGAAATAGAACAATAGAGATACCCAGCTTTACAGGATGTGAGGGGACAGAATTAGGTTAGGACATAGTGTTTGGTATCCAGATGTACAGTATTTCAAGGGCTACATTCCGATCGCAGTTTGCAGACTATAGCATGCTCCTGTGCATAGATATGTGCAGGAATACAATATTCATAACTTACTGTAATTACTGTACTCGTGATATTCGGCGGGAACCCAGTGGAGGACATCTGCAAGTACACCTAGACCAAGCTTCGTCCACCTGTTCAAACCAACCTATGACCCCTCATGTACTGTAAATGACCTGCCCCTTGACCTATGGAAGAAGAGCTTACAGTTTCCTTTGTATTGTGTTTTGGACTATTGTATAAAAGCAAGACCTCCTGGCCAGCCTCTGTCTATTCTCTGAAGGTCATCTTGCTAAGACTTACTGAGGAGCGGATCTGGGAGGCGCAGGCAAACAAACGTATGTACTATTGGTTGTAGCTCTTCTCTTGTAATATTGTTGTATTTCTGTGTATACCCCTTTTAGTAAATATTTGTTGCTGCGTTGGACCACAACATAACATATACAACTGGTGTTGCATTCCATTCTTGTTTAGGTATAGCAGTGTATTCAGCCAACGTGTCACTATATAGTGCACATAGCGTGTCAGCGTGCATACGCTACGTGCATTCACATCATAGGGTTATTATCTGCATTCAGCGGCCGCAGCGGCCAGAACCAGTGTATTGAATGGTAAAACATTTACCTGTAAGTTAAACGAACTTAACAGCTGGTACCTGTAAACAAATATTACAATAAAGGTAGGACACACATCATACAAAGTACAATTTTGATAAAACACCCTTGCACACTCACATGCATACACTCACACACTCACACATACTTACTACCATCTCCCATAGTGTTATCAGTCCCGTTGTCCAGTAGTAATCCATAGGTAACCTGTAAAAGAAAATACTCACCTGTTTCCTGTGTAGATCGGTCCTCTTCATTCCATGTAGGCATGTAGAGAAATTTACTAAGAATCATGTTCGGCTGCAATATCTAATTACCCCTTATTGCCGGAATGTTTTGTGCAGAAAAATGACACATTTACAGTCGTGTTGGCTTCCATATTGTCTTTTGATGGTGTAGCTAGTCATTTTAGTGGCAGGTGCGATTGGGTGTTTTTTGCAACTGAAATTGCAAACAGTGAATATGATTGAACTTTCATGATAAATTGTGCATGAATGCGATAGAATTCACACGCCTGATCTTACATCTGAATTTACAAAGGAAATTAGAGTAAATAGGCAAAATTGCCGACATATTCCAATTGGACAGATTCCTAAACGTTGTTTTTATTGCCCACACTCCATAATTGGGCATTCTGCTGTATGTACCTCGTATTTCATCAATTCACTTATACTGAACTAATGTTTTCCTTTAGTCCCACAGAGTCAAGAGCCTCGGTCCCCAACATTAGAGCCACATGGACATCTTGGGGAAACACAAAGTGATATAATGCTCAATCACTCAATGGCCAAAGATACCTAGCCCACCCAACCCATACTTACAAAAGCCACTAACAAATATGGGTGATGTTGCCTCTGCCTTCATCTTCTCCATGGCAGCATTCCATTACTGTTATGTGGCAGTAATGGACACACAAATCAGACAAATGTTACAAATTAACAGGCATTTGTGAAAGCATGACATCATACTTTCTGCCATTAATGCAGTTTTTTTGCTTTTAAATAAAAATATAAGCATCCAAGTGCGCTAGTGTATACAATACTGAATTCACTTCAGAACTGAAGATGTGGACCTATTGAAAGTACCAAGGATCTTTGATGGTTGAATGGAATCAGGACACCTGAAATGGACCCTCTCACTAAAAATATCACCCAAAAAGATAATAATCAGACATTGTTTTATTCATACAGTGTATTTTTTAAAACATACAAAAAAAATTTGTCTTACACCAAAATTACAACAAACATGTCAATGTATAGTTGATGTTAATATGGCCCACCCTCACCTTAACAAACAGGTGTGAGCTCTGGGTGAGACAATACGAATACAGAGACACAGTATTGCAGATTGGTGAACCCTATGCATTTCGTCACAAGGACTTCTTCAGGGGTGTTATGACTTTAGGGTGATAAGAGATGAGAGATATAAGGATAATTTCTAATTCCTGTAGTTTTATTTACAGAAACATAAACATATGTATATGTACAGTATATGCACTTATATATGTACATTGGGGGTCATTCCGAGTTGTTCGCTCGGTAAATTTCTTCGCATCGCAGCGATTTTCCGATTAGTGCGCATGCGCAATGTCCGCACTGGGACTGCGCCAAGTAAATTTGCTATGCAGTTAGGAATTTTACTCACGGATTTTTCCTCGTTCTGGTGATCGTAATGTGATTGACAGGAAGTGGGTGTTTCTGGGCGGAAACTGGCCGTTTTATGGGTGTGTGTGAAAAAACGCTACCGTTTCTGGGAAAAACGCGGGAGTGGCTGGAGAAACGGAGGAGTGTCTGGGCGAACGCTGGGTGTGTTTGTGACGTCAAACCTGGAACGACAAGCACTGAACTGATCGCAGATGCCGAGTAAGTCTCGAGTTACTCAGAAACTGCACAGAGATGTCTTATCGCAATATTGCGAATCTTTCGTTCGCAATTTTGATAAGCTAAGATTCACACCCAGTAGGCGGCGGCTTAGCGTGTGCAAAGCTGCTAAAAGCAGCTTGCGAGCGAACAACTCGGAATGACCACCATTGTACTGATGAACCTTGTGAGCTGTCACTTGCTAACTGATGACTTTTTATTATAAGCAATTAATTATAATATCCTTAATTGTAGGGCATTTGTGGATGACATTTTTACGTAAAATTGGGACGTTTAAAGGAGCACACATCCCTGCTAATGAGTTTTATATACTCCTATTATAGATATGTTTAAATAAAATTATAATGAATGGATAATTAAAACACACTTATTGCAGGAAGCATCACAGTGTGAAAGTCCTCAGCGGAGGAATTGATGGTCTCAATCATCTTTTAAGTAAAATCGGTATGTTCATTCACATTTATCACAAATACATGCATATATATATATATATATATATATATACATATGTATATGTTTCTGTATATAATACTATAAGAATTAGAAATTATTTTATATTTCTCACCTCTTACCTTCTGATGAAACTGTGCCCTTGTGCTGACAGAGAAACGTGTAAAGAGTCTCACACACTGACCGCACATCGCCTTGATCACCTGCAGATTCCAGCACTCCATTCGATCCCCGCTGAAGACCGCGGCTATGAGCTGCACCTTCCCTCCCCATGGACATTGCTATCACTGCCGCTCCCATTTTGAGAGACCTGACCAGCATACAGACTGCTGTCCACGCTGGGACCAATGGGATATAGTGGTGAGCACAACTCTGGCGGTGTAGAGGTGGTAGCATAGCGCATGCTCTGCGGGGTATGCTGAGCAAAATTGCCTACATCTACTCACATCTGCATCACCAATATTGGTGGAACTACTTGATTAAATATTTCTAAGCTGGCAGCTTTACAAATAAGCTTTCTTTGCACCAGATGTGGATCATTTATATCTAATATTGGAGCTCTGCAACAACAATAATTGCTCTATGTGTGGACTGTATATTGTCCTCTGTGGTGACAATGACATTAATTGTGCGGTGGTGAGAAACAGTGTATGCTATTGATTTTATTTATAATTGTACATTCATTTTCTACTACACTTTATCTAATTAATAAATTGTCTGTGACAAATGTATTTTAAGGGAAGCGCTCTATAGTGATATTTGTTTATATCTTTTTTGATTGCTTTATGTGTATTGAGTAATGCAGATTACTCTTATGGGAGCTGCTTAATACTATCTATATATCTAATTAACTCACAGGTGACCAACCAGCTATTATTTGTCCTGATTTAACAATTACTATAGTTATTTGTTATCTCTATATATTTTTTTTGTTAAGGTGGGGGTGGGCCATATTAACATATACTATACATTGACATGCTTGTTGTAATTTTGGTGTAAGACAAATTTTTTATGTATGTTTTAAAAAATACACTGTATGAATAAAACAATGTCTGATTATAATCTTTTTGGGTGATATTTTTGGTGAGAGGGTCCATTTCAGATGTCCTGATTCCATTCAACCATCAAAGATCCTTGGTTGCGGCGTCACAAGGGGGGTGCGGCCCTCAAGCGGGTGTCATCCGCCGAGAGGTGACACCAAAATGCCGGCTCCTGCTCAGTGACAGGAGCCGAGTGCTGCACTGTTACATTTTGTGCAGCACTCGGCTCCTGTCACTGAGTAGGTGCCTGTACTGCAGAAAGAACACTCCGCGGGAGGCAGCCCGCACCTCCCGAACACCACAAGTGACAAAAAATGGAGGTTGGGATGCAAAGCCCCACCCCTCCTCTAAGCCACGCCCACTTTCCAGAAGCCACAGCCACATTTTTTACCCGTGCCGCACTGGGTGCAAACAAAGTAAGTGACGCCTCTGATCCTTGGTACTTTCAATTGGTCCACATCTTCAGTTCTGAAGTGAATTCAGTATTGTATACACTAGCACACTTGGATATTTATTTTTATGTGATTTGTATAGGTTCTCACTAGCAGGGGTTCCATCCTTAATGCTGCTTTAACATAGCACAAAGAAGAAGTATTTTTGTTTTTCCATACTATAAGCATGCTTAGCTTAATACCTGTTTACTGTAAGTAGTGATTTTGAATATATGTCAAAAATAATGGAGGCACAAACAAATTGAAACATTAGCTTTCAGAAAAGTTTTTTTTAAGGATGTTCCAAGCACAAACCAATGTCCTTCGGGACATAAAACAAAACATGATGTCATTGGGTTCAAAAATTGTTAGCCACCTCCCTGAGGCATCATGTAGCAGCAGTAGCAGTCTAATCCCCTCTCATGCACCAATGCCACCCAGGTGTGGGGCTCACACCAGAATTGGTGCTGCAGGTCCAAACTGCTCATTACTAGGGGTGTGTGCTGAGACATTTTTTAGGTTTTGTGTTGTGGTTTTGGATCTGGATCTGCTTCATTTTTGGATCTGTATTGGTTATGCCAAAACTACCCTTGCGGGTATTGGGTTTGGTTTTGGATCTGGATTTTTTTTTAAATCATAAAAACAGCTAGAATTTGGGGGCATTTTTGTCCCTACAGTATTATTAACCTCAATAAAATTCATTTCCACTCATTTTTAGTCTACTCTGAACACCTCACAGCTCACAATATTGTTTTTATCCAGTTTAGGCCAAAAGGTTGCACCGAGGTACAGATGGAGCCGCACTCATCTATTGCGGCTCCATTGCATAGTGCACTCCCAGCGGTACTAGGTGATCCAGCACCTAGCCCCACAATGGGAGTGCACAGAGACGCTCCCATTCTAGTGATTGGGGCGAGTGTGCCCATTCTAGTGATTGGGGCGAGTGTGCGTCACACCTGGGAGGTTGTGCTTAGGCACAGATGGAGCCACGATTAGCATGACTCCATCTGTAGCTGGATGACTAAGATAAGCGACAGCAGTGGGATAGCAAACACGTGGCAGTTAACAATATATTTTTAAATGCTGTAATCATCTGTTAAAATTATTTTAAAACTAGGATAAAGTTCTTCTGTTCCTCAAAGATATCTTTGACATGGAGAAGCTTCGCTAATCATCCGTTAAAAATTATTTTCAAATTAGGATTAAGTTCTTTTGATCCTCAAAGATATATTCGACATACAGAAGGTTCGCTATTCAAGTGTGGAGAGTTTAGTTTTATTCATTTAATTTAAATGTAGTTAATTTATAATTATTATTATTATTAATAATATGAATATGATGGAATCACAATGTTGTAATAAGATTTATGAAAATAGAACAATAAATTATAACATAAGAATATGAGCTATGGACACAGCACCCTGAATTGGACGAAACATGCCTGGATGTATACTGGGAGGATACAGCATAAAATATGTAAAAAAAAGATGTCTTTTATGTTGGGTAGACTGACAGAGCACCCCTAGATGGATGGAGCAGCTGCAGTACCTGGATGTATACAGCACAAAATATTAATTTAAATCAAAATATATATATTCTTTTTTATATCACACACTGCGGTTACAGTGTCGCACAAATGAGTCAGAAATATGTTTAATTTTTTATATCACACACTGCGGTTACAGTGTCGCACAAATTAATCAGAAATATATATTATTTTTTTATATCACACACTGCGGTTACAGTGTCACACAAATGAGTGAAGTGTATATCGCAAACCAGCGGTTGCAGTGTGAGTCAGAAATATATATTATTACACACTGCGGTTTAGCTTCACCAACAACATAGCACAATACGTGTATGAGTCAGAAATGGTATTCGAACACTGCAGTTGACCTTTACCAACAGCATCAACAATGCACCCCCGGACTGATACAGCAGACAGGACACCCCTGGACTGATATGGCAGACAGGGCACCCCTGGACTGATACAGCAGACAGAGCACCTCTGGCTGATACAGCATACAGAGCACCCTGTCTGGACTGATACTGCAGAGCACCCCCGTAAGATACAGCAGACAGAGCACTCCTTTTTCAGATTCAGCAGGCAGAGCACCCCTGGACTGATACAGCAGACTTAGCACCCCTGGACTGATACAGCAGGCGGTGCACTCATGGACTGATACAGCAGACAGTGCATTCCTGGACTAATACAGCACGCAGAGCACCTGCCACATGCCAGACAACACAGTACTGACATAGACACGTCTGCCCAGTACACTCTACACAGCCGGAGTGAAAATGGCGGTGATCACTGGGGACCTTTATAGAATCTAAACCCCGCGAGAATCTGACAGTGGGAAGAAGACATTAATCCTCACTTTGGGATCCGAGTAAGACAGGACTCGGATCCCGGCTCGGAATGGGAAATTCGGGTGGATCCGGTTCTCAGAGAACCGGACCTGCTCATCTCTACTCATTACCCTCCCCTAGTCAGGAGACATTCACAATAATAGTCAATATATGTTGTACAGTTGTATTTGTATGGTTAAAAGTTTTTTTTTAATTTCTATGCTGGAAAATAACAGTTTGCATTATATTGTTATGCTGCAAACAAATGGCTGTTTTTTCAAATATTTATATGCTAAATAATTAGCATTAATGGTATTTATATGCTGAAAAAGATAATTTTTTTTCAAATATTTGTATGCTGGAAAAAGTATTTCTTGATATTTTTTCTATTTGTTATTTACAAAAAAACCTTCTGTTTGTAATGTTTATATTTCTATACTGAGAAAAAAGCACAATAATTGACATTTCTGATTGTAGCATATTTCAGGATTTGTTTTTTTTATACACCACTTTAACAAAAAGCTAGTATCATTATATGCCGGTTTGGACAAAATGAAACATGTTAACAACCTGTTTTCTGTTTCATTGCTTTTAAATTGACTGTAAAACCTGTTCTAATGCAATTAGTTAATTTAAAACATAAAACCTTAAAAGAAGGGAAATTTGGTTTGGTGTACTTTTTATGTGAAAAATGTGGTAATACACTGACATGTTAGTGACATGTTACTTCACTTCTATGTGACTTGTTTAATGTTTGCACAAATAGCCATGCAAATTATATGCAGCCCATACAGAGTCACCCTAGCATCATTATTTCAGATGCTTCATAGCAAAAACATTGTGTGCTGATGTGTTTTGTCCTTTTGTACTGATAAGGGCAAGTAATGTAGCATTTTAAATGGAAGAAATGTTTTTTGTTTACTACTTTTAATGAATCAAATGTTAAGCAATCTTTGAGAACTGCCAGGAGGACACATTACAAGAGGGGCTAAATACTTTGCAGCTGGATTTCAATTTTTATTTTTGCAGGTTTTATGAGCAACTGCCACCTCTAATAATTGTTGTGGGTCCCGGCCATTGCTAGGCAAGTGGGATGCTGTGTCACGTCAGCCACAGAGGTTGCTAGTCCCAGTGGATGCCAGGAAACTGGGGCTCCACTGGCCACTTTGTTTCCTTGTCCCCGCTGTTGTCTAACATCTGGGATGCCTGTGTGTTTGTGCAGCTTTATAGCTGCATCATACTTGATTATTAAGGGGGCTGGTCTGCCTGGCACTCAGCTATTGGTACCTGCTCCTGATAATAGGGAGTCAGCCCTGAACAGCCTACTTGTTATAGTTCCTGAATGACTGACTCCAGTTTTTAGTTCTAAGAATCTAGTTTGGAAGTCTTGTCAGTTGCTCCCTGTATCCTGAACACTACCTTTCCTGGCCTTTTTGTGTACCTAAGGAACTCTCTCTCAGCTAAATAACTTGCCATTATACCTTGTCCTTGCTGCTTAAATATTTGATATTTGCTTTTTGCTTTTCCATTTACTGTGGATATTCTGTGCCTGCTGGAATTCATAGTTTATAGTCATTGCAATCTTGCTTTGGACTGCTGTGTATACTCTGCATATCCTGTATCTTGGACTTCCACTGTGAGTTCTTGTGTAATACATTATAACTCTGCTGCCTAAATAAAGTCCTGAGAACATCTTCATTAATGTGGATGGTCAGTAATAACAGCAGTGGTCATAGGGCCTAATTTAGATCTGATTGCAGCAGCAAATTTGTTAGCAAATGGATAAAACCATGTGCACTGCATGGGGGGGGGGGGGCAGATATAACATGTGCAGAGAGATTTAGATTTGGATGGGGCATGTTCAAGCTGAATTAAAAATTGCAGTGTAAAAATAAGACAGACAGTATTTACCCTGCACAGAAACAATATAACCCACCCAAATCTAACTCTCTCTGCAAATATTATATCTGCCCCTCCTGTAGTGCGCATGGTTTTGTCCATTAGCTAACAAATGTTCTGCTGCGATCAGATCTGAATTACCCCATAGTTCAGTATCCTGGTGCTTCATTCAGGCACTAGTTCAGTTCTGTATAATCACCCATCAGCTGCTTCCCACCTGTGCTAAATATTGTACTGCATTCCAAATCTCACAACACTATCGTATGGTAAAGTTCACATCCACAGTATATATATATCTCTACACTGAGAGATACCTGTTATATCTTGCTCCAGAATCCTAAACGCATCAGGTATTCCACAGTCATTCAACTATTAACAGTTTCCGTGTCATTCTGCATTTGCCTGCAGTTACAACTTCAGCCAATCATACTGCAGTCTCCAGCCAATTGAGCAATTCCTTACTGCTAAAGGTTTATGTGCTCACAGACACCTAAATACCAGTGTGTACATGTAACACTAAGGGAACAGATGGTGGTTACTATAGGCATAGAATCCTCTCATTGGTTTTAGAGGTCTTACACAATTGTGCTGGAGTTCCCTAACATTATGACTGGACTCACTATTGGAGTGGTATGCTCAACATGGTCCCTGTTTTGCCAAGTCCTGTCCAGAACTCAATCAGTCTGACTCAAGCTGTTGATCCAGTTCTGGGTCTTGTGAGCAAGCTTAAGAAATTTGAGATAATGCAAACACTGCTGTTTCAGGCCTTTCCTAGTAATGTCATCTCATTTGGATGTGCTGCTGCTGCAGCAAGTTACTCAAACCTCTAAGAATGTGTCTTGTCCAGTTCCAGTCAAAATCTGCATATCTCTAGGTTCTCCTAACCTAATCTGATTGTTCCTGCCTTTCTGAATATGGGATTTCTGTTTGCCAATATGAAGATGCAATCCAGTCTGCTACCTCAGAAGGGGATTATCAATCTGCCATTTCTAATAAAGACCCTGACCCTTTTGTATCTATGGAGAAGTACAACAATTTCAGAATCTAATACTTCAACACCAAGATGTAACTCCACTTCTCACCTCTCCAGCTGAAACAATATTATACTTGCTCATGTACTTCAAAGGGGAGGCTATGGAATGGTATAACCATACTCTTTTTAGTCCAATGATGCTATTCTTCAAGACTTGGAACTCTTCAGTAAAGCTTTGATAGTCCTGAGTAGAGATGTGCACCAGGTTTTTTCTTGGGTTTTGTGTTCTGGCTTTGGATCTGTATCTCCTTCATGTTTTGAATCAGTATTAGTTTTACCAAAACCACTTTTGTGTGTTTTAAATATGTCTTGGTTTTGGATCTGTATGTTTTTGAAAAAATTAATAAAAACAGCTAAAATCACAGCATTGTTAACATCAATAATATTAATGTCCACTCATTTCCAGTCAAATTTGACCACCTCACAGCTCACAATATTGTTTTCATCCACTTTAGGCCTAAAGGTTGAAGCAAGGTAGCTGGATGACTAAGCTAAGTGACAGCAGTGGTCGGCACAAACATGTCGTGCTTAAACTTCCAACATGGCACATCTAGGATTGGAACTGCAGTGGCAGACAGGGTGGCAGTTTAAAAAACTATGCAAAAAAACAGTCAGCAATGCTCCAAACAGCACATAATGCAAAGAAAAGAGTTGCAAGATGAAATTGTCCTTGGGCCCCTCCCACCCACCCATATGTTGTATATATTAAACAGAACATGCACAGTTTAACAAACTAATCATTTCAGTGACAGGGACTGTCAGTTGTGGCTGAAATGATTGGTTTGATTGGGCCCCACAAAACAAGCTGGTAATGGGCAGTGCACAAACTGGCTCTACATAGGCTCTGTCAGTAGTGAAACAAACTGTCTGACATACTGATTTGGATGCTATGACTGAAATAATAATCAACCATTCTTTGACTGGTGACCGTATCATAAGCAGTGACAGTAGACATGTCAGTAATTGTAGGTAGCTCCTTCAGACCGGACCAGATGTCAAAACTTGTTCCTGACTGATCTGCATCACCACCAGTGGGTCTCTTAGAAAAATTATTTTTTTTTCCTTGCAGCCGCTGTTGCCGGAGAAAGTGAAGGAGGAGATGTTGCCGAGCTGACAATTTTCTCACCAACAGCTCTTTGAATCTCTTCAGATTTGTGTTCGTTGGAAAGAAAGACACAACGTAGGATGTAAACCTAGAATCAAGTATGGTCACCAAAATATAGTGATCTGATTTCAAGAGATTGACGACCCTTGAATCCTGGTGAAGACAATGAAGGACTTGATCTACAAGTCCAACATGCTTCGCATACTCGCTTTTCTAAGAGTCTAATAAGAGGAATGACCTGACTCAGCTGGCTGTATCTGAACTAACTTCACATGTGGCAACTTAGAAGGGTTTGAGACCCTTGCACAACACAGAAATTATTCTCCACTGCGCTTGACTAAGGTGCATTCCCATGGCCTTTTGCTGCTCCACCATTCGCTGAAGCATATAGAGGGATGAATTCCACCTCTTTACTACCTCTTGCTTCAGTGAATGGCAGAGCAAGATAAAATTTTCTGTGCCACTGACAGTATCTCCTGCACACCCCTCTCATTTTAAAAAAAAAATTGCACCACCAAGTTAATTGTGTGAGCAAAACAGGGGATGTGTTGGAATTTGCCCAGCTGTAATATCTCACAATATTGGTGACATTGTCAGATATCACAAATCTCGAGGAGAGTCCAAATGGGGTAAGCTATTTTGCAATGATTTCCCTGAGTTTTTCTAAGAGGTTGTCAGTGGTATGCCTCTTAGTGAAACTGGTGATACACAGAGTAGTCTGCCTGTGAAGGAGGTGGCATTTGTGAGATGCTGCTGCTGTTACATTTTTAGCCAAAGTTTATGAATTTGACAATGAATTTTGATGAATGCGCTCCAAGTGATGTATAAGGGAGGATGTTCCTAGGTGGTTAAAATCCTTACCCCTACTTACTATGGCTTTACAAAGTCTACAGATGGCTTGACACTTATTGTCTGGATTTTGGTAGAAATAATTCCACACAGAAGTGGTGGAGTTTTTTTGTCTTTTGCCCAGGCATGACAATGGGCTTTTTCATACCATGGGCAACATCATTAAGGGCAACAAACATCATCCTCATCATCAACATACTCATCATCAACATTTTTATTAGCGCCAGCCAGGGCCGGACTGGGACCAAAAATAGGCCCTGGCATTTTTGAAGCACACAGGCCCACCTCGGTGTCAGCATCTGACTCCTCCCCTTACTATTCCTGACTCCTCCTACTTCTTAGTCTATGCTCTTACAAATATAATTAATATTATAACAACATACAAGTGTACATCATTCTGTATTAAAATACACACAACCATTGGTTGAAGTGCAAATGTTGAAGTGGGGTATGGAAAAATAAAGGTTGTAACTAAGCGCGCGTGCTCCAGAAAAGGGGCGTGGACACACACGCGCCCCATTCACTAGAATGAGAGCATCTGTGTGCACTCCCGGCGGGGCTAAGCGGTGACCAATCAGAAAGAGTGTCCCATAGAGGTACTGTGTGTGCGCACCGAAGGCGTGCGCACCAAAAATATGGGTGTGGCCAATTAAAATGGGATGTGATACACAGACATATGCCCCCAATAGTGCAGTGCCAGATCCACAATTGCCCCCACAGTGCCAGGTATACAAATGCCCCCACAGTGCCAGGTATACAAATGCCCCCACAGTGCCAGATCCACAAATGCCCCACAGTGCCAGGTATACAAATGCCCCCACAGTGCCAGCCAATTGCCCCCACAGTGCCAGGTATACAAATGCCCCCACAGTGTCAGGTATACAAATGCCCCCACAGTGCCAGGTAAACAATCGCCCCCACAGTGCCAGCCAATTGCCCCCACAGTGCCAGGTAAACAATTGCCCCGATAGTTCTAGACAATTGGACCCACAGTGCCAGGTATACAAATGCCCCCACAGTGCCAGATCCACAAATGCCCCACAGTGCCAGGTATACAAATGCCCCCACAGTGCCAGCCAATTGCCCCCACAGTGCCAGGTATACAAATGCCCCCACAGTGCCAGGTAAACAATTGCCACCACAGTGCCAGCCAGTTGCCCCCACAGCAGTGCGGCAGCTGCTTACCGCTGCTGCTGCTCCTCCAGCTGTGATGTGACTGAGGCGGCTGTCAGGAGCTCAGAGCGCGACAGCGCGGCTATGTCTGGAAGTGTGTAGTGGACTTCAAACCAGCCACCGGTTCGTGAGCCAATCAGAGCTCGCGGACCAGCATCGGTGGCTCCTGATTGGCTGCCGGTCCGCGAGCTCTGATTGGCTCACGAACCGGCGGCAGGTTTGAAGTCCGCTATACGCTGCCAGACATAGCCGCCCCGGCGCGCTCTCCTCTCCTAACAGCTGAGACACGCTGCCGCCGGACTGAGCGACAGCGTGTCTCAGTAAGCGCTGGACCGGCCCATTTGGCCATCGCCCCTTCTGGCATTTGCCAGAAGTGCCAGATGGCCAGACCGGCCCTTGCGCCAGCTACACAAATATCCTCCACATCCTGGTGTACTTCTACAGTGACATCCTCAATTTCAATTTCAGCATGTGCTGCTCCTTCCAAAACTTGCAGAGGGCATGCAAATGGTGACTCCTGTGCTTTAACAAGTTTATTTTTAAAAATGTTCTACTGGGAGAAGGGCTTACATCATCATTATAAGATGCAGAACTACCAGTCATAAACATTAGCTTTTCCTTGTCACTTTGTGTAGTGAATAGCATATTGACAATTTTATGTTTCTCTGCAACTAACTTGTGATTTTTTTAAATTTAGTATTGTAAAATTATATTGCTTCTTTGATTTTACATACACCAACTTTGATTTTAAATGCCCTCTATGCCATGTAACCTGCAGAAACATGAATGCAATTAATATTCAAGAACTTTCCACCTCACTCCACCAACTATTTTCACCTATTTCCGCATTCACTTATCCTGAGATGGCTGTATCACACCTGAACCAGACTCTAAAGATAGCCCTTGATGTAGTGGCTCCAGCTACCCATCACACTTCACGCAGGCCTACATGTCAACCATGGCACTCTAAAGTAACAAGACACTTACAAAAATGGTAATGTAAAGTTGAACACCAGTGGCGTAAATCTCGTATTCCAAGTGACTTCCTCACATATAACAAAGTCTACAACTCTTATCGTAATGCCCTGGACACTGCCAAAAAAACATATTTCCAAACTCTCATCTCTGCTAAAGCCTCTAACCCCAAATTACTTTTTAATACATTTAAATAACTTCTCTACTTCTCACCAAACCCACCATCCACTATCAATGTGCAAGATCTTGCTTTCCACTTCAAGGACAAGATTGATAAAATCCAAGATTATTATTTTATTATTGCCAGTTATTTATATAGCGCACACATATTCCGCAGTGCTTTACAGAGAATATTTGCCCACTCACATCAGTCCATGCCCCAGTGGAGCTTACAATCCAGATTCCCTATCACATGTACACATAGACACATTCACTAGGGTTAATTTTTGTTGGGAGCAAATTAAACTACCAGTATATTTTTGGATTGTGGGAGGAAACCGGAGAACCCGGAGGAAACCCACGCAAGTACGGGGAGAATATACAAACTCCGCACAGTTAGGGCCATGGTGGGAATCAAACCCATGACCTCAGTGCTGTGAGGCAGTAATGCTAACCATTACACCATCTGTACTGCCGGCAACATGAAATGGCATGCTCTTCATCAACCAGTGATCTACTCAATTCCCTACCTGAACCCTCTGACACTTTCTATTCATTTAATCCCACAAATGAAGATGAAGTATCAACACTATTCTCATCCTGCTACTCTACTACCTCTCCTCTTGATCCTATACCCTCACACATGAGTAAAACTCTGTCTCCTGTGCTCATCCCAACCTTAACTAACATCTGCAATCTCTCTCTCTACTGGTATCTTTCCTTCACTGTTCAAGCATACAGTGATTACTCCCATTCTGAAAAAACAAAATTCTAACTCTCTCTCAAATTACTGCCCCATTTCTCAGCTCCCTTGCCTCTCCAAGCTACTTGAGAAACTTGTCTACACTCACCTCACACACTTTCTGACTAAAGTAGAGAATGATCTGGTCACTGCAGAGTCTAAAGGCCATTTACTCACTTTTCATTCTTCTAGATCTCTCTGCTACGTTTTGACACTGTTGACCACTCTCTTCTCATACAAACACTGCAGTCCCTAGGTCTTCAGGACACAGCCCTCTCTTGGTTCCTATCCTACCTTTCTAATCGCTCTTTCAGTGTCCATTTCTCTGAATCCACCTCCTCTTCGCTACCTCTTTCAGTTGGAGTACCGCAAGGCTCAGTTTTAGGTCCTCTGCTTTTCTCAATCTATACCTCATCACTTGGTAAACTAATCAGCTCTTTTGGATTTCAGTATCATCTGTACACAGATAATACTCAAATCTACCTATCCTCCCCTGATTTGTCTCTATCTGTATTGGGCCGTATAACCAAATGCCTCTCTGTTGTTTCATCTTGGATAAAGCAAAAATAGACCCTTGGTGCGCTTGAATACTGATAGCAGCCCTTGGAGACCAAAAGAACCTTTCACCGTGATTCACAATAGTATAATAAAACAATAAATGTGGCTCCACTTGGCGCTACTTAATACCCTCAAAACAAAAATCCTTACACAATGTAGTCGGATTTGGTTCTCATAGATGGTAGAACTCATGTAATATACACAGTTTTGTAGTCAGATCGGTTCTCATAAATAGTGGAACTCTTAGGTCTAAAATGCAAAAAACGTACAGAACATAGTGCAACTCTGTTATAAAAAACACAGTCTTTAATTTGTATGGTCCCACTCACATAAAGCGGTATTAATATTGCGTGTAGATAATCAGAAGTACTGAGATAGCAGCTGTCACTCAATGGAACAGGTCTCCTTCATAGATGACAGTCACCTCAAACGGCCAATTTCCCTTCAGCTTGTGTCTTCTCTGCAAGTCACTTTTGGCTGCTTCTTACACTCATATTGTTAATATACTTCCTGTGGGTTTTTGCCTTGAGACCACGCCTGAGAGCAGACGAGTGACAGGATATTCAAGGGGCTGAGGTACATCTATTTACAGAGATAACGGAGGATGAACAAGAGCAGATAATGTTCAGGAACAAGATACATCAATAACATGCCATAGTTTTATCATTTCAGCTCAAAGACACAGGGTGGTCATAACCAAAGAGGAAACTCTTTTTTGTTTTGAGGGTATTAAGTAGCGCCACGTGGAGCCACATCTATTGTTTCATCTTGGATGTCATCTCGCCACCTTTAACTTGATATTTCCAAAACAGAGTTAATTGTATTTCCACCAGTCAATAGCAGTTACCAACCTGATATTTCTATCACTGTTGAGAATGCAACAATCAACCCTACATCACAAGCTCACTGCCTAGGTGTCATCTTTCACTCTGAACAGTCCTTTGTTCCAGACATTCAATCTGTCTCAAAATCATGTTACATGCATCTAAAAACATATCCAAAAAACAATCATACCCTACACAAGATACTGCTAAATCTCTAATCCATGCTTTCATTATCTCCCGCATTGTTTGCAATAATTTTCTCACTGGTCTTACCAAGAAGGGACTCTCACTATTACAATCCATTCTTGAATGCAGCTGCAAGGCTAATCTTCCTTGCTAGATGTTCATCATCTGCAGACCCACTATGTCACTCTCTCCTTTGGTTACCTGTATTCTACCGTATTCAATATAAAATACTTTTACTCACACACAAGGCTATTAACCATACTACACCAACATACATCTCTTTGCTTATCCCAAAATATCTCCCAACCTGGCCCCTTCACTCTTCACAAGATCTACATCTCTCATCAACACTCATTACTTGTTACCATGCACAATTACAGGACTTTCTGTGGAATGCCCTACCACATACAATAAGACTCTCCACTAGAATGCTTGAGATTTCCCTGAAAACTCACCTATTCAGACAAGCTTATAAATTCCAGACCCACTCACGTTACCTTCATAAGCTTTCCTATCCAATTATATCCCCAGTGTACAGTCCACACATATCTTTTACATATTTTCTCTTTCTTCACTTTCCCATCCTCCTGACCCTGATTCATCATTGCTGTGATGTGATATCATGCAGCCCACCTAGATCCTTTGCAATCTGGTGGACAACTATGCAATAGATAGCACCTATCCTTGTGTATTAATGCCATTTCCCCATAGATTGTAAGCTTGCAAGCAGAGCCTTCCTACCTCTATTACTGTTTGTTTTTACCCAGTTTTGTCTTTGTAAAGTGCAACAGAATTTGTTGCGCTATATAAGAAACTGTTCATAAATAAAATAAAATTGGGCATCAGCCTTAGCAGATGACATTGACGGACTTGCATTGTCAGGATGAGTGGCAGCAGCTTCAGCACTAGTGCATGGTTCATGATCTCCTCTCATTTGTTTGTCCTCCCTTTCTATCAACAACCGTGAAGTGGGGTACAGCACACACCACAACTTGTACCAAAAATGTACCACCTAGAGTGTCACACAATACATGTATGAGTCAGAAATAGTATTCGAACACTGTGGTTTAATTTTACCAACAGTGTCGCACAATACGTGTATAAGTATAAAATAAAATATATTACTGTGGTACCACCTTCACCGACAGTGTCACTCAATACATGTATGAGTCAGAAATAGTAATCAAACACTGTGGATTAATTTCACCAACAGTCTTGCATAATGGGGGTCATTCCGAGTTGATTGCTCGCTAGCTATTTTTTGCAGCACTGCGATCAGATAGTCGCCGCCTATGGGGGAGTGTATTTTCACTTAGAAAGTGTGCGAACCCTTGTGCAGCCGAACAGTACAAAAACAGTTTGTGCAGTTTCTGAGTAGCTCAGAACTTACTCAGCTGCTGCGATCACTTCAGCCTATCAGGTCCCGGAATTGATGTCAGACACCCGCCCTGCAAATGCTTGGACATGCCTGCATTTTTCCAAACACTCCAAGAAAACGGTCAGTTGACACCCATAAACACCTTCTTCCTGTCAATCTCTTTGCGATCGGCTGTGCCAATGGATTCTTCATAAAATCCATCGCTCAGCAACGATCTGCTTTGTACCCATACGACGTGCCTGCGCATTGCGGTGCATACGCATGCCCAGATTTGCCAAGTTTTGACCTGATCGCAGTGCTGCAAAAAATAGCTAGCATGCGATCAGGTCGGAATGACCCCCATTATGTGTATGGGTCAGAAATAGTAATCGAACACTGTGATTTAATTTCACCAACAGTGTTGCACATTACAGTACGTGCATGAGTATTAAATAAAATATATTACTGTGGTACCACCTTTCCCCACAGTGTCACACAATACATGTATGAGTCAGAAATAGTAATAGAACACTATGGTTTAATTTCTCCAACAGTGTCGCACAATACATGTTGAGTATGAAATAAAATATGTTCCTGTGGTACCTTTACCTGCAGTGTCACACAATACGTGTATATGAGTCACAAATAGTAATCGAACACTGTGGTTTCAATTCACCAACAGTGTTGCACAATACGTGTATGACTGTAGTACAGTGTGTCCCAGTAGCACAGCATTACAATATGTCCCAGTAAGAGTATGTCCCAGTAGCACAGTACTGCAGTATGCCCCAATAGCATAGTATTACAGTATTCGCCAGTGCACAGTATGTCCCAGTAGCACAGTATGTCCATGTAACAGTATGCTGACAACATGCGCTCCTGGATGTAAATGGCATTGAGTCCTGGCCACAGCCCCCTTTAAGGATACCAAGTCCGTGAGAATCCAACAGCGGGATGATGATGTTCAGACTCATTTTGGGAACCGAGTCTGGTGGGAAACTTGGAGCTGGGCTCGGTTCCCGGCTCGTATACCCAATTTTGGGTGGGTCCAGTACTCAGAGATCCGGACCTGCTCATCTCTAGACCTGAGATAGCCCTTTCTGGGTCTTCTTATTTCTCACTCAGTGTGCATTCAGGATAGCAAAATGTTTTTCTTATATCCAGAATTACCCCTCCCTTTTAGTACCTGAGTGACATCACAATCTGATTGAGCAGCTTGCCAATAAATGTGCATTGTTCTTCTGGGAAACCTGCCTTGTCGGCCAAAGAGCTACCTATTACTGATTTCAGAGAACCTCTGATGAACCAGCGCACCAAAAATTCTCAATCTTAAAAAACGGCACTAAGCTATAAAAATTCTGGTCCTTTGAATCCATTGTTTGCCCAGCCTGTCAAGTGTTCAACTCCTGAAATGAAAGCTATGATTCTTCCATTGGATGTAGACCCCAATTCAGATTGTGACTCCATAGCTAAAGAAGCTCTATTGCTCCTATGAATTCTATTGCTCCTATGAATTCTGACAATATTGATTCCACTTACCATTGGTGAGACCTTGACATCATCATCTGAGGCTTTGAACTTACCAGTTTTTGGTAATTTTATGGCAAGTATTTAAGTTCCCCTCAGTTCTATTTGGGTGTCCGGAATCCACCCTGAAGGGGAGGGCATTACTATTATAAGCTACAATGGCTCATAGTTGTTGTGGGACCCGGGCATTGCTTGGCAACCGGGATACCGTGTCATGTCAGCTGTGGAGGTTGCTGGTCCCACCAGTTGCCAGGCAACTGGGACTCTCCAATATATCCTCTTTTTTCACTTTCTTTGCTGCATGTTCTTAAGCTGTGAAATGTATAAACAGGAACCATATTTTTTTTTTTTCAAGCTGACAAACAGAAAAAAATTACAGCATGATTTCCATTTATACCATTGCTACATGATGGCTTTTTGGTTCAGGATCCTTGACAAAACACCTATGAGCTGGCAGTCAGCAAGAAAAGATTGTCTTATTTACCACTTTTTTTTCATCTGAAAGAGTGTGTCTGGGCTGTAGACCAGATTGATACAACAGAAATCTTCAAAAGAAAGTATATTCCTTGCAGCAGCACATGGATGATTGTGATTTGCACTTTAATACCAGATGTAACAATCTGAATTCCCCTGGTTAAGGTAAACCTACAGTACATTTTGAATGGCCCATCATTAGGATTCCTCCATGTATATTGACAATAGTTGAATATAGACTGGCAGCTTTATATTTTAGTTTATTGTAGAAATATTTTTGTTTTTTAGTTTGTGCTCCTTTATTTAACTAGATATCAATAATAATTGTTTTTGAATAATCTGATGCATATATAATATTATGTCACCGTTCATTACAATTTGCATTTTTAAATATTAGAACTCAAGTAATGTTACCTGTAAAACAATGGATTCATCAACAATCACAGGATATGTGGCAAAATAGTAGCCAGGCAACAAAACATGCCCATGTCACATGTATGCACATCAGTGAGGGGGTGATGAACCAACATTGAACTGACAGTTATGTGATCCATAGCAGAATCTCTGGGGGGTCATTCTGAGTTGATCGTATCTGCGCTAAATTAAGCACAGCTACGATCATGTTCTCAGACATGCGGGGGGATGCCCAGCACAGGACTAGCCCGCCCCGCATGTCTGTCCGGCCTTCCCCTGCACAAGTACAAAAGCATCGCACAGCGGCGATGCTTTTGTACTTGTTGAGTAACTCCCGGCCAGCGCAGCTCCTGCGGCTGACCGGGAGTTGCTTATTGCTGCCCCTGGTCGCAGCAGTTGCATGTGACATCATGCAGCCGCTGCAGCCCGCCCCCCGCACGGTCCGGCCAAGCCTGCATTGGCCGGACCGCGCCCCCAAAATGGCGGCCAAACACCCCTGTGCCGCCCCCTCCAGCCCAGCGACCGCCTCTGCCTGTCAATCAGGCAGAGGCAATTGCTAGGGAACGATGACCTTCAGCAGCCCGTCATGCGCCGGCACAGTGCGGCACCGCCGCATGCGCATGTTCAGACCTGAACGCTGCACTGCAAAATACTGCAGCGAGCGATCGGATCGGAATGATCCCTTATGTACTGTAAACAACAACAAACTCCTCAATTACATATTTGGAACCCATTGGGCTGTCACTGTCATGTAATCTTTAGTTTGACCAATACCGCTTGTCTACATATGTGTAGTTAAGTGGATATTTGGCAAATAATAACTTTCTCTTTAATGTCTTTGCACTGGCATGGAATTAATGTTCTGGCAAAATGGAATTGAAATGGAATGTGGTAGCATCAGGGTCAGATCCAAGACAAAATAGCAGGGGGTGCATTATGACAGACGAAGGGGCCCCTGGAAAAGTGAGCATGGCCTTACAACAAAGGTGTAACCTCAAAGGGAATGCCATATCCCTATGACAGGGAGAGGGTGATGACTTGGAGAGGCAGAGGATGACAGGAGAGAGAGGGTGATGGGGACAGATAGTAGGAGACAGAGAGGCAGTGGGTGACAGCAGAGGGTGACAGGAGAGGCAGTAGGTGATGTAGTGGGTGACACCAGAGGAAAGCAGTGGGTGCCACCAGGGGGAGGCAGTGGGTGACATAGAAGATGACAGGGGAATGCAATGGGTGACTGGGAATGATAACAGGACAGAGATGTGACAGGTAGAGGGTAACTGGAAGAAACAGATGTGATGAGGAGAGGGTTAAGCCTTAGAGAGGCAGAGGGTGACAGGAAAGAAAGGGTGATAGAGAGATCACGATGTAGGGAAGAAGCAGAGGGTGAGGCAATGGGCCACAGGGTGACAAGGTAGAGTGGAAGGAGGGGGTGTTTCTGATCCTCTGGTTGAGAGAGAGCATGGCAGAGGGGAAGAAGGAGACAGAGTAAGGGGATGAAGAGTGCAGGCCTGGTCTTATGTATATGAGGTAACAGGGTAGAGGTGAAGGAGGGGGCAAAACCGGTTCTCTGTCTTGGAAAGAGCAGGTTAGATGGAAAGGGAACAGACTGAAGAGAGCAGCCCTTGTCCCTTTGATATCACCAGTCACTCCAGCATATTGAATATGGGAGGTGGGAGCGGAGGTTTGGTGTGTAGCAGATGAGTCATGAGGGCAGGGGTTGGCCTTAGCACCACTGTGACCAACCCCTTCATCTCCGGCTCTCAGCAGCACTGTAGCACTCATCTCTCCTCGCTGGTGGCCACACTGTGCTCTCTATTGGGTAGCACCCTCATGTTGCTCCCTCTGCTTGAACAGTCTTCAAGCCACCATCTGCGGGTCCTGCTACAATTCATTGACTGCAACACTTCTGGAAGATTGACCGGCTGACTGACAATTAGCAGCCATTACTTGAATAAAATAATACTAATAATAAAAATCTCGTAAACAACAGGGGATGGGGGAGGGTCATGTGCCTTGGTCCCCCCACATGAATCCACCACTGGCTAGCAGGGACACCTCAACTAATTGTCTAAAACCAGATGCATTAGTGGTGAATATAGGATGACAGTGTCAGCACTTGTGGACACCCTTAGACTCTTCTCTTTGATTTATGAATTACTGTATGTAAACATAACGTTTGTTTCCCATTTTAGTGTTTTTCTTTTTGCGCATGAATTTCATTATTTTAGAAGTGGCACATCTAAACTTGAGCGATAAGACGGTGGATGCGAGCTTGCACTAGATGCCTGAGTGTGGTTGGCTCTGTCTTTTACAGTAGGCCATTTAGTGTATGAAAGAGCAGTAGCAAGACCACCACAAATAAATGCCATGGTATGAGCCTTTCCCCTTGCGTCATATTATGCACCCACAGAGTAATGCCCCCTGCACCATAGTAAGCCCTACACAGTAATGCCCATTGCACCAAATTATGCCCCACATAGTAATGTCACTGGCACCATATTATGCCCCACACAATAATGCTAACTCCATATTATGCCCCACACAGTGTTGCCCTGTATACCATACATATTAGGCGCCACACAGTAATGCCTCCTGCATCATACATAATACACCCCACTGTCACACTCCGGACTCTTAAAAGTACTTTCTTACTTATGCAGTGTCTGTACTGGCTGGTACAGAGGTCCATGTGTGCTGTGTCCGCACATCACTTCCAGAGGTCCACCGCCACTGTTTTCACATGAGGTCTCCTGCAGCAGCTGCTGCTTCTGTGCATGGTGCTTCAAATTACTGTTTTCCATTGTTTTAGTGTTGTTCTTCATTATACACACTTCCTGGTGTTTGGGCCTAGTCAGGGTTTCCTTCCAAGTCCATGGGTGCTACCATCTTGGATTTCATCAGCAGATCATCCATTTTCCAGTCCTGTAGCTCCTTTGGTCAGCTGACTACAACGTCCAATGAATCCACACTGCATGGTATAAAAGGAACCTCTTGAGCTTACCAATTCATCAGTATTTTTTCAATCCTGCTAGTGTCAAGATTCCAGATCTAGCCCGGTCAGCACTCCAGTCTGTTCCGGTTCTATTCTGGATTCTATTGTTATTTGAATTTTCTCTTTTTTTCAATACTGCTAGTTTCAAGATTCCTGATCAAGCCTGGTCAGCACTCCAGTCCATTCCGGTTCCATTCGTATGCTATTGTTATTTGAACTTTTTTTTTCTTTTATACTGCCAGTGGTAAGATTTCGGATCAAGCCTGGTCAGCACTCCAGTCTGTTCCGATTCCATTCCGGTTATTATTGTTATTTGAACTTTGTCTTTCTTCTGTCCATTCCAGTTCTATTCTTGTCATCATTCTGGTTCCATTCCGGTCATTATTTCTGTGGCTAACCAGGTATCTTTTGGTCATCATACAGTATCTGCAGTTCATCATGGATGTTGTTCTTTGATAAAGTTTGATTTATATTATATCTGCCTCCGGGCTTGTCACTGCTAGAACATCAATAAGTCTTCCAAGTACATGCATCATAACTGGTTAAAGCCTCCTCACTTCATTCATATTCCATCTGTTTCAGCTCCATCTACAAATGCCTGCTCAAACCAAACCCAACTCTCAAGCGTGATACCCAAACAGTAATGCCCCCTGCCCTAAATTATGTCCCACGGAGACTGTAATGCCCAGTCATACTCAATGCAGCAGCACCAGGGGTCTCTCTCAGTCTCTCAAACTCTCTCAAAGTCAGAGTTTGAATCGATCCTCTCCTCCAGCTGCATGCTGCCAATCAGTGCCATCAGAGTTCTTTAAAATGGCACCTGCACTCTCCTTTTTGGCATCTCTTTTTAACTTAGGTTGCTCCCCGGTGTGTGATGTGATGATGCAACTGTGTTATATCGCTGAACTATCATCCAGCAAGCTGAGTATTACAGAGGGGTGGGGGTAGTCCTCTGAGTTTGAGCAGCAGCCAGCACAGCTCGCTATCTGGTAGAAATTATCCTGATGCACAGTTGCAGCAGTATATATGGATGGTAGTTTTGTGAGATTTGATAAGAGATGTGCGGAAAAGGTATGCAGGTGAGGCACTGCCTCACCTGCCATAAACTTTTTACTACTATAAAAATGATTAGAATATTACAAAGAAGATTTTTATAATATATTCTTGTATTTTTAATATACTTTATATAGTCAAAACTTATACTGGACTACGGGGGTCTATTTTCTAAGCCTTGGATGGAGATAAAGTGGACGGAGATAAAGTACCAACCAACCAGCTCCCAGCTGTCATTTTTCAAACACTGCCTGTGACATGCCAATGGGAGCTGATTGGTTGGTACTTTATCTCTGTCCACTTTATCATGATCCAAGGCTTTGTAAATAGACATCTATGACAGGAAAGGCCCTGCCTCACCTCACTGATTCAGACAGCCCTGTACCACTTGGGATGAAACCAGCACAAGGTGGTCCAAATCAATCTTGGCCAGGTTTTAGGGGGGGGGTTTAAGTCCTCGGTTGGACATCATGGTGGAATGTGCCAAGCAGATTTTTGACCCAGGGATCTCATTTGGGCCCCTTCTACTAGATGAATTTGAAAGAAAATTTCATATAGTGGTAACACTGGATCCCAGAAGATATGCTGTCGGGTTGGGGTCCCAATCAGACATCCGATTGGTGTACACCAGACAGACCTTTGACCCGAGGAGCCTGTTCTGGGCCTACCACTGCATGGTAGAAATGACTACCATGTTTCATCATCATCAGACTTTGTCAAGGGGTGTGGCAAAGTCTGATGATGATGAAAAGCACTGGGAGTTTTTAAGACCAGCAGCACATGTGCAGTACATAATGCTAAAGAGAGGCTTGTATTGAACTACCCACGAGACGGAAGTGCAGGACAAGCCGGAAGGCGTGAGCCACAGAGAGCCGCTAAGTTTGTTACGTTAACTATTACAAGACTACACACTGTGCATGGTTTTAATTTGATTGTGTCAATAAAACTTTTAAGTACATTCACTATTTTGTGCCCCTAATTATATCATTCACATATATTAATATATAAATATAGATATATAGATATATGTATAGATATATATGTGATAAACTGATTATATACAGTATACCGAAGTAATATATTAATAATATAGTATCTGTCAGTTTGTGGTAGAAAGCTTAGATAGCATCATCAGACCACACTTTAAAAATGTTTTTATTAACATGTAGCTTAACTCTAATTAATTCTAAAATATGTCCACATTATCTTTATTATATTTAAATTTGTATTAATTACATTATATAGTTTTACAAAGCATTTCTTTTGACATGTTTCCTTACTTGTATTTAATGCACTTGTTTATCTTGTACTTTTATCTTTTGTTTTCTATTTTAATTCATCAGAGTGACAAATATTTTTTATAAAAGCAGCCCTAGAGATTCAATTTCTAAGTCTTGCTTTTCAAACTTTCTAATAAATATCAACAGTGTAATGGAGCTGCAGGTGTAAGTAAACAAAATGAAAATGAATGTTCCAAGTCTGGTCCACCTTTTAGAGAAGAGAGCAGAAGAGCCACTCTCTATTGACAGGGCAATGTCCTTGTTTATAACAACACTAATGAAATATCACATAAGTCAAATAATACAGCTCATCTCTTGGGCAAAATACTGAACTAGAGATAATAAGAATTTACTAAATAGAATGCATGCCAACACACATTGTGTTAACACATTTATCTTACTGAGAACTGTCATGGTCGCCTGGTAGAATGCAATATAAAGTAAATTATATTTCCCTAATGCAGTGGCTAGAGAAATACAATTTTGTTTCTTCTGTGTGTGTGTGTGTGTGTGTGTGTGTGTGTGTGTGTGTGTGCGCGTGCGTGTGTGTGGAGGGGTTCTTGCAATTTGCCTGCCAGATACCAGGCATCCTGTTAACGTTTAAAAGTCTTTGTTAAATATAATCCATTTAGCTTTATATTCATACACAGAAGTTGCTTCCAGGTCAAAAGAACATGGTGCTATTTAAACAGAAATGCCTTTGAAAACCTCCATTATTCATAAACGCATGACATTACATTGCAACTGTCTTGTTAATGCTGCACTTAGAAATACCCAAAAGGATGGAAGGTCATTTTCTCTACTTTATTGGGCTTAATGTTGCAAGTAGATGTTACAGTACATTTTTTGTCCACTAAAACACATCATATTTTTACTCAGTCCACACTTGCTTTTTAAATAGCACATTAATATGAAGCAGATGAGGTAAAATATAGTTTATAATGCAGAAAAATTATAATACAGAAGGGATGTTCATATATGAATAAACACATGTAAATACTTTTAATATAAGTTGATCGCACCAAGCAACTTTTGGTGCTGGTGCGATCAACTAATCTCCGCCTATGGGGGAGTGTATTTTAGCATAGCAGGACTGCGATCGCTTGTGCAGCCCTGCTATGCTAAAAAAGTTTCCTGCAAAACAAGACCAGCCCTGGACATACTTACCCTTTGCGACGGTTCCAGCGATATTGGAAACGGCTTTGACGTCAGACATCCGCCCTCCGTTCGCCTGGACACGTCTGCGTTTTTCTTACTGCTCCCCAAAAATGTTTTTCAAAGGTCAGTTGATGCCCCGGAACGCATTCCTGCAGTCAATCTTCTTGCGATCGCCGCTGCGATGCACATGCGCATTATGGCCCCTGCGCATGCGCAGTAGTGACCCGGTTGCATCTGTGCGAACAAAAGCACACTGTGATCGGGTCGGAATTACCCCCCATGTGCACTGCAGGGGAGGCAGATACAGAGCCGACCATAGGCATAGGCAAACTAGGCAATTGCCTAGGGCATTCGATATGCCTAGGGGCATCAGCAGCTTCTGCTGATTAAAATGATATGCAGCATGCCTATATTCTGTGTGTAGCATTTCATATGCAGATACAGCCACAGTCACACACAGAATATAGGCATGCTGCATATCAGTTTAATCAGCAGAAGCTGCTTGTGCATCCTAGCCACATAGCAATGCAAATAAGATGCATTTTCATAAAAAAAAGGTATGCCCGACATTAGCATTGAGGCAAGATTTATGAGGAGACATCTCTATCCAAGCAGAGGCAGAGGTCACAGTGTTAGTGGCAGTGTGAGTGCTGTGTGCATGTGAGTGGGTTGGTTGTGCAGTAGTGTTCGGAATATGTGTAAGGAGCATTATGTATGTCATGTAAAAATGCATTAATAATGTGCAACATATGTGTAAGGGGCACTATGTGTGTCATTATGTGTATAAGGGCATTAATAATGTGCGGCATATGTGTAACAGGGTACTACTGTATGTGTGTCATTATGTGTATAGGGGCACTAACAATGTGCAGCAATTGTGTAGAGGGCATTATGTGTGTCATTATGTGTATAAGAGCATTATTAATGTGCGACATATGTGTAAGGGACATTACAGTATGTGTAAAAGGGCATTAATAAAGGTTGTCATAATGTGTAAGGCGCATTATGTTTATAAGGACATTAATGTGTCTCATATGTGTAAGGGGCATTACTGTGTGGAATTGTGTATAAATGCATTACTAATGTGTGGCATTATGTGTATAAGGTGCTCTACTATGGCGTTGCGTATAGAAAGGGCACTACTTTGTCGTCTAATGTGAATAAAGAGCAATAGGGTGTGGTATAATGTGAATAAGGAGCAATTCAGTGTGATGTAATGTGAATAAGGGGCTCTACTGTGAGGAGTAACGTTTATAAGATATAGTGATACTACTGTGGGATGTAATATGAATTATGGACACTATTGCATGATCAAATGTGAATAAAGTTGCAGTACTGTGTGGCGTAATTGGATTTGGGGTTACTATTGTGTGGCCATGACCCTTGCCAGCAAAAACACACCCCTTTTTGGGCTGTGCGCCAAATGTGTGAACTGTTCCTATTTAAAATATAGGGGGTACAAACACCAAAATAAGGACTGCTATGGGTGAGGAGTGATGGTGCTGGGAAAGAGGTGCAAGGTGAGAGGCGGAACCAGTGGTGGTGCTAGGGGGCACCAGCCAAAATCTTGCCTAGGGCATCATATTGGTTAGGGCCGGCTCTGGGCAGATATAACATTTGCAGAGAGAGTTAGATTTGGGTGGGTTATTTTGTTTCTGTGCAGGATAAATACTGGCTGCTTTACTTTTACACTGCAATTTAGATTTCAGTTTGAACACACCGCACCCAAATCTAACTCTCTTTGCACATGTTATATCTGCCCTACCTGCAGTGCACATGGTTTTGACCAACTGCTAACAACTTTGCTGCTGCGATCAACTCTGAATTAGGCCCATAGAGAACAAGTTCTGATGCCATTTCTTTAGTGTTCAAGTTTATTTTCACTCGGCAAAACACTTTTTTCTTATATAACACAAACACATACATTTTGGCTGTAAACTCTCTACCCTCCATGTTATGTGTCTTTATTAAACTTGCATGTACTAAAATCTTGTCTGCAAGCTCTCTACCCTCCATGTTATATGTCTTCATCAACCTTACATGTAATGTACTTGTTCTGTGTTACAGTTTGTGTGATTGTATTTTGTCTGACTAGCGCTGCAAAGTTTTGTGGCTACTTACAAATAAATGATCATGATGATGATGTGTTATCATCTATGAATGAGTTATTCATCACTTTTATTTTTTTGTCTACATTTTATATTGATTTGACACAGCTGAGCATTTTTGATGGGCCATGCGTGGGCTCTATTCATGAAGAAATTCCTATACTATTTACTGTAATCATGCTTGAATCTATTGGATATTTTTCTAAACTGGTACTAGATTGCCAAATTTGCATGACCCTCTTGAAAATTATCTATGGTTTAGTACAAAAAATAGCTATTCACTGAAGCAAGTTATTTTGTGTAATATTAGACTGCTCTTCTAGAGTCCAAACAGTGTCTATAATAAAGCAATATTAGCAACTGTCTCAGTCACCAGGTTGATTAGGGCAAAGTATAGAAATTAACAAAAAAAATGCTGTGAAAATAAAATAATTCTTATTAAGTCACCAAGGGATGATATTTTTCTCCTGCCATTTACAGATTACAACAGAACCTTACCCAAAACTACTATAGAGAAACAGAGACTTATTTGGTGGAAGATGCCATAGCTTTTAATTCATAACTGATATGGTGACAAAGATAGCACATTCAACGATTAGCACTAACCAGAACAAAAGTAGTAAAACAATGGGGGAAGATGTATGCCATCAGTGCTATTGGTCGCAGAGATACCACCCTTTCCATTGGTTCAGCACTGGAGCCCCATAAAGTTTCGGTGCCCAGATCCTACTGCAAAGGTGGTGTCATAGCCATAGCCAACATACAGCAAAGGAGAATCCTCCAGATCATTACTTGCAAATGTGCAAACTGACTTCCAAAATACCAGGATACTCTACCATGGGCTGAGCAGTCGGCAGATGTTGTGAACTTTACTTTTGTTGGTGGGGAAATAGTTGATGGCTGTAAAAAATGGCTTGTAGCACGAGGCATGTGCAGAGGGGGATTGACAGAGAGGTGTGGAGATGTTTCAAGGTGGTTTTACTTCGTGTGGAGGGGGTGGACACTGTGATCCATGACCATGGCTACCATGGCTCTGCAAATGTGGGTTATTTAAGCACTCTCCAGCATCTGCATACTCTGTCCACAGAAATATAATGTTCAAGACCTTTAATATCCCACCAGGTTTTTACCTCTTTTGTTAGAAGTTTTTCCATTCCCCCAAAAAGTTCAACCAAATCACATGGTGGGGATGGGTCATTGGTCTGTTTATTCTCATTAAAAAAATAGCTGGCACCAATCATTCCTTTTGGTGGTGCAATCATTATTTCCAAACATAATGTTTCTATGCTAATGAAGGCTATCACCAGACAGCTGTACTATGGTTACCAGAAAATTTGTATCTATATGGCGGGGGTACAGCGCCACTTGTGAGGTGTCTTCTAGTAGCAGTAGGGTTTATTAAAATTAGTCTATTGGATAGACACTCTCTAAATTTAAGGGTGTCAGCTAACCTCTAAATGTGCAGTAATGGTAGGTTACTGTGCAAATGGAACATAAAACAGGTGAATAGAGGTATAAGCAACTGGTTGTGTCAGGTCTATAGCAAGAAAATATTGAGATAATATAAATTAGGTTAAAAAGTGAATCAGATAGCCCAAGTAAAATGATAACATATTTTTTTTAAATAAAAGCTGGATATATAAAAATGGTAAGACAAAGATTTTACATGTAGATATTTAAAAATATGCATATACTGTATATACTGTATGTACATAGAAATGTAAAAATTCTAAAAAAAAATCTGAAATTTATAAAAAGTTATAAGAAGCAGCAGCAACATAAAAAGGAATCTGGAGGTAGCTTATCTGTAATGCAGGAGGTCAATAGGGAATGCCCATCACGTTTCTTCTATGCAGACTTCATCAAGAGGTAATATTCTGCTGGGACTGGGATCATATTTATACCCCAAACACTGAACTAGGTAGTGACATCACTTCCTGTTGGGGAATGGGATAAAGTGCTAAATGTGTAGTATTGCTGATATGCAGCCTCCATGTGTATATGGTGATTTAAAGGCTAATAGGTACATGCAAAACAAATGTTTGTTTACATAAAACAATGTTTAAAACAGTATTTTTGGAGCAGAGTTTGTTTAAGTGTAGCACTTCCACCACATTTCCTGTGTCAGCGGAGGTGTTCTGAGCATGCTCAGCACTCCTGCCCCCCTTCCTGTGTCCCAGGCAGTTCCTTATGGTGGAACATATCAGACTTCCTGTGATGCACTTCCTTTCTGTCACAGTTGGCTTAGACTCTAGTATCAGCTGCCTTTTTTTTTTTTTTTGACCACATATTTTTGTGTATGATTGATGCTGGGAATTAGCTCCATATACATGTAAAAAATGGAATAGAGAGAAAAAAATGTTTTTTAGTGTTAAATACTACTGCAAGTTTATATGTATACATTTTCTTTAGTATCTCTATAATGATCTTTAGCCCACTATTTGGATTTCTTTAGTCATAAAAGCCACATGTTGTTGTAGTAATGGGTGATATAGAAACGACTAGTGGGGGTGGCATGTGAGATGCAGTTTAATTATTTTAAGGGTGATATATATTGCAATTAGAAATTTAATATGTGAGGTATATTAGTCTGTATACATCATAGTTTAACTGGGTGTGGTCAATGTCTTTTGGCTATTGGTTGGATTAATAGTGACTATATGTGATCACATCAGTGAAAAAGTTATTATATATCAATGTGACTATTATTAATGCTATTATAGCTATTTCAGACAAAGTGGGGGGTTGGTGGTGGACCATGGACAGAGACTCATACATGAAGGAAGCATTAACACTTCTAGGAGACAGAAACTCAAACCACGCTGTCAAACGATCCTAAAGAAACCTTTGTGGAAGAACTAAGAACTTTACTTCTACATGGTCTATGCTCTGACACGATCACCAAGGAAGAATTCCAATTTTTTATGCAGTGTAACCCCATTACCCCATTTTTATTTCCTCCCAAAAATGCATAAGTCCCTCTCAAACCCACCTGGAAGACTGATCGTGGCAGGTATTGACCCACTCACATTCAATTTATCAGAATATGTGGATGTCTTCCTGAACACCTATGTAAAGGACTTGACATCTTAATTAAAGGACACCACAACAGTTCTTAACCTCATGATTAATAGGGAGGGGAAAAGATACTTATCTATGGGCAACAATCGACATACAGTCCCTATATACATGCATCGAACACTACAAGGGAATAGCTGCATGCAGAGGATTCCTGGATGAAGACCCATTACTCACCATTGCCCACAAGAATTTTATTTGTGACGTCATGCAATTTATCATCAGCCACAACTATTTTAAATTTCTGAACAAATTCTACCTGCAATGTTGTGGGACAGTGATGGGGACTATTTTTGCACCTAGCTTCACAAATCTTTTAAAGGGACATTGGGAGCAAGCTTTTATATATAACCCTTATCATTTTAGGGACCACATAATCTTCTACAAAAGATACATTGATGATATTTTAATTATCTGGGATGGCATAGTGGATCATTTTAACCATTTTTTAATATATTATCCAACAATGAGATGAACCTCACTTTTACTTTAAATACAAACACTCAATGAAGTTTCTGGACTTGGTTCTAACAGGAGAAGATGGTAAAGTAATCACAAAAAAATTATATTAAAAAGGTGTACACAAACAGCTACCTGCATTACAAAGTAACCATCAGAAAAGGTGCAAAAACAACATACCATACTCCCAGTTCCATAGACTCAAAAGGAATTGCAGTCAAAGGGAAGAGTATGAGGAACAACTGGAAATATACAAGTAGAGGTTTGAGGAAAAGCAATACCGAATCAACATCCTGCAAGAAGCCATCGAGAAAACTAAAAACTTGGATAGGGTCACTCTACTCAAATATAAGACCAAGGAAAATGAGAAAGACCCCATAGCATTTATAACTACCTTCAATCACAATAAAAGCATGATGAAGAAGTAACTTAGGAACCACTGGGACATCCTACTCATGGATCCGGTCCTCAAAGACATACTCCCTCCAAAGCCAGAAAGTATCTTCAGGAAATCAAGAAACCTTAACGATATACTAGCACCAAGCATGCTGAGAGAAAGGACAATAGAAAACACATCAATGCCAAAATGCACAGGTTCATACAAGTGTGTACAATGCAATGTTTGCATGTCTACATCCAAATAGGAAGACCTTTAGTCATGTTGAAGAACATAAGGATTACAAAATCAAAGATTTCATGAACTGTAATACTTCCTCGGTCATATACCTATTGGAATGCAAATGTGGGATGAAGTACGTGGGAAAAACCAAAAGGCTTCTCAAGATGCAAATTCAAGGGTACGTCCGAAATATAAAGAATAAGATAGAGAGCCATGCAGTCTCAAGACACTTTAACCTACAACACAACTCTAATCCTGATGACTTGACCTTTAAGGCCATTGAATTGGTGAAACTAGGAGGAAGAGGAGGCGACTTGGCCAATAAACTATCCAGATGCGAAATTCACTGGATATTCCAGTTAAAGACCTTGCATCCAACGGGCCTCAACGAAAGCTACAAGATTGCCCCTCTGTAAAGGTGCTGTCCGTCAGAAAAAACTCCTCCACTACTTTCAATCTCTGCCCCCCCTTTTCCTGCCACCCGTCATCTACTATATAGATTTCACCATAATCACCTTTTAAAATCGACACACATAACAGCCTAACACTTGTTACAGCAAAGTTAAAAGTTAAATTTGTACAGTCACACTGTTACTGGCAACGCTCAATCTCATCTGATCTTGGAAGCTAAGCTTGGGGACTGACCAGTACAAGTGAGTGGGACCACCTGGGAAGATCAGGTACTGTAGTATGAATAATAACTTGAATAACTTTAGTAGCAATAGCTATAATAGCATTAATAATAGTTACATAGATATATAACTTTTTTCACTGATGTGATCACATATAGTCACTATTAATCCAACCAATATCCAAAAGACACACACCACACCCACATAAATTACGATGTATACAGACTAATATTCTCACATATTACATTTCTAATTGCAATATATATCACCCTTAAATAAAATTAAACTGCATCTCACATGCACTATCCCAACACTAATAATAAATGTATAAATAAACCATTAGCCACCCCCACTAGTCCTTTCTATATCACACATTACTACAATAACATGTGGCTTATATGACTAAAGAATTCCAAATTGTAGGCTAAAGACCACTATATAGATACTAAAGAAAATGTATACATATAAACTTGCAGTAGTATTTATCACTAAAAAACATATTTTTATCTCTCTACTCCATTTTTTCCATGTATATGTAGCTGATTCCCAGGATCAGTCATGCACAAAAATGTCCACCCTGTGGTCCACAAGAAAATGGCCGCTGATACTAGAGTCTAAGCCGACTGTGACAGAAAGGAAGTGCATCACATAAAGTCTGATGTATTCCACCATAAGGAACTTCCTGGGACTCATACACAGGAAGTGGGACAGGAGCGCTGTGCAGGACCAGAACACTTCCGCTGACACAGGAAGTGTGGCGGAAGTGCCACACTTAAACAAACTCTGCTACAAAAATACTGTTTTAAACATTGTTTTATGTAAACAAACATTTGTTTTGTATGTACCTATTAGCCTTTCAATCACCATATACATATGGAGGCTGCCTGTCTGCAATACTAGATGTTTAGCACTTTATCCCATTCCCGAACAGGAAGTGATGTAACTACCTGGTTCAGTGTTTGGGGTATAAATATGATCCCAGTCGAAGCAGAACATTAAGGATGGAAAGAAATGGGAGCGCTGAATGAGTCTAATGAATAAATTTATTGATAGGATGGATAAAACAGTGTTTCATTAAACACATTAATGAAGATAAAAATGAAAATGTACATACATAAAATAACCTATTAATAAATTAATAAAGTATATTTAAAAAAAAATAGTGGAAAATCACATGAATACATGATAATGAATATGACTGCAATATAGCACCAGAAAAGACATAGATGGAAAAAGTCTTTATAAACCTTATTGAAAAAGTGCCATGATGCTTCATGATTTCTCGGCCGTGCGTCCATGGATTGAAATATAATGTAAGTGGGAGACTAATAAGAGGTACCTCTAATATGAATCACTGTTGCAAAATGTAGTCTCACCTCTCCTTATGCACATACAAGCCGCATTATAGTGTTAGGGACGGCTCAATTGGGCCGGGCAAGCAGTGTCCCAATGTTGGAAGTGTGGACACCGGCACTATGCTGATATCTTAGTTTTGGATGGTAATGATGGGAAAAACCCAATTGCTCCTGTGGTGTGTCACCCGATAAAAGAAAGCTTTTCGTTGTGAGCGCTGTACTTAGCCGGATGTGCAGCGGATCAATGCAGTCGAAGTACAGAGTGTTACGACGCTGATAAAATGTCCATATATTGCGGCTGAGCTCTAATCGGTCCACACAACTCAAGGGTGTCAGGGAAATATCGCAGTCAAACTGAATCCTTCAGAACATTACCTCTTGATGAAGTCTGCATAGACGAAACATGTTGGGGATTTCCTATTGATCTCCTGCATTACAGATAAGCTACCTCCAGATTCCTTTTTATGTTGTAGGGACTTATCTGGTCAGCTAATAGATGCATCATCTTATCATGATAAGATGATGCATCTATTAGCTGACCAGAAAAGTCCCTTGGTTTTAAGCTTTCCTGTATCCATCGGAAATGTTTCATTAGTCGCTGCTGTCTGAAACTCTATTTGACGTGATTTTTTTGCACTTTATTAATATTTAAATTTTTGGCATTCAAACGTGGTGTGCTGGTCTTTATGTGAACAGGCTGCTTGAAAGGTATGCTCTACACAGGAGGACTATATATATATATATATATATATATATATATGTATAGGCATTCTCAGCACCAAGCTTTCTTTTTGGCACAACAACATTGGGGGTTAGTCAATCTTATATGAAGCTCCTTACTATTTAAAAAGTAGGGCGTCTGCTCAACTTTAAGTATAAAAAGTGATGGTGAGTCGCTTAATAAAAGAGGAAGTAATAAAAGGGATAGCATGTTTAAGAGAGACCACCGATGTCATAAAATTGTTAAAAGACTAATAGCAATGTGTTTTTATAAAATAAAAAACAAATGTATTAAGAACATACAGAGCAAATTATAAACACACTGTAACACAGAGTGGGTACAAAAAAGAGAGGGTAAAACTTCCTAAAAGGACAGTATAAAATACAATATTTAAAAAAAATTATATTTTTTTTTGGCACAAGAAAAAAACATAACATAAAAGAGGCATAAAAGAATCTGAATGCTTATCTTTATTGATGAGGTATAGTCAGAGAGTCTCCAACATGTTTCATCCTGTGGACTTCATCAAAAAAGTTATTCCAATGTTTCAATGTAATGATTTCCACTGAGGAACTAAAGTCCAGGGTGTGCCACCCCATGTGATGATGTTTATGAAAAGGATTACATTTCTGGGAGGGCACCCAGGCATTAATGTTGACCATCTTGCTTTCTATATACAGTATATATACATATTACAAGAAAATTAGAATTTTATTCTTAAACCTTATGTCTTTCAGGAAAGTGACAAGACACCATGTCCTTATTCATGGGTTATACAATTAAAATTAATTTTTCTTACATTTGTAGATTATAGATATGCACTTTAAAAATGTGTTTTTCTGTTTCAACTGTGTATGGAAACTGAAAGTAAAATGAAACTATCGGGGAGAAAAAGATTCTGCAACTCACCTTGATGCAAATTCATTCAGCAGTTGTACTCTAAGGACAGCCATTGAATAGAAGTATGTGGATCTACAACAGTTTTGCAATAAACATATGTATATTCAAATATATGCAAAGAAAATAAAATCGATAATATTTTCTGACATAAATCACAAAGCTGACAAACTTGCTCCTTCTGAAGTCTTTTCCTATTTTCATACCAGGTTCATTTTATTATACAGTAGGTCTTTGATTCACATTTACACTCAAATCTTAATTTGTTTTTCACCCTGCTAGACATGTAAACATAGTCAATTATTTTTGTTTGTTCTTTAGATTTTACATCCTTTTGAAGCCAGAATGAAAAACATTACTAATGGAAATAAAATTGCCTTTCCTGATTAAAGCTAAGCAGATTTTGCCTTTTATCAGGCCACATAAATATTTCTTATCCAATGCCAATTCTTTTGGCCCTCTAATTATATTTGCCTTAAGGTATGCTATTACATCTCTTATATTTAGTATTTGAGTGCTCTTATGAGACATATGTAGCTGGAGACCATCCATCTTTGTTTTGTAAAGCATGCAGATTATTCTGTTTTGCAAGTCTCATGTTCCATTTGCACTTTCTATATTATTAATACTGACTTTGTATTTCAAATCGTGTTCTAAGCTTTCTCATTATCAATGTCTCTGAAGCTCATCACTGCCTATTTATTTGGGAGATATAAATAGCTTTCCCACCATATTCTTTTTGTAGTTTCCTTTGTCCTGTCTTGACTTGTCTTTGATCTTCACAAAGTCAGAAATAGCAAATCATCAAAGCCACCACACAACAATCAAAGCTTTCATCATCAATATTTCATAATGATATCAAAAGAGTCTTAACAGAGGCAAAAAAAATCATTAATTTTTCATTTTTAAAAACAATAAATGTAAGAACGTGTACAATGTTTTCAGTGGGTTCTTCTTGATTCTCTGTGAGTGATATTGATAACACCAAATGAGATTTACAGGTAATTACTATTAACTCTGCAACATAGCAATGCAATTGGATGATCTTGATCAATGTCAATAGGTATACATTGCTTTTGTAGGTAGTACTAAAGATTAATATAATATAATAAAAGAACTTCGTTTTAGAATAATTTAATTAAAGTTGTCATTATTGATTCATTTATACAGTGACTATGTGTTCAATTTTTATCTATATTTGCCAATTACTTTGCTCTCCATGTAATAATATGAAATTTAACAAAGATATCTACGATGGAGTTAGAGATTGTAATGTTATCATTTACTAATGTTATTTAGAAATAAGTTAGTGACCAAACTGAAGTATAAGCTAGTACATGTTATCATTATCATTATTAGTACTGTTTTACCATTTACTTCTAAAGCACTAGGACTCCATTCAAATTTGTAGATTAAAGGATCATGGGGGTCATTCCGAGTTGTTTGCTCGGTAAATTTCTTCGCATCGCAGTGATTTTCCACTTATTGCGCATGCGCAATGTTCGCACTGCGACTGCGCCAAGTAAATTTGATATGCAGTTAGGAAATTTACTCACGGCATTACAAGGTTTTTTCTTCGTTCTGGTGATCGTAATGTGATTGACAGGAAGTGGGTGTTTCTGGGCGGAAACTGGCCGTTTTATGGGAGTGTGTGAAAAAACGCTACCGTTTCTGGGAAAAACGCGGGAGTGGCTGGAGAAACGGAGGAGTGTCTGGGCGAACGCTGGGTGTGTTTGTGACGTCAAACCAGGAACGACAAGCACTGAACTGATCGCACTGGCAGAGTAAGTCTCGAGCTACCCAGAAACTGCACAGAGAAGTATTTTCGCAATATTGCGATTCTTTCGTTCGCAATTTTGATAAGCTAAGATTCACTCCCAGTAGGCGGCGGCTTAGCGTGTGCAAAGCTGCTAAAAGCAGCTTGCGAGCGAACAACTCGGAATGACCCCCCATGTTACAAACAATTACATAGAGAAAGTTGAAGCTATGAACTTGTGTAGGGGAAATGCTAGCATGTGGTGGAAAAGAGGGCTATCCACAGTAGTCTTAAAGAGAATGATTGTAAAAAAAAATCAAGACATTGCGTCTGGTTGTAAAACCTGGCACTTCTGATTATGTTTATGCCAAAATTTAAAAGAACAATGATTTTACAAGCCTTTGTTTGCTGGTTAAGTTATTGCGCTTTTACATGTCAAGCATAAACATGGGCCCTCATTCCGAGTTGTTCGCTCGGTATTTTTCATCGCATCGCAGTGAAAATCCGCTTAGTACGCATGCGCAATGTTCGCACTGCGACTGCGCCAAGTAACTTTACTATGAAGATAGTATTTTTACTCACGCCTTTTTCTTCGCTCCGGCGATCGTAATGTGATTGACAGGAAATGGGTGTTACTGGGCGGAAACACGGCGTTTCAGGGGCGTGTGGCTGAAAACGCTACCGTTTCCGGAAAAAACGCAGGAGTGGCCGGGGAAACGGTGGGAGTGCCTGGGCGAACGCTGGGTGTGTTTGTGACGTCAACCAGGAACGACAAGCACTGAACTGATCGCACAGGCAGAGTAAGTCTGGAGCTACTCTGAAACTGCTAAGTAGTTAGTAATCGCAATATTGCGAATACATCGGTCGCAATTTTAAGAAGCTAAGATTCACTCCCAGTAGGCGGCGGCTTAGCGTGTGTAACTCTGCTAAATTCGCCTTGCGACCGATCAACTCGGAATGAGGGCCATGATCAGATGCACAGCATTTTGCAATCTGATACTTAGTAAATAAACCCCATAGACCTCTTTGTACATACTGTAATTTTAAAGAAGTTGAAGATTCAAGAGTGTCTCATATGGCAGGAAAAAGATTTGAATAGAGATAAACTGCGTGTCTTGCAGTCATATACGTATGCTATAAGTTAGGAGAGAATATGGCATAAGCAGGGTTCTGGAGGAGTGAAAATGCTAAGTAGAAGAGTATTTATAGGTGAAGTCATAAACATAGGTGCGCTAAGAGTTGTAAAGTGAGATTCTGAAAATTCTGTGTAATCTACATAAATATTAACAAGGAAATGCAGCATATAGGTAAAACAAAATTTTTACAGTAAATGAGTCAAAATGTGGTATTCCTGATTGACTGCAGGGGAGAAAAAAGTATTGGTATTGTCAGAAGGACACTTTAAGTACAGGCAGGATTTGAAATGGCATGAAAATGATGAAACCAATGTAGAATCATGGCGCAGTTCACTATGAAATAGATACCAGGTGGAAATTTAGAAAATTATACAGGGAATGTATAGCCATGTTAATTTCAATATTCAACTTTAGATGTCTTTAAAATGCCTATTAGAATTTGATAGCCAATTATGTGGTGTCTGCATAAAATTATATAAGGGTACATACATGATGAAGATATAGATGACCTTGAAAGGGATGGAATGTAAATAGAGAACATTAATCAACTTAACTCTGAATCTGAGGGTACTCCAAAATAGAGAGGGTTGAAGGATGACAGTGCTCTTAGGTAATCTGTCATGCAATTATAATGAACACTGAGAGATTCCAGTATAATGGATGAATGTTTGAAATGATCTTTTAACTTTTTAAAAGCATAAGTGGTCAGGTGAAGATTAAACTTTTGGTTTGAATGAAAACAGGGGACTGGATACATTTGTTTGCACAGTTGTCTGGATGAAAGCAGAATAGAGGGTACATTAGGGAGTGTGAGGTCAAAGATTCTATATACTGTTAACACTCCAGTAGATTGAGATTAATGAGATCAGACAAATTGGTCAGCCATTACAGTACACATACAGAGTAGGTCAACTGAGAGCTTCCTGAAAAAGGATTGGATCAAGAGGACATGTTGTGAGGTGAGAAGATGAAATTAAATGGTGACAACACTTTCACATCCAATTAGTGGGCTGAATAATCTGTTAGCCTTGTGTGGCAGATGCCACCCCAGTTGTTTGCAGGATAGGGCACAACAGCCTGGGTGCCCCGGGCTAAGGTGACCTGGGTTTAGGGCTGGACCAAGAGGAAGCCCAGGGAGGTGTTGGGACACAGCAGGTTGTATCTTTAATGTTGTGTCAAAGATTATCTGGCAGTTGAAAATTATAGTATTGTATTGCTATTGATACACAGAAATACCCTGCAGTTTCATACATTAGATCCCATCCATGAAGGTCCGGTCCAGGTATTGGAGCAAGCGCTTCCAGCAATCAGACACACCTGTGCCATACTTTTAAAAAGTTTGTTAGGGCAAGGGCTCGGGGCTCCTGATGCCAACAAGTGGCCAGGCGATAGAGGGCAGGCCAGTGGGTTAGAGACAGGGAGCCTGAGATTGTGTACATGCTGTTTGTGAACTTGCTGTGTAAAGTCTGTTTACTATGCTGTGGAAGTAAACAGACTGCATTTCTTTCATACAATTGTGTCAGCATCTTGTCTGATGGAAAGTCGCTTGTTACATATTGGCACCCGTACAGGGACTCTCTGCTGGATGCACCAAGCGCAGCGGGAACCCAGTGGCTGCAGGAGCTACCGGAGCTGTGACAGTCTCCATAGACTCTGCAAACTTCTTCTAGTCAGGTTAGTAACCAGCCAGGGTGTGTGTGTCAATTAGTTAAAAAAAAGTTGTGTTTTTTTGTGTTTCTTTTTGTTGTTGTTGAACTGTGGTTTGGTGGTGTATGTTAAGGGATGCAAGATTCATATATCGTGCATCCGTCCCGTCCACCATGGAGGAGTTGTTAAGGGCCCTTACAAATGTGTCTGCGGGGCAGCAATCCCAGATGCAGCTTCTCAAAAACACAAGTACAGGCTCAGTAGGAAACCCTGTGCCTGATTTGTAAAGAAGTGGGTCTCCTGCAACAGCATCACCAGGAGCCTAGGAAATTGAAAAAGATGTGTCCCTCAGACGATGTGGAAGCCTACCTGGGGACCTTTGAGCGCACGGCCGCATGCCTGGGATGGCCAGAGGATAGCTGGGCGAGTAAGCTGGCCTCATATTTAATGGGGGATCCCCAGAAAACATACCATGACCTCCAGGCAGACCAGGCAAGCTGCCCTACTGGGTCGCATCGGCGTAACCAAGGCCTGCAAAGCCCAGCGGTTCCAGGACTGGCGTTGGACTTCAACAGAGAATTCTCTAATTCTGCTGGCTGAACTTCTAAAAATGGCAGGGTCGTGGCTTCAGCCGGAAAGGAATACTGCTGCCCAAGTGGTGGAGTCTGTAGCTATAGACCACTGTGTGTGGGTCTTAGACAGAGGCATGCAGAGGGGGGTTCTCCAGGCTGACCCCAAAAATATGGAGGACCTAGCTGCTGCAATGGAGAGATATGATATACAGGGGAAAATGGCTAAGCTCTCAGACCGAGAGACTCGACCAGTCCCAAGACCCATTAAACTCCAGAAATGGGGGCCCGGACCAATCCGGTCATCTGCTATGAGTACAGGGAACAGGGCCACATCCAAAAGGACTGTACCAAACAACCTGAGCCTATGGAGTGCGGAGCAGGGAAATCAGGACAACCAGCCTACAGCTGTGTCAGAAGCAAGGGTTCATCTGTGTCCTTCCGATTCCAGGTGACCCTCCAGTACGCAGCACAGCCAATTCAGGTACTTGTCAATACTTGGAGTGAATTGTCAATTATCTCTGCGGGGTCGGTCCCTGAAGATGCTGACCAGGTCTTACCTGCGGTTCAGGTGCTCTGCATCCATGGTGCCACTCGCAAGTACCCCAGAGTGCGGTTTCCAGTACAACATCGGGGTGGGCAATCCAGCTGGTGGAAGCCGTCACCCCGCGCTCGCCATATCCTTTGATCCTGGGGCGAGATTTTCCTGGCCTATCAGAACTGTTGGCATTTCAACTAGAGGAGCTGCCTTCCTCTCCCAGCTTCATGGTTCGAAGGTCTAGTAAGTCCTTGGGAACCTAGTGTGTGTGTGTAGTTGGTACTTCTACGCCAGAAGAGCCAACCGATCCAGAGGAGGTGAGTGACGAAAGGACATTAAGAACTGTCATGTCGCTTCAAGATTTTGGATGAGACCAGCAGGAAGACCCGAACCTCGCCAATTCTTTCCAGAACATTTGTACTTATAATGGGAAAATGTATTCGCCCTTAACCAGAGTAGGCAGCCTTATTTCATAATAGAGAAGGATTTACTTTATAGGGTTGTCGAGAAACGGGGTAAGAAAGTTGAGCAGCTTATAGTACCATGGGTCCATCAGCCTCTGGTCCTGGAAGCTGCTCATTCACAGTTGTGGGGAGGACATTTTGGGGGAGTAGAAAACTCTGCAGAGGATACAGCAGCGTTTTTTTGGGCAGGAATCCAAGCAGCAGTAGAAAAGTACTGTCAAGAGTGTTCCATCTGCCAGCGTACTGCACCAAAGCCCCAGTACAGAGCTCCCCTCATCCATCTTCCGGTAATTTCCGTTCCCTTTGAAAGTATTGGGATGGATATTGTGGAGTCAGTAGAAAAATCACCAAGGGGACATCAGTATATCTTAGTCCTCCTTGATTATGCCACACGATACCCTGAAGCCATCACTCTAAGAAATATAAAGACATCAACTATTGCCAAAGAACTATTGCTGATCTTCTCCCACCTGGGCATACCTAAGGAGGTCCTCACTGACCAGGGGACCCTCTTTATGTCCCGGCTGATGAGCGACCTATATCGGCTGCTGGGGGTTAAGAAGATTCGCACCTCATTCTATCATCTGCAGACTGATGGCTTGGTGGAGCATTTTAACCGCACACTCAAGCAGATGCTCAGGAGGGCAGTTGCCCAGGACAAAAGGGATTGGGGCCAGCTCCTACCTATTCTGATGTTCACCACCAAGAGGTTCCCCAGTCCTCTACAGGCTTCAGCCCCTTTGAGCTGTTGTATGGCAGACAGCCCCAGGGAATCCTAGATTCCCTGAACACATAGCTGCTGCTTTTTACTTACTGTATGTAACACTTTTTAACACTTAAACTTCTCACTTATTACATCTGGGTCCAAATAAATGATGTATATGTTTCAAGTGCCTATTGTAAACAAAAAAAAACCCACACAGAAATCCACAGAAAATGTAGCCGGCTAGATATGGTTCTCATTGATGAGATTTGTTGAATCACATTCTATTTAGAATAATGTGTTTGCAAAATGCATGTGATCACCAAAATGCAGCAATAAAGTTGTACAGATATACATTCAGACACACATCTAATGATATGTACAACTTTAAATACACAAATGCATTCAGAACAAAAAAGTCGACAGTGTAAGAATGTCAACAGTAATAATGCCGATATTGTTAAAAAGTTGACTTTGAACAGGGATGTAATCGAGATGCCGGCGGTCAAAATCCCAGTAGTCATAATCCCGACGCCGGAATCCCGACCACCAGCGGTGCCACAGCTAAGCTATTCCTGCTTCATTGCATTTGCCCCCCTGTCGGCATTCTGGAGGTCAGGATTCCGGTGTCTGGATTTTGACCAATGGGATTTCGACCACCGGAATCCCATACCCAATATGCCTTTGAACATGTAGGTATGTGCATAATGTCAACCAGTTCATATTTTGAAATGTGAAATGTCAAAATTCTGCAAGTACTGGAGGATTAGGCTATGGAAGGAGAGAGATAGGGTTAGGCAATATGGAGAGGGTTATGGTTAAGCTATGCAGGGGAGGTTAGGATTACATGGAAATATAGAATTTGATGGCACATAAGAACCACATGGACAGTATACTGTACATGCTTACCGCCTTTGCATAGAGTATAAGCAAAGCAGGAGTGTCATTATCACTGTCGTTAGATAGAACGGGTCCTGCACATGTGCAGTTTCTAGATTATCAGGAAACTGCACAGATAATCGCAGAAAGTGACCCAACCAGAATAACCTCTATTGCTTACCTCTCAAACTACATTAAAAAGGCACTTGCAGCGGCGGATTGGGATCGAAAACAGCCCAGGAAATTTATGAAAGCAGCCCTAATAAGGGTGGGCGTCTGTGTTGAGGGGGTGGAGTTTGTCAAGTGGGTGGTATTACTGCTCAGAAGGCCGAGTATAGGAATGCATGCAAAGTGCGTGCCGCAGGCATGTCGAATTTTTTTAGGGGTGTGTCTTTGTGGGGAAGGGGCATGGACACACAATAGTTCCGAAATACGGAATTTTTTGAGTGACAGTGAGATAGTAAAACCTTTGTTTTCTGATGGCTCAATGTACACAAACTTTGTTTAATACACAAAGTTATTAAAAAATATTGTATTAAATTACCTTCAGGCTGTGTGTATAAGGGCCCTCATTCCGAGTTGATCGCTCGCAAGGCGAATTTAGCAGAGTTGCTCACGCTAAGCCTACGCCTACTGGGAGTGTATCTTAGCTTCTTAAAATTGCAACCGATGTATTCGCAATATTGCGATTACAAACTACTTAGCAGTTTCAGAGTAGCTTCAGACTTACTCGGCATCTGCGTTCAGTTCAGTGCTTGTCGTTCCTGGTTTGACGTCATAAACACACCCAGTGTTCGCCCAGACACTCCCCCGTTTCTCCGGCCACTCCTGCGTTTTTTCCGGAAACGGTAGCGTTTTTATCCACACGCCCCGAAAACGCTGTGTTTCCGCCCAGTAACACCCATTTCCTGTCAATCACACTACGTTCGCCAGAGCGAAGAAAAAGCCGTGAGTAAAAATACTATCTTCATTGTAAAATTACTTGGCGCAGTCGCAGTGCGAATATTGCGCATGCGTACTAAGCGGAATTTCACTGCGATGCGAAGAAAATTACCGAGCGATCAACTCGGAATGAGGGCCAAGGTGTATATCAAAACATAAATGAATTGTGTGAATGTACACACACTTTGTTTAATGCACAAAGTTATTAAAAATATTGGCTGAAATTACCTTCAGGCTGTGTGTATAAGGTGTATATGTAACATAAATGCATTCTGTGCTTAGACTTAGGTCCCATAGCCATGATATCTCATTATGGTATGCTATTATTCCAAAATACAGAAAAATCTGATCTCCAAAATACTTCTGGTCCCAAGCATTTTGGATAAGGGATACTCAACCTGTATATATATATATATATATATATATAAAGTCCCTTATGGGCCGGCACTCAGACGGTATAGCGCAACAGGCCCCGGTGCCATAGTCCACGGAAACATAGAAATCCAAAGGGGAGCAATGAAAGGCACTCGAGAGGACAAAATACTCAGACAGATAAATGACACAGGACCATTTATCTGTCTGAGTATTTTGTCCTCTCGAGTGCCTTTCATTGCTCCCCTTTGGATTTATATATATATATATATATATATACACAGTGGGGCAAAAAAGTATTTGGACAGCCACCGATTGTGCAATTTGACCCACTTAAAAAGTTGAGAGAGGTCTGTAATTTCCATCATAAGTACACTTCAACTGTGAGAGACAGAATCTGAAAAAAAATAGGAAATCACATTGTATGATTTTTAAACAATTTATTTGTATATTCTTGCAAAAAATTTATATTTGGACAATCAAAAAGTTTAACTCCATATGTTTCCTGTAGTTCTTGACCAGGTTTGCACACACTGTAGCAGGTATTTTGGCCCACTCTTCCATGCAAATCCTCTCTAGATCTGTAATGTTTTGGGGCTGTCGCCGGGCAACACGGACTTTCAACTCCCTCCACAGATTTTCTATTGGGTTGAGGTCTGGAGACTGGCTTGGCAACTCCAGGACCTTGAAATGCTTCTTACGGAGACACTACTTAGTTGCCTGGGCGGTGTGTTTGGGGTCACTGTCATGCTGGAAGACCCAGCCCCGTTTCATCTTCAATGCTCTTACTGAGGGAAGGAGGTTTTTGCCCAAAATCTCACGATATATGGCCCCATTCATCCACTCCTTAATACGGATCAGTCGTCCTGTCCCCTTTGCAGAAAAGCAGCCCCAAAGCATGATGTTTCCACCCCCATGCTTCACAGTGGGTATGGTGTTCTTGGGATGCCATTCATCATTCTTCTCCCTCCAAACACGGCAAGTGGAATTTCCTCTCATCTGACCACATTACATTCTCCCAATCCTCCTCTGGATCATCCAGATGGTCACTGGCAAACTTTAGACGGGCCTGGACATGTGCTGGCTTAAGCAGGGGGAGCTTTCAGGCGCTGCAGGATTTCAATCCATGACGACGTAGTGTGTTACTAATGGTAACCTTTGTGACTGTGGTCCCAGCTCTCTTGAGGTCATTGACCAGGTCCCCCCATGTAGTTCTGGGCTGATTCCTCACCGTTCTCAAGATAATTGATACCCCACGAGGTGATATCTTTCATGGAGCCCCAGGTCGAGGGAGATTGTCAGTGATCTTGTATTTCTTCCATTTTTTAATAATTGCACCAACAGTTGATCTCTTCTCACCAAGCTGCTTGCCTATTGTTGAGTAGCTCATCCCAGCCTTGTGCAGCTCTACAATTTTGTCCCTGGTGTCCTTAGACAGCTCTCTGGTCTTGGCCATGGTGGAGAGGTAGCAGTCTGACTGTTTGAGGGTGTGGACAGGTATCTTTTATACAGATAACCAGTTTAAACAGGTGCCATTAATACAGGTAACAAGTAGAGGATAGAAGGGCTTCTTAAAGAAGAAGTAACAGGTCTGGGAGAGCCAGAATTCTTGCTGCTTGGTATTTGTCCAAATATTTATTTTCCACAAGAATATACAAGTAAATTGTTTAAAAATCATACAATGTGATTTCCTGTGTTTTGTTCAGATTCTGTCTCTCACAGTTGAAGTGTACCTATGATGGAAATTACAGACCTCTCTCATCTTTTTAATTGGGTCAACTTGCACAATCGGTGGCTGTCCAAATACTTTTTTGCCCCACTGTATGTATACATAATATATGAGAGATGACATCCGGCAGTCTCACCAACAATGCAACTGGCCTGGGTGCCCCTACAACATATGGTAATAGAAGAAATGCAATAGATGGCACTCCAGGACTGAATGAAAATGAAACAGGCAGAAGACCAGCGGTGCAGTCAATGTTTCAGAGTTTGCGCTCTTTTATCAAGACCTCAAAGAGATTTTAACTAGAGATGTGCACCAGAATTTTTTGGGGTTTTGTGTTCTGGTTTTGGTTTCAGTTCCACTGCCATGTTTTGGATTCGGATGCGTTTTGGCAAAACCTCCCTGAAATTTTTTTGTCGGATTCGGGTGTGTTTTGGATTCGGGTGTTTTTTTTTCCAAAAACCCCTCAAAAACAGCTTAAATCATAGAATTTGGGGGTAATTTTGATCCTATAGTATTATTAACCTCAATAACCATAATTTCCACTCATTTCCAGTCTGTTCTGAACACCTCACACCTCACAATATTATTTTTAGTCCTAAAATTTGCACCAAGGTCGCTGGATGACTAAGCTAAGCGATCCAAGTGGGCGGCACAAACACCTGGCCCATCTAGGAGTGTCACTTCAATGTCAGATAGGATGGCACTTAAAAAAATTGGCCCCAAACATCACACGAAGCAAAGATAAATAAAAAAAAGAGGTGCAAGATGGAATTGTCCTTGAGCCCTCCCACCCACCCTTATGTTGTATAAACAGGACATGCACACTTTAACAAACCCATCATTTCAGCGACACGTTCTGCCACACGACTGTGGCTAAAATGACTGGTTGGTTTGGGCCCCCACCAAAAAAGAAGCAATCTCTCCTTGCACAACCTGGCTCTACAGAGGAAAGATGTCCACCTCCTCATCCTCCGATTCCTCACCCCTTTCACTGTGTACATCCCCCTCCTCACAGAGTATTAATTCATCCCCATTGGAATCCACCGTCACAGGTCCCTGTGTACTTTCTGGAGGCAATTGCTGGTAAATGTCTGCACGGAGGAATTGATTATAATTAATTTTGATGAACATCATCTTCTCCACATTTTGTGGAAGTAACCTCGTACGCCGATCGCTGACAAGGTGACCAGCTGTGCTAAACACTCTTTCGGAGTACACACTGGAGGGGTGGGCAACTTAGGTAAAATAAATCCAGTTTGTGCAAGGGCCTCCAAATTGCCTCTTTTTCCTGCCAGTATACGTACGGACTGTCTGACGTGCCTACTTGGATGTGGTCACTCATATAATCCTCCACCATTCTTTCAATGGTGAGAGAATCATATGCAGTGACCGTAGACGACATGTCAGTAATCTGTGGCAGGTCCTTCAGTCTGGACCAGATGTCATCTATCTCTCCCAACTGCCCTGTATCACTGCCAGCGGGTGGTTTTGGAAATCTGATCCTTTTCCTGGCAGCTCCAGTGGCGGTAGAAAATGAAGGAGGAGCTGTAGGCAGCTCACGTTCTGCTTGACTTGATAAGTGTCTCACCAGCATGTGTTTGAACATCTGCAGACTTGTGTCTGCCGGAAAGAGAGATACAACGTAGGCTTTAAACCTACGATTGAGCACGGTGGCCAAAATGTAGTGCTCTGATTTCAACAGATTGATCACCCGTGAATCCTGGTTAAGCGAATGAAGGGCTCCATCCACAAGTCCCACATGCCTAGCGGAATCGCTCTGTTTTAGCTCCTTCTTCAATCTCTCCAGCTGCTTCTGCAAAATCCTGATGAGGGGAATGACCTGACTCAGGCTGGCAGTGTCTGAACTGACTTCACGTGTGGCAAGTTCAAAGGGTTGCAGAACCTTGCACAACGTTGAAATCATTCTCCTCTGCACTTGAGTCAGGTGTATTCCCCCTCCTTTGCCTATATCGTAGGCAGATGTATAGGCTTGAATGGCCTTTTGCTGCTCCTCCATCCACTGAAGCATATAGAAGGTTGAATTCCACCTTGTTACCACCTCTTGCTTCAGCTGATGGCGGGGCAGGTTCAGAAGTGTTTGCTGGTGCTCCCGTCTTTGGCATGCGGTGTCTGAATGCCGAAAGTGGCCCGCAATTCTTCGGGCCACCGACAGCATCTCTTGCAAGCCCCTGTCAATTTTTTTAAAATTCTGCACCACCAAATTCATTGTATGTGCAAAACATGGGACGTGCTGGAATTTGCCCACATGTAATGCACGCACAATATTGGTGGCATTGTCCGATGTCACAAATCCCCAGGAGAGTCCAATTGGGGTAAGCCAATCTGCAATGATGTTTCCGTAAGAGGTTGTCAGCTGTGTGCCTCTTATGGAAAGCGGTGATACAAAGCATAGCCTGCCTAGGAATGAGTTGGCATTTGCAAGATGCTGCTACTGGTGCCGCCCCTGCTGTTATTGCTGTGGGAGGCAATACATCTACCCAGTGGGCTGTCACAGTCATATAGTCGTTAGTCTGCCCTGCTCCACTTGTCCACATGTCCGTGGTTAAGTGGACATTGGGTACAACTGCATTTTGTAGGACACTGGTGACTCTTTTTCTGACGTCTGTGTACATTCTCGGTATCGCCTGCCTAGAGAAGTGGAACCTAGATGGCATTTGGTACCGGGGACACACTACCTCAAGAAATTCTCTAAGTAACTGTGAACTAACGGCGGATACCGGATGCACGTCTAACACCAACACAGCTGCCAAGGCCTGAGTTATCCGCTTTGCAACAGGATGACTGCTGTGATATTTCATCTTCCTCGCAAAGGACTGTTGGACAGTCAATTGCTTACTGGAAGTAGTACAAGTGGTCTTCTGACTTCCCCTCTGGGATGATGATCGACTCCCAGCAGCAACAACAGCAGAGCCAGGAGCAGTAGGCGTTACACTCAAGGATCCATCGGAGGAATCCCAGTCAGGAGAGGACTCGTCTGACTTGCCAGTGACATGGCCTGAAGGACTATTGGCTTTCCTGTCTAAGGAGGAAATTGACACTGAGGGAGTTGGTGGTGTGGTTTGCAGGAGCTGCAAGATACAGCAATGGCCTACTGTACTGTAATACTATATACTGGTGGTCACCAAAATGCTGCACTGTACTACTATATACTGGTCACAACAATGCAGCACAGATATGGATACTAGAAGTGACACAGAGCTGCAAGATGCAGCAATGGCCTACTGTAATGTACTACTGTATACTGGTGGTCACCACAATGCTGCACTTTACTACTATATACTGGTCACACAACAATGCAGCAGATATTGAGCACTGATCAGGATACTAGAACTGAGTCTGACACGGAGCTGCAAGATACAGCAATGGCCTACTGTACTGTACTACTATAATATACTGGTGGTCACCACAATGCAGCACACTGAGCACAGATATTGAGTTTTTTACTCAGAGAACGTAGCCACGTCCTCTCTGCTCAATCTACAATGCACAAGTGAAAATGCCAGTGACGCGCGGTTCTTTATATGGAATACGAATCTCGCAAGAATCCGACAGAGGGATGATGACGTTCGGCCTCGTTTGGGTTAACCGAGCAAGGCGGGAAGATCCGAGGCTGCCTCGGACCTGTGTAAAACACATGAAGTTCGGGGGGGTTCGGATCTTGACGAACTGAACCCGCTCATCTCTAATTTTAACAATTGCCAATAAAAATAAACATATTACAAATAAATTGCATACTGTCTGCAGGGCCAAACCAGTGGAATGTTTTTAAACGATCCTATCCATGTGATATGTTGCCAGCCGGTAAACTGACACAATACCCTTGCGCATTTGTAATCAATGTATTAGCAAACAGCGTGGTGAACACTGGTTACCCGCTTATTTTACTGAGCATGGCATTTGTTATTTTTTTATTCTTACAGCCTCACACGGGACAGTGCCATTTTCCCAAAGAATATATTCAATTATTTACATTTTCATACAAAAAGTATTCGCACTAAAAATACCAGCTGCAAGACTTTTCAAGCAATGTGTGCAGTCAATATTACATTTACTTTATATTTTTTAATGTGTAAAAACGACAAATACTGTATGTGGAATTCTTGACCCAGTTTAGTAGTGGTACAAAACGTAATTATCATTTAATTTCAAACTTTGTAAGGCGCATGCCAAAAAGTCATTGTTTGCATCATTATAGGATAAAAATATATAGATCTCTATAACTTGTTTTAATAACCACTGTGTTTGATGCATTTTATGTAAAATGCGTCACAACTATGAGGATTTTAAAATAAGCAACAATGCTTTTAAACATTATGTTGTGTGATTGTAAGTCTCTTTCAATTTCCATGATTAAAGTCAACAAACAAAACAGGTCTTTCTTAATAATAAACATATTTTATTGGATCATAAAAAGTTTATTTACAGATACACAGTTGTGGCATTATTATAACACAGCATTTCTTTAAATTTTTATAAATAAAAACTACAAATATGAGGAATTCTTGACACAATTTAGTAATAATGCAAAACAAATATAGTGGCACAAAATAATCACACTAATTATAATGTACAAAAAATCAACATAAAATAGTTATACATTATAGAGTTAATCACTATGATTCCTGAAACAGATCTATGACTCTTTTCCTAGGTAGTAAGTAGCCATGTGGTGTTGTTAGTCTGGAAGAACTTAATACATTTATATCTCTTGTTTTAAGGGGTTGTGCGGGCAATATTACACCACCATCAGAGACGTCATGCGTCTCTACTTTTAAACTGTCTAGGTAAGGTCTATTTGCGGCAACGACCATGGATGTTATATTTAATTGAGACATAGCACACATAAATTTACGCCAACCACTCATCATCTTACAACTCATAGCGCTATGATATTAAATCCAGCATATTGGATCCTGGTATAGCACTGTACAGAAACGCACTGTAAGCATTTCAGCTTGTGATGTGCTCAATAGTATTTCACAGGTTTGTTTATACCTCACATCTGGCTGTGAAGAGTCAATTGATTTATCAACAGCATTTTCACTGGGTGATAAAGTTAAAAATAGAAATGGATTCTCGTGGGAGCCAATATGCCTTTTGTATGACAATAATTAAAAGTTTTTATTGTACAGAAACAAACGATATTTATCCTAAGTATTTCTTGTTGGTTTGAGACTAGAGGTATAGCGCAAGATATTAGGGTTGATTTTTTGTTTTGGTGATAAAGTTAAAGTTGACATTTCTCTATCAGACTGTTTATTCAACACCAGATATATCTGCAACGTGGCTGTGTATCATTTTGCCTTTTTGTATTTTGGTAATTTGCTTTTCTGTAGTATGTTTATTATCTCTACATCTACACCTTGTGTGGCTGTTTTACATACTCGGTTTGTTGTGAAAGCGTTCTATCTGATGCTAAGGCACCAGATAAATTTTCTCAGCGCATTCCATTAACTATCAGTCAGAAGCACGGTTATTAACTGAATAGCAAAACCATGTGGCGTGCCAATAAATTCATTGGATTGTTTCACCAAATGCTTCTTTTTACTATTGGCGCATTTCTTATTTCAAAGCATTTTTATATAGTCACACTTCTTTTTAAAGTACTTCAACTGTCATTGTGACAACTGTATTTTACCTTTAAGTGTGTTGAGAGACACAAATGGCAGTCACCAGATAAAATAGCATTTATTTTGGTCAGTGTCACCTTTATTAGCATCTTTAAAGCAACCAATTACAGCATATACAGGCTTACATGTTCACAGCTGATAGAACTATAATGAATGACTAAAAGTTGTTCATTTATAGCTTTTTAGAAGTATGTTTTTTAATGACCGCTTTGTAAACGATACTCATCAAACATATTGGTTAATAAATCAACAAGTAAATAGCAATAAGGTAGACTCATTGCATTTTCAAAATTCTCTAGAGAGAATTTACTTTTACCTAGATACATCTGTCTACCCAGCATTGTCACCTGTTCTTTCTTTTTTTTCAGGCATGTGCTATAGGTTCATAGCGGCATTTTGCAGCAGCATTTTAACAAAATAAATATTCTCCTAAATTGGAAGTGCTGGCTAAAATACAAGAAAAGGGATTTTGCAAACAGGTGTCCATCTTAATACCAGAACGGAACTGTTGTGAAGTTATCTGTAAATTTCCGTTTAGATTAAAAGCACTTTTGCGTATTGTGTAGCATGCACATTTCAATCTGCCAGTACTTTTCCAACCAGACTATACCGGATTGCAGATTACTTTTTTTATGATTTTTGCATTTGGTGTTTAAAGGATAATCCAAGATCAGTTTCAGGATGTAATGCCACCTGAGTTTGGTGGCCATGCGGGATGCCAACTGAACTCAGACTTTTTTTAAGGGACAATTACTTACAAAGCATGGATTTGCCTAATAAGTGATTGCTCCTTTAAAAAAAAAATACAAATTCGGCCGTCATCCCACATGGCAGTTGAAGTCGGGTAGCATTACATCACGCCCAATATCTTTTAGACTGTCAAAGTTAACGTATTGCACATTATAAACATTAAGCATTATTCCTTTAACTTTTAACCTTGTCTTTCCATTAGATGATTTTCCATATGATTTGGGGCCTGATGAGACAAACTCAGTTATATAGGTCACAGTGGTTAGCTCGTCTAGATAATCACCTGTATCATGGTCTGTATCATGGTAAAGACAACGATCTTGTAATCTATGCAAAAGGTTGCACAATTCAATCCTTGCATCGGCTGTTCTTATTGTGGTTATGGATATTGGTATTGAATCATTTAAAGTAGAGATGAGCGGTTTCGGTTTTAATCGGATTTACTCGGTTCTCAAAATGGCATCTGATTGGCTATCCAAAACACGTGACATCCGTGAGCCAATAAGATGCCATTTTGAGAACCGAGTAAATCCGAGTAAAACCGAATCCGCTCATCTCTAATTTAAAGTAAGGATCTTCTGCGTATTCGCAATTCACCATGACTATATCATCTATGAAGTCTAAAGCAGAAACCTCATAGCGTGGTAGAAACGCGTATTTAAAAAGCTTGTCGGGGTCAGACACTAGTGACATGTGGGGCATTTTAGTACGTTGACCAAGTTATCCCCATATGGAGTTTAAAAACAATTTTGAAATTTGTCTTTTTGCAGGGTTTATTTCTACTAGATCGGATCGTAAAGACACAGCTTAATTTTTTTGATAGGTGTCTATATACACTTGGCGTTTCTCAGAGTCTGTACACCAATCAGAACAACCAGAAGGCTCTTGTTTATCCCACAGATGTATTTTAATGTAACGTCAGATTGTTCATCAAAATTCCACACCTCATACATTTTGCTCACTTTGTACCCCTTGTCTACAGACAGCTTTAATTCAGTTGTACACCATGTGCCTGTGATTATGCGACATGGCTCGGTCTGTCCAGACTCAGCGTACATACAGTATGTGCAACATAAAAGAAACATAAGTTTACCACGCAGTCTAACAGGTAGAACCAGATAGAAAGGTAGGTAATCTTTTACTTTGGCAACACCAAAATACTTTGTAGCATCCCTCAAATCATGATATACTATTCTCAGATGCTTTATTGGAAAAGTTTTGGTCTTGTTGACAAATGGGTACATACTGGTAAAATCACAGTGGTGTATCTGTTCGTCATGTTGTGCTTTGTGATACAGCTTTATGGTGTTAATACATCTGCTGTAAAGCACTGCTTGTGGATCCAAGGGTTCAGGTACTTATTTACCCTTTATAAAAACATGTATTTTTCATCAGACTAACATTTTTCCATTCACATGACGCAGACGTGAAAACTGCATCGTTTAAGAAAGTTCATGTGCATCTTGTGTAGATGAGCGGGTTTGGTTCCTCGGAATCCGAACTCCCCCCCCCCCCGAACTTCACCCATTTTACACGGGTCCGAGGCAGACTCGGATCCTCCCTCCTTGTTCGGTTAACCCGAGCGCGCCCGAATGTCATCATCCCGCTGTCGGATTCTCGCGAGATTTGTATTCTATATAAGGAGCCGCGCGTCGCCGCCATTTTCACTTGTGCATTGGAGATGATAGGGAGAGGATGTGTGCAGCATTCTCTCAGTTGTGTTCAGTGTGCTGCAAATATCTGTGCTCAGTGTGCTGCAAATATCTGTGCTCAGTGTGCTTGCAAATATCAGTGCTCAGTGTGCTGAAAATATCTACGTTCTCTGCCTGAAAAACGCTCCATATCTGTGCTCAGTGTGCTGCAAATATCTGTGCTCAGTGTGCTTTATTGTGGGGACTGGGGACCACCAGTATTATATAGTAGGAGGACAGTGTAGAGTTTTGCTAACAAGTGACCACCAGTATTATACGTTCTCTGCCTGAAAAACGCTCCATATCTGTGCTGCATTGTAGTATATACCGTAGTAGGAGGACAGTGCAGAATTTTGCTGACCAGTGACCACCAGTATTATATCAGTACGGTACAGTAGTCCACTGCTCTACCTACCTCTGTGTCGTCAAGTATACTCTCCACCCATACCTGTGGTGCATTTTAGTTGTTGTGCGCAGTAGTAGGAGGACAGTGCATAATTTTGCTGACCACCAGTATATAATATATAGCAGTACGGTACAGTAGTCCACTGCTCTACCTACCTCTGTGTCGTCAAGTATACTATCCATCCATACCTGTGGTGCATTTTAGTTGTTGTGCGCTGTAGTAGGCGGACAGTGCATAATTTTGCTGACCACCAGTATATAATATATAGCAGTACGGTACAGTAGTCCACTGCTCTACCTACCTCTGTGTCGTCAAGTATACTATCCATCCATACCTGTGGTGCATTTTAGTTGTTGTGCGCAGTAGTAGGAGGACAGTGCATAATTTTGCTGACCACCAGTATATAATATATAGCAGTACGGTACAGTAGTCCACTGCTCTACCTACCTCTGTGTCGTCAAGTATACTATCCATCCATACCTGTGGTGCATTTTAGTTGTTGTGCGCAGTAGTAGGAGGACAGTGCATAATTTTGCTGACCACCAGTATATAATATATAGCAGTACGGTACAGTAGTCCACTGCTCTACCTACCTCTGTGTCGTCAAGTATACTATCCATCCATACCTGTGGTGCATTTTAGTTGTTGTGCGCAGTAGTAGGAGGACAGTGCATAATTTTGCTGACCACCAGTATATAATATATAGCAGTACGGTACAGTAGTCCACTGCTCTACCTACCTCTGTGTCGTCAAGTATACTATCCATCCATACCTGTGGTGCATTTTAGTTGTTGTGCGCAGTAGTAGGAGGACAGTGCATAATTTTGCTGACCACCAGTATATAATATATAGCAGTACGGTACAGTAGGCCATTGCTATTGATATATTACTGGCATATAATTCCACACATTAAAAAATGGAGAACAAAAATGTGGAGGGTAAAATAGGGAAAGATCAAGATCCACTTCCACCTCGTGCTGAAGCTGCTGCCACTAGTCATGGCCGAGACGATGAAATGCCATCAACGTCGTCTGCCAAGGCCGATGCCCAATGTCATAGTAGAGAGCATGTAAAATCCAAAAAACAAAAGTTCAGTAAAATGACCCAAAAATCTAAATTAAAAGCGTCTGAGGAGAAGCGTAAACTTGCCAATATGCCATTTACGGCACGGAGTGGCAAGGAACGGCTGAGGCCCTGGCCTATGTTCATGGCTAGTGGTTCAGATTCACATGAGGATGGAAGCACTCATCCTCTCGCTAGAAAACTGCAGTGCCACTCCTAGATGGGCCAGGTGTTTGTGTCGGCCACTTGGGTCGCTTAGCTTAGCCATCCAGCGACTTTGGTGCACCTCTTTTTTTCTTTGCATCATGTGCTGTTTGGGGACTATTTATTAAATCTTCCATCCTGTCTGACACTGCAGTGACACTCCTAGATGGGCCAGGTGTTTGTGTCGGCCACTTGGGTCACTTAGCTTAGTCACACAGCGACCTTGGTGCACCTCTTTTTTTCTTTGCATCATGTGCTGTTTGAGGACTATTTTTTGAAGTGCCATCCTGTCTGACACTGCAGTGCCACTCCTAGATGGGCCAGGTGTTTGTGTCGGCCACTTGGGTCGCTTAGCTTAGTCATTCAGCGACCTCGATGCAAATTTTAGGACTAAAAATTATATTGTGAGGTGTGAGGTGTTCAGAATAGACTGGAAATGAGTGGAAATTATGGCTATTGAGGTTAATAATACTATGGGATCAAAATGACCCCCAAATTCTATGATTTAAGCTGTTTTTGAGAGTTTTTTGTAAAAAAACACCCGAATCCAAAACACACCCGAATCCGACAAAAAAATTTCAGGGAGGTTTTGCCAAAACGTGTCCGAATCCAAAACACGGCCGCGGAACCGAATCCAAAACCAAAACACAAAACCCGAAAAATGTCCGGTGCACATCACTAGTTTTGTGTTGCAGTTGACCATAGGTTGTTTTAGTCAGTTTGTTTTCATCATCAGCATTGTAACTTGTGCCACATCAGTGATAAAAACAGTCTTGGAATTCAAACACCAAATTCAAACGGAAATTTTTCGGACAAAAACGGGGCTGTTTCCGGGTATTCTGCTTCGCCTGCCGGAGGCAGGTGAAACAAAATCCCCGATAAGCTGCGGCACGCGCCAGCTTATCAGGGCTAATTAGATGCCCCCCCCAGCAGGACAATTAGCCCCGGTACATTACCAGGGCTAATTGGATATCCCCCTAAGCCTGAAATTTAAATGGAGTGGGCTTGTTTTTTCATACCATTCTGTAAACTCCATTTTATCTTCTGCCATCATGTTTTGTACACCAAAATATCCTATTGAGGGCATCATCCCTATGTAATTTTGGTTAGAGCTGTGCACCTTCAAAACCCATTGCTTTTGGTAATTGACAGAGGTGCACAACAGTTTACCACCCTGCGCCAGCATGTCGATCTTAAATTTTTCCTTAATCAGTTGTCGCATTACAAAGTACGTATCATAACGCCCTGCATTATGGTATATGTATTTGTAATCTGCAATTTTCAGACTCAAGAATGCTTTTACTAAATCTTCAATACATGCAACACCCTTACACTCCCAAGATTCATCATCAGCTAGTGATGATGAGTAACAGTAATTTGATATGAGTACACTAGTCTCTACTATACACTCATAATTATAAAACATCTATTTCATTGTAGGTTTCTCAGGTTTTATTCATTGTATATAACAAAATCTACAAATGATCTACAAAACCAACATATACCTTGCATATAGGACCTTTCACATCCTGACAGATATGGGTCGGAGTTGTGTATTTTGTGCACCGATCCCAATTAAGGCATTCAAGACAGGGTTTCTTGCGAGACGTTGCTAGAGACTAGTGTGGCTCCCTATATCGACAAAATACCCCACAAATCAAACACAACACAAACCTGTCTGAGAAAAACCTTATAAAAGAATAGGCACTTGCAAGGTTGACAAAGACCCCAGACCGTGGTGGAAACGCGGTGGCTATTTTTGCGGCAGCAACGAGACGTGCAGTGAAAATCCGGTGACCACTGTGTGAGATCTGAGTTGTGGTAGTGTATCTGGAATCCTCTCATTTACTAAAATGTTGATAGGAACTGTTTGATTGTATCTGGTAATTACCTGCTTCTTATGCTGCTAAAGGCTTTGAGTTGAACCTGATCCATATTTATCTGTATATTTTTAATGTATTAAACGGTATTTCACTATATGCATATATGTTTCATTTTCTTTCGGTGGACTTGACCTTAAAAAGTGGAAGTTCAAGGAAGAATTAGGACATACTTTGACAAAGCCGGCTAAGTGTTTACTCCAATTTTTTATACCCCCTCCAGTTTATGCTGCACAAATCCTGCATCAATTACGCTCAGTAGCACATTGAATATTTCATAAAATCCGGGTTTAACGCAGACATTTGTGATATTCACCACCGGGATAGCTTTCAGGCCACCCCGTGTTATTTGCATAATACAATTGTGTATATCCAATGTATTCCACGTGTGTGGATATTGTATTTCTGTAAGAGCTACTTCCCCCTCACCGGTTAAATCTATTGCCTTTGCCAGTTTTGTCATGTAGTCAGTGGTCGAAGTGGAAATTTTGAAGTGGGGGTATGGAAAAGTCAAGGATGCAATTATGCATGTGCACTCCAGAAAAGGGGGCATGGTCACCCAAAAGGGGACATGTCCAGTGTAGTAGAACCCCTTATACTATCTAGTACTAGTGCCCCTTTCACCTTATAGCACATGGTACAAGCCGAAATTCACATTATAGCACATGGTACGAGCCGAAATTCACATTATAGCACAATGAATAAGCCAAAATTCACATTATAGCACACTGAATGAGCCGAAATTCACATTATAGCACACTGAATAGGCCGAAATTCACATTATAGCACACTGAATGAGCCAAAATTCACATTATAGCACACTGAATAAGCCAAAATTCACATTATAGCACACTGAATAAGCCGAAATTCACATTATAGCACCTAATACACATTGCACCAGGTAGAACCTCCTATACACACTGCGACAGGTAGAGCATGTTATACATATTGCGCAGGAAGAGCACTGAGACACATTGCACCAGGTAGAAAGCACTGAGACACACTGCACCAGGTAGAGAGCACTGAGGCATACTGCACCAGGTAGAGAGCACTGAGGCACACTGCACCAGGTAGAGAGCACAGAGGCATACTGCACCAGGTAGAGAGCACTGAGGCCCATTGCACCAGATAGAGAGCACTGAGACACACTGCACCAGGTAGAGAGCACTGAGACACACTGCACCAGGTAGAGAGCCCTGAGACACACTGCACCAGGTAGAGAGCACAGAGGCACACTGCACCAGGTAGAGAGCACTGAGGCCCATTGCACCAGGTAGAGAGCACTGAGGCACAGTGCACCAGGTAGAGAGCACTATGACACACTGCACCAGGTAGAAAGCACTGAAACACACTGCACCAGGTAGAGAGCACTGAGACACACTGCACCAGGTAGAGAGCACTGAGACACATTGCACCAGGTAGAGAGCACTGAGGCACACTGCACCAGGTAGAGAGCACTGAGGCACACTGCACCAGGTAGAGAGCACTGAGGCACACTGCACCAGGTAGAGAGCACTGGGAGGGAGGGGATGATGGGCACAGGGCAGATGCAGAGCGGCACTCACCGTTGCGGAGGAGGGTGCTGTGCCGGGTCAGCAGGGCCAGTCTCTTGATGCTGACGGCGGAGCCCAGGTCAGCGAGCAGCGCCGTGGTGAGGGGGAATCAAACCATGCCGGAGGACTGGCAGGAGACACCGCAGGCTCTGATTGGCTGCTCCTCCCCGCTGCACGCTGACCCTGTCTCCGCCTTCAGCTGAGAGCTATCAGTACTGCGGGGGGAGGAGTAACAGTGCGGCTGGGGGAGAAGTGATAGCGCGGCAGGGGGAGAAGTGATAGCACGGCGGAGTGAGAAGGCAGTCCTTTGTTGATTAGCAGGGTGGCAGGGCGGGCACAAACGGGCAGGGCGCATTCTGCCACTCAGAAAAGGGGCAGGGCGCAGCGCCCTGCAAAAGAAGCTTAGCGTAAACACTAATTTTTTCATTTAATTTAAAAAAAACTTCCGGGTCAGTGAAAGAAGTGGCGGTATACCATACCGCCGTATAACGCCCCACTTTGACCACTGCATGTAGTTAGAAATCTTATTGTGTGGAAATTTGTCTGCTGGTGCATTACTTGGCAAGGTTATGTAGAAATATTTTTCATCCATCATTTGCCTTGTTTATAGAATTTTTCTGTTTATGTCTTTTATCTCTGATGCCATGACACAACTGTTAAATTTTGTGGGTTACCTGCGCCACTTGGCTAAAATGTATTTCTGGCCTCTGACCATCTTACTTTTTAAAATATTTTCCACTTTGTCAGTTCTATTATAGATTTTTTATATGCTTTGAAGCTATTCAGGATAAGAAAAAGTTGGTAATATCTTTGCCGTAGAGATCCACCAGCATATATAGTGGCTTAAGACATTTAGTGTTCATGCTGTGTGTTACAAATATTTCCTCAGAAAAATTCTGTTCATATCCTATCCTTTCTGAAATATATCCCTATATTTGGAAATGTGTACATGCTCACCAATGACTAAACATGGCACGCTTTTCTTAGTTCTAAAATAATCGTCCTACGTCATCTTGAAAATTCTCAAAGCGTTAGAGGGACGAACGTCATACGGCAAACACTAAATCATTCTATGGTAAATGTTAGTATAACTGTATATGAAATTCTGTAAAACATCTGTATATCTGTAAGAATTTTCAAATAGTGGCACATACATGTTTCTAAAGTCCCATTGAATCATTCTATAATGACTTTTTAAATTTTTATTGGTCACAAAATGTTGTATACTGCGTTTTTCAAACACGTTTTTTAGGACCTTCTTTAGAAACTCTTTAGCACAATTGGTTTGCAATTTCTTTGGCATACAGTCCTGCTGGAATATTTTTTCAAAAGCATTAGTGACTGTTGTAGCGTTCTTGGCTGTTAGACTGACAGCCCACACTTTTGTACTGAATATACTGATAATAGCAAATATATATTTAAAACCATCATTGTACTATTTGATGTTTATGAGCGAGACCAGATCGCATTGCCATTGATGACTTATAGCGGATACACAAATAACATTCCTTTTATAGTTTTTTTCCGCCAGCTTATGGAACGTATAAGCATCTTGATCTGGAAGCCATTTTTTTAGTTTACGATATTTTAAATTTGCCATTATTAGTCTTAGAATATTTATTAATGCTGCAATAACTGCCAAGGTTTGACACCATGTAATACGTTTTTTTCATCCGGTGTGTATCAAGGTGTGAGTTTTCAAACCGATGTACCATCTACAGTAAGTGTTCATTTTGCACAAAAGCATGGTGGAGTATTAACCAAAGTCTTATCTGGTACAGCACATGTCTTGTAAGAGACATGTGTTAGAGCAGACATGACTAACGAAAAAAATTGATATCAAATTTATATAAATTTTTTATCAAATTTACATAAAACAAATGGGTTTAAAATAGGAAGTGTCAGGGGCTTTGTTATGGGAGGGGTTATGAGCATGTTGGAGGCATGTTGGGAGGCATGGCGTGGGACAAGTACCTGTCACTTTTTTATGGAAAAGTGGGCTCTCTCTACTGATTGGCATGCTGTATATCATTTTTTTATTAGCAGACTCTGCTTGCACATCCTATTCACATACAGATGGAGCCACGTTTAACTTGGCTTCTCTGCTGCGCCTAGGCACACCATGGTTTATTAGCATAAACCCTTCATTTATTGTTCTCAGCTGCAATACAATACAGAGAGAACAATACATCAGGGGATTAAGTCATTACAGCAGGGAATTAAGTCTGACTGCCCTGGCTCAATTAATCCTATTAAAGACTAAAATAAAGATGGCTCCATCTGTAGCAAGCACATATGATGCATTGTCAGCAAAATAGACACCCAATGCTAATGGAGTTGCATGGGACCTGTCAGCTCACTCATGCCAGGCATCTCTCACTGCATGGTTTATTGAGGCAAGATGTGTGATGACATACAGTAGCTGTATATTTCTTTTACAGGTACCATTCCTATGAATATCTTTCCAATGTGAGTCTTCCTACTCATTATTCACTGGGTAAAGGTTGCACCAGTGATCATTTGAGTGTTGTTGAGACATTGAATAATTATTAAGATTATAGCCTAATAATCCTTTTGTTTTTATTTTTTCTCACTCTCTTTCCTCTCCACATCTGTGTTTTATGCTGTGAGTGCCAACTGTTGTGGATCCATATTGTGTTCTTTGTTAACTGACACCTTTTAGTTCCAATGGCTGTTGGCAGCAGTAGAGTGTTTTTACTTTTTTGCTTTTGTAAATCACTATGTACTGAATAAGGAGGCAGATACAGCAGCACTAATAATTCTCTTATGATGGAAATACTGTTTTATTAATGTATTAGGGTGAAAACATTTTTTTTTATTTTATTAAGAGCAATTCATTGTTAATTCATTGTTAATTGGTGTTTAAAAATGTTTTCATTAATGGGCATCATTTTTATTTTATGATGTGGATACCATTTATATAGCTATAAATATAGCTATAAAATAATAAGGTTTTGGATGACAAATCGAAAGTCTATAGGTCAACTTTCAAAAAGTCTATACCATATGGTCTACATGGATTATGTCGACAGGGGAAAAAGTTTAACAGATGCAAAAGGTCAACAGATAAAAGGTCAACATTGCAAAAGGTCAAAAGGTACAAAAGGTCAACAGGTTTAAAAGGTTGACACGACAATGGTCAACACATATAGGGTCAACACAATTTTTTTATTTTTTTGTCAACTTTGTCAACTTTTTCATTATTTACAATCCACGATGACTACTATTGGAAATAGTAACCTTTTCCAATTGCATCAGTAGCAGAGGAAGGCACCTTGACCAAAGTGTGGTGAACAAAGCATCCTGGGAGTGTACACACATTTGTGTTAAATATGGTTAACTAAATAAAATAGCTACACAAAAAAGCTTGTGTTGACCATTTTTTGTGGACCATTTCCTGTCAAACTTTTGAACCTGTTGACCTTTTATACCCATCAACCTTTTTTTCTGTCTACCTATTCCATGCTGACCCTTTAACCATGTCAATCTTTTGACCCTGTTGAACTAATGCATATAAACCATACAGTGTCAACCTATTGAATGATAACCTATTTATTGTCAATCTTTTGAGCCACACCTAAAATAATAAATGTTGCTGCAATAAAAAACATATTTTAAGCACCAATTAATATTTAATATGCAATTTTATTATATATAATTAGTAATATTGCTCTCATAATAGAATTAAACTATAATTTTCCCACTAACATTTTACTAAAATAGTATTTCCCCATTGGAGTATTAGCAGTATTATCTGCCTCTTTATTTAATAAATAATGACTGCCTTCATTCAGGGATGCCATCAAAGGATTCAAGGTAGTACACCTGTAAAAGGCCTAGAGAGGTCTAGGGGCCATGACCAGTTTTATTTTTATTTTCAATTAACAGCCCGTAGCTGCCAATTCATGGGTAGAAGGGGTTGAGGTGTGATACCAAGGCAATCGCTTTGCATTGGAGTGCATGGCTGCTAAATCATGGTCTCCAAAACACATTTACACTAAAAACATATCATCACTTTATACTGCTAAGCAATGAGCTAGTGTGTCAACAATTAATTTAATGCTTGGGCTGGTAATGGGAATTGGAGAACCTCTTAGCTTTATACAGACTAAATATTCAATCAGCCATTCAGCTAAAGGGATGGTAGGAGCCAATGGTGACAACAACACAAGTCACGGTACAGGATATGAACTTTATCAATATACATCCTGATTTTGCGATAATCTTCATACATCAAATGAGATAAGTTGAATTTTGATTGGTTATTGCCTAGTATACTTACAGCTTCATATTAAAGTTTGCAATTTTCTTATTTACTATGCTCCTTGAGCTTTAGTGATACCACTAATTCCTAAAAAATAGTCTGGTTGCCTAGGTATAAATACCCTCCCTGGTTGTTGGCAACCATTTTATGACAGTCCAAATGTCAACATAGCATTTTGGTGCTAGGTTTAGATTTAGGTTAGGTGTAGTGGCACAATATCAACATAATGAACATGTTGACTTTATAACAATGGTTGTATGTCTGTATGTTGTTATGTTAACAATCAGAATATGTCAACATTCTGGTGTCGACATTCTAACTGTCAACATTCAGAATATCAGTATATCGTGCCACACCCAAATAATATTAGTGCTACTAAAGTATTTGGCTATTCTTTCTTGGTGAGAAAGGGTACATTCATGTACAGAATAAACATTTGTGCACAATACATAGTGTATGGTATTGTATTATTATAATAATAATAATAATAATAATAATAATAATAATATTTCTTATTATTATTTTTAAATAACATGATTATAACATGTTCCTACTTTTACTATTCCAAAAGACATTATATTTCCCAGTTATTTTGAAAACCAGGACTTATTCTTAATATAAAAATATGACATATCATCTACTGTAATACAATGTTTAATATACAATATTATAAATATGGGTTCTATATAATACATTTTACATTGTTCCACATTTAAAGCACCTAAATTCATGAAACATACAGTGTTCTGCAGTGGCTACAAAAAAACTATTCAAGAACACATATTGGAATTCTTTAACAGAAAAGTGATGACTAAAAAACATTATAATAGACCTATTTATGAATTGTTGCCCAGGCAACACTTATTTTAGACTGATGACTGTGGAATTTTGCAGCATGTCTGCAACAGCTGTACAATACCACCAACTGAAAATGTAAGATTAAATGCAACTTAACCTAATACAAAATAAAAGTACATGCCTTTTTGTTATGTATGTAATGGTCTTTTGTATCCACTTTTAGTATCAATTCAAACATCTATATTATGAAAAAAGTATTTTTTTTTATATTTCAACCAGAATAATTTAAATACAATGAGCACCCATCCACAAATACATATTTTAGAATACAGGATATTGGGGGTAATTCCAAGTTGATCGCAGCAGGATTTTTGTTAGCAGTTGGGCAAAACCATGTGCACTGCAAGGGAGGCAGATTTAACATGTGCAGAGAGAGTTAGATTTGGGTGGGGTGTGTTCAATCTGCAATCTAAATTGCAGTGTAAAAATAAAGCAGCCAGTATTTACCCTGCACAGAAACAAAATAACCCACCCAAATCTAACTCTCTCTGCACATGTTATATCTGCCTTCCTTGCAGTGCACATGGTTTTGCCCAACTGCTAAAAAAAATCCTGCTGCGATCAACTTGGAATTACCCCCATTGTCACAGACTGAGGTTGTAGTCAGTAGCGGATCTTGCTACGGGCACACAGGATTTTTTCCCGGGGTGCCACTTTCCGTAGGGTGCTGGCGCCATCCGGAGGGTGCTGGCACCATCTGGAGGGCGCCGCGCCATGGCAAGATCCACTACTGTTTGTCAGTGCCCCCCGGTGCTGTGAAGGAAACTAGGCGGGTAGACACTACCCATCTAGTTTCCATTCGTGTAGAGGACCTTTGCTGTGCGGTGCGTGATGACATAATCGCGCACCGCACAGCATTGTGGGACTGGCACATAGACGCTAGGGGTCATAATTGACCTCTAGTGTCTACGCTGTACTATGGGAGAGACCTCATGATGTCTCGCCCATAGATCCGAGGAGAGGAGCCGTGCGGCGGAGGTCAGCAGCGGTCAGGAATCAGGAGCTGGGATAGTAAGTATTAATTATTATTTTATTTTTTTGGTATTTTTTTTAAGCGGCGCTACTCTACAGGTGGCACAAATAGGGGCACAACTCTACAGGGGGCACAATGGGGGCACAACTCTACAGGGGGTGTAACTGACCACGCCCTTGTATGAAGCAATGCCCCTATTTTTGGCTGGGGCACCACAAAGGTTAGACCCGGCCTTACTTTTAGTGAATATGGTCTTGGTTTTAGGTTTCATGAAGTGTCAGTGGGAAGTGACATGAAATTTGCTGGTCGGTTAAAGTTCCTTCTCATATGCATTATGGGGTGCTAAAACTAGTGCTGAGTGTTGGCAGAGACCCAGGCAGGGGTGCAGAGTTTTACCCGTCGGCGGTTTTCACCGAGGCCCCCACAGGGGAGTATGGTCTTTGCAGTGTCTGACGAGCAGGTCATGGCCCCCTGGCTGGGCCACTCAGCACTAGCACTGAAACATGGTTGCATTATTCACTGAAACTCCCGTAGCAGACAGAGTATACCAATCCCCAGCATCCCAAACAAGTCTCAGCCTCCCCTGACAGGGATGCACCTCAGAACCCCCACTAAGCCATTAACCACTGGAAGCCTGCAGCACATTTGGTGCAGCAAATTTGCAGCACATGGAGCAGTGAGTAGTGGGAACACTGTTTATCCCATCCGCGTATTTTTCAAGGTGGACCTCAGACAAACTTGGATGGATTCTCTGCGTAGAATTTAGGAACCACATATGGGGCTTGAATTTCTGAAGCATCAACCCAGGACCTCTCTTCCTGGCCACAGCCCTTCCAGATAGTTAAGTATTTAAGTTGCCTATAATGACCGCGAGAGTACACTATTCTTTTGACTTCAAATTCCATAATGCATTGAGAACTGATCTTTGGGGATTTGGGAAAGACAGTTTGCAATGGATTTATTACCTCCTCAATAGGGAAAGGACCAATGAAAGATGGGGCCAATTTAATAGATAGGACCTGAAGCTTGAGATTTTGAGTGGATAGTCAAACCTGTTCTCCAACTTTGAGGTTCGATCTCGCAGTCTGAAGCTTTGAGGTTTGAGGTTCTCGTCGCAGTCTGAAGCTTTTCCCAAGGCTGCAAGTACATTTTTCCAGATGTTAGAAAATTGTTTCAGAGAAGTGTTCACAGCAGGCAAATATAAGGCTGGTAAGTTGCGGAATTCTGGAACTTAATGATATAAGCCATAAATGATGAAGAATGGAGTTATTCTAGTAGAAGTATGATATGAATTATTGTGCACGATTTCCATCCAGGGAAGTAACTCCAACCAATTATCCTGAGAGGATAAAAGGTATATGCGCAGGAAAGTCTCCAGATTTTGGCTTGCCCTTCCAGTCTGCCCATTTGTTTATGGGTATTAGGCAGTGGAGAATCTAAAATCTACTTGCATTGCAGAGCATAATGCCCTCCAGAATTTGGCCTTGAACTGTACCCCTTGATCAAAGTCATTGTCTTGAGGAACTCCATGAAGTCTCAAATTTTGAGAGATAAACAATTGGGCAAGTGTTGGAGCTGAAGGTAATCCCTTGAGTGGAATAAAATGGGCCATCTTCAAAAAAATGGTCTACAACTACTCAGATGGTGTTGTGCCCACTGGAAGACAGAAATTTGGTAATAAAATCCCGTGGTAAACTCAAGATTTCTAGAGGGGTGTTTCCAAATGCAATCCACATTCTCCCACTTTGCAGAACATGCAATACAGTATTAATATTTAACACTATAGATAGTCTATAGTATAGGCTGTATCAAAAATATTTAAATAACATAAACAAGATAAGTGGAAAGGAAAAGGTTAAATATACTATAAGTAAATACACAAACATAATAGACCTAGTACTGCACATTCTAAGCACACATTCACCCACTTCATGGTAAAGCTCCTGTCTTTTCTTCATGGTAGCTACTCTCTGGTCCAGTACACTGGGGGTAATTCAGACCTGATTGTAGCAGCAAATTTATTAGCAGTTGGGCAAAACCATGTGCACTGCAGGTGTGGCAGATATAACATTTGCAGAGAGAGTTAGATTTGGGTGGGTTGTTTTGTTTCTGTGCAGAGTAAATACTGTCTGCTTTTTTTTACACTTCAATTTAAATTTCAGTTTGAACACACCCCACCCAAATCTACTCACTCTGCACATGTTATATCTGCCCCCCCTGCAGTGAACATGGTTTTTCTCAAGTGCTAACAAATTTGCTGCTGCGATCAGGTCTGAATTACCCCCACTGACTGAGGACTCAGAACTACACACACAGCAAACTTCGTAGAAAAAGCTGCTACCACAGGGCAAGTGCAGCAGCTGTGCTCTGTCCCTTAAACTGCATGATGTAGTGGCAGCTCTAGTAATCATATTATACTGTATGACATTGCTATTGTTATCATAATTTGAGCCACTTGCCAAGAGGAGTGGTGTTTCTGGGCAACCATGAATTTGCCTATGGAATCCAAAGAGATATAGGTCCAGGGTTGCTGGGAGGCCTTCTTGGGGACTTGTGTTAGACACATTTGAGGCAAGAGGTGACAAACTCTATAACATCAGTTTTCATGGATGACCACCAGTATAGCTTCTGGAGAATTTCTAGGATCTCTGACAATCCCTCTTTCTCTTATCTGCCTGATGCTCCTGGTACCCGAAGAGCCACTTTGTTGCAGAGAAATCAGATCATTCAACTCAGATGGAAGATCATTGGAAACCAGGTCCTCATTTAACCAATCTGAAAGACCACTCCAGAATGCTGTGCAGAGTGCATCCTTATTCCACTAGAGCTCAGATGCCAAGGTCTGAAACTGAGGGTAACTGAGCTGTTACCCTGCTGGGGTCGAAAAATCTCTATGGCCTATAGATTGTAAGCTTGCGAGCAGGGCCTTCCTAACTCTGTCTGTCTGTATTTGCCCAGTTTTGTTCTATAATTGTTGTTCTAATTGTAAAGCACAACGAAATATGCTGCGCTATATAAGAAACTGCTAATAATAATAATAATAATAATAATAATAATAAGGCTTTTTCTCACTCATCAAAGATTTTCCTAAAAGTGGCAATGAACTCAGAGTAGTTTGAAAGTAATGGATTGGATCTTTCCCATAAAGGTGACAGTGTAACACCCAATCCAGGGCTTATCCAGAAAGAATAGGGATGATATTTACTGGTTTTGGAAAACTCTACACAAATTTGGGGTTATACTGTAGCAAACTTATTAGGAGAGGAAAGCTGTAACTGAACAGCAGGCATAGCAATTGGAGGTGACACTGGAGCTGGAGACACTTGATCCTGGCTGGGAAGGTAGGAAATCCTACAGTGGTGAATCCACTAAGACACAGAAAAGAGCACATAGATTCTCTATATGAGAGAATAATTGAATATAAAATGTGAAGCTTTGTGTACAAAAAGTTGGAAGTGGATGTACTCTTCACTGTCAAGAGGCAGATAAATTCCCCAAGGTTTATTAATGGAATCGATAGAAGTTCACTAAGAGGACAGTACCAAGGAAGGTTTTTTCCATCTTGAAAGAAAGAGTGACACTCGATCTCCAACAAACTCCATCATTGTGAACCATACTTTGTACAACTAATTGTGTCTTGGCTTTTATGTATGTTTTTTGAATTTTAATAAATGTCTAAAATATAATCGAGATAGTCATTGTATGAAGTATGTAATATAAGGATGTAGCAACTGCAAACATTTTAAAACATCTTAATAGAAAGTAATTGCTGAAATTATTCAGGACAGCACCCTTTTGATTTTATATATGTATATATATATATATATATATATATATAGAAAGGCAGTATAAAGGGGCACTCACCAGAGTATTGCACGTGAAAGCATTAATTTTTAATTCATACTTATCAAGGTGATTTCAAACAAGAGTTCTTTCAACGTTTCGATCCCTCAGGATCATCGTCAGGAAAATACAGCGATAGCAGCATGTACAGAGAGTTGCATCTGTTCATATACACCAGTGTCTAGTAGTCAATGCCTAATAGGTCTCCTAATATACCCACAGCACATGCAAATAAATCAACCTAATTGATCACAGGCATAAAGTAACTGAATACCTGGGAAAGTGTAAAAATGAAGGGGGAGAGGGAATGCACAAGCCTTCTCTACAGCGATGGATCACCAAAAAAAAACCCTCGTGTAATTGGTACTTACCCGGGACAGAAATGGTACCACATTTGTTACTAATGCCTGCTAGCAGGTGTGTTAGCGTGCGTTCCACTTCGTCCAAACAGGACACATCGTGTTTCCTGTGTGACGCACGGGTGATCCCCGCGTCACGGCTCGTGATAGCCGCGTCCGTTCGGGGAACAAGCAGGAAATGCCACTCTGCGTTCCACTGAGCTCATTTGGAACGCACAGGACATCCTGCTGTAATCGCGTCACTTCCGGTTACGGTCTTACAACGTTGCTACACAATGCTTGTAATCAGGGCTCAGTTGTCATAGCTACAGGCAGAGATGGTGTAAACATGTATACCCATCCTGCAGACATTACTACATACCCTGTACGTCCTAAATACATTATTGTTTAGCAATATAGAGCCACCTCCAGGTGACTAAATATAAATGTACCAATATATAAAAAAACGGGATGTTGATCCTATCAATACTTATTAGCCCCTTTTCTAGGTAAAGGATATCATTACTGAATAAATGGCTAATAGTGCTGGGGTCAGTAGGAGACCTAATAGAGGAAGTATATGTAACATTTCAAGTCATGTCAAAAAAATACATATATATCACAGCGTGCATAGCTAATACAAAAAGTGCCTACATACAATATAATACTAAAAATATCTAGAATGACACCTATAAATCATAATCAACATATATATAATCTTAAACATTCCACAAAATGGGTGTCATAGAATAGATTTACATTTAGGCTAAAGTTAAAAATAAGTGCGTTGGCAAAGTATGCTTAGGTTTGAAAAGAATTTAGTAATACTAGAACTAAATAGGATCTTTGGGTCAGCGTAAAAAGACACTAAGGGGGTTGTTTTCATTCAAACCATTGGGCGAAATGGTGCCCAGACGGTAGATCCATCTTGATTCCAATTTTCTAAGGATCAGCACCCTGTCACCACCTCGTGGCAGGGGCGGTACCCAATCTATTATGCGGCATTGTAATGTGGCCAATTGATGTCCAGCAGTGATAAAATGTTGCGCAACAGGCTTATCCGTCATCCCTGTAGACAAAGCCTGTCTGATCGTCATCCTGTGGTTGGCCATCCGTTCCCGAAACATGCAAGATGTCATTCCCACATATGCCAATCCACATGGACAGGTGAGAAGATAAATCACATGGTCCATACTAGTGATGAGCGAGGTTCGGTTTTACTCGGTTTTACTCGGTTTTACTCGGTTCTCAAAACGGCATCTTATTGGCTATCCAAAACACGTGACATCCGTGAGCCAATAAGATGCCGTTTTGAGAACCGAGTAAAACCGAGTAAAACCGAGTAAAACCGAATCCGCTCATCACTAGTCCATACGGCAATGTAGTTTGTAACGTATTCGGATAGGCCTTCCTGTATGAGGATGTGGGAAATTAATTCCAGGGACCATTGAACGGCATGTAGTGCATCCTGTGCATTTAATGCAACCTGGTTTCTGGGTCATCAGCCACGTATTGTCATTCACAGAGGTCGACCTACTGGGGTGCATCAGGAGTTGCTTAAGGTTTCTTCCTCTCCTGTACGCCATCATTGGATTACCAGTGTTAAAGGTGGTTAATGAGGGATCTGTAGAGACAATCGGCCAGTGTTTTTTGATCGTCTTGGCAACATTAGACGATTTCTGATCATATTGTGTCACAAAAATCATACGATCACCTTGTTTCTGTTTCTTTTTGCGTATATTTTTACGTGCTCTGGTGAGGCATCCTTCGATGGTTTTACGGTCATAGCCCCTTTCAAAGAAACGTTGACTCATTTCCACCAGCTGTGTTTCTGCAACAACCGGGTCAGAGTTATTTCTAATGACACGCATAAATTGTGAAATCGGCAAACTGTTCTTTAAATGAGGTGGATGATTGCTTTTAGCGTGTAATATGGTATTTCTGTCCGTGTCTTTACGGTAAAGGGTGGTGCTTAATCTGAGACCATCTCTTTCAATCATCACGTCTAGAAATTGAATCTTGATACGGCTACATTGTCCAGTGAAGCGGACACTACTGTCTAATGAATTAAGTGTACTAAGCATACTATGAAAGTGCTCCTCAGTGCCTCTCCACAAGAGAAAGACATCGTCAATATATCTTTTATAATAAAGAATATTTTCACCAAAATTTGGAATGATATGCTTTGACTCATATTCATGCATAAATACTCCAGCGTAGATTGGGGCCACATTGGACCCCATAGCCGTCCCTGCACATTGGATGTAAAAGGTATTATCATACATAAAATGATTATGTACAAGGATAAGTTCCAATAACTCTAGGATAAATTCTACCGGTGGCCCGATGGGCCCACATGGTCTATGAGTCATCATAAGTTTTCTAACAGCTTCAATCCCCTGTTGGTGTGGAATGATAGTGTACAAGGATGACACATCTAGTGTACACAACAGTGTGTCATCCGGTAGGTCATCTAAAGTCAGGATTTTGTCCAGAAAGTCCCCCGTGTCCCTTAGGTAGCTTGGGATAAACTGGACAAGTCCTTGCAGGAAACTATCTACAAACATGGACAGGGGCTGCAGCAGGGAACCCCTGGCAGAGATGATATCTATCATAGTTTTGTGCACTTTCGGCAGGGTATAAATTACTGGACAGACCGGATGGTCAACCTTAAGAAAACCCACGATCTGTTCAGTAAGCCAACCATAATTGACAGCCCTATCCAGACAACTGTCAACCACCCTCTTAATACGGGGGATGGGATTGCCAGTGCATCTAGTGTATGTGGCCGTGTCAGATAACTGACGTTTAATTTCATGATCATAATCACAAAGGTTTTGAACAACAACCGCCCCGCCCTTATCAGCGGGATGTATAACAATTGATGGATTATCCCTAAGTGATCTCAATGCCTTCCATTGGTCAGGTGACAAATTACTGTGAGTCAGTGTATCTTTGTCATTATCAATGTCCAATTCAACTAATCTCAAAAAAGTGCGTATACTCGCATTGGAGCATTGCGGATCAAACAGGCTCGGCTTGCGTAAAATACTAGCATCATGCTCTACTAGTGAGTTCCCTTGATTATTGCGAAAAAATTCTTTTAGTCTTAGTTTGCGACCAAACTTATATTGGTCTACTGATAGGTTAAAACTATCATGTTTTGATGTAGGGACGAATGACATACCTAAGGAGAGCAGTGACTCTTCACCTGAGGACAATGTATGGGAAGACAAATTGAAGACTAAATTTAATTCCGGCGTCTCCGCCTTCCTCTTCTCTTTATAACTCCCTCGCCTCGGGTGGGGCCTCCTCGTTGTGCCGTGCATACTGTATGGTGATCTAAAAAACCACTTGGTGGACGAGTGGTAGAATTATCAGTCTCAGAAGTAGAGGGCGAGGTGGTAGCTTCAAACCTATCAAAGCCCCTTTGTCTAAAATATCTCTGAGACCTCTGGCGGCGGGTGCCTTGGATATTTCCAGTCAACCAGCGGTATACCTGATGATTGGCATAATCATTGGTGACTGTCTGCAATTTTTTTCTCTTAAAGGCTACTAGCTCGTCCCGAAAAGATTCAACGGAGGTTTTAAGTTTGTCACACCAATTATCAGATTTATCTGCCTTAAACGTGGCTAGGCTAGCTTTATCTAGGACTGAAATTTCCTCACGTACCTTAGCCACCTCAGATCCCACCTCTTCTATTACTAGAAGGATGAGATCCAAGGAGCATTTATTCAGTACGCCGCACCATTTACTGCAAAAGAGAGCACTGGTGCGGCCAATGGTGGGTATATTGGCTACCCGAAAACCACGTGGTATCTTTTTAGTTCTATGATACTCCGATAGAAACTGGCCATGCAAGGTCAGTTCTATCTCTCTCCGTTTCAATCTGAGCAATTTATGATATATATCAATTGTTTTCTCAGTTGGTAATTTTTTAAAATCCAAGTGATCAAAGTAGATCTTGTCCGCATCCTCATCAGTCAAGGACACAAGACCACTCTCAGCTGCTTGTAATAGATTCTCATCAAAGGCAATATTGGTTGATTGAGACATGGACCTGAATATACCAGCAATTTATGATACTTTAATATACTATTTCAAAACACAGACTGGAAATATCTTTACCCAGAATATATCACTAATTCATTGGGTACTGACAAACCAACATAGAATCACAAATTAACCACTATATAGCCTCACAAAGTGACATATAATGTGATGAGGCACCGAGGAGCATATATGCCAACGCACTCATAAATGACAAAAAGAAAAAGCACACAATTAAAAAAGGAGGTATACCCCTTCTAATATTTCAGGGGAAACTTCCACGTAAAAACCACTAGATTGACGGTGATATGTGGACGTCATCCAAGGCAGAAAAAGTGTGGGTGACAGACCTAAAACAATGTCCATATACCGAAGACTTTGTTCAAAATACAGTTCCAGAAGAGGTCGCACTCGCACATAAAGATATATGACATCAACTGGGGTGACTCCCAAGAGGTCCAGAGTGTTAGTCCGGGCATCAACATATAGAAAGGCAGTATAAAGGGGCACTCACCAGAGTATTGCACGTAAAAGCATTAATTTTTAATTCATACTTATCAAGGTGATTTCAAACAAGAGTTTTTTCAACGTTTCGATCCCTCAGGATCATCGTCAGGAAAATACAGCGATATCAGCATGTACAGAGAGTTGCATCTGTTCATATACACCAGTGTCGTGATAGCCGCGTCCGTTCGGGGAACAAGCAGGAAATGCCACTCTGCGTTCCACTGAGCTCATTTGGAACGCACAGGACATCCTGCTGTAATCGCGTCACTTCCGGTTACGGTCTTACAACGTTGCTACACAATGCTTGTAATCAGGGCTCAGTTGTCATAGTTACAGGCAGAGATGGTGTAAACATGTATACCCATCCTGCAGACATTACTACATACCCTGTCACTTTGTGAGGCTATATAGTGGTTAATTTGTGATTCTATGTTGGTTTGTCAGTATCCAATGAATTAGTGATATATTCTGGGTAAAGATATTTCCAGTCTGTGTTTTGAAATAGTATATTAAAGTATCATAAATTGCTGGTATATTCAGGTCCATGTCTCAATCAACCAATATTGCCTTTGATGAGAATCTATTACAAGCAGCTGAGAGTGGTCTTGTGTCCTTGACTGATGAGGATGCGGACAAGATCTACTTTGATCATTTGGATTTTAAAAAATTACCAACTGAGAAAACAATTGATATATATCATAAATTGCTCAGATTGAAACGGAGAGAGATAGAACTGACCTTGCATGGCCAGTTTCTATCGGAGTATCATAGAACTAAAAAGATACCACGTGGTTTTCGGGTAGCCAATATACCCACCATTGGCCGCACCAGTGCTCTCTTTTGCAGTAAATGGTGCGGCGTACTGAATAAATGCTCCTTGGATCTCATCCTTCTAGTAATAGAAGAGGTGGGATCTGAGGTGGCTAAGGTACGTGAGGAAATTTCAGTCCTAGATAAAGCTAGCCTAGCCACGTTTAAGGCAGATAAATCTGATAATTGGTGTGACAAACTTAAAACCTCCGTTGAATCTTTTCGGGATGAGCTAGTAGCCTTTAAGAGAAAAAAATTGCAGACAGTCACCAATGATTATGCCAATCATCAGGTATACCGCTGGTTGACTCGAAATATCCAAGGCACCCGCCGCCAGAGGTCTCAGAGATATTTTAGACAAAGGGGCTTTGATAGGTTTGAAGCTACCACCTCGCCCTCTACTTCTGAGACTGATAATTCTACCACTCGTCCACCAAGTGGTTTTTTAGATCACCATACAGTAGGCACGGCACAACGAGGAGGCCCCACCCGAGGCGAGGGAGTTATAAAGAGAAGAGGAAGGCGGAGACGCCGGAATTAAATTTAGTCTTCAATTTGTCTTCCCATACATTGTCCTCAGGTGAAGAGTCACTGCTCTCCTTAGGTATGTCATTCGTCCCTACATCAAAACATGATAGTTTTAACCTATCAGTAGACCAATATAAGTTTGGTCGCAAACTAAGACTAAAAGAATTTTTTCGCAATAATCAAGGGAACTCACTAGTAGAGCATGATGCTAGTATTTTACGCAAGCCGAGCCTGTTTGATCCGCAATGCTCCAATGCGAGTATACGCACTTTTTTGAGATTAGTTGAATTGGACATTGATAATGACAAAGATACACTGACTCACAGTAATTTGTCACCTGACCAATGGAAGGCATTGAGATCACTTAGGGATAATCCATCAATTGTTATACGTCCCGCTGATAAGGGCGGGGCGGTTGTTGTTCAAAACCTTTGTGATTATGATCATGAAATTAAACGTCAGTTATCTGACACGGCCACATACACTAGATGCACTGGCAATCCCATCCCCCGTATTAAGAGGGTGGTTGACAGTTGTCTGGATAGGGCTGTCAATTATGGTTGGCTTACTGAACAGATCGTGGGTTTTCTTAAGGTTGACCATCCGGTCTGTCCAGTAATTTATACCCTGCCGAAAGTGCACAAAACTATGATAGATATCATCTCTGCCAGGGGTTCCCTGCTGCAGCCCCTGTCCATGTTTGTAGATAGTTTCCTGCAAGGACTTGTCCAGTTTATCCCAAGCTACCTAAGGGACACGGGGGACTTTCTGGACAAAATCCTGACTTTAGATGACCTACCGGATGACACACTGTTGTGTACACTAGATGTGTCATCCTTGTACACTATCATTCCACACCAACAGGGGATTGAAGCTGTTAGAAAACTTATGATGACTCATAGACCATGTGGGCCCATCGGGCCACCGGTAGAATTTATCCTAGAGTTATTGGAACTTATCCTTGTACATAATCATTTTATGTATGATAATACCTTTTACATCCAATGTACAGGGACGGCTATGGGGTCCAATGTGGCCCCAATCTACGCTGGAGTATTTATGCATGAATATGAGTCAAAGCATATCATTCCAAATTTTGGTGAAAATATTCTTTATTATAAAAGATATATTGACGATGTCTTTCTCTTGTGGAGAGGCACTGAGGAGCACTTTCATAGTATGCTTAGTACACTTAATTCATTAGACAGTAGTGTCCGCTTCACTGGACAATGTAGCCGTATCAAGATTCAATTTCTAGACGTGATGATTGAAAGAGATGGTCTCAGATTAAGCACCACCCTTTACCGTAAAGACACGGACAGAAATACCATATTACACGCTAAAAGCAATCATCCACCTCATTTAAAGAACAGTTTGCCGATTTCACAATTTATGCGTGTCATTAGAAATAACTCTGACCCGGTTGTTGCAGAAACACAGCTGGTGGAAATGAGTCAACATTTCTTTGAAAGGGGCTATGACCGTAAAACCATCGAAGGATGCCTCACCAGAGCACGTAAAAATATACGCAAAAAGAAACAGAAACAAGGTGATCGTATGATTTTTGTGACACAATATGATCAGAAATCGTCTAATGTTGCCAAGACGATCAAAAAACACTGGCCGATTGTCTCTACAGATCCCTCATTAACCACCTTTAACACTGGTAATCCAATGATGGCGTACAGGAGAGGAAGAAACCTTAAGCAACTCCTGATGCACCCCAGTAGGTCGACCTCTGTGAATGACAATACGTGGCTGATGACCCAGAAACCAGGTTGCATTAAATGCACAGGATGAACTACATGCCGTTCAATGGTCCCTGGAATTAATTTCCCACATCCTCATACAGGAAGGCCTATCCGAATACGTTACAAACTACATTGCCGTATGGACCATGTGATTTATCTTCTCACCTGTCCATGTGGATTGGCATATGTGGGAATGACATCTTGCATGTTTCGGGAACGGATGGCCAACCACAGGATGATGATCAGACAGGCTTTGTCTACAGGGATGACGGATAAGCCTGTTGCGCAACATTTTATCACTGCTGGACATCAATTGGCCACATTACAATGCCGCATAATAGATTGGGTACCGCCCCTGCCACGAGGTGGTGACAGGGTGCTGATCCTTAGAAAATTGGAATCAAGATGGATCTACCATCTGGGCACCATTTCGCCCAATGGTTTGAATGAAAACAACCCCCTTAGTGTCTTTTTACGCTGACCCAAAGATCCTATTTAGTTCTAGTATTACTAAATTCTTTTCAAACCTAAGCATACTTTGCCAACGCACTTATTTTTAACTTTAGCCTAAATGTAAATCTATTCTATGACACCCACTTTGTGGAATGTTTAAGATTATATATATTTTGATTATGATTTATAGGTGTCATTCTAGATATTTTTAGTATTATATTGTATGTAGGCACTTTTTGCATTAGCTATGCACGCTGTGATATATATGTATTTTTTTGACATGACTTGAAATGTTACATATACTTCCTCTATTAGGTCTCCTACTGACCCCAGCACTATTAGCCATTTATTTAGTAATGATATCCTTTACCTAGAAAAGGGGCTAATAAGTATTGATAGGATCAACATCCCGTTTTTTTATATATTGGTACATTTATATTTAGTCACCTGGAGGTGGCTCTATATTGCTAAACAATAATGTATTTAGGACGTACAGGGTATGTAGTAATGTCTGCAGGATGGGTATACATGTTTACACCATCTCTGCCTGTAGCTATGACAACTGAGCCCTGATTACAAGCATTGTGTAGCAACGTTGTAAGACCGTAACCGGAAGTGACGCGATTACAGCAGGATGTCCTGTGCGTTCCAAATGAGCTCAGTGGAACGCAGAGTGGCATTTCCTGCTTGTTCCCCGAACGGACGCGGCTATCACGAGCCGTGACGCGGGGATCACCCGTGCGTCACACAGGAAACACGATGTGTCCTGTTTGGACGAAGTGGAACGCACGCTAACACACCTGCTAGCAGGCATTAGTAACAAATGTGGTACCATTTCTGTCCCGGGTAAGTACCAATTACACGAGGGTTTTTTTTTGGTGATCCATCGCTGTAGAGAAGGCTTGTGCATTCCCTCTCCCCCTTCATTTTTACACTTTCCCAGGTATTCAGTTACTTTATGCCTGTGATCAATTAGGTTGATTTATTTGCATGTGCTGTGGGTATATTAGGAGACCTATTAGGCATTGACTACTAGACACTGGTGTATATGAACAGATGCAACTCTCTGTACATGCTGCTATCGCTGTATTTTCCTGACGATGATCCTGAGGGATCGAAACGTTGAAAGAACTCTTGTTTGAAATCACCTTGATAAGTATGAATTAAAAATTAATGCTTTTACGTGCAATACTCTGGTGAGTGCCCCTTTATACTGCCTTTCTATATGTTGATGCCCGGACTAACACTCTGGACCTTTTGGGAGTCACCCCAGTTGATGTCATATATCTTTATGTGCGAGTGCGACCTCTTCTGGAACTATATATATATATATATATATATATATATATATACTGTATATATAAATAAACATGTGGGATCCACGTTTAACCATCCCCATACAGGCAAAATATATAAAATCAACCACGTCTTCACCTGTACAACCCAATACGTGGTATGCATGATCATGTGCCAATGTGGACTGAGTTATATGGGACAGACAACTCGCATGTTTAAGGTAAGAATGTACATGCATAAATCCTCTATTACCCAAGCACTTGCTGGAAAAGATTCAGATCAACCAGTCACGAAACATTACAAAGAAGCTGAAAACCAACTATTTGCAATACAAGATCATAGATCATGTGCCGCCATCTTTGCAAGGAGGAGATAGGGCAAAACATTTTTAGCAAATTGAATCAAATGTTTTTTTTTTTTTAGAAATACCATATATATATATATATATATATATATATAAAACACAGAGAATACCCTTGTCTCGCACTTAGAATCAGCAGCACCACAGGAAAAACCCCTGTTAATAAGAACCAAAACATAAAAATACAAACAACAAATTCCAGAGTGTGCTGATATACAGATGTAACTAAATAAGTGAATTATGCCCAGTTCGGAGTTTTTGTTCAGAGGTCTTCTTAATTTTTTTACCTTTTCAGATCACTCTAATAGGGGCCTGTGAACATACCCTCTCAACAAAGAAAGTCACTCAAGGAATTTGAGGGAATCAATTAATATAAGATACCAAACAATTTATTTTTTATATTTCAGAGGTAGTTGACAATGCAAAATTCCTATGCAGCAATTATAAAATTGACTATGAAATCACGTGCACATAATCCAATGCAAGAGATTGATTGACAATTTTGATCACCCTCACCTTAAAAAGGTGTGAGCTCTAGGGTGGAAACTCATACAGTTGGGTGGTGAACGAGAATTTGGTAAACCCTATGCATTTTATCCAAACTGACTTCTTCAGGGGTAGGTATCTTTTATAACAACAGAGCTAGCATGAGCTTGAGTGAGGCCATGAGATCAAATATGGAAAATTATTACTAGCTTTATAAGCCTTAATATATATATTACTGACTCCTCCTTGGCACTGGTAGTAAGACATTTAATTTACATGGATCGGAGGTGACAACCAAATAAAAAAAGGAGGTAAGTAGTCCATAAATAATAAAAATCATTCAGGCTCAATAGTTGAGCTATAGCTGCTCTGTGTAATTCTAGACAGTCACAAAGTAGGATTGGGTTGTAGAAAAAAAGCCTTGGCATCATAGACTTAGTTTCAATTGAACACAACTGAGGGTTCCTAAAGAGAGATCAAACGTGTATGTGCAGCTCACATAGTGGAGGATATACAGTATACTGTATTACTGTATACTGTATATATATATATATATATATATATATATATCTACCTATACTTATATAGTACTAGAAATATCCTGATTGACCTTGCCGAGTGTCTATGTTTTTCATAAGCTGTATCAGTGCCATATATATCATATATCTCTGCTGAGCTGACACTAGGTATGGTAGACAGCTATTAATGAAGTATTAGAAGACCTGCATCCTGCTCTTTACCATTGGTGAAAAGAACATCTGTAGGGGCATCCCTTGTGCTCAAAAAGAAAATGGACGTGGGGAGATAACATCCCAGAGAAGAGCTATTATATTTCATTTTAAGATTGAGTGACTCTTGAAAATTTCCCAGTAGTTAAATATCCCAAGTTATTCCAGAAGGAGTGCGCATCTGCAAAACTGTGTACTTATATATCATTCCTGTTTATCACTTTGGCAAAATCTCACACACCTTTGGCATATATTTTATTATTGTACATGTATTTTTTTTATTTTTGACACTTTTTTTATTTTTGACACTTAATTTACACTTTAAATGTTCCTTTACCCCCTCTCCCCCCTAGGGTGCTGTGGAAATGAGCAGACTCTCATCGTTCTGTATTGTCCCTGGTTACTGCTGCAGTGCTCCACAACCATCTCAGTACATTTCTGTACTTTCAGCACCACCCATAGCAGCAACCGCAGCAGCGCTTTCATAGCAATGGTCCCAGCATGCCTCATGCCTTTCCCAGCATGCATGGTGTGACTCACATCATGCCAGCACAATCAGGGAGATTGTGGGAGGATGAGTCAATTCACAAGATCACTTAGGTATTTCATTCCCTTAGTTAAGGCAAGATCCCCTTATTTAAGGTAAGATTTGCACTGTTTGGACCATGATGAAAAGGCCAATGGGCTTTGAAACGTCGGCTTAAATAAAGCACAGCATTTGCACTTTTATATAAGTCTGGATGAGTGCTGCCTTTTCCTTCCCTTTGGAATACCAGTATATATATATATATATATATATACACACACACACAAATGAGTGCTGCACTCTTGGGGGTTTATTTACTAAAGTCCCGAATTTGTCCGATTTTTGTTTTTCTTCTAAGTGGCAACACGGGTATTTACTAAACACAAATCTCGGCAGTGTTTGGCGTATTCGTAATGGTTTTCACGGTAGAGATCAAAACTACGAGTGAATAGACCATCTGTAAAACGCGGCTATTTGTTCATAGAACATGTATTTGCGGTAGTATTTTTTTGCGATTCGTTAAAAAAAGCAGCAAAAAAAAAGACCTGCTTTTTCATGGCGTGGTTACATGTGTTGCAACTTAAAAATCAATCACACCTGAATTAGGATGCCTATAAAAGGATCTTAGGCCCATTTAAAACAACCTACATTCAGAAATGGCTTCTGGATTATGGTGCAGTGATATTTTGTGTGCTGTGGGATTCCTGAGACTCAGACATCAGGCTGTAAGTATCAGGGCCAAGAAACTGAACATGGTCAGCAGGTTGTACAGGTTCTACGGAGGCTGCACAGGCCTAGTTTTTTTAGGGGGCATTTAAACTTGAAAGCATTGTCCGATGACAGGGTCATACAGATGTTCCATCTAAATCATACCAATATTTTCCATCTGTATGACCTTGTCAAACTTGGCCTAGACCCTGAGACAGCATGCTCTCGCCCTGTCTCAGGCCTGCACAAACTCCTGGCTGTGTTGCACTTTATGGCTACTGGGAGCTTTCAGGCTGTGTCTGGGGATGTCATTGGAATCTCACAGCCCTCCTTTTCCAGAATACTAACAGAGGTGACGTATACATAACAACATGATCTTATTTTTTTTTGGTTTTTATTACTGTCAGTGCCCAGTGATGATGTAATGTAATTTAATGTCAGTACCCTTTTGTTATCAAATATACACACAGGTGTTGGATGTTTTGCAGCCCCACATCGATGCCTCAATCTGCTTCCCTACCCAAGAGTCTCCGTGGCATGCCGGCAGGGTAGCTTTCTATGGGCTTGCTGGCATGCCCAATGTGCTGGGAGCCATAGATTGCACACACATTCAGCTGAGACCACCTAGGGGTCTCTGGTTGCTGGTTACCCTGGGCGCTGCCATGACTCCTTCATCCTCAGTCAGTCATCCCTCTTTGATAAATTTGAGGATGGACAAATGCCAGATGGATGGCTGCTGGGTATGTGATTTGATATGTGTAGGACTTTGTATACTAAGCACAAATACACTGTGTTAGTTATTTGTTGCTGTATCTGAACTTCGAACACGTTACCATAGCTGTCTTTCAGGTGATGGAGGATATGGCTGTTTCTCTTGGCTTCTGACTCCATTGACCCGCCCTGATTCCCCTGCTGAACACAATTACAATAATGCACATAAGTCCACGTGGAATGTGATAGAAAGATGTTTTGGTGTGCTGAAATCTAGGTTTCGGTGTCTAGATAAGTCTGGTGGCCTTTTGTTGTATAGTCCCTTGAAGGTGACCCAAATTGTATTCTGCTGCTGCTTTCTTCATAACATGTGTTTGCAACAACATCTGCCACATTTTGATGAGGATGAGGAGGCTGAAGAAAGCAGTCAGCAAGCAGAGGAGTTAGATACATCTGGCAACACTAGGAGTACAGATGTAGGGAGGCAGGTAAGGCAAGTACTAATAAATCTGCATTTTTAAGGTAAGTATATGTGTATAAATTGTGTTAATTGTCAAAACCTAAAGATAGCTTATTACAACCAAAACATGTTACTTAGTCAGAATGTGTCTGAAACCTTTACACATACAAACATACTCTGGCTTAATGTAATTAAAATGCAGCATGTGTATTGTGTGTTTGTGTTTTCACTAAACATCATATTCTAAGGCACACGTATGAAGTCTGGAGAAGTCATCAAGCAATGTGAAATGGAACGTATTAAACCACTAAATAATCCTCATTGTTATTGAATATGTTATTTACTTTATGAATGTGTGCTATATTTTTATGTTACACTTCGCTAGATTTTCATGATTATCCATGCTGAATACATGTGTCCCTATGTGTGGTGTTCCATGGTATTTAACAGACAAAATGTTTTATTATTACTGATTGATTTGATTCTCCATAAGAATTAGTTTCTTTTTGACAATTCATTTTATTTATAGTTAAAAGGCAATGCAATGGGGTCTAATATGGCCCCGTCGTATGCCAATCTGTATATGTATGATTATGAAAAGGTACATATTATGGCAAATACAACATTTTCATGTTTTGTGGCCATGTATATGTGGTACATAGACAACTTATATTTTTGTGTGGATGGGATCTGAGGATATGCTTAGGGACTTTGTGGATTCCCTCACATCCATACCTGGGTCCATCAGGTTTACTTACATGTTTAGTTCTAGTAAGATACAATTTTTGGATGTATCAATTTCTTGTAATGGTGGGAAGTTTTTAACAACTTTATTCAAGAAACCTACCGAGAAGAACAGTTTACTTTTGGCGTCCACTTTTCACCCCCAATCACTCAAATGGGCACTTCCATTATCTCACTTAATTAGAGCGGTGAGAATAACATCAGATCCATTAGAATTGAAACAATCTTTGGATACTATGGGTTATAATTGCAAGGAAGTGGAGGCTGCTAAAAGGAAATGCCTCAACCTCAAAAGAGAAGGCTTACTAACCCCTCACAAGAAGAACAAAAATCTGGATGATATGATATTTAGCACAATATATTCAATCACATGGGGTGCTTTGAGAGCAGCCATTTTATGACATTGGCATATTATCAGGATGGATTCTACTATTGGTGATGCCTGTGGCAAATCACCACTAGTCTGCTACAAACAGAGTAATAACTTGAAACAACAAATCACAAATCACTTATTAGTGACATTAGCGCAAGAGTTGCTCAGGGCAGAAGTTGGTTACAGGCCAGCAAAGGATGCTTTAAGTGCTTTGACTGTGTCAATTGCTGCTTCATTAAAATTGGTAGCAGCTTTCAACATCCATTAATAAGCAGCTTACATCATCTAAATTTGTTAAATATGTGATTATATGCCCGTACAGACGTCTATATTGTTAGGGGTGCCACCAGGATGGTACTAGGAGGCACTGTTACTCTTGCCCCACAGTCCTTTAGCCTCCTGCAGCCAAAGACACTGCCTATAGCAGCTGCCTTTCCCGAGACGATTAGGTCCGCCCAGTACTCAGATGCCCCCAGGTTTTTATGATAGACAAGGCTGCTGTGGGAGGCTGGGCAAGGCAAGTACGAAACTGGAGTCAGACCGGGACACAAAAGGAAGGACCAGGCACACAGGACAAACAATAATTTCAGCACACTACCGTGTGTGACTGGCACGGGATCACTGCGGCACATGGTACTCACTAGCGCCACAGTACTGGAGACGGGAAACCAAGCACTGGGTACTGGGTCGCAATGGCCGAGGTGATAGCAGTGCAGTCTCTGGTAGTGTCTAAATATAATACATGCAGACAGAAATACAGGACCAGATAGCACGCAATACAGGAACTCACAAATGGACTTGCTGGACCGGAGTGCAGAATAGCACCGGCACAGGCAGACATAAATACAGGACCAGACTGCAAGTGGCACTGGCTACAGACATACAAACAGGCAGGGCTAGAATACTGAAGTGACCGCTAATAGCAACACCAACGGTACATGTATAACATGGTGGAATAGATGCTACGAGTGACACAGAAATACATACTGTGGGACCAGACTGACAAGACATGGGTAATAGCACAGGGTACAAACAAAAGCTCTAGTTGAGCAAATACAGACTGAAGTACTCTGGATTGTGCAGAGAATCAGGTACATAAACAGAAGCAGAGATAGTGTAGACTGGAGCACCCAGGATCAGGCACTTGCAGAGAAACAGCAGGCTCAGAGCATGACAGGATTGCACAAACTGTTCAGGGTTCATCAGGGTTTGTCAAGATAGACTGAGAAGATCAGGGTTGTACAGAATCAGGATAAGGACTAAGTATAACCAGCAGCTAGGTCATAAGAAGGCTGGGCAATAAAAGACACAATATCCAATCAGAACAGCCAAAAAGGACAAGCCCCCTTAATGAGGAGAGTCACTGCAGGTGAGCAGCCTGACACACAAGGCCTAGTGCTAATGGCTTAATTATGCAGCAGCTGGACTGCACACAGAAGACATAGGAGTCAGGCTGCAATTACAAAGACCCACCAGAGGTGACTTGTAACATATATGTAAGCAAAATAGTCCATATACTCAAAGAAAGAATCGGTATGCATTGATTATTGATCAATAAAGCATTGATGAGAGTGGAAAACTGCACACCAGCTGTTGCTAAGCACTTTGTTACCGCAGGACATACAGTGTGAGATTTTTGTTTCATGCCCATTGATCATATTCCACCACTTAGGAGAGGTGGGGATAGACATAAACTGCTGCTTAAACATGAATGTCAGTGGATTTATGATTTCAAATCTATGGCCCCTATGGGTCTGAATGAAGAATTCAATTTATCAATATTTCTGTAGATATACAATAGGACCCAGGCATTGTTTATACGGGTGGTATTCATGTGGCCGATGGTCGAGAGACCGACGGTCACATGACCTCCTCCAGCTTCCTGACCGCCACTATCCCGATGGTTGGCATGCCGACCAACAGGGACTATTTCCACTCGTGGGTGTCCACGACACCCATAGAGTGGGAATAGAACCCGTGGCGACCGTAGGTCGCCACCGACCCGCAGCGTGGCGAGCGCAGCGAGCCCGCAAGGGGCTTTCTGCACTCGCCTCTCCCTGCCGGGATCCCGGCGTCGGTATGCTGCCGGGATCCCGGCGTCGGTAAGCTGACCGGCGGTCAGGAGACCGCCGGTCAGCCATACTACAACCGTTTATACAAAGCATTTAGGTCCTTCCTAACATTTGGATCTAATATATGTATGTTTTTCTTCACATTCTTAAATTTGTTTTTAAATTTTTTGGTTACTGTGTATATTTATTTGAATATATGATATTGTTATTTCTTATTAACGCAAGTCCGACTGAGATAGGTGTAAGTCATTAGTATAATAGCCACTTAAGTATGTTAGAGGTGCTGTACAATATTCAAAGTATGACACAGTCTGTATAGTTTATGTTTTGCCATGACTACCGTGGCTATCTCTAGTCTACTTCAGTCACTCAGGAACCTTCTTTATGTCCCTGCAGAGTTTCCCAGCATGTTGGTTCCGGCTGGTGACATCATCGTGGAGGCGCCGGCGCTACAGTGGAAGACGCAGCTGGTGATGGCGGTGAGCACTTGGACACTGAGGGGTGGAGAATTACAATCATGCCACAGGTAAAACACCTATTTTCCCTCTATTTAAATGCTTTAGGGGCCATTAGCAATGTACACCTTTGAGAAAGGTGTGCCAGCACCGAAATGGCTGTATGGGACAAGGAGGAATGTCTTCTTAGCATAAATATGATAACATATGCTGCTACCAGGATGATGTAATTTATACTCACTGGCTTGAGCATTTTACAGAGTACTTTATGATGATGGATTAAAATACTAATGATTGTTTAACTTCTTTGGTTGTGCCGGTCTTTCCCGTTACCACAAGCTATTTTGCAAATGAGGATGGAGCAGTATATTTGAATTATTACTGGACCTGGATCTTTCTACTATTGTGTGCAATTCTTGGAATATATATTTTATATATATATATATATATATAGAGAGAGAGAGGGATGGGGGCACCAGCGACCAACGGTGTCAAAATACGTCTAAAAATATTCTAAAAGAAGTGGCTGGATACGTTCAGATTAAAAAGTAAAATTACATTTATTTATAATAAGGGTTAAGATATCAAAAAAGTTGTAGAATAGAAGTAAAAATGACATAAAAAGAGAACTGGAGAAAAAATAAAAATATATATATATATATAAAAATATATACAAACATATAAATACCGAGTATCAAAATCTAATATGATAAAAGAATGATGCTTATCTTTAAAAAATGGAGGGTCAGTTAGAGGCACACCCAACGCGTTTTGTCCGTTCAGACTTCTTCAAGGGGTTAGGTACTACTGAACAAGGAGCTTATTTATAGCTAGTACAAGTGTTGATTGGTAATTGTGACATCACTTCCTGTTGGAACTATCAATTGTATTTGCATTCACAAATCTACGTTTTAATACATTAGTCCGAAGGAGTTTGCAGTTAAGGGTCCATATATAGTTTTTGCGGTAAAAAACGAGTCCTATAAATGATGTTTTTAGGGCTTAGGAGTTCCAGGACGCATTCCGCGTCACTTCCGCCCCATTTCCGGCGTCCGTCTCATTGATGTGCGCATGCGCGTCATGCCGCACTTCCGGTATCAGCGTCCGGCTGTATGCGTGGTGTTTTCCCCATTTCCGTCCGTGCAAACTGCTGACAGGCGCCACACTTCCTGTTAGGACGGGAACAGACTGCTCCCTTGGCTTCATTGGTTTAGGGAAGCTGTCAATCATGCGGCGGCCATCTTAATGGAGTTCTTAAGATTGCAGACGTAAAATGTAGGTTCAGATAATAAAAACGTCGTCTCCATGGAAACCGATAAAATGAGATGTTAAAAAAAACACATGTTAGAACACCATAGATATTCAGATTTAGTAAGTTACAATAAGGAGGTTGATAATGTTATTATGTATGAATAGTATACATATAATATTAGGGGATTAATAAATAAATATATATATTACTTATAAGACAGGTTAGCATTCATTTAGGCAGAGATATTATGTACTATCCCTTGTCCGACTGCCTGTTGTATATAAAAGGGGTAGAATAATAAATAGAATTCATTACTAGAACACATGGTAGCAAGAGGTTTTGTTATATATATATATAGTGAGGTGCCATAAACATATAAGCGGAGTAGTTTCCAGTAATTACGGCTTGTATATCGTTGCCCATTCCAAAGTGTTTAAGGGAATGATAAATATTCTCAGTGCAGTGAGTATAGATATGATATATTTAATAAATATAATAATTATAATAAATATTATAGTACAAGGTGCCTATAAGGAGATACTATTAAATGGTCCATTGAGATTAAAGGTGCATATAGTAAGTTATTATAGTCTAGTGTGCATGTGTATATACGCACCCCCACATAAATATATCTATACGTGCACACATATGCACATGCACATACAAGTGCACATAAGTCCATGTAGTAAGGTGGATTACTATAAAAGGTCTGCCATATTTGACTATATGTGTTGTGTATGTTACTAGTGCACGTGTTTATGACAGACAGTGATTACTAAATAATAGTGATAATATAGACGAGATATATTGTGAACTAGTGGACCGCTGGTGTGTCAATATTCAGGAATCTGCTTGTGGTCCACCATGGCCCACCATGTACAGTACCCAATCTTCGCAAATGGTGACCCATTTGGTACTGGTTGGGCCCTACACTGCTTAGCTTCCAAGATCGGCCGAGATTGGGCGTTCACCAGTGTGGTATGACTGTATCTTGTGGTGAAGTGACTCAGAGACACAGTAATCCTTTTTATTAAAAGTATTGACATACTATACAAGACATAGTGTTTTTACAATTAGGGTACTAAAAAAGTGCAGAGTGCTTAAATAATGAAATGGGAGATTAAAAACCAGATTGATCGATCAGGAACTTCTTTCATAGGAACGGTGCGATTTCGTATCCTTCGTTGAAACCCATAGGATGCGTAGTTTTCAGATGGAATATCCAATACATTTCCCTCTGGGACAGTTTCTTCGCTAGGTCACCGCCTGTAAATGTATTGGATATTCCATCTGAAAACTACGCATCCTATGGGTTTCAACGAAGGATACGAAATCGCACCGTTCCTATGAAAGAAGTTCCTGATCGATCAATCTGGTTTTTAATCTCCCATTTCATTATTTAAGCACTCTGCACTTTTTTAGTACCCTAATTGTAAAAACACTATGTCTTGTATAGTATGTCAATACTTTTAATAAAAAGGATTACTGTGTCTCTGAGTCACTTCACCACAAGATACAGTCATACCACACTGGTGAACGCCCAATCTCGGCCGATCTTGGAAGCTAAGCAGTGTAGGGCCCAACCAGTACCAAATGGGGCACCATTTGCGAAGATTGGGTACTGTACATGGTGGGCCATGGTGGACCACAAGCAGATTCCTGAATATTGACACACCAGCGGTCCACTAGTTCACAATATATCTCGTCTATATTATCACTATTATTTAGTAATCACTGTCTGTCATAAACACGTGCACTAGTAACATACACAACACATATAGTCAAATATGGCAGACCTTTTATAGTAATCCACCTTACTACATGGACTTATGTGCACTTGTATGTGCATGTGCATATGTGTGCACGTATAGATATATTTATGTGGGGGTGCGTATATACACATGCACACTAGACTATAATAACTTACTATATGCACCTTTAATCTCAATGGACCATTTAATAGTATCTCCTTATAGGCACCTTGTACTATAATATTTATTATAATTATTATATTTATTAAATATATCATATCTATACTCACTGCACTGAGAATATTTATCATTCCCTTAAACACTTTGGAATGGGCAACGATATACAAGCCGTAATTACTGGAAACTACTCCGCTTATATGTTTATGGCACCTCACTATATATATATATAACAAAACCTCTTGCTACCATGTGTTCTAGTAATGAATTCTATTTATTATTCTACCCCTTTTATATACAACAGGCAGTCGGACAAGGGATAGTACATAATATCTCTGCCTAAATGAATGCTAACCTGTCTTATAAGTAATATATATATTTATTTATTAATCCCCTAATATTATATGTATACTATTCATACCTAATAACATTATCAACCTCCTTATTGTAACTTACTAAATCTGAATCTCTATGGTGTTCTAACATGTGTTTTTTTTAACATCTCATTTTATCGGTTTCCATGGAGACGACGTTTTTATTATCTGAACCTACATTTTACGTCTGCAATCTTAAGAACTCCATTAAGATGGCCGCCGCATGATTGACAGCTTCCCTAAACCAATGAAGCCAAGGGAGCAGTCTGTTCCCGTCCTAACAGGAAGTGTGGCGCCTGTCAGCAGTTTGCACGGACGGAAATGGGGAAAACACCACGCATACAGCCGGACGCTGATACCGGAAGTGCGGCATGACGCGCATGCGCACATCAATGAGACGGACGCCGGAAACGGGGCGGAAGTGACGCGGAATGCGTCCTGGAACTCCTAAGCCCTAAAAACATCATTTATAGGACTCGTTTTTTACCGCAAAAACTATATATGGACCCTTAACTGCAAACTCCTTAGGACTAATGTATTAAAACGTAGATTTGTGAATGCAAATACAATTGATAGTTCCAACAGGAAGTGATGTCACAATTACCAATCAACACTTGTACTAACTATAAATAAGCTCCTTGTTCAGTAGTACCTAACCTCTTGAAGAAGTCTGAACGGACGAAACGCGTTGGGTGTGCCTCTAACTGACCCTCCATTTTTTAAAGATAAGCATCATTCTTTTATCATATTAGATTTTGATACTCGGTATTTATATGTTTGTATTTTTTTATATATATATATTTTTATTTTTTCTTCAGTTCTCTTTTTATGTCATTTTTACTTCTATTCTACAACTTTTTTGATATCTTAACCCTTATTATAAATAAATGTAATTTTACTTTTTAATCTGAACGTATCCAGCCACTTCTTTTAGAATATTTTTAGACGTATTTTGACACCGTTGGTCGCTGGTGCCCCCATCCCCCTCTCTATATCCCTAAATCCAAGGCAGCTTATCACTGCCTGAATTTACTTGGGGGCTAGCTGACACCTTATATTCTTTAAGGAGTGTCCACTATTGAATATATATTTTTACTTACTTTGTTCACATACACCTGTGGCGCCATACTACCACTATTCCATATATATATATATATATATATATATATATACAAACAGAGAACCCAGCACTCACCAAAGTAAACTCACTTATCCTCAACAATTCAATAAATAAATGATGGGGGTTTAGTTGGTGGATTGGCCAATGCACGGAAGCCTGCACACCGATTTTCAAGGCACCCCACCCTCACGCAGGTCCCACACTATCACAGAGTCTTAAAACCTGACTACTTCACTGCTGCATCATCTGCCTGCTAGATGCAATGTGTACCTGCCACAGACTCCATGGCTTTTAAAGGCACACTAGTCACCTATTGCACTGGCTCAAAGATGATTGCTAAAGAACAGCTAAAAACAGGTTCAGGATAATAAAGTCCACACAGGGGTGCATGAGAAAGCTAGTGGCCACGGTTAATAAGAGCTAACCATAGATTAACCCCTTCATATACACAAAGAGGAAAAACCACAGCACTCACCACACCAGAAGCGGGGCACAGCTATGCACTTACCACTCACAGGGTGGGGTGCATGTAACACTGCACTCTCCACCACAGAAGCGGGGTACACAGCTGTACTTACCACTCACAGGGTGGGGTGCATGTAGCCCATGACCACATCGCTCTAATAAATACAAACAGAGAACCCAGCACTCACCAAAGTAAACTCACTTATCCTCAACAATTCAATAAATAAATGATGGGGGTTTAGTTGGTGGATTGGCCAATGCACGGAAGCCTGCACACCGATTTTCAAGGCACCCCACCCTCACGCAGGTCCCACACTATCACAGAGTATTAAAACCTGACTACTTCACTGCTGCATCATCTGCCTGCTAGATGCAATGTGTACCTGCCACAGATTCCATGGCTTTTAAAGGCACACTAGTCACCTATTGCACTGGCTCAAAGATGATTGCTAAAGAACAGCTGAGACAGGTTCAGGATAATAAAGTCCACACAGGGGTGCATGAGAAAGCTAGTGGCCACGGTTAATAAGAGCTAACCATAGATTAACCCCTTCATATACACACAGAGGAAAAACCACAGCACTCACCACACCAGAAGCGGGGCACAGCTATGCACTTACCACTCACAGGGTGGGGTGCATGTAACACTGCACTCTCCACCACAGAAGCGGGGTACACAGCTGTACTTACCACTCACAGGGTGGGGTGCATGTAGCCCATGACCACATCGCTCTAATAAATACAAACAGAGAACCCAGCACTCACCAAAGTAAACTCACTTATCCTCAACAATTCAATAAATAAATGATGGGGGTTTAGTTGGTGGATTGGCCAATGCACGGAAGCCTGCACACCGATTTTCAAGGCACCCCACCCTCACGCAGGTCCCACACTATCACAGAGTTTTAAAACCTGACTACTTCACTGCTGCATCATCTGCCTGCTAGATGCAATGTGTACCTGCCACAGACTCCATGGCTTTTAAAGGCACACTAGTCACCTATTGCACTGGCTCAAAGATGATTGCTAAAGAACAGCTGAGACAGGTTCAGGATAATAAAGTCCACACAGGGGTGCATGAGAAAGCTAGTGGCCATGGTTAATAAGAGCTAACCATAGATTAACCCCTTCATATACACACAGAGGAAAAACCACAGCACTCACCACACCAGAAGCGGGGCACAGCTATGCACTTACCACTCACAGGGTGGGGTGCATGTAACACTGCACTCTCCACCACAGAAGCGGGGTACACAGCTGTACTTACCACTCACAGGGTGGGGTGCATGTAGCCCATGACCACATCGCTCTAATAAATACAAACAGAGAACCCAGCACTCACCAAAGTAAACTCACTTATCCTCAACAATTCAATAAATAAATGATGGGGGTTTAGTTGGTGGATTGGCCAATGCACGGAAGCCTGCACACCGATTTTCAAGGCACCCCACCCTCACGCAGGTCCCACACTATCACAGAGTCTTAAAACCTGACTACTTCACTGCTGCATCATCTGCCTGCTAGATGCAATGTGTACCTGCCACAGACTCCATGGCTTTTAAAGGCACACTAGTCACCTATTGCACTGGCTCAAAGATGATTGCTAAAGAACAGCTGAGACAGGTTCAGGATAATAAAGTCCACACAGGGGTGCATGAGAAAGCTAGTGGCCACGGTTAATAAGAGCTAACCATAGACTAACCCCTTCATATACACACAGAGGAAAAACCACAGCACTCACCACACCAGAAGCGGGGCACAGCTATGCACTTACCACTCACAGGGTGGGGTGCATGTAACACTGCACTCTCCACCACAGAAGCGGGGTACACAGCTGTACTTACCACTCACAGGGTGGGGTGCATGTAGCCCATGACCACATCGCTCTAATAAATATAAACAGAGAACCCAGCACTCACCAAAGTAAACTCACTTATCCTCAACAATTCAATAAATAAATGATGGGGGTTTAGTTGGTGGATTGGCCAATGCACGGAAGCCTGCACACCGATTTTCAAGGCACCCCACCCTCACACAGGTCCCACACAATCACAGAGTCTTAAAACCTGACTACTTCACTGCTGCATCATCTGCCTGCTAGATGCAATGTGTACCTGCCACAGACTCCATGGCTTTTAAAGGCACACTAGTCACCTATTGCACTGGCTCAAAGATGATTGCTAAAGAACAGCTGAGACAGGTTCAGGATAATAAAGTCCACACAGGGGTGCATGAGAAAGCTAGTGGCCACGGTTAATAAGAGCTAACCATAGATTAACCCCTTCATATACACACAGAGGAAAAACCACAGCACTCACCACACCAGAAGCGGGGCACAGCTATGCACTTACCACTCACAGGGTGGGGTGCATGTAACACTGCACTCTCCACCACAGAAGCGGGGTACACAGCTGTACTTACCACTCACAGGGTGGGGTGCATGTAGCCCATGACCACATCGCTCTAATAAAAACAAACAGAGAACCCAGCACTCACCAAAGTAAACTCACTTATCCTCAACAATTTAATAAATAAATGATGGGGGTTTAGTTGGTGGATTGGCCAATGCACGGAAGCCTGCACACCGATTTTCAAGGCACCCCACCCTCACGCAGGTCCCACACAATCACAGAGTCTTAAAACCTGACTACTTCACTGCTGCATCATCTGCCTGCTAGATGCAATGTTTACCTGCCACAGACTCCATGGCTTTTAAAGGCACACTAGTCACCTATTGCACTGGCTCAAAGATGATGTGTGTATATGAAGGGGTTAATCTATGGTTAGCTCTTATTAACCGTGGCCACTAGCTTTCTCATGCACCCCTGTGTGGACTTTATTATCCTGAACCTGTCTCAGCTGTTCTTTAGCAATCATCTTTGAGCCAGTGCAATAGGTGACTAGTGTGCCTTTAAAAGCCATGGAGTCTGTGGCAGGTAAACATTGCATCTAGCAGGCAGATGATGCAGCAGTGAAGTAGTCAGGTTTTAAGACTCTGTGATTGTGTGGGACCTGCGTGAGGGTGGGGTGCCTTGAAAATCGGTGTGCAGGCTTCCGTGCATTGGCCAATCCACCAACTAAACCCCCATCATTTATTTATTGAATTGTTGAGGATAAGTGAGTTTACTTTGGTGAGTGCTGGGTTCTCTGTTTGTATTTATTAGAGCGATGTGGTCATGGGCTACATGCACCCCACCCTGTGAGTGGTAAGTACAGCTGTGTACCCCGCTTCTGTGGTGGAGAGTGCAGTGTTACATGCACCCCACCCTGTGAGTGGTAAGTGCATAGCTGTGCCCCGCTTCTGGTGATGTGAGTGCTGTGGTTTTTCCTCTGTGTGTATATGAAGGGGTTAATCTATGGTTAGCTCTTATTAACCGTGGCCACTAGCTTTCTCAAGCACCCATGTGTGGACTTTATTATCCTGAACCTGTCTCAGCTGTTCTTTAGCAATCATCTTTGAGCCAGTGCAATAGGTGACTAGTGTGCCTTTAAAAGCCATGGAGTCTGTGGCAGGTACACATTGCATCTAGAAGGCAGATGATGCAGCAGTGAAGTAGTCAGGTTTTAAGACTCTGTGATAGTGTGGGACCTGCGTGAGGGTGGGGTGCCTTGAAAATCGGTGTGCAGGCTTCCGTGCATTGGCCAATCCACCAACTAAACCCCCATCATTTATTTATTGAATTGTTGAGGATAAGTGAGTTTACTTTGGTGAGTGCTGGGTTCTCTGTTTGTATTTATTAGAGCGATGTGGTCATGGGCTACATGCACCCCACCCTGTGAGTGGTAAGTACAGCTGTGTACCCCGCTTCTGTGGTGGAGAGTGCAGTGTTACATGCACCCCACCCTGTGAGTGGTAAGTGCATAGCTATGCCCCGCTTCTGGTGTGGTGAGTGCTGTGGTTTTTCCTCTGTGTGTATATGAAGGGGTTAATCTATGGTTAGCTCTTATTAACCATGGCCACTAGCTTTCTCATGCACCCCTGTGTGGACTTTATTATCCTGAACCTGTCTCAGCTGTTCTTTAGCAATCATCTTTGAGCCAGTGCAATAGGTGACTAGTGTGCCTTTAAAAGCCATGGAGTCTGTGGCAGGTACACATTGCATCTAGCAGGCAGATGATGCAGCAGTGAAGTAGTCAGGTTTTAAGACTCTGTGATTGTGTGGGACCTGCGTGAGGGTGGGGTGCCTTGAAAATCGGTGTGCAGGCTTCCGTGCATTGGCCAATCCACCAACTAAACCCCCATCATTTATTTATTGAATTGTTGAGGATAAGTGAGTTTACTTTGGTGAGTGCTGGGTTCTCTGTTTGTATTTATTAGAGCGATGTGGTCATGGGCTACATGCACCCCACCCTGTGAGTGGTAAGTACAGCTGTGTACCCCGCTTCTGTGGTGGAGAGTGCAGTGTTACATGCACCCCACCCTGTGAGTGGTAAGTGCATAGCTGTGCCCCGCTTCTGGTGTGGTGAGTGCTGTGGTTTTTCCTCTGTGTGTATATATATATATATATATATATATAGTGGGGCAAAAAAGTATTTGTACAGCCACCGATTGTGCAAGTTGACCAACTTAAAAAGATGAGAGAGGTCTGTAATTTCCATCATAGGTACACTTCAACTGTGAGAGACAGAATCTGAAAAAAAAACAAACAAACAGGAAATCACATTGTATGATTTTTAAACAATTTACTTGTATATTCTTGTGGAAAATAAATATTTGGACACCTACCAAGCAGCAAGATTTCTGGCTCTCACAGACCTGTTACTTCTTCTTTAAGAAGCTCTTCTATCCTCCACTCATTACCTGTATTAATGGCACCTGTTTGAACTGGTTATCTGTATAAAAGACACCTGTCTACACCCTCAAACAGTCAGACTGCTACCTCTCCACCATGGCCAAGACCAGAGAGCTGTCTAAGGACACCAGGGACAAAATTGTAGAGCTGCACAAGGCTGGGATGAGCTACTCGACAATAGGCAAGCAGCTTGGTGAGAACAGATCAACTGAAGGAGCAATTATAAAAAAAATGGAAGAAATACAAGATTACTGAAAATCTCCCTCAACCTGGGGCTCCATGCAAGATTTCACCTCGTAGGGTATCAATGATCTTGAGAACAGTGAGGAATCAGCCCAGAACTACATGGGGGGACCTGGTCAATGACCTCAAGAGAGCTGGGATGACAGTAACAAAGGTTACCTTTAGTAACACACTACGTCGTCATGGATTGAAATCCTGTAGTGCCCGACAGGTCCCCTTGCTTAAGCCAGCACATGTCCAGGCCCGTCTAAAGTTTGCCAGTGACCATCTGGATGATCCAGAGGAGGATTGGGAGAATGTAATGTGGTCAGATGAGAGCAAAATCAAACTTTTTGGTATAAACGCCACTCACCGTGTTTGGATGGAGAAGAATGATGAATGGCATCCCAAGAACACCATACCCACTGTGAAGCATGGGGGTGGAAACATCATGCTTTTGGGCTGCTTTTCTGCAAAGGGGACAGGATGACTGATCCGTATTAAGGAGAGGATGAATGGGGCCATGTATTGTGAGATTTTGGGCAAAAACCTCCTTCCCTCAGTAAGAGCATTGAAGATGGAACGGGGCTGGGTCTTCCTGCATGACAATGACCCCAAACACACTGCCCAGGCAACTAAGTAGTGTCTCTGTAAGAAGCATTTCAAGGTCCTGGAGTGGCCTAGCCAGTCTCCAGACCTCAACCCAATAGAAAATCTGTGCAGGGAGTTGAAAGTCCGTGTTGCCCGACGACAGCCCCAAAACATGACAGATCTAGAGAAGATCTGCATGGGAGAGTGGGCCAAAATACCTACTACAGTGTATGCAAACCTGGTCAAGAACTACAGGAAACGTTTGACCTCTGTAATTGCCAACCGAGGTTATATTACAAAGTATTGAGTTAAACTTTTTGAATGTCCAAATATTTATTTTCCACAAGAATATACAAATAAATTGTTTAAAAATCATACAATGTGATTTCCTAGTTATTTTTCAGATTCTGTCTCTCACAGTTGAAGTGTACCTATGATGGAAATTACAGACCTCTCTCATCTTTTTAGGTGGGTCAACTTGCAGCCGGTGGCTGTCCAAATACTTTTTTGCCCCACTGTATGTACATATATATATATATATATATATATATATATATATATATATATAAAACCTATGCTTTAAGTAGCCTAGTGGTCCTGCCAATATATTGGCCCTCATTCCGAGTTAATCGCTCGGTATTTTTCATCGCATCGCAGTGAAATTCCGCTTAGTACGCATGCGCAATATTCGCACTGCGACTGCGCCAAGTAATTTTACAATGGAGATAGTATTTTTACTCACGGCTTTTTCATCGCTCCGGCGATCGTAATGTGATTGACAGGAAATGGGTGTTACTGGGCGGAAACAGGCCGTTTTATGGGCGTGCGGGAAGAAACGCTACCGTTTCCGGAAAAAACGCAGGAGTGGCCGGGGAAACGGGGGAGTGTCTGGGCGAACGCTGGGTGTGTTTGTGACGTCAAAACAGGAACGACAAGCACTGAACTGATCGCACAGGCAGAGTAAGTCTGAAGCTACTCTGAAACTGCTAAGTAGTTAGTAATCGCTATATTGCGAATACATCGGTCGCAATTTTAAGAAGCTAAGATTCACTCCCAGTAGGCGGCGGCTTAGCGTGTGTAACTCTGCTAAAATCGCCTTGCGAGCGATCAACTCGGAATGAGGGCCATTGTTTCCACAGCAGCATCTCATTCCATACATTACCACAAATGCATCACATCTGATACAGTATATTCCTGAATTCTGTGGTTTTGTTGTACCTTTCTGTGTTTTCAAAAAATCCTGTGACAAATTTGCAAGTTCTGCACTTACTACAACTATTTGAGTCCTTCATTCGGGATATATTTTTTATGTTAAATAAATAAAATATTTGATCATTTTTGTCTAGAATCAATCGCCCATCTCCAACTAACAGACATTTTTGGTCTTTGTGTGTCGTTTAATTCATGTGTTTTTTAACAATATGATCTAATTTTTTTGAAAAATGTCTCTAATAGTGTCCCACTCTTGCTAAAAACTCCCTTTGTTGTTCCTTTTTATTCTATGCACATTTTTAGAATAGTAAAGAGAAAGTTTTACCTCTTCTTTTAAATATTTCTTTATCAAGAGATAGCTATTTAGTCTCTAGCTAATCTGTTCACTGATTAAAGCTAAACATGTGCAGTTGTATTTTTAGCTATAGTATATACATAAATACCTCTTCAAGCTCCTGCGACATGTAACACACAAGGAAGCTGCACCTGAAGCTCACTGAAAGCACCATGAGATCCCAGTCAGGTGTCAATCCCACAAAATGTGACAAGCAACCTCCAATTGGCAACACAGGTTAGAATCTGTTACAGATTTTCACTTCCTATAGGGGTGCAGCACATGGGCACCATGTGTTTATATGCAGCCTATGATGGGGCTAATAGAAGGATGACTGACACAAAGCAAGCTCAGGTCATGTGAGCAATGTCAGTCATATGACTGTGGATTATGCCCACAATATACACAATATATCATTGTACATTGAGAGTAAATTAGCATAAGTGGTTGCGCAAGCTGCTCCCATACCCATGCCTCTGGTTTTTATATAATATTGGGGTTACTATTGTGGCAATAATCAGGCCACTATAGCTCTTCATAGAAACATAGAATTTAATGGCAGATAAGTACTACTTGGCCCATGTAGTCTGCCTCCCCGCCGGAGTGGGCAGGAGTGATAACTCCCCCCCCACAGTGCATCAGACTAGTGCTGATGCGCTGTCTCACATGAGTAGCCCAGACCTCAGCAGCTGCCACATATGTACACATATTTGCCAATATGTAACAAAACAATAAACAGCAAAGGTGCATTTTTTTTATACATTTGGATGATTTTCAATCACCTTACAATAGCAGGATGATGGCAAAATCAATAGATGTGTGCAGATACCATAGGGAAAAGTGATCTTCCTGTATGTTTTCTGCTTTCATACTGTACATACTGGGGCTCATTGTAAGTGTCAAATCGCGCTGGTTATAATAACACAACCTCTTCATCCATCACCCCATTGTTCAATTATCACATTTTGCCTTGATCCATTTTAAAAAATGTATTCAACCACTGAAATTCCTCTTGAATACTATTATGCTGGTAAACGAGAACTAATCATCACATAATCATGCATCTGTTCAACATGTTTCCTGAATATAGCAAGAATTGTCAATCAAAATTATTAATATTGATTTTATCAGAATTCATTCCTTATATATTCAATTATCCTATTATATTGTTATTTATAATTTTATGGAGTTCAAAAATAATTGTTAAAAACAGTTCTCACTTTGCAATTGTTTATCAGTTTCATCTCTTTTTTGCTTTTCATACAGTATGTCTCAATAGCACCACTTTCTGGTCTACAATACTGGTAACCATAATACAAATTCATAGCAACAATATGTAGAGTAGGAATAAAGCATAAATCAATGCAGTGTTTGAGCCTACTTACTGCAATACAGCATAATTATATAAACTGACTCTGAATATTTGCAAGATACATGTATATATGTAAAATACATTCACAATGTTTGTGTGTGAATACTACTAGAATAAATCTGAGCACAACATAAGAAATATAGAGACTGAGACTTAACTAGCGCTTCTTATTCTTGCTGGTGCTTATTCACAGGCTTCCATCATTCGTATTAGAAGTATCATGTAAATAAATATAAAGTGCATATAGTGAAATACCGTTTTAATAGCATACATATATGACACACATTTATTTAGACTTCAGACTTTTTTGAACCTTGACAAAGACCCCAGCTCGGGGTGGAAACGCGTCGGTTACCTTCTGACAAGCCTGAGGACGGACTTAAGGACCAGTAACCAGTAAGATCCATGTATGGTGGGATTATCCGGAAATCCCTATACCATCTCCCATGCGCTTTTAGAACTGCCTAAAAACAGTTCTGAATGATCTGGTAATTAGTTTGTCTTTCCTTGCTGCTTGCAGTGATTTGCACAAATACCTGACCTTTGATATTTTTAAATAAATGTGTGTCATATATGTATGCTATTAAAACGGTATTTCACTATATGCACTTTATATTAATTTACATGATACTTCTAATACGAATGATGGAAGCCTGTGAATAAGCACCAGCAAGAATAAGAAGCGCTAGTTAAGTCTCAGTCTCTATATTTCTTATGTTGTGCACTGTGTTGGTGAGGGTTGAAGGAAACCTCTAGGAGGATTTGAGACAATACCAGCTGCTATAAGTATTGCGCACGAACTGTTCTCAAAATATTTTTTTAGTAGAATAAAGCTGAAATAACACAAATGATTCAGTCATGTATGAATGGAAACAATTGAATTGAATATAACAATATAATAGAAACAGTCGGGTATAAAACGTGGGCAGCATGGATGGTGTAATGGTTAGCATTACTCCCTGACAGCACTGAGATCATGGCTTAGATTCCCACTATGGTCCTAACTGTGTGGAGTTTGTATATTCTCCTCGTGCTTGCATCGGTTTCATCTGGATACTCAGGTTTCATCTCACAATCCAAAAATATACTGGTAGGTTAAGTGGCTCCCAACAAAATTACTGTATGCCTAACGTGAATGAGTGCATGTGCATGTGATAGGGAATATAGATTGTAAGCTCCACTGGGTCAGGGACTGATGTGAATGGGCAAAAATTATCTGTAAAGTGCTGCAGAATATGTGTGCACTATATAAATAACTGATAATATATAATAATTAAAAAATAACTGAAACAAGAAAGAGCAAGTAGAGATCTAGTCATGTTAATCTTTATTGCGACAGAGCATGCTGCACAACGTGGCTCGTTGCATGGTGCATCAGGCTGTGACTATTCACTCCTTTAAATCATATGGACGTGTGCATGTGTACGCACACACATGCGCTAGTCACGGACACACTAATCGCACCAGCTACAGTATGCCTTGATGCGCATCGAGCAAAGATAAGCGTGGCTACAACTGTAATGAATGCGGAAAAGCTATAATTTTTACACTGTGGTTAAGATTTTAGTTTGGAAACACAACTTCCAAATCTAAATCTCCTTCCAGTGGCGGATCCAGCAGGGGGCGATGAGGGCGATCTCCCCCCGTAACACAGCTAACCAGCACTGCCCCCCTGTTGTTCTTGTGGGTCAGCAGAGTTCGGAGGAGCCGCGTGAGATGGCCTGGTTGCATTAAGTCAAGAGAGATGGCTGCCGCTGCCATGTCTGACTACACCAGACTCTGGAGGCCAGACCGGAAACAGCAAGGACCAGGTGGTGCCCAAAGAGAGGGAAGACCAGATTGTGGAGCATGGTAGCAGCACTCAGCCCGTATTTATCCTCAGGTGGAGTTCAGTGTGGAGGTGACTATCCCAAAGGTGGTGTGTGCTTGGGGCAGGTCACTGCTATAGCTGCCCATGGGAGGGGGCATCGGCCTTACTGTATATCCACCTCTGCACTGTGAAATCCTAATAACCCATTAGTATGAAAATGGCAGCAGAGTTAGGAGAGGACGAACATTCTTCACAAACAAAACTTCCCCATTGCCTGCTGGGAGGGGAGAGAGGAAATTAGGCTGTCCACCGATCCCCAATCACAGCCAGGGAGAAGGGGGCATCCTGACACCTCATACAAAAACAAATCTCAATAACAAATTTCTATTCAGTTTTTTTTTAAACCTCCAAATAAAGGCAATAAGGGCAACCTGCACATATGTACTAAGTTCCGATGTATGTGCATTTAGTGTTACTAGGGGTTGTGTGTGCTGTGTATCATTAGTGTCTGTGTGTGCTAGTAGTGTATGTATGGTGTATCACTAGTGTCTGTGTGTGCATTAGTAGTGTATGTATGGTGTATCACTAGTGTCTGTGTGCATTAGTAGTAAATGTATGGTGTATCACTAGGGCCTAGCGGACTGGACTGGAAGGGGGAAGTTTCTGAATTAATTTTAAAACCTCCCCCCTATAGGAGAAGTCTAGATCTGCCTCTGTCTCCTTGCACATTGTATATCTGCCCCACCTGCAGTGCAACATGGTTTTACCAAGGAGCACAGTTACTTGCTCTTTCTTGCTTTAGTCCCAATTCAAAATCAGGCCCTATGTCTCTGCAAATGAGTAATGACTGATGTATGAATGTATAATACATTCCGGGAAGTATTACACAAAGGGACATAAAGTGAAAGACTCAGGAGAATCTTTATGAAAAATGAGAAAATGAATACAGTGAATACAAAAAATGAAGGCATATTCCATACATGGCAGCAGATGAATAAAATGTAAAAGAATAAGTGAATAACATACAGATAACATATAGATAATTGTCACTTTTTTATAATTTTTTTTGTGGTAGATAGGCTAATTTGATGAGAGGACTCACATCTTCATATAAAAACGCTGTTAAGTTAATTTCACATTTAATTCTACCATGAGAATTTCCTTGGTGCTAGAGAGACCACACAGCTGAACAAGCTGTCGTAATGTTGTAAAGTTGTTATAATAAAAAATAACCTGTGAAGCAACATTTGGACTAATGCTGAAGGAGCAGTGAATACAACAGTGGTATATACAGCATTGATAATGTCGATATTATCTTAAACCGTAAAGCTATACCTCTAGATACACTTTTACCGTGGAGCCACTATGGCCGCTAGACTGAATACACGCGCTACGCACTTTGTACGCTATTTGCATACAGAGTCCCGTACGTGGTACGTACTTGGCGTACACACGCCGCGCTGAGTGTACAGAGTACGCACAGCGCGCACACACACAATTGATAACCTTAAAACCTTTTTAGTAGTACAATGTGATATGATTATTCTTACACTCTAAACCATGTGCCGCAAAGCACTGTAAGGTTGTTATACCTTAAACCTTAAGTAGCGCTGGCGGTATAAAGTACCCGCAGTGCATACACCTTATAAATACTTATAAACCTTATACAGTTAAATACGCTTTAAACCCTTGCAGGAAAGTGAGGACACAACACGGATTTGTAGTTGAAATCACAGGGTTCTAAGGCCACAGTGGATTATTTCAAAAGGTAAAACAGTACAAATTATACACTACAGGCTAACAAGATAAATCTACAACAGAGTAAATGGCTACTGAAAATGTACATATGTGAGAATGTTCGCAAGAGCAACCTGGACCAGTCCTCCGCTTATCAGGTAGAAAGCGTTCAGAGTCTTATGACCGGCCAGGCGACAAAGGGCTTTTTATACACAACTTACATACACAATACAATGGTTACTGTAATCTCATTGTCCATTGGACACAGAGATGTGTCCTTACATTACAGGAGAGGTCATAGGTTGATTTGAAAAGGTGGGCGATGTCTTTCTCAACTGCTCTTGGGGGTGGTATCCTCTGGATTCCCGCTGCATACATAATATACAGTAAATACAGTTAATATCTATATTCTACTTTTGCACATAACTATATGCTGGAACATGCGATCTTTCTCTAACCAACACCGGAATGTTACCCTTAAAATACCCTACAGCTGGATACTAGACATCACCTTCTAACCTTTATCTGACCCTTCCTATCATGCAAAGGCGAATCCCTTAGTCCTGGAATAGTTTAAACTGTTGATACTCGCTGATGTGGTGCGGGGTGACTATGTGTAAAATTTGCACTATTTGGGTTAAATATGTAATATTCTAATAACCCTCTATGCGCTCACAAACTCCGCCGTAAATACCCATACCACACGCATGATCGCAGGAGCGATCCTACGCAAATTGCGGATATGTGCACGCACGGCAGAATAAGTATGTGTATGGGGTTAGTACATGGTGTATGCATTTACAATATTTTTCGACTTTGACAGTCCACCCTTTGGCAGTCAACAATAACTGCTACTATCTAAACATTAAACAGAAAAATATACAATACAATATTTACAGATGATTGGATAAAAATATGCAATACAAATATCTACTTGATTGAATGGTAGGAGGAGAGGTGTAGGTGGGAAATGTATGACCTAGTGGGATAGTAAAAGCATGTATGTATGAAATCCATGTCTGAGGGGCATGTATCATCGTGCCGTACATGTTCTAGATAAGCTTGCGAAGTATACATTAAATCCTTCTTATCCCATATTAAGGGTCTGTAAGTGGGCCAACAAACACTACCGAGCTCTTTTCGGCTTCTTGTTCCAACAAATGGGGTGCACATTTAGTTGATGATACATGGAGGGGGAACATATGTGAGTGCTAATATATGTGGATATCACCTGTCCACTATGTGTGTTACTAACTGAGGGTTGTAGAGATGAAGATAAGAAACATATCAAAAATACATTCACATAACATTTGCGTAATCATTCTTGGGTGTTGATTGAAGTCTTCTCCGAATGGGTGTATTTTTGCTGAGGGAAAACAAAGGAGAAACGGGTGAAAGAAACGGACCGTGGAATCACGTCTTATCACAACATTGTCTCTATTGATGGGTCATAAATTAAATCAGTTTCTGTACCAATGCCCCCGCTCCTTAAACTCATCACTTTGGTACCGTGCTTGCGCCGCGTTAAAATTCGAACACACCTAAATATCAAGCCAATAATTATGACAACTCCCAGGATACAAAGGAGAAACTTTCCCACATTCATGATAACATTTTGGGCCCACTCTCCTGAACCTGAGAACCAATTTCGTAGGTTCAACCATGAGACCCAGCCGGTCAGTTCATTACTCACAGCAGTAAGGGTAAGGTTGTGTCTCCTTTGGAACTCCCACTTCAACTGCAAGATATCGTCCATCTTTTGATCTATGACCTCGGTTGGGTCATCAGTGCTGTGTGTAATATACGTGCAGCACTTCACACCATACTGAGTTGCGAAAGTGACACAGTACCTGCCTGTCACCACTGTGATATAATTGAGGACCATCCTGTGCTGTATCAATTCCGTTTTGTAAGCTTGCAACTCCCTTCCTGTATACCTGAAGGTGTCATCATACATCTCGGTGATATTATCTATCAGGTTCGCTAGCGCATGGATATACCTATAATTTATAATTCCTCTGGCGGTACGGGTGATGTCTAACGCGAGTAGGAATTGAATCCCGGTGGATTCGTGAATTAAATCAGAGGCTGCATGCTCTGTCCTATCTATAAGGTGTCTCTTAATGATGTGTTCATAGTGAGTATGAGTGTAAGGAGCTTGACCATTGCGGTGAACGTCTTTCATCTTATTATGGGTTATGGTCATAACTTCTGGCAACACTCTTCCAATGTAACACAATCCCTCTGAGTTTGGGGCAAGCCACTTATACGCCTTCCTCCCGCATATGAAATAGGCATCATCGGGGAGAACATATGGGACAGAATATGACATTACCATATTGCAAACCTTCCAAGTAAAAAATTCTATCCCTAACTCTCACATCGGTTCAGTACACGTATCAGGCTGTATGATATGCGCACAGTACCCTGGTGATACTTCTCCAACCCTCATGGTCTTACTTCCTAGAGTATACCTGTACCGAAAATACCTTCCACCGACGGCTATTTGGCGTATAAGTTCAGAGTCTACGGGTATCCTATCAGCTCTGTGTGAAAATGCCATGGTCTGGTTATTCCATGTCACTTCCCAATTTCCAGGCTTTTGGGAATTGGAAATGTTGAAACATACTAAGGATCTATCCACATGATATTGGTGGAGCTTCAAACTAGGGGGCCTAGAAATATTAAATTTCTTTTCCACCGGTCTCCCACCCCGTGATTCAAGTACCTCATCTATTGTTAAAGGATACGGTACTAGTCCTGACTTGCTCTGACCTTGAGGTACTTGTGAGCACACCCAGCATTCTGTTTGGTTTAAAACCTTGCCCACTAATGAGTGATAATCACTCAATGGATGACGGTCCATGTTGATATTAAGGCTGGACTGACATCTCTGGATGTACCCGTCCTCAACTATGTTTTCACAGTTTCTACAAATACAATTTTCCTCAGCCAATAACCCTTCACAGTGCCTCCTAGTTTCCTGACTACCAGATCGTTTTCTGATACTCGCCTTTGCTCAATGGATGTGTTGCTCTTGGAATTCTACAAATCCGTCCTTGCCATCAGAACCCATTCCAGATCCTTTCTCGACCTCTCTGGTACTCTCACCGAAACAGACTGTTCTCGTCAACAACAGGGTCAACAGGAAAACCCGGAACGCAGTCTCTTGGGGTAAGTCCATCTTGTTAAGGGGAGAGAAAAGGGAGCAAGAAGGGGGGAAAGGAAGGTATTGGGAGATGGAGAAAATAATAAAAAGGAAAAAGAATTTTGCGCGACAATCGCCTCTGGTCTTGTAGTTCTCCGTGCTCAGGTGCCGTGACAACAGTCCTGCCTCTCAACCTTCCCGGAACAGACACTCCAGTGATACGATAATCTCTCCGAGTCAGCGACCTTTCTGTAGGGAACATAAATCTTGCATTACAATGTGTTTAACTGTTGTGTGAAGTAAACCATCCGTGGAAAATGAAAAAGAGAGATAGAGAGAAAAATAATAAAGATAAAATTTGTCAGATTTGCGTTCACCATCAGGCTGTCACACCATATTGTCTATCGGTATCTATGCACAGTCTCCCTTCACCAGTAATTCCACTCTTCACCCTTTGTGCATGGCCAGGCACAGTGATGCTGGTGAGATATACTGGGGTTGGGCAGACCTCTGAAAAGACCAAATAGATATGTGACGTTTGAGCTGTAAATCTGTTGGTGAACGTCAGAGATGAAGAGGAAACTTTAAAGATAAATCACAGAGTTTACCTGGCCTCCCCTGTATCTACAAGGAATGATCTACCAGCTACATCAACTGTGACCTCAGGTTCACTACCAAGGCTAGCAATCAACTACACTGGCTGCAGATTACAGGTGTGGGCCATCATTTTTCCTATGTGATCCCTGATCCCAATTACGTGTATCATAACTTTGCTCGTATTCTTGTCTAGGGGGTCTGAATTTATGTGTGCTGTTACAATTGCTGGCATAATGCCCTTCCCTTTTACACAGATAACAAACTCTTGGCTTCCTCCATGTGCCAAGGGCCTGGGGTTTTGGTCGAGTTGATGCTTCTTCCAGTGCTTGGATGCTCATCACCATCAACCGCTCTCCCTGTGCCTCCCTGGTTCTCTGGATATTACGGTCGTGCTCGATAGCGGACTCTCTTAATGCAGCCACTGAGATACCTCTCCAGTTAGGTAGAGAGGTTTGTACCCTGGTTCTTAGTGTGTCTTTTAACCCGTCCATTAATACTGACACAGCTACCTCCCTGTGATGTACATTCTCCTTAATGTCCTCGATCCCAGTGTATCTAGACATTTCCTGCAGTGCTCGATGGAAATATTCAGATGCCGTTTCACCTTTTTGTCTTATGGAAAAGATTTTATTCCATTTGACAACAGTAGGGAAATATACTCCTAATTGCAGATTGATTTGTCGTACATTCTCCTGAGTGTACTCTTCAGTGAGAGGTACTTCTGTGTCTAATTTACAATCAGTAATGAATTTCGCGGGGTCAATATTGGAAGGTAAACATACTCGTAGCACTGTTCGCCAATCTTTGTTTGTGGGTTCGGTGGCATTACCTAATTCTTTAATAAACCTCTGGCATGCGACTAGATCCTGTCTGGGATCGGGAAATTCAGACATAATTGTCCTCAATTCTGCCCGGGACCAAGGACAATGCATAGCAATGTTCCTGATGGGAGTGACTCCCTGAGCGTCAGTCTTCCCATTGGGGACTGCGATCACCCTGACAGGGTTTAATTCAATTACATAATTTTGTGTTGACTCTACAATCTGAGGTGCTATTGTCTCTGCATAATGTACAGTACCGTACTTACCTGTGGACACGACCTCACTTATCCCTCCGCTAGGGGGCTTTACTACTGTTCTTACCGGTTGGGCCGTGCCCACCTGGGTGTCCTGTATGGTGGCTGCTAGAGAAAGTGCCGATATCGTGCTGGGTTCATCTTCTTGCTTGTAGTCCTGAGGGAAGTTTAAAATGGGATACAACTTGCACGGGTTAGCATTAATACATTTATCAACTTTACTCTTATCATATATCAGTATGCCATTATCTGTAGCCACTTTCTCCCCTGTAATATACGGTGGTGGTGGTGCGGTTGCCATCAGTTTCCTGCTAGGTTTGGAACCGGCTGTGTGAGCTAGTTCTCTCTGCATATCGCCCTCTTGCTGCCATAAATTTAAACAATTTGTATGTCTAATCCTTTGTTTTCTGGATTTTATTAGACATATCCTTCTCCCTACATTGTGTAGTACCTCTGGATCAAAACTACCTATCCCAGGAAATTATGCTTTAGCCCCCACAGTCATTCGTGTCCATTCATCACAAAAGGTCTCAGTGTGGGGACCATACTTCCCCCACATTACTAACCGAGCTGACCCCCTGGGTCTGAACTCTGCTGTCTGAACCCTGACTGAGGAACGTCCCTGTGTTGTGCACTTGGCTTCCATTGTGGACCTTTTTAACATGGGAAAACTTCCTAAAATGCACCAAACACAGTAGTCTACTGGTGGAAGTCCTCAAAGTTCTTCCACTAACTTCTTCTGCTCCGAGTATCACGGATCCGCCTTTTTTAGCAGACACGTGTAGCCGTTGCAGGCCCTACTTCAGCCTATATCCCCTGGGCCTTTTACCCAGTGAATATCTGCCTCTGGAGGGACCAGCGATAACTCCCTAAACCTTTATTTTACACAAATCACACTTGCATGTGCTTCACACAACGCGTATGATGACGAGATTTACACACAAATATGCAAAACTTTGTATCACATTGCGCCACGTATTGCCCACACAACCGTGCGGTCCAATCGTACCGCTCATAGACACTTGCTATCTATAAAGTGGTAGGATCACTGGAGTCTTCACACTGTGCTCCAAAACAGCCGGAGTGTAATACCACGAAAACTTTATCACACTCCGTTGCACATATTCACCTAGACCGTGCTCACCATGTTTTCACCTAGACCGTGCTTCACCAAGTTTCACCAAGATCACCAAGTTCACCAAGCGGGGCTCAATACATTCACACCTTATTCAGCCCACACTAACTCTCTATAGTTTTCTGATCAGAAAAATATCCTTTCCTGTTAACTGATAGCTTTCCCCAGAGGTAATACAGTAAGAAGGTTTTATTTAAACTAAATTTTTGAAAACCGAGCAATTTGTGCTATTATCGTTTGGCTACCGTCTCGCGCCTAAACTAAACAATGCTATTGTGTGATTTGTACTTAGCGGTCGTACCTTTACGCACGTTGCGTAAACACGCCACGTGCGTATGTCTTTACGTTGCGTACGCAGTCCCGTACTTTGTCCGAGACACATGTACAAAGACCGTACGTCCGCAGTAGTACAAATCCACACTTCTATCAATGTAAGCGATATTAACTATAATCGCTCACTTAACACTACACACAGTTTCTTCTGTATAAACCTTTACAACTAGGCCAGGCTGCGTGTGCGTCTTACACTTACTTCTTAAATATTTACTCTATATTTTAACTAAATAGCAACAAATCTCTCAGTACAGGTCAAAATGAATCTAATAATCGCTATTTATGGCAATAATGCGAGCAGATATGCAAAGTACAAAATACAGGTGTATGCGTGTGTTGTGTGCGCATTTGGCACCAAACAGAAATTTACAGACTTTAAAAATAGCTTTGCGTTCTTACCTTACGGGTCCCACCAGCATCCCTACAAACCATGCAGAGCAGACACTTATCTAATCAGCACTAGCGTATCCACCAACCATGAGAAGGCTTACGTGGGATACCTTTCCGCCCTTTGCTGATAGATAAAGTCTGCGTAAAGCTGCTAGGCTACGGGTATGAGGAAAAACCGGACGATGCCCCCAATTGATAATGTCGATATTATCTTAAACCGTAAAGCTATACCTCTAGATACACTTTTACCGTGGAGCCGCTATGGCCGCTAGACTGAATACATGCGCTACGCACTTTGTACGCTATTTGCGTACAGAGTCCCATACGTGGTACGTACTTGGCGTACACACGCCGCGCTGAGTGTACAGAGTACGCACAGCGCGCGCACACACAATTGATAACCTTTAAACCTTTTTAGTAGTACAATGTGATATGATTATTATTACACTCTAAACCATGTGCCGCAAAGCACTATAAGGTTGTTATACCTTAAACCTTAAGTAGCGCTGGCAGTATAAAGTACCCGCAGTGCGTACACCTTATAAATACTTATAAACCTTATACAGTTAAATACGCTTTAAACCCTTGCAGGAAAGTGAGGACACAACACTGATTTGTAGTTGAAACCACAGGGTTCTAAGGCCACAGTGGATTATTTCAAAAGGTAAAACCGTACAAATTATACACTACAGGCTAACAAGATAAATCTACAACAGAGTAAATGGCTACAGAAAATGTACATACGTGAGAATGTTCACAAGCGCAACCTGGACCAGTCCTCCGCTTATCAGGTAGAAAGCGTTCAGAGTCTTCTGACCGGCCAGGTGACAACGGGCTTTTTATACACAACTTACATACACAATACAATGGTTACTGTAATCTCATTTTCCATTGGACACAGAGATGTGTCCTTACATTACAGGAGAGGTCATAGGTTGATTTGAAAAGGTGGGCGATGTCTTTCTCAACTGCTCTTGGGGGTGGTATCCTCTGGATTCCCGCTGCATACATAATATACAGTAAATACAGCTAATATCTATATTCTACTTTTGCACATAACTATACGCTGGAACATGCGATCTTTCTCTAACCAACACCGGAATGTTACCCTTAAAATACCCTACAGCTGGATACTAGACATCACCTTCTAACCTTTATCTGACCCTTCCTATCATGCAAAAGCGAATCCCTTAGTCCTGGAACAGTTTAAACTGTTGATACTCGCTGATGTGGCGCGGGGTTACTATGTGTAAAATGTGCATTATTTGGGTTAAATATGTAATATTCTAATAACCCTCTATGCGCTCACAAACTCCGCCGTAAATACCCATACCACGAGCATGATCGCAGGAGCGATCCTACGCAAATTGCGGATATGTGCACGCACGGCGGAATAAGTGCACGCGCAGCGGGCATGTGTATGGGGTTAGTACATGGTGTATGCATTTACAATATTTTTCGACATCGACAGCATTTATTCTCTTTTTCCAATGCCTTCTAAAATACAGACATAGGGCCCTGGAGGATGGATTAGCATCACTATCTCCAGCATTGTGCTATTCAGGCCAGGTATATAATTTGTTGGAGTTGTGCAGTGCACATACAGTGCTCTTTATAATTGAGGTTCAGTTATTTTTAAGGGTGAGATACGATTGGCTGGCTGTCGGGATCCTGGCACCCAGCATACTGGCGCAGGGATCCCGACCACCGGAATATCGGCAGTGGGGCAAGCACAAAGAAACCCTTGCGGGCTTGCTGCACTTGCCACACTGCAGGCACGGTGGCACACTATGCATGCCACACTATTTATTCTCCATCCAGGAGCACCAGGATCCCGACAGCTGTTTTCGCCAATTCCGTATTTCATAACCACAAGCAGTCTGTATATATTTGCAACTGTGTAAACATGTCTTTACTGTACTTGACCTGTTTTAGAACCCTAATTTCCACCCATCATACTTCTCCATGCAAAGCATTAAATCATGCAAGATACTGTATGCTATGTAAACTGTTGTAGAATTTACTCTGCATCATCCACATTCTGTACATATATGTATAGTACATAAATAATCACATAAGTATATCAGCTTTAATTTTATATCAAAATTGAATAACCACTTCAACAAGGATTACCATTGTAGAAAAGTTCCATATTTATCAGGCACAATTGTAATGTTTATTTGCTAATAATAATTCTATTTTTCATTTTAACTATGTATAAAGTTTTATATTCACATTAAAACAAAGCTAAAATATTTTTAAACATTCTACTAAGCAAAGATTTATTTTTCAAGTCTTGGATGTCAGTCATTGTAATTCATGTATTTTACTGATAGGCACCCTGAAGTGAAATAAAAGATAATAGTGTAGCAAATTAATTTTTAGCCACACAAAAACTTTAAGACTTCAGGCATAAACAAACTTTAAAATTGTAGATCTGCCAGTTAAAGGAAATGACTTTGTTATTGATACATTTTTACTGAGCCTATCTTTGAAACAATGAGAGAAATATGCAAATTAAAATTGAAATTATAAATGGAATAAGAATTAAAAACAAGTAACATCAGAGAAAATAAAAAAGCAATTACAAAAGATAACTTATGGTATTAGTTTTCTTTCCCATTTTTATATTTGCTCTGAGCAAAGCAATTAAAATTTAAAAGAGGTTGTGGGCTCCTCAAAGTGAAAACTAGTTTTTTTTTTTTTAAGATTGCCAATAACAGTTCTACTGTTTTACAATCGATGAAGGTAGAGTTGGTGATCAAGTTGTTATAGGCCCTACGCACTGGCTGATACTACTGAAAAATATGAACAATCTCTTTCAATCTTTCAGTGTGTAGGCACCAACGATGAACGATGTACGGCCCCATGCTCGTTCATAGTTGGTGTCGGCTTGTTTAAACATGCAAGCCAATATGGACAATCTCGTCCATATTAGCATGCAGTACTATGGAGTTGGGTGACGGGGGAGTGGAGAAACTTCACTCCCCCATCACCTTCCCCCCCGCCGCCAGGTCGCCCATCGGCCGTATCGGCCATCGGGCACCTCGGCGGCACATTACGCAGTGTGTAGGGCCCTTTAAATATAATTTCCGTTAAAGGGGCATATTGATTAATTTATAAATATATAAATGTATTTGCTATTATCATCTAGCAATACACAAAAGTATGACCCAAAGTGGGTACTATTATCATGAAGTTTTAAGCTCACCATATCAGATATGCCGTGAAGTTGCAGGTGGGTTAATCATATCTTTGCAAATATATGTAACTGAGATCTCTGGAGTTCTACAATCATATAGGATGTAAATCTCATTTACTGGTCTATTACAGTGTGCTGGGGAAATTCTGTGTTTTTCTTGTTTAGATTAACCCCTCCATGTAATGATTTGATCAATTTACCATGATTGTGTAGCATATTTATTAATTATCGGGTCCTAGATACGTAATTATAATTTATTAACACTGCAATCCATGGCAATAAGAAAGTAAGATTTGTGATGCCTTTATTTCTCCATGCATCATTCACACTACTGCACATGCATAGTCTGCTAAGCTTGCATGCTAAAGTGGAGAATGTCAGGGATGGACTCTGATCATCCCTGTCCTGAACTTTTTGTAATATGAAGCCTATTTTTAGATGATGTTAGCAGGGTCGAAACTAGGATTCTCGGCACCTGGGGCAATTTGCCCTCTTCCCCCCTACACACAAACACACACATGCACACACCCTGTCAGGATGCAGGAATATTTTATGCTTGTACTAGTGTTCTCTGAAGCTTACCTCCTGATCTGCAGGAATAAGTGCTATGCAGTTCTAAGCTTTCACCTGCAGTATGTGTTGTGTTGCTCACTTCTAATTAAACCACCTGTGTGAGGATTCCTCTGTGTGATGGGGCTCACACATGGTGCTATTTGTGCTAGGTGACATTTGAGCCTATACAATGTGTACTATGTGATTTGGACTAAGTGGGGTATGCTATTTGAACTTCATGCTATTTGAACTACATCCGATTTTGAATACACTACAATGTACTATGTGTGCTGTAGTACAAAAATACCTGCCTGCACATACTATTTTGCCTTGAGATATGGAGTAGACCAGTGGTTCTCAACCTCGGTCCTCAAGTACCCCCAACAGTTCATGTTTTCCAGGTCTCCTCACAGGATTGCAAGTGAAACAATTTGCTCCACCTGTAGGTCTTTTATAATGTGTCAGTGAGTAATGAATACACCTGTTCAACTGCTAGGTGACCTGGAAAACATTAACTGTTGGGGGTACTTGAGGACTGAGGTTGAGAACCACTGGAGTAGACGGGATTGCACATTGCATCGCAAGGAACAATACACATGGTGCTATTTGAACTAGGTGCAGTCTTATTTGAACTAAAAAGATCAAATAGCATGCAATAATTGCACTGTGTGTGGGCACCATGAGAGCTGGCAAGATCATGTGTACAGCATTTGGGTCTCTCTGTGCATTGTTTCCAGCAGCCATGTTACCTGATCAGCTGACCAGACTGTTTTACCAATAGGATAGTATCATCCAATGGCATCTTACCTAATGGTATAAATCTAGCCTCCAAGAACAGGAAGGGGCCTGTTCAACTTTGTCTACCTTCAGTGTATGCTACTGTGTGTTGCTGCTTTAGGTTGCAGGCTTCACTTTGTGTCTCCATGTGTTTCCCAGAGCATTCCTACGTGTTTATCACTTAGTGCTTCTCTATGTGTTCTCCAGTGCCGACTACCATTGGACTTCTCTACGTCTTCTCCAGTACCGATTACCATCGGACATCGCTACATGTTCTCCAGTGCCAATTACCATCAGACATCTCTACGTGTTCTCCAGTGTCGACTACCATCGGAATTTTCTATGTGTTCTCCGGTACCAATTACTGTCAGACATCTCTACATGTTCTCAAGTGCTGATCACCATCGGACGGCTCTACGTTTTCTCCAGTGCTGATTACCATCAGACAGCTCTACGTGTTCTCCAGTGCTGATTACCATCAGACATCTCTATGTGTTCTCCAGTGCCGATTACCATCGGACATCTCTGTGTGTTCTCCAGTGCCGATTACCATCAGACATCTCTATGTGTTCTCCAGTTCCAAGTACCATTGGACAAGTTCACCAGTTCTCAAGTACCAAGTGCCATCTGTTTAACATCATTTGTTCTTCAAGTGTTTCCAAGTTCACCATTTCTTAAAGTACAGAGTGCCATTGGTTAAACATAATTTTGTTCCTCAAGTGTTTTCAAGTTAACCAGTTCTCAAGCACTGAGTGCCATCAGTTAAGCATCATTTATTTCTTCAAGTGTTTTCAAGTTCACCTGTTCTCAAGCACCATGTGCCATTGGTCAAGGCATCATTCATTTCTTAAAGTGTTACCAAGTTCACTTGTTCTAAAGTACCATGTGCCATTGGTCAAGCATCATTCATTTATTCAAGTGTTTCTAAGTTCACCTGTTCTCCAGTACCGAGTGCCTTCGGTTAAACATCTTTGTTTCTTCAAGTATTTTTTCTAGTTCTCCAGTTCCCAAGTATTGAGTACTTTAGTGCTTCAATTTCATCAGAGACTCTTTCATTATTCAGTCTGCCTCTAATTATTTCTTTGTAGGATTCCTCAGCTATTTTAGAGTAAATGTCCAGGGAGCCGCAACCTGCCTATCGGAAGCAGTAAAACCCAAATCCCCATTGGAGGAGGTCACTGGTGAAAACCTTCCAGTTGGTTAGAGTCTGCGCCTCTGGGCAGGTCTCGCCAAAACTAGGTTCTAGCAAAATATGAGGAAGTCTTATATATGTCCTCCTCATTTACTGTGGCAGTTTGATCCTGTAACCTCATCCCCAGACAAAAAAACTCACACAATGTCCCCCACAGGACAAAAACACACACATTGTCCCTGACAGGGAAAGAAATCATACACATTGGCCCCCACAGGATGAAGAACACACAGATTGGCCTTCACAAAAAACGAGACATCTAGATTCAATGTGTGCTCCCACAGGAAAAAAATAACAACATATTGATTCATTGGCCCAACAGCCAGCAAAAAAATTAAACATTGATTCTCCCAGCCCACTATGGAATACTGAACCTCACATGCTGAGATGTCACAGATAGCTGCAGAGCTAATCGTAGGAGACCAGCTTCCAGTTACTCCAGAAAGTCCAGATCAGTGAGTACCTTCCTCCAGAGAATCCAGACCAGGTGAGTGGGTTGAAACTTGAATATTATCACTGTTATCAGGGCAGAATTAACAGTGGGGCTGATGGAGCTGCAGCTCCAGGACCACAGCTCCTTCAGGTCTCTGTGCTGCTGTAGATAGTATACAAATGTTTCCTTCTTCTGCAGCCTGCAATGTCCTAGGCCCCACTCCTTCTGGCATCAACACCTCCCCCCTATACCCCCACAACAAGTCCAGCCTGCCCTGCTGCTCACATCTGCTGGTGTACGATGCTGTGGCTGGTCCCTCCCTCAGCCATGGGCTGCCCTGTTTCTGCATTGTGAGTGAGTAGGCAGAAACATCCAGATAGCCCCTACCACCTCCAGGACCAGGCCCGCCCCCCCCCCTGCCTCCCTCTTTTCTTCTGTTCCTCCCATTCACAGGCTCCTTACCCCTATCCCGTGTGGGACTGCCTCCCTCTAATTCTTACTCTCTGGAGGCAGAGCTTCAGTGCATGTGCCATGCAGGGACCTGAGGAAAGAGACAGAGGCATCCTCCTTTAAAGTGACTGATTGTGGAGGCTGGGTGTGTTCTATGAAATGGGAGGGAGGATTACTGGAGTTTGTGCAGTGATGTAGTGTGGGGAGCTACCAATTTTAAGTAATGTGTGTGTGCATGTGTGTGTGTGAGGTATGCAGTGTAGTGATGTAGTATAGGTAAGTAGGTGTTATAGTGATGTAGTGTGGGTAGGTAGTGCAGTGATGTAGATTAGTTATAGTGTGTGAAGAGGTAGTGAGGTAATGTGTTTGGGGTAGCCTAGTTTTGTGGTGTGGGAGAATAGCACAGTACAGTGGTGTGGGAAAGTAGCACAGTATTGTACTGGAAGGCAGCACAGTAATGTGGTGCGGGAAGGTAACAGAGTAATGTGCTGCAGTAAGGCAGCACAGTAATATGGTGCAAGAAGGTAGCACAGTAATGTGGTGTGGGAAGATAGCACAGTATGGTGGTGGGTGAAAGTACTGCAGTAATTTGGGGTGGGAAGATAGCACAGTACGGTGGTGGGGGAAGGTAGCGCAGTATAGTGGTGCAGGCAAATTGGACAGTAATGTGGTGCGGGAAGGTAGCACAGTAATGTGGTGTGGGTAGTAGCACAGTACGATGGTACAGGAAGGTAGAGCAGTAATGTGGTGTGGGAAGGTAGCACAGTAATGTTGTGTGGGAAGGTAGTGTAGTAATGTGGTGTGAGAAGGTAGAGCAGTACGGTGGTGTGGGAAGGTAGCGCAGTATTGTGCAGGAAGGTAGCACTGTAATGTGGTGCGGGAAGATAGCGGAGTAATGTACTGCAGTAAGATAGCGCAGTAATGTGGTGCGGGAAGGTAGCACAGTAATGTGGTGTGGGAAGGTAGCACAGTAATGTAGTGTGGGAAAGTAGCGCAGTAATGTGCGGGAAGGTAGCATAGTAATGTGGAGCGGGAAGGCAGCGCAGTACAGTGGTGTGAGAAGGTAGCACAGAAATGTGGTATGGGAAGGTAGCACAGTAATGTGGTGTGGGAAGGTAGTACAGTAATGTGGAGTGAGAAGGTAGCACACTAATGTGCTGTGGGAAGGTAGCGCAGTACGGTGGTGTGGGATGGATGCACAGTACGGTTGTGTGGGAAGGTTAGCGCAGTACAGTGGTGTGGGAAGGTAGTGCAGTATGGTGGTGTGGGAAGGTAGAACAGTATTAGGGTGCTAGAAGGTAGCTTAGTGATGTAGTGTGGGGAGGTAGTGCAATGATATAGTATGTCACCACACCCCCTCTTCCCACCTGCGAGAACTTCTCTACAATGCTGATCACACTACCTGCAACAGCACATAAATCTTAATTCCAGGCCCATGTGGATCTGGCACTGACTGTTATAAGTATAAAGCCTAAATAATTTCTGACTATTGGAAGAAGAAAAAATGAAAAAAAAAAACATACCTGTACCTATGACTTTTAGAAATTGCTTACAATGTTTCTGGATGCATGAACATGTGTTTGTTAAAAATGTTCCATCAAAATGTTGTGCTACTGTATACAGTAGTAGCTCACCTTGAGATTGTTTTAAAACCGTGACATTTTTGGGCATAGTTTGGTTTAATAATGTCTATTAGATTAATAAGGAGTGAAGCCCCTCAGTAATTGTAAACATGAACATACAGTAGGAAGTTTAACATTTCTAGGGCAAGGGCAGGTGAATTGGTTTTGCTGGATAAGCAAACATTTTTCATATACAGCTGCCAAAGAATTTTCAAAAACATTGAAATGGCTCAAAGAAGTTACAAACCAAATATGGATGCGTATATATCCAGAGAAGTAGAAAACAATCTAAATTGAACAGTGTTATGATTTTAGATTTCTAATACCTTATATTTATTGTCTGAATGGTGAATAGAATCATCTATAGTTGGCTTTGTAAAATAAGTTATATGCGAAAAAGAAGATTAGTAAAGATGTTGTGTTAAATCTGCTTGGTACTGTACTTTTTTAAGTTCACTTTCAATGTTTAGACCAGTAGTTACCAAACTTCTTTGAATCATGACACCCTAGAGTATCAGAAATTTTGTCGTAGGACAACATTTTCTTATTGAAAAATTACGAAGAAAAAATATTAAATTAAGTATATTGTGTTTTATTTGTACACATATTTTATATTTGGCAGCCACCAGTACTGGTTTTGTCTATTACATTGATCATAAATAATTTGAATTGGTCCTGGACCACCAATCCAAGGCATACCTGCAAGTGTCCAAAGGCACCCCAGGGTGCTTAGGCCCACAGTTGGAGAACCACTGGTTTAGGCTATCAGCATTAGGTTTAAATCTGAGGGGATTTAGGCTTTAGGTTGATTTATCATTCCTAAATGTAGGGCTTAAAACAAAGGGTTTTCCTTACTGAAAAATTAATATAGGATAATTAGATTTGTTGTATTAGAATGTCAGAATTTGGGTTTTGGGTTGTTCATTATTAATTTAAGTAATGTTCTTAGACTCTTATCGATTGCAAAATAATGAATTGTAATAAAAGTGGACTGTGGCTTTTCTTTTAAATAAATTGTGTTTTATTACTATATTAAGTTTGTTTTATATTTTATATTTTACCTCCTTATACCAATAAATGTGAAATTATGGAACTATAGTATCTGCTATTTCCAATTCTAATAAATCAATTATAGAAGTAACAGGAACAAGTTTAACAAACTACAACATGTATTATATGTAAATTATACTTTTGGTTACACTTAGTTAAAACTAATCTTAGCACAATTTCTCTAACGTCCTAGAGGATGCTGGGGACGTCGTAAGGACCATGGGAATAGACGGGCTCCGCAGGAGATAGGGCACTTTAAGAAAGCTTTGGATTCTGGGTGTGCACTGGCTCCTCCCTCTATGTCCCTCCTCCAGACCTCAGTTTTACACTGTGCCCAGAGGATGAAGGGCGCACTGCAGGGAGCTCTCTTGAGTTCTTTGCTACAGAAAGCATTTTTGTTTGGATTTTTACTTTTTCACAGGGAGCACTGCTGGCAACAGGCGGGGCAGACCTACTTAACTGATAGGATCTGCTTCCTCGGCTACTGGACACCATTAGCTTCAGAGGGGGTGAACACAAGTTCGTCCTGGGCATCCACCCCCGGAGCCACGCCGCCGTTCTCCTCACAGAGCCAGAAGAACAGAAGCAAGAAGACGTCTCAGGTGGCAGGAGCCTTCAGCTTCACAGAGGTGCGTTACGCACAGCACTGCAGCTGTGCGTCATTGCTCCACATCACCTCACACACTCCGGTCACTGTATGGGTGCAGGGTGCAGGGGGGGCGCCCTGGGCAACAATAATAACACCTCTTAGATGGCAAATAGGTATATACATGTACAGCTGGGCACTGTACATGTATATAATTGAGCCCCCGCCATTTTACACGATTTTGAGCAGGACAGAAGCCCTCCGATGAGGGGGCGGGGCTTCTCCCTCAGCACTCAACAGCGCCATTTCTCTCTCCACAGAACGCTGAGAGGAAGCTCCCCGGACTCTCCCCTGCTTACGCACGGTGAAGGGAGTTTAAATAGAGAGGGGGGGCACATAATTGGCGGATAAAGTATAATACAGCGCTGCTGGGGAAAAGCATTCTGTGTTGGTCTCCAGGTTGTTGCACTGGGGTGTGTGCTGGCATACTCTCTCTCTGTCTCTCCAAAGGGCCTTTCAGGGGATACTGTCTTCAGAAAAAGTTTCCCTGGGTGTGTGCAGTGTGTCGGTACGTGTGTGTCGACATGTTTGATGAGGAAGGCTCGCTAAATGTGGATGGGGAGTGCTTGAATGTCAGGTCGCCATCGGCAACGCCGACACCGGACTGGGTGGATATGCTGAATGTCTTGAATGCAAATGTAAATCTCCTGCATAAAAGATTAGACAAGGCTGAAGCTAGGGATCAGTCAGGTAGCCAGTCTGTGCCTGTCCCTGTGGTGCCAGTACCTTCAGGGTCTCAAAAGCGCCCCATATCCCAGGTCGCTGACACAGATACCGACACAGATACTGACTCTAGTGTCGACTATGAGGATGCAAAATTACAGCCGAAAGTGGCAAAAGGTATTAGGTACATGATTATTGCCATAAAAGAGGTTTTGCATATCACGGAGGAACCCCCTGTCCCTGACAAAAGTGTTCACATGTATAAAGGGAAAAAGCCTGAGGTCACGTTTCCGTCCTCATTTGAGCTAAGCGAATTATGCGAAAAGGCTTGGGAATCTCCAGATAGGAGACTCCATGTTTCCAAAAGGATTCTCATGGCGTATCCTTTTCCACAGAAGGATCGGATACGATGGGAATCTGCACCTAAAGTAGACAAGGCGCTGACACGCTTATCCAAGAAGGTGGCACTGCCTTCTCCGGATACTGCTTCCCTCAAGGATCCTGCTGATTGCAAGCAGGAAATTACCATGAAGCACATTTACACACATTTAGGAACTATAGTTAGGCCGGCCATGGCGTCGGCCTGGGTTTGTAGTGCTGTCGTGGCATGGGCAGACTCCTTATCTACGGAGATGGACACCTTAGATAGGGATACCATTCTAATGACCATGGAGCATATCAGAGATACTGCCTTGTATATGAGGGATGCTCAGAGAGACATTTGTTTACTAAGCTCTAGAATAAACGCTATGTCTATTTCTGCTAGGCGGCTCTTGTGGACCCGACAGTGGACGGGAGACGCCGACTCAAAGCGGCATATGGAGTCATTGCCTTACAAGGGGGAGGAGTTGTTTGGAGAAGGCCTCTCGGACCTAGTCTCTACTGCTATGGCCAGTAAATCAAATTTTTTACCTTATGTTCCCCCGCAGCATTCTAAGAAGGTACCACATTATCAAATGCAGTCCTTTCGTTCCAATAAAAACAAGAAGGTAGGAGGATCGTATTTCGTTGCCAGAGGTATAGGCAAGGGAAAAAAGCTGCACGCAGCAAGTTCCCAGGAGCATAAGTCCTCCCCTACTTCCGCAAAGTCCACAGCATGACGCTGGGGCTTTCCGAGGGGGGGGGGGGGGTCAGATGAAGTGGGTGCACGTCTTCGTCTTTTCAGCCACGTCTGGGTTCAATCACAGGTGGATTCCTGGGCAATAGAGATTGTTTCCCAGGGATACAGACTGGAATTCGAAGACATGCCCCCTCGCCGGTTTTTCAAGTCGGCTCTGCCGGCTTCCCCGTCAGAGAGGGAGCTAGTGTTAGCGGCAATTCACAAATTGTACATTCAACAGGTGATAATCAAGGTTCCTCATCTCCAGCAAGGAGAGGGTTATTATTCATCCCAGTTTGTGGTACCGAAACCGGACGGTTCGGTCAGACCCATTCTAAATCTAAAATCCCTGAACCTGTACTTGAAGAGGTTCAAGTTCAAAATGGAATCGCTCAGAATGGTCATCGCCAGCCTGGAGGGAGGGGATTGGATGGTGTCCCTGGACATAAAGGATGCGTACCTTCATGTTCCGATTTTCCCCCCTCACCAGGCGTTTCTGAGATTTGCAGTACAGGATTGTCACTACCAATTTCAGACGTTGCCGTTTGGTCTTTCCACGGCCCCGAGAATTTTCACCAAGGTAATGGCGGAAATGATGGTGCTCCTGCGCAAGCAGGGAGTCACAATTATCCCGTACTTGGACGATCTCCTTATAAAGGCGAGATCTCGGGAGAAGTTGCTGGACAGCGTGTCTCTGTCCGTGAAGACATTGCAGATGCACGGCTGGATTCTCAATTTACCGAAATCCCAGCTAGTACCTGCAACGCGTCTGACCTTTTTGGGCCTGATTCTAGACACAGACCAAAAAAGAGTTTTTCTTCCAGTTGAGAAGGCTCAGGAGCTCATAGCCCTGGTCAGGAACCTTTTAAAGCCAAAAAAGGTTTCGGTGCATCATTGCACAAAGGTTCTGGGGAAGATGGTGGCTTCATATGAGGCCATCCCCTTCGGCAGGTTCCATGCGAGGACTTTCCAATGGGACCTATTGGACAAATGGTCCGGGTCCCATCTACATATGCAGAAACGGATCACCCTGTCTCCCAGGGCCAGGGTATCTCTCCTGTAGTGGCTGCCCAGTGCTCACCTCCTAGAGGGTCGCAGGTTCGGCATTCAGGACTGGATCCTGGTGACCACGGACGCGAGCCTCCGAGGTTGGGGGGCTGTCGTACTGGGAAGAAATTTCCAAGGTCTCTGGTCAAGCCTAGAGACTTGTCTCCACATCAACATCCGGGAGTTAAGGGCCATTTACAATGCCCTACGCCAGGAGGAGGAGTGGCTTCAGAACAAACCGGTTCTGATTCAGTCGGACAATGTCACGGCAGTGGCTCATGTAAACCGCCAAGGCGGCACAAGGAGCAGAGTGGCCATGGTAGAGGCGACCAGGATTCTGCACTGGGCGGAAGGCAATGTAAGCGCACTATCAGCAGTGTTCATCCCGAGGGTGTACAACTGGGAGGCGGACTTCCTCAGCAGGCACGACCTGCATCCGGGAGAGTGGGGACTTCATTAAGAAGTCTTCACACAGATCATGGATCGGTGGAGACTGCCTCAAATAGACATGATGGCGTCCCGTCTCAACAATAAGCTAAAGAGGTATTGCGCCAGGTCAAGAGACCCTCAGGTGGTAGCAGTAGACGCTCTGGTGACACCATGGGTGTTCAGATCGGTCTATGTGTTTCCTCCTCTGCCTCTCATACCCAAGGTGTTGAGATTAATAAGACTAAGAAGGGTCAGAACAATTCTCATTGTTCCAGATTGGCCAAGGAGGACTTGGTATCCGGATCTGCAAGTGTTGCTCACAGAAGATCTGTGGCCTCTTTCTCTAAGGCAGGACCTGCTGCAGCAGGGGCCCTGTCTGTTCCAAGACTTACCGCGGCTGAGTTTGATGGCATGGCGGTTGAACGCCGGATCCTAGCTGAAAAAGGGATTCCGGAGGAGGACATTCCTACCCTGATCAAGGCTAGGAAGGATGTGACATCGAAACATTATCACCGTATATGGCGGAAATATGTTTCTTGGTGTGAGGCCAGAGCTGCTCCTAAGGAGGAGTTCCATTTGGGCCATCTGCTTCACTTCCTTCAAACGGGAGTGAATTTGGGCCTAAAATTAGGGTCCATAAAGGTCCAAATTTCGGCCTTATCCATTTTCTTTCAAAGAGAATTGGCTTCTCTTCCTGAAGTACAGACTTTTGTGAAGGGAGTGCTGCATATTCAGCCTCCCTTTGTACCTACGGTGGCGCCTTGGGATCTTAACGTGGTATTAAGTTTCCTCAAGTCACCTTGGTTTGAACCACTCAAAACAGTGGAGTTGAAATACCTCACTTGGAAAGTGGTCATGTTGTTGGCCTTAGCTTCTGCAAGGCGTGTTTCGGAAAAAGCGGCTATATCATATAAAAGCCCATACCTGATTTTTCACGTGGATAGGGCAGAGTTGAGGACTCATCCTCAATTTCTGCCCAAGGTGGTCTCATCTTTTCATATGAACCAACCTATTGTCGTGCCTGTGGCTACACGGGACTTGGAGGACTCCGAGTCCCTGGATGTGGTCAAGGCTTTGAAGATTTACGTGACCAGAACAGCTAGGATCAGGAAGACTGAAGCTCTGTTTGTTCTGTATGCTGCCAACAAGGTTGGCGCTCCTGCTTCAAAGCAGACAATTGCTCGCTGGATCTGTAACACGATTCAGCAGGTGCATTCTACGGCAGGATTGCCATTGCCTAAATCGGTCAAGGCCCATTCCACTAGGAAGGTAGGCTCTTCTTGGGCGGCTGCCCGAGGGGTCTCGGCACTACAACTGTGCCGAGCTGCTACTTGGTCGGGGTCAAACACCTTTGCAAAGTTCTATAAGTTTTATACCCTGGCTGAGGAGGACCTCCTGTTTGCTCAATCGGTGCTGCAGAGTCATCCGCACTCTCCCGCCCGTTTGGCAGTTTTTGTATAATCCCCATGGTCCTTACGGAGTCCCCAGCATCCTCTAGGACGTTAGAGAAAATAGGATTTTACTTACCGGTAAATCTATTTCTCATAGTCCGTAGAGGATGCTGGGCGCCCATCCCAAGTGCGGACTTCTTCTGCAAGACTTGTATATAGTTATTGCTTACATAAGGGTTATGTTATAGTTGGTCGGTCGTGAACCGAGGCTATGTTACTTGTTCATACTGTTAACTGGGTAGTTTATCACAAGTTATACGGTGTGATTGGTGTGGCTGGTATGAATCTCGCCCTTAGGTTACATAAATTCTTTCCTCGTACTGTTCATATCCTCTGGGCACAGTTTCTCTAACTGAGGTCTGGAGAGGGACATAGAGGTAGGAGCCAGTGCACACCCAGAATCCAAAGCTTTCTTAAAGTGCCCTATCTCCTGCGGAGCCCGTCTATTCCCATGGTCCTTACGGAGTCCCCAGCAGCCTCTACGGACTACGAGAAATAGATTTACCGGTAATTAAAATCCTATTTTTACCATATGGCTATATCTATTTGAATGGATAGAAGGGTTCGAAATACAAGAACTTTAAAACTACTGTAGATTTTCAGTTAAGTAGCACTATTATTCTACATTGACACTACTAGGGGAATCCAATTAGTCACAGGGTTTACCCTCACGTGTTAAGACACAAAGGTGGACATCAGGAACTGCAAAGAAAAGTCCACGATAAATGGCACCCTCTGGGGTTTAATGCACAGGGAATCCAATTTGATTTATAAGAAATCAAGGGTTTACCATGAAGAGACAAGTCATGTTTATTGAATAGCTCCAGACGTGAAGCCTGGAGCTTTTCACTACATGGCAAACACCGCAGCTAATTGGCAAGCCATGTGTCATAAACCTGTACACTATTGAAAACATTGTGAATTAAGGGGATCTCAAGGTCACCCTCATATAAAAATGGAGAGTCCCCTGTTTCAGATGATGTAGCCCCTTTGTGGTCATTTTCTGGTAATCACCTGTGGTAAATTACTGTTTTGCAGAATGGTTAGTAGAGCCAAAGGATGGGGAAGGACAATGACTTTGCCCACTATCCCTCCCATCTTGGCACATACAAATTTGGGGCACTCTCATATCAAAGAGAGTAGTTCACCCTCTCAGATAATGTGGCCCTGTTAGTAGTCATTGTTTGGTGCTCACTGGACAATTGCATTCTGTAATTCAGTAATTTGACAAAGTCCAAAGATGTGGAGTTCTAATGCCAAATCTTCATTATCCGGGCTTCAATAAAGTCAGGGGTGCAATAGATGTGTTAGGTTGTCTGTTTTGAAAAAGGTGTGAATATGTGGGATACCATATTGTTATCTACATCTCATGTATTTCATTCAAACTAATATTTTTATTTTTACATGCAGATGTTATAGAGAAAATTGACAGTATGGGTTGGGAATGCGTGATCGGTGGTCAGCATACCTCCATTGGGATCCCAGCAGCGGAATGCTGGTGGGAAGGGGGGGGCAAGCGCAACAAGTCCCTTACAGGCTCGGTGGTGACACAGGTTCTATGACCACTCTATTGGTGTCGTGGACACCCACAAGTGGGAATAGTCCTTGCTAGTTGGCATGCCGACTGTCAGTACTGTCATGGGGCGGGATATAGGGGGAGGTATTGTGACTGGCGGTCTCCTGACTACATCCCCTTTAGATTGCTGCTTTTTCCTGATTTGGGAAGTTGGAGTACTGCAGTAAATACCACAACATATTTATTGATAGTAGTTAGAAGAAATAAATACACCCATTTGCTTTTATAGTTCATTTCCATTTATTTCCAATATAGAAAACACGTTTTGACCATTTGAGCTGCTTTTATTTACCATGTCAGGAGAAATAAGGAAACTAATGCTATTTTATGAAACATTAGTCGTCTGAAATAAAGAGAAATTGGAGTAGCCAAATGGAGTACAGATATATTATTATATATTTTAAAAGCCAGCATTAGTGATGGAGTTGCTGGTAATAATGATCATTTTTGATGGGATTAAAAAATTAAAAATGACAGTTGTTAAACTAGCTCTTTTAGAAACATTATATATTTTCTAGAATAGGTCAAGATTTTAATTCAGACTCAGGGAAAAAAAAGGTAAATGACTTATTAATCTATATGTCTATGTATTGTAAAAATAAGTTACTTAAATTTTCACCAGATGACAGAAGAGTCACTGATGGTAAAATGCCATTGTATCTACACTAGGCATTTCCACATTGTTACTGGTCTCATTAAATTTAGTATTGCAATTTTTTATAGTGCCTATATTTATTTATTTATTTATTTATAGGAAGTGAGATTTTGATTGTTTTTTTTTACCAGTTTGGACTAAAAAATATACCAATACTAGGGTAACAACAAGAAGACAAATATGGAAACAAATAAGCTAAAATGTTACGTATTTTTTTTCTTTCTATAATATTGATATTAACAGCAAAATCACTTACATTTTATCCCTTTGCAATGTTATTTGAGGATTAATAATGAAAAAATTCCAAGACTTGGATTTTTCTTGAAAATAGTAACATTTATTTGTGCAGTCCTTTTAATTCTTTCACTTAATGTGTTATGTGATACAATGCAAGGTATACTATCCTGTTTTGTAAATGCTACCACTTAATAAATCAGAATGATTTACTTGTCTATTTTAAGGATTTTTCTAAATGAAATCATATGTAACCTATGTGCATTAATTTATTAGCAAGTGCCCTAGCTTCCCTTTGAAAGCTACTATCATTGTCAGAAATTCTACACATATACAGCTCTTTAGGAAAATTCTGATCATAGAACAGGGTGAAAACTGCTGTTTTCATTTAAAATAAACAGTTGCAATCAAAAGGTTCAAATGCAAATCTGTATATGTATTAATAAAACGTACACATACAAGGTGATGAAGCACTCAAACCCAGGCGCTTACAAAAATATGAATAATGATAATGTGCAATATGTCCCTTATGTTTTTTGGAATAATAGATGATGATGTTGATGACGTTGGTTCTCCTATAGTCTCCGCCATGTTATTTTCCACTCATCATACCATAAATCGCATCACTAAGTCCCTGGGCCACCCACTTCCCAAGAGAAATATCTGATATGGTGTTATTTTGTTCTAGGTGCTTCAATCTGTATTGACACACTCAGGATAGCATAGCAGGATGGCACTGGCTGCAGAGGAAGTCTGTATAGCAAACCACAGAACCTGGTAAGTTACTGCGACTAGTCCATATTTTCCTTGGCCTGCCCATGATTGGCAAGCTACTACAATCATAAGGAGTAAGTGCTCCCCCTGCAGCCAGTGCCATCCTAAAAAAAGTATTATTATTATTATTATTATTATTATCATTATTATTATTATTATTATTATCAATTATATAGCACCACTAATTTATGCAACAAAGAATAGAGAATATAAGCCATTAATTTCAGCCCCTGACGCATTGAACTTTACAGTCAAAAGTCTCCAACAGTCTGTACAAGCACACACACTTAAACTCTAATGCTAATGTTGTCAAACTCCAATTAAGCTATCAGTATGTTTTGGGAGTGTGGATAAAAATCTAAGCACGCTGAGGAATCCAAGAAAACATAGTATAATATAGATTATATATAAATAAATCCTTATGCAATGTGCACATTTTGACCCCATACAACCAGTATCTTTTTTTTTTCAATATAACTCATGATCAAACTAAAAATCTATCCTAGTGCACTGCCTGGCATCTACTGATTATACTTCTCCGCTCACTCATGCCCCTCTCCATCCTAGCTTGCCCCCTTCCCTTCACCACCCCTGTCTCCCTTTCTATTATCCCCCACCTCCTATCAGACATCCCCTATTGCCTCTCCCCTGCTCCAAACCCCAGCCAAAGATCTATTTTCACTGTTTTCTACCTATCTATATTCACATGTTCCTCCACCAGTTCTGTATCCCATATACTGTTTAGGGTTTTGATCCCTTGTATTATTGTTGCTGAAAACAGCTTTTGCTATTGTTGGATGTGTATAGCCTTATCATGTTTGTTAATCTTGAAAATAAAGAGATTTTAAAGCATAATACATTCCTAGAAGGATATTTGTGTAAAAATGAAAATATACAGTAAAACAATTAAATGGCAAAGAATAATTCAATGCAGGACCTCATCAAGTTTGTGGTGTCCCCAGGCAACTAGGCATCTGTCAATAAAATCACCTGTAGTTCCACTTCATCCTCCTCTTCCATTCCTCTATGCCTTGAATCCTGCTTGAGAAAGAGCGATATATAAATAAAATTATTCTTGTTCTTATTATAATTGTATTATTATTTTCATCCTCATATCACCTTCCTTACTGAATCACAGTGCAAATTATGTGGTGCACTGCTTAGTGTGTTGAGCTCTTCCAATTGGTGAACAGCACACACTTCTTTGATGCTTAGCCCCATTCACATGAGTGAGGAGTATATTTTGAGTCCTGGTTGGTGGAGCTCAGCACAAGTAGTTACTAAATACTGTGGTAGTGCAATGCATGTACTGTCCCAGATGCACAGTAACAAATACCAGGTGTAGGTACAGTAGAAGGATAGGAAATTGATCAGTACAAGATGGGGACAAACAGCCACCAGTAAGCAAAACTGATCAGTCAGGGCTAGATTAATAGTAGGCCATGACTAACTAAGACATTTGTCTGAGACCCTGTTGTTTGGGGGTCATTGGAAAGAACACCCACACCTAGTTCTTGACTACTTGGGTAATAATACTCAAATATATGTCTATTAATTCATACTTTTAAATTCAGTGATATGCATGCAATTTTATGGTTTACTAATATTTAATAATATTAACTTTTCTTTTTTATAATGATAAACTGTACAATTATAGTACCTAAATTGTTCTGGTACATTGTTTAATTTTTTGATACATTAAAGCGCAGTCTCCTTCCTGTTCTTTGCATATTTGCTGTACTGAATAGTACTGATGCAATAATGTATATCAGCAGCCACCTGGGAAAGAAGATTGCCAACCTCTTAAAATGAAAAGCAGACAGCACTTAATGGTATAACCAGACACCACTGCCCGACCTCGGTGGTCATCAGCTTGAGACGGAAGCGCTCGGACCTGCTAGTACTCTCACCGACCATCACATCTCCCATTGCCCGACAACTGATTCCAGCTGCAGCTTTGATTACAGCACACCAAGGATTCATTTGGAGGCTACTAAGCCAGTTATGGGCTCAGCAGTGAGATAACACATTTATATCTGGCTAAATTCATTTACTCAGGTGACATACCAGTGGATATGGCAGACTGTATTAAATCTGAGTGCTGCCGCTGTTTTCCTATGGACAGCTGACCAAGCAGTAATATATCCAATACCTTTGGAAACCTAGTTCATTAATTCAGCGAATAGGCTGTTTAATTTTATTTAATGTTGTATTCCTTGAATTTATTCTGTGAGATACAGTATACCATGGCATTTTTATATGTCTAATAAGTGCATTTTATATATATATATATATATATATATATATACCCCGGGAGGTTTATACATTTTTATTAAATATTATTCATTTACATTCACTGTTGTCATATGTATTATTAAGCGCTGCCTGAGTATTATATATATTGGATGTACTGTAAATGTAAGCTTTTACAATCCGTCTCATCACAGCACTGCCTTTTATCCTCATTGGCTTTCATAAGTTGCAAGGTTGGCAGAAGAGAGCCTTGCTTGTGGGGTTATTATGAGGTTACCGGAGCAGGTGTTATATATTGAGCGGTTTGCTGTGTTCCCTCAGAGATTTCTGGCTGCATGTATGCTTGGCTTTAATAGTGGAGTAACAATCTTAATATCATCAATAAGAATATTCAGCTTATCTAAGTAAATAAGACATTAGAACCACATACTACAGTATATTTGTCTGAAGCAATTTGCAATACAGGGACAAAATTTAAAGGAAGCCCAAGTAGCACATTTTTCCAGATGTCTTATATTTGTGAATAACTGTTGAATTAATTTTAATTCCAGAGTTGATTACGAATTTGCAAAACATTTACACACAGCAAGGATTCAGCCTGTGCAGATCAATTAACATGACAAACTACATTAAATGCTAGACATAAGCCAACTTACCTATCACCTTTATTGCATTATATAGTAAATTCTCATTCCCATCTGGTGACAGGTGCAATTACTATTTTGTGTATCTAAATTTCTGATCTCACGACCATCACTATGGTAATAAATCATAATATCAGAATCCAAATAAATGCATCCTAAGAATGATGTATTTATTGTAAAGCCATCTGCAAGAAATACTGTAGCAAAAAGAACAAAATAGTTTTCTCCAATAGCAAACAGTTACTGTGGCTACCACATATTTATCACAATATATATTTTTATCACTTTAACGCATAACAATCTTCTTTAACCCAATTCTGACTTTCAACACTCTCCAGATTCCATGCTCTATCCTTCCTATTTCAGCTTTTATATTTTTCACTCACTTCACCTTCCTTCTATTTTTAATACATCTTTTGACCTAGACTAATCTCAAGTCAACATTACATCTCACTAATTTACACACCTCCTTATAAGATATTCATACCTTACATTTTAACCTCATACCACCTCTGTCAGATTCTTTCCTTTTCCTTGTTTTTTTATTTATTAACTATTCATAGTCTTTATGTATTATTCACACACCCTCCTAAACCACCATTTTTGTAATCTGTGACATTTGGTTACATACATAATTCTACACTTTTACCAGTTATTATCATCAAACTGCACCCATTACAACATGAGAATACAGATGTCACAATATACATCAGACTCATACTTATACATTTCCCCATAGGGCATAGTGGTTTTTATTAAGTTAGGAATGTATCAATAACTATGCTGATCTCTCTTCATATGATCTCCATTATTCATAATTGCTTATATTATCATTAAATTCTAATCCCAGACACAAATGCCCAGGCTGCTATACAGAATGTCTGGACAATGGAAGTTATTCAGGTTTGTTAGCAAACCAATAAAGTTAGCAATTGGGCAAAGAATGTTGCACTGCAGGTAGGGCAGAGCAGGTAGAGAGAGAGAGATATTAGGGTGGGTTATTGTTTCTGTGCATGCAGTGCAACATGGTTTTGCCCAACTGCTAACTTTTTTTGGTTTGCTAACAAACCTGAATAAGGCCCAATCTCAGTACATCATTAGCACTTGACATGCAGGCCTGCCAGTTAGTTGCTTATCCAAATACTATATCACCTATATGATATAGTATTTGGATTCAAAAATGAAAGAAAAAAGCTGTCTACTAAGTACCTGCTGAAAAACTCAACTGTACTTGTGTATTAATTATTGTTTTATTGTATTAGGGCTTTAATAATAACAAAATTTTATGAATAATTGAAGAAATTATTTTAATAAATATATGTATATCTTGGAAAAGTTTCATGCTGTTGCACTCACTAAATAGCTTGTTATAATAGGCTGGGCAATCTTTGTACACTAGATATAAATCCAAAGAATATTAATCACTAGAAATAAATAAACATTAGGCACCCCTAAAGAAACAATTTTTATATATATATATATATATATATATATATATATATATATATATATATACATGTTTGATATATTGCAATTGAGCATTTATTGCTAGTTTCTCTACATATCTGATTTACTATATTTTTGACTTTTAAACTGAGATTTGTTTATTTTGTTTCTTTCACCTCGTATGTCTACTGTGGATAACCAATAAATCCAGCCATGACAACAATGTGATTAACAGGATAGGTCCATTTCCACTATTGAAAATTGCCTACAACATGTCAAATGTTGGCAATATGCTTATGTCATATAAAATATGTATCTTCTGTTTCAGTTTGCAGACTGTGTAAAATTGTTTTCAGTTTTATTTGTAGAATGTTGACACATTATCTAAAAACGGTTTTATTTCACCCAGAACTGTTTTATAAAAATATATCCCCATCATAATACGAACAGTATAAGTGAAAGGTGATTATTCTTGGTAAAATAGCGTCCACTGTCATAAAACAAACAGAGGCTTTTCTTCCTCTTTGTCAGATTGGCTGGCATGGTAATACTGTTTGCAATGGATGATGTGAGGTTCACCTCAAGTTGGGAAAGGGCTTTGAACTTTCTACAATTATATATATATTTTGTTGCGGCGTTACTTCTGTATTTAGTTTTTATGTATTTTTGAATTCCTTCATTCAAATTAGGTGCTCTAGGTGCATTCCTGGTTGTTTATGTTGACTTTTTTTTAATCATATCTAGTGTACCATACACAGCAGCATGATTGACATGCTGGTGGCATTTAGGGTGGTGACAGGGTGGTGACAAAAAGCTTTGCAGAAAATGGGGACATGTCTGTCTTGTTTTCTGGGTGTGCTCAAGCCAGACGTAGCTTCACTAGCCTTATCAATAGGAATTCTTTTTCAGTTTTTAAACTAAAATAAAAAATGTAAATATCGTTTTAGGTTTCTCTTTGTTATTCATTACTTGGTACCTTTCCATATATTTTACCTTCTACAGTGCCATATTTTCCCGTATCCACAGATTTTGGAACAACATTTTTATTAACAGACACCTTATCCCCATGCCTTTAATAGCATAATTTTTAAATTTGATGGCATTCTATTTGTTAGGATTTGAGACAGCACTGATTAAGCAAATTTTGATAATTGCCATATTATACATATACCAATATCTGGGGAAGTATGTAGCTTAATATGCAGATACTGTAATACATTTACAGGTCCTACTCTATTGCTCAAAATAATGATCATGAAAATAGCTATCACTTTAGCGTTTAACGTTAGTTATGCTACCTGGTCTAAAGCTAACAGCAACATTGCTTATATAGATGAGACAGTTACCAACACACCTGTTGTAAAGCATGTAAGAAAACAGCTGACACAAGCTATAATTAAAACAGGGCGCATTAGAAAATATGCTGCAGGATTAAATGCATTGATATATATATATATATATATATATACACACACACACACACACACACACACACACACACACACACACATATATATATATATATATATATATATATATAGTGAGTGCAGAGCCCCTGTGATTTCTATTTAAACAATGTGGTCACATACTGTACCATGTTGCACCCCAAATCTAGGAATAGGTGAGTGGTATGCAATATTGCTCTGTGTTTATTAGATTAATTTTTAATTACTCTTTTTGTGATCACATTTTCTCATGCATGTATGATATATATATATATGTATATACAGTATGTACTAGCTAGTTTATAATATGTAAACTTTTATTATTATTATTTTTATGACGACTCCAGTGCTTTCCAGTGTCTCAGTTGAGTGGAAAAACTAAGGATATATTTATAATAGAGATGTGCGGCTTGCACTTTTCGTGTTATGTGGCCCATCTAGGAGTGGCACTGCAGTATCAGACAGTAGGCCAAATATAAAAAAGGCCCCAAACAGCACCTCATGCAAAGAAGTAGTAGAGGTGCAATAAGGTAGTTGTATGACTAAGCCAAGCAACAAAAACAATTGGCCCATCTTGGAGTGGCACTGCAGTGGCATACAGTAGGGCAGATATAAAAAAGGCCCCAAACAGCACCTCATGAAAAGATGTAGAAGAGGTGCAATGAGGTAGCTGTATGACTAAGCCAAGTGACACAAACAATTCCCACTTATATGACAATATCAATGGAATTATATGGCAGTACCACTGGACATATACGGCAGTATCACTGGAATTATATGGCAGTACCACTGGACATATATGGAAGTGTCAGACAGGATGTCACTTTAAAAAAATAGACCCCAAACAGCACATGATGCAAAGAAGAAAAAGAGGTGCAAGATGGAATTGTCCTTGGGCCCTCCCACCCACCCTTATGTTGTATAAACAGGACATGCACACTTTAACAATCCATAATGTCAGCGAAAGGGTCTGCCACATGACTGTGGCTGAAATTACTGGTTTGTTTGGGCCCCCACCAATAAAAGAAGCAATCAATCTCTCCTTGCACAAACTGGCTCTACAGAGGCAAGATGTCGACCTCATCCTCTGATTCCTCACCCCTTTCACTGTGTACATCCCCCTACTCAAAGAGAATTAATTCATCCCCACTGGTATCCACCATCACAGGTCCCTGTGTACTTTCCGGAGACAATTGCTGGTTAATGCCTTCCTGGAGGAATTTATAATTCATTTTGATGAACAGCATCTTCTCAACATTTTGTGGAAGTAACCTCCTACGCCGATCGCTGACAAGGTTACCGGCTGCACTAAACACTCTTTCAGAGTACACACTGGAGGGGGAGCAACTTTGGTAAAATAAAGCCAGTTTGTGCAAAGGAATCCTAATTGCCTCTTTTTCTTGCCAGTATACATACTGCCAGTTTGACATGCCTACATGGAAGCTGTCACTCATATAATCCTCCACCATTCTTTCAATGGTGACAGAATCATATGCAGTGACAGTAGACATATCAGTAATCATTGGCAGGTTCTTCAGTCCAGACCAGAAGTCAGCTTTCACTCCTGACTGCCCTGCATCACAGCCAGTGGGTGGGCTAGGAAATCTTATTCTTTTCCTTGCAGCACCAGTGGTGGGAGAAATTGAAGGAGGAGCTGTTGACGGTTCACATTCCGCTTGAGTTGGCAATTTTCTCACCAGCAGGTCTTTGCACCTCTGCACACTTGTGTCTACCATAAAGAGAGATACAACATAGGCTTTAAACCTAGGAACGAACACGGTGGCCAAAATGTAGTGTTTTGATTTCAACAGATTGACCACCTTTGAATCCTGGCAAAGTGAATGAAGGGCTCCATCCACAAGTCCCACATACTTAGCAGAATCGCTTTGTCTTAGCTCCTCCTTTAATTTCTCCAGCTGCTTCTGCAAAAGCCTCATGAGGGGAATGACCTGACTCAAGCTGGCAGTGTCATAACTGACTTCACGTGTGGCAAGTTCAAAGGGTTGGAGAACCTTGCACAAGACAGAAATCATTTTCCACTGCGCTTGAGTCAGGTACATTCCCCCTCCTTTGCCTATATCGTAGGTGGATGTATAGGCTTGAATGGCCTTTTGCTGCTCCTCCATCCTCTAAAGCATATAGAGTGTTGAATTCCACCTTGTTACCACCTCTTGCTTCAGTTGATGGCAGAGCAGTGTTTGCTGGTGCTCCAGTCTTAGGCACGCAGTGGCAGAATGTCGAAAGTAGCCCATATTTTTTTCGGGCCACCGACAGCATCTCCTGTACACCCCTGTCATTTTTTTTTAATTCTACCCCACCAAATTAATTGTATGTGCAAAACATGGGACGTGCTGGAATTTGCCTAGTTGTAATGCACAACAATATTGGTGGTGTTGTCCGATATCACAAATCCCCAGGAGAGTCTAAGGGGGTAATTCCAAGTTGATCGCAGTAGGAATTTTGTTAGCAGTTGGGCAAAACCATGTGCACTGCAGGGGAGGCAGATATAACATGTGCAGAGAGAGTTAGATTTGGGTGGGTTATTTTGTTTCTGTGCAGGGTAAATACTGGCTACTTTATTTTTACACTGCAATTTAGATTGCAGATTGAACACACCACACCCAAATCTAACTCTCTCTGCACATGTTATATCTGCCCCCCCCCCTGCAGTGCACATGGTTTTGCCCAACTACTATCAAAATTCCTGCTGCGATCAACTTGGAATTAACCTCTAAGTGTGTTAAGCCAATGCGTGATGATGTCCCTCAATTTCCGTAAGAGGTTGTCAGCGGTGTGCCTCTTACGAAAAGCGGTGATACACAGTGTAGACTTCCTAGAAATGAAATTGGACTTGCGAGATGGTGCTACTGGTGCTGCTGCTGTTGTTGCTGCGGGAGGCAATACATCTACCCAGTGGGCGTTCACAGTCATATAGTCCTTAGTCTGCCCTGTTCCACTTGTCCACATGTCCGTGGTTAAGTGGACAGTGTGTACAACTGCATTTATTAGGACACTAAGGACACTTTTTCTGACTTCTCTGTACATTCTCTGTATCGCCTGCCTATTGAAGTGGAATCTAGATGGGATTTGGTACCGGCGACACAATACCTCTATCAGTTGTCTAAATCCTACTGCACTAATGGCGGATACCGGATGCACATCTAACACCAACATAAGTGTCAAGGCCTCAGTTATCCGCTTTGCAACAGGATGACTGCAGTCATATTTCATCTTCCTCACAAAGGATTTTTGGACAGTCAATTGCTTAGTTGAAGTAGTACAAGTGGTCTTCCGACTTCCCCTGTGGGATGACAATCGACTCCCAGCAGCAACAACAGCAGCAGTAGGCGCACCACTCAAGGGTCCTCCCGAGGAATCCCGGTTAGGAGAGGACTCGTCAGCCTTGCCAGGGACATGGTCTGCAGGACTACTGATGTTCATGGCTGAGGAGTAAGTTGATGTTGAGGGAGTTGGTGGTGTGGCTTGCAGGAGCTTGGGTACAACAGGAAGAAGGGATTTAGGTGTCAGTGGACTGCTTACGCTCTTACCCAAAGTTTCACAACTTGACACTGACTTCTGATGAATGTGTTGCACGTGATGTATAAGGGAGGATGTGTTTAACATCCTTACCCCTACAGATTGACAGAGGCAACACACGGCTTGACACCAGTTGTCCGGATTTGTGGAGAAATAATTCCACACCGAAGAGGTGGCTTTTTTTGTATTTTGTCCAGGCATCACAATGGGCTTCTTCATCCCATGGACAACAGGTGTCTCCCCCGGTGCCTCATTTAATCAAACCACATCACCATCAGAATCCTCATCGTCAACTTCCTCCTCAGCACCAGCAACACCCATATCCTCATCCTGGTGTACTTCAACAGTGACATCTTCAATTTGAATATCAGAAACTGAACTGTGGGGGCTCCTCCCAGCACATGCAGGGGGCGTGCAAATGGTGGAAGGAGCCACCTCTTCCTGTCCAGTGTTGGGAAGGTCAGCCATCGCAACCGCCGACACACTTGGACTCTCCTTGGGGATTTGTGATACCATCTTAGAATGCACAGTTCTTTTCTGTGCTTTTTCCAGCTTAACTCTTTTCATTTTTCTAGTGGGAGGGATGAGGGCTTTCATTGTCATGTGAAACTGAACCACTAGTCATGAACATAGGCCAGGGCCTTAGCCGTTCCTTGTCACTCCGTGTTGTAAGTGGCATATTGGCAAGTTTACATATCTCTTCAGACCATGGGGTCTTATTACTGAACTTTGGCTTTTTGGATTTTACATGCCCTCTACTATCACATTGGGCACCGGCCTTGGCAGACGACGCTGATGGCATTTTATCATCTATGTCATGACTAGTGGCAGCAGCTTCAGCATTAGGAGGAAGTGGTTCTTGATCTTTCTCTATTTTATCCTCCAAATTTTTGCACTCCATTATTTTTCTGGAGTTATATAACGCAATATGCGGCACAGGAGCACTGGACATATGGCAGCAGAGGACACCACTGTTACTGGTCACTGGACTGACTGATGCACAGGGAACTATCACTATGCTGATGCAGGACAACACAGTAACACTGTAAGGGACTTGTTATTATTATTATACAGCAGCACTGAACATATGGCAGTAGAGGATACCACTGTGACTGGTCACTGGACTGACTGATGCACAGGACACTACCACAGGTCTGATGCAGGACAACATAGCAACACTGTAAGAGACTTGTTATTATTATTATACAGCAGCACTGGACATATGGCAGTAGAGGATACCACTGTGACTGGTCACTGGACTGACTGATGCACAGGACACTACCATTGGTCTGATGCAGGACAACACAGCGACGCTGTAAGGAACTTGTTATTATACAGCAGCACTGGACATACTGTATGGCAGCAGAGGATACCACTGCGACTGGACTGATGCAGCACAATACACCACCACTGAACTGATGCAGCACAACACAGCACCCTATACAGCAGCATTGGACAAATGGCAGCAGAGGACACAACCACTGTGACTGGACAGATGCAGCACAAGACACGGACACTGAGGACACTGAGAGAATGGAAACACGTCCTCTCTGTACACTCTCCAATGCCGGAGTGAAAATGGCGGCGACGCGCGGCTCCTTATATGGAATCCAATCCCTGCGAGAATCTGACAGCGAGAACCCAAGCCTGACTTGGATCCGGGCTCGGAGCGTGAAGTCTGGTAAGGTTAAGTTCTCTGAGAATCGAACCCGCTCATCTCTAATTTATAATATACAGTAGTTGAATATATTCAATATTTTATATAAAACTTTAAGTAAATCATGCACATTAAGTCCTACAATACCTTGTATTCCCTGAGGTATTGATGTTCATTAATCCATGTTAAAGCCATATTTTTTTATAGTGACCTCTGGTACTGTAACATTGATGCATAATAGCCTCCCCTCATCATCTGAACATTGGTGGTCATAACAGCTACAGAGAAACACTCTAGCACAATGAGTTGTTACTCTAAAATGGTTTGTTGTGTAATTGCGGGGAATACATAAATGTTAATAACATAGGATTGGACTACCCATCAATGACATCATTTGGTATGTCCTATACTGCCCGTGTACATTTTGCTACTACTCCTTTTCCAAAGCTTTACATAATAAAAACTTTAAATGCATTGTATACTTTTTGTAAGAGATTCTGGGAGTGAATTATAATGAGAAATGTTTTTTATTATATTCATTTGAGAGAACACCCTCTGCAAGTATTAATTTAGTTTTGATATATAAGAAATTGTGATATGATCTTGCAGAGATGGGAATGTATTTTACAATGGCTTTCCAGTGCGGATTACTTTTCTGATAATTGTAAACATCAAAACAACAGGAAACATTTTTCTGTGTTTAGCTGAAAATACACAAAATAAATACATTGCTGAATTCAATACTGTAAATTGAACATTTAGCAGCTTTTATCCTATGAATAGTCATTATTCCAAACACATACAGGAGTCTCTCATATTAAACAGAGAATCCTATAAAAATCCATGTGTACTTATGCAGTAATGCTGTTGCTTACACAGCCATAATGAACCATTTTAGTGTTTGCAAATGTATTTTTTTACCCATTAAATGTATGCTTCAGAAAGTTAACATGATACTTGTACTGTATGTAAACCACTTAAATGGCTGATTTTTAGCTGTTGCTTGGTGGAAATTGACTGTTTTATTAATTCATTTTCTTTCATTTTATTACTGCAGAAATCTTTTAATTGAGCAAAAATGTATTTTCAATAAAAAAATATTAAAATATTAAAATATTTTTGCAAATACTGTAACTTCCCCAATTCCTTCTGTGCAATGAATGAAACAGCTATATCCCAAAAAACAATGAAATAATCAGTATTATGGTTTCGTTGATGCCAACTACTCTTAGTTTATATTGATGATAGCTCATATGAATACAGTGCTGATTCCAGCATATTTCTACTTTCTGGAATTAATCATTGAGGGAAAACTGGATCTCTTGACCCCCAACTGGCAGACTTGGAACAGGAAGACCAAGCTTTCCACTCACTTGCACTTTTCATAACAAACAATACACATGAAAGTAACTTTTTAATACATGTATAAAATGGTGTAAGTAAGCCAAATAAAACCATAAAACCATTGTAGTGGTTTTAAATGAACCATTTGGATTAAAGAATAGAAACACTGAATATACAGCAGGAATATAGAACACAGAAAAAGGGGTATGGGTCGTTGGGTCGACACAACTTAGGTCGACAGTAATTTGGTCGACCATGGAAGGTCGACATGCATTAGGTCGACATGGCCATTAGGTTGACATGTACTAGGTCGACAGGTCAAAAGGTCAACATGGATTTTTGGACTTTTTTTGGTGTTGTTTTCTTTGTAAAGTGACCGGGAACTCCAATTAGTGCACCTTGTCCCCTCGCTCCACTGCCGCTGCGCTCGGCACAGGTTACTGTTCCCAATTGTAGTCTAAGTGGATCGTCAAGTATGAAAAAGACCAAAGAATGAAATATTTTTTAAAAAAACTCACGTCGACCTTTTGACCTGTCAACCTAGTACATGTAGACCTAATGACCTTGTCAACCTATTGACCATGTCGACCTTCAGTGGTCAACCTAATGACTGTCAACCTACGCTGTGTCAACCTAATGACTGTATCCCCCAAAAAAGAGTGATATAATGCATTTGTAACCTACTGTACACTTATATTAATGCAGAAATTCTTAGTGCTACCCAGTGTTGGATTAGGGCATGAAGAGCCTGATAGGGAAAACTACAGTAAGGGACCATTTAAAAGCATACATGGCAATGCTGAAGAGCTGTAATTAGCTACTGAATTGACATAGCAGTCACTGGCAGTTGCTGTTGCTAGTCAACAAAGGACATGGCATTCTGTAACTTTATGAAGTCTCAGATTAGAACATAAATATGCCGTTATATTATCTTTATTTTTTTATGAATATCATAATATCAAAAAGTCTCAAAGGATTACTATGTACAATACAGTATATCATACATAAAAAAATAATTATTTATATGGCTTAAAAAATTAATGTAAGCATTCCATGTATCACCCCTGTGCCCTCAAATGCCATGCTGACCAGGGCTGTTTCTAGAAATTTGGCTCCCAGTGTGAGCAGTAAAAAAATGCATCCCCTCCCCATAAACATTAAAAAATGTGCCCCCTCCATAGGCATAAAGAGTACTATTTTGCGAGCACCGAAGGCTCTCACTCTCCCGTAGAGGTGCTGTGACCTCGTTAAAATAGCTATGGCCTTGCTAAAATGGGCGTGGCCTTGCAGGAAAAGACTACCTAATGCCCTAGTTTTGCACCAACAGACCTCAGACACCACAGGAAAAAATAAAACATTCCACCATATTAAGCCTGACACAGTAATGCCACTTGCAATATATTCTGCCTCCTGCACCATACTATGCCAAACATCGCAATGCCCATGATACATTATGCCTTACAGTAAAGCTTCTAATTACTTTTTGCTTGATTCCAGGGGTTTCATGCACTGGGTGTCATGTTCGTTGCCAGGGGTTTCATGGTCTTGGTGTCATGCTCGTCGCCAGGGGTGTGTAATGCTAATTGCAACTGTGTTATTCCGTGACACTCCACCTCCCGAGTGGAGTGCTATGGGGCGGTGAGGTGGAGCAGAATAGGATTCTGCAAGTAACGCAATGGGTGCCCTATGTGATCGCACAGCTTGCCCGCCTTTAGAAACGGCACTGATGTTGACTGAGAGCCTCTGTCTGAGAGCACTGTTGAGTAAGATGCACTGATATGTGTGCTCTCAAACCCACAGAACCACATAACACACCATACACAATCCAAAATAAACACACAGTCTGAACAGTAGTTTAACTTTTTGCCCCCTCTAGTCTAACAGTAATAGCAATAATAAACTGTGCCCCCTTCAGTCTTTTAATAATCTGTGCCACCTTTAGTAGAATAATAATCAGTGGACCCTTTAGTAACATAGGAAGAAGAAGAAGAAGACCCATAGGGTCGCGCAAGCTGGTCACTGCAGATCCAACAAAGAGGCCAGGAAGTCTCAGTCTTCCCACAATGGCAGTGACATGCCTTTAAACAGCAGAAGAGTGTAAATCACTGACAGTTTCCAGTCGGTCTGCATCCGACGTTGCAGACCCAGACTACACATGCGCAGTTTGGATCTGACATACGGGGAAAAGTACAGAGCATTAGTACTAAATAGTTCATTAATAAAGTACCAAAAAGAATTCTAATTCAAATGTGGTACACCCAGGGGTGTATTTAGGGGTCCAAGCGCCCCTAACAAAGTAAAGGACTGGTGCCCCCCCTCCCCTATATTTGAAATAGAGAAGGCACGTGTGCCTAAAAAAGGGTCATGGCCAATCAATACTACCCCAATTCAAATTACACCACAGTAGAGCGCATGGGCTTAGCTACCATAGGTTAAAGGGATGCAACTGCTGTGGGGCCCGAGTTGTCTCTGGGGCCCGAGCCTTCCCCTGCACCTACTGTAGTTACTGAGTGAGCCCCGGCGCTGGCATCTTTTACCTTTAGGTGTGCTGCTGCAATGCAGCCACACCTGCTCACCCAGCCACCAGTTCTGCCTCTCCTGAGTATTAATGCTGGGAGGAGGCATGGCTGAGTCTGCAGGGACATCTCTGGACCACGGCCACACCTCCTCCCAGCGTCTGTGAGGTGACACGAGGTAAAGCCGGGCCGGCCGGGAAAGCGAATGAGGCAGCAGTGCAGCCCTAATGGTGAGTGCTGCGGGGAAGGGGTTTCTATGGAGTACTCCATGGGGGGGATGAGGGTGCATGTGCGGCGTCAGCAGGGGACGGGCCTGTTCCGCAGCATGGAAGTATGCTATGGGGCCCCTGGTAGTGTGCCTTACTCACATGTACATTATTCACATTATGCTACTTAGTAGTACCCCTTATACGCATTATGCCATACAGTAGTGCCTATATATATATATATATATATATATATATCAGAATCCATTTGGAATTTCCTCTTTAGGAACATATTCACAGGGACTGATGTTCTCAGTACAATAGCAGGTTTATTTATACAGGGTAAAGCAGTGTACAACTGTAAACAAGAAGTAAAAACCAGGAATGATTGGAGAACACAAAATGAGAGGGAGAATTGAAATTGCACTTGCAATGCTGGGAGTCTGGGAAGTACTTGGCAGTACTGTATACTTGGGAACACACTTGTGATGCTGGGATTGGAAACTCACTTGTGATGCTGGGAACTAAGGAAACACAGAAACGCTGGAAACTGTGGGGGCACGGGAACGCCAGGAGACTGTGAGTACATGGACACACTGAAGACTGTGATTACATGAAAATGCTGTAGACTGGGGAAACACTTGAGACGCTGTGGACTGTGAAGGCACTTGTAACGCTGTAGACTGTATAGACACTATAATAGGATTGTTCTGTAGCAGAATTAGCACCGTAGCAGGATGCACTTGAGCAGAGAATGCAGGGTTGCAGGATTGCACTGTAGAAGGTTAGCACCGTAGCAGGATAACGGGATTGCACTATAGCAGGATCACAGGATAGCACTGTAGTAGAGTATGCAACGTAGCAGGATAATGGGATTGCACTGTAGCAGGATCACAGGATAGCACTGTGGTAGAGTATGCAACATAGCAGGATAACAAGATTGCACTGTAGCAGGATCACAGGATAGCACTGTGGTAGAGTATGCAATGTAGCAGGATAACAGGATTGCACTGTAGCAGGATCACAGGACAGCACTGTAGTAGAGTATGCAATATAGCAGGATAACAGGATTGCACTGTAGCAGGATCACAGGATAGCACTGTAGTAGAGTATGCAACGTAGCAGGATAATGGGATTGCACTGTAGCAGGATCACAGGATAGCACTGGAGTAGAGTATGCAATGTAGCAGGATAACGGGATTGCACTGTAGCAGGATCACAGGATAGCACTGTAGTAGAGTATGCAACGTAGCAGGATAATGGGATTGCACTGTAGCAGGATCACAGGATAGCACTGGAGTAGAGTATGCAATGTAGCAGGATAACGGGATTGCATTGTAGCAGAGTATGCAATGTAGCAGGATAACGGGATTGCTCTGGCCTATATAGTGAATTCAGGTGCTACTCACAGCTGTGGTAACAGATAATTACCAAGCTGCAGATACAGAGCAGAGTGCTGAGCACCAGAGCAGAGGGCACCACCAGGCACGGGGGAGAAACTGCATGGATCGTGACTATATATATATATATCAAAAATTCAACCCCAATATCTTGCGCTATACCTCTAGTCTCAAACCACCAAAAAATACCCTCTGTCAGATAAGGTATTAAAAGTAGATTACAGATAGAAAATGATTCTCGTGGGAGCCAATATGCCTTTTGTATGACAAAAATTAAAAGTTTTTATTGTACAGAAACAAACGATATTTCTCCTAAGCGTTTGTTATTGACACAACCTTCTAAAAATTCAAATAAAACAATATTACAATCTTATACATAAATTACAGTTGGATGTGAGGATTTTACAGTCAGGTGATCATAGTCAGAACTTTAAATGGATGTATCTCCAACCAGTTGCTTGTGATAAGGACTTTATTAACCAGATGTTGTAAAACCCAACGCGTTTCGTCCGTTAGGACTTCATCAGGGGTTTGGAATCAGTTCTTATAGTAGGAGTGATTACCATTGATCAGAAAGGTTTAGAATATCCAATGATTACATCCAATCACATATTCAATTCGATAGATATAATATCTAGATAGACTTCAAAAAAAATATATATAAATTTGGTTGAAATTAGATGATGTTACGTTCCCTATTTTCAATCAAGAGTGGTGGAACCTTATAGTCTACCTCTGTTTATATATGTCACCAAACAGAGGACTTAGGAAAATTTCAAATCCTGAACGATACTATTCCTTTTTCACAGGAACAAGTGCAACCTCATGCCAAATTTCAGGGCAAAATAATAAAAAGTGAGGAATTGGGAGTAACCTAAAGTTCCAACTGTCAGTTTTTTTCTGCGATTTCCTCTGTGGCTTTTTGACAACGTTTTCCCATAGAGTGAATCAGAATTTTTTTGGGAAGGCATAACTCAGGATAGAGGACAAATTAAGACTTGGGGTTTGTTTTATTAGATAGATCTTGCCCCAGTGTAGTGCCTTTTGGGGTTGTGGTTTTTCAGAAAGTTATAATTTTTTTTTAATTAAGTAAAATATGCCCCATTATAAAGATAGGGCTTTTCAATTTGTTGCGGCTGCGCAGTGGCCGCCAGCAGGGGGTGAACACAGATGAGCTTCACTGGCTTGTACTGGCAGTTGGGCACGAGGAGCGAGCGGGAAGCAGTGTCTTGTGCATGACGAGGACAGCTGCAGGCGGCGGGAGGACGAGAAGGAGGGAGCGTCTACAAGATCCGGAGGAGATCGCGGGACGTGAGCGACGGAGGGAGCCTTACTGGGGGAGGAGAACGACGGAGCAGTCACACCGGAAGAAGCCGGAGGAAGCCGGGTCCCCTTCAGGAGTGTCAGCGGGAGGAGATAGCCGCAGGTCCACTTACCTCAGCGGGAGCGTCGGCAGGATGTATGCCATCATTTCTTATTTTTCTTCTACTTCTCCCGCCCTCCCTGCTGTGTCCGTCCATCCCCCCCCCGCCCTCCCTGCTGTGTCCGTCCATCCCCCCCCACCCTCCATGCTGTGTCCGTCCATCCCCCCCGCCCTCCCTGCTGTGTCCGTCCATCCCCCCCGCCCTCCCTGCTGTGTCCGTCCATCCCCCCCCCCCGCCCTCCCTGCTGTGTCCGTCCATCCCCCGCCCCCCGCCCTCCCTGCTGTGTCCGTCCATCCCCCCCCCCGCCCTCCCTCCCTGCTGTGTCCGTCCATCCCCCCCCCCGCCCTCCCTGCTGTGTCCGTCCATCCCCCCCCGCCCTCCCTCCCTGCTGTGTCCGTCCATCCCCCCCCGCCCTCCCTGCTGTGTCCGTCCATCCCCCCCGCCCTCCCTGCTGTGTCCGTCCATCCCCCCCGCCCTCCCTGCTGTGTCCGTCCATCCCCCCCCGCGCTCCCTGCTGTGTCCGTCCATCCATCCCCCCCCCGCTCTCCCTCCCTGCTGTGTCCGTCCATCCCCCCCCGCCCTCCCTGCCGTGTGTCTGTCCATCCCCCCCCGCCCTCCCTGCCGTGTGTCTGTCCATCCCCCCCGCCCTCCCTGCCGTGTGTCCGTCCATCCCCCCCCCGCCCTCCCCGCCGTATGTCCGTCCACCCCCCCCCCCCGCCCTCCCCGCCGTGTGTCCGTCCACCCCCCCCGCCCTCCCCGCCGTGTGTCCGTCCATCCCCCCCCGCCCTCCCCGCCGTGTGTCCGTCCATCCCCCCCCGCCCTCCCCGCCGTGTGTCCGTCCATCCCTCCCCGCCGTGTGTCCGTCCATCCCTCCCCGCCGTGTGTCCGTCCATCACTCCCCGCCGTGTGTCCGTCCATCCCTCCCCGCCGTGTGTCCGTCCATCCCCCCCGCCCTCCCAGCCGTGTGTCCGTCTATCCCCCCCCGCCGTCCCCAGACGCAGCACTGACACACACGCACACACTCACACGCAGCACCTGACACACAGACACGCAGCACCTGACACACACACACAGACGCGCAGCGCCTGACACACACAGACACACAGCGCCTGACACACACAGACACGCAGCACCTGACACACACGCAGCGCCTGACACACACACACACGCAGCACCTGACACACACGCAGCGCCTGACACACACACTCACACGCACCTGGCACACACTCACACGCACCTGACACACACACGCAGCACCTGACACACACACGCAGCACCTGACACACACGCAGCACCTGACACACACACTCACACGCACCTGACACACACACGCAGCACCTGACACACACACGCAGCACCAGACACACACACGCAGCACCTGACACACACACTCACGCACCTGACACACACACTCACGCACCTGACACATGCACTCACACACAGCACCTGACACACACGCAGACACGCAGCACCTGACGCAGACACGCAGCACCTGACACACACACACATGCAGCACCTGACACACACACGCAGCACCTGACACACGCAGCACCTGACACACGCAGACACGCAGCACCTGACACACGCAGACACGCAGCATCTGACACACGCACACACGCAGCACCTGACACACGCAGCACCTGACACACGCAGACACGCAGCACTTGACACACACACACACACAGCACCTGACACACACACACACAGCACCTGACACACATACACACACAGAACCTGACACGCAGACATGCAGCGCCTGACACACACATGCAGACATGCAGCGCCTGACAGACACATGCAGATATGCAGCACCTGACACACCCACACACATACAGACATGCAGCACCTGACACACACACACACACACACACACGCAGCACCTGACCCGCCGTGTGTCCGTCCATCCCCCCCCCCCGCCCTCCCCGCCGTGTGTCCGTCCATCTTCCCCCGCCCTCCCCGCCGTGTGTCCGTCCATCCCCCCCCGCCCTCCCCGCCGTGTGTCCGTCCATCCCTCCCCGCCGTGTGTCCGTCCATCCCTCCCCGCCGTGTGTCCGTCCATCCCTCCCCGCCGTGTGTCCGTCCATCCCCCCCCGCCCTCCCCGCCGTGTGTCCGTCCATCCCCCCCGCCGTCCCCAGACGCAGCACTTGACACTCACACGGACCTGACACACACGCACACACTCACACGCAGCACCTGACACACAGACACGCAGCACCTGACACACACACACAGACGCGCAGCGGCTGACACACACAGACACACAGTGCCTGACACACACAGACACGCAGCACCTGACACACATGCAGCGCCTGACACACACACACACGCAGCACCTGACACACACGCAGCGCCTGACACACGCAGCACCTGACACACACGCAGCACCTGACACACACACTCACACGCACCTGACACACACTCACACGCACCTGACACACACACGCAGCACCTGACACACACACGCAGCACCTGACACACACGCAGCACCTGACACACACACTCACACGCACCTGACACACACACGCAGCACCTGACACACACACGCAGCACCTGACACACACACGCAGCACCTGACACACACACTCACGCACCTGACACACACACTCACGCACCTGACACATGCACTCACACACAGCACCTGACACACACGCAGACACGTAGCACCTGACGCAGACACGCAGCACCTGACACACACACACATGCAGCACCTGACACACACACGCAGCACCTGACACACGCAGCACCTGACACACGCAGACACGCAGCACCTGACACACGCAGACACGCAGCATCTGACACACGCACACACGCAGCACCTGACACACGCAGCACCTGACACACGCAGACACGCAGCACTTGACACACACACACACAGCACCTGACACACACACACACAGCACCTGACACACATACACACACAGCACCTGACACGCAGACATGCAGCGCCTGACACACACACGCAGACATGCAGCGCCTGACAGACACATGCAGATATGCAGCACCTGACACACCCACACACATACAGACATGCAGCACCTGACACACACACACACACACACACACACACGCAGCACCTGACACACACACACACAGACGCAGCACCTGACACTCACACGGACCAGACACACACGCACACACTCACACGCAGCACCTGACACACACACACACGCAGCACCTGACACACACACTCGCACACAGACGCGCAGCGCCTGACACACACAGACGCGCAGCGCCTGACACACACAGACGCGCAGCGCCTGACACACATAGACACGCAGCGCCTGACACACACAGACACGCAGTGCCTGACACACACAGACACGCAGCGCCTGACAGACACGCAGCGCCTGACAGACACGCAGCGCCTGACAGACACGCAGCGCCTGACAGACACGCTCACACGCACTCACGTGCAGCGCCTGACGCTCACACGCACTCCCACGCAGCGCCTGACGCTGACACGCACTCCCACGCAGCGCCTGACGCTGACACGCACTCCCACGCAGCGCCTGACACGCACACGCACTCACACGCAGCGCCTGACACGCACACGCACTCACACGCAGCGCCTGACACGCACTGACACGCAGCGCCTAACACGCACTGACACGCACACGCACTGACACGCAGCGCCTGACACGCACTCACACGCAGCGCCTGACATGCACACACAGCGCTTGACACACACACGCACATACTAGTGATGAGTGGGTTTGGTTCGTCGGAATCCGGACCCCCCGAACTTCACCCATTTTACACGAGGCAGGTTCGAACCTTCCCGCCTTGCTCGGCTAACCCGAGCGCGCCCGAACGTCATCATCCCGCTGTCGGATTCTCATGAGATTCGGATGTCTGCATTCGTGGAAAGGGGTCCCATGTGTAAACATGGGACCCCTTTCAGTCCGTCTGGTCCGGGTGTTCGGTTTGTTGTTTTGCCAAGTACGTGGATTTCATCTGGAACCTGGATCAGGTGAGTATAATTATCTTTTATTTTCAGGTACCCATGGATTCTACTTGGAGAAGAGGACCGACTGCTTCGTGTCAACATAGGTAAGTATGTGTGTGTCGGCAGGTGTGAAATAAAGTTATACTTTCACGGTGTCTGTGTCCTGTTTTTTATTTGGGTATTTTTTTTCCAGTAGAACTACAGGTACCAGCGGGCCCATTTTTCTCCCGCATGCTGGTACTTGTGGTTCTCCAAGTACCAGCTTGCGGGGAGGCTTGCTGGGACTTGTAGTACTACTGGAAAAAACAATATTCTTTCAATTTTCTCAAGGCTATCAGCCTCCCATCCGCAGCCCTTGGATGGGGGGACAGCCTCTGGCTTCACCCCTGGCCCTTGGGTGGCTGGGGGGGACCCCTTGATTGAAGGGGTCCCCACTCCCCCAGGGTACCCCGGCCAGGGGTGACTAGTTGGATATTTAATGCCACGGCCGCAGGGCACTGTATAAAAGTGACCCCCGGCTGTGGCATTATCTGTCCAGCTAGTAGAGCCCGATGCTGGTGTAAAAAATACGGGGGACCCCTACTCTTTTTGTCCCCCGTATTTTTTGCACCAGCACCAGGCGCAGAGCCCGGTGCTGGTTTTAAAAATACGGGGGATCCCCTGTCTGTTTCTTCCCCGGATTTTTAGAACCAGGACCGGCTCAAAGAGCCCGAGGCTGGTTATGCTTTGGAGGGGGGACGCCACGCAAATTTTTTTTTTTCCGGGTTTTTTACATTCCATTTAAAATAATAATAATAATCTTTTAAAAAATATATAAATAATACGTGTGCCTCCAAAAAAGACAAACCAAGTACCTAATCCCTTCTAATATAGATATGCTATTACCAAAAAAAAAACCTTTTATTTATTAGATTCCGCCTGCAAAGTGTGGCGGATTGAAAATGATGAATTTACTGTTTAAAAGCACTGTTGTCGAATTTACAAACTTCAATTGAATATACTTTTGTCGAATTGCCGCATTTGTACCATTGCAGAAAAGTCGAATTTTTCAAATGTCGAATTTTTAAAAAAATCGAATTTTGAAAGCCTGTAAGAATAGGCCCGCCCCGTTCATATCAGCCGTCCCCTTCTACCCCTGTACCTTGCTCTCTCCTGTCTGTGCTTTCTCCCGTCTGTAGGACTAGGCCCCGCCCCCTTCTTACCCTCCAGTGACTGCTCTCTCCTGACAAGTGGACCAGGCCTGCCCCCTACACGCTGCTGGTGTCTTCATTGTTACTTGGTCTGGAGCTCCGTTGGGGAGAGAACTCACGTGAGCTCATTAAGAATGAGGAACTGGGATGTTTTAATTTTATTGTGAGTAGTGTAGTGTGGTGATGTAGTATGTTGTATGGGGGATATAGTGTAATTATGAAGTGCAGCATATGGGAGGGCTATAGCATAGTGATGTAGTGTGGCATATGGGGGGTGGTAGCGCATAGGCGTGCGTACAGGGGGTGCCTGGTGCGCACAGGTACTCCCTAATGTCCAGCACCGCTGCACGCCACGCTTGCTGTAGCACAGTGATCGCTGAGTGTGTGATCGGTGGAGCCTAGACTGCAGCTCATTTCCGTACCTCCCACCACCGCTGCGCCCGCCCCCCCCTCTGCCTGCTGCTAATACTATGCTGAGTGCATTTGTCGTCGGCCTCACTGGGGGGACTGGCGTCACCTTGCAATGTGACGTGGTGATGTCCGCCCATGCTCTCCTCCCGCCCACCTGTGCTTTCCTCCCGCTGCGGTCTCTCAGTCCTAGTGTGCCGCGGCCGCCACACCACTGGGGACTGGGAGCCGCCGGCAGACACATTCTGCTAAGACTTACTTGTCAGTGCGGGTTCCGGACGGCAGACGGGGAGCAGGTGTCACAAGGAGTGTGTGGGTAACTAATTCACAATACTTCCGCTCAACGTGTCACTGCTGGTCCTTCATCTCCCATGTCTCTTCACCAGGTGGCGGGCGGCCCGGAAATTAAGTGATGTGTTGTGCAGCAGTCAGTGTGAAGTGACTGTGAGTAACACTGGTGGTGCTGATGATGCTGCTGCAGAATCGGGAAGCAATTAATTCATAAATATAATGTACTGTATCAATGTATTATACATACATAAACATGTACATACGGGTATTTGTGTATACATGTATATACATGAGTGTGTGTGTGTATATATATATATATATGTATATGACTTGGGGTTTGTTTTATTAGATAGAGCATGTCCCAGTGAAGTGCCTTTTGGGGTTGTGGTTTTTCAGAAAGTTACAGGTTTTTTTTAATTAAGAGAAATATGCCCCATTATAGAGATCGGGCATTTCAATTTGTTGCGTCTGCACAGTGGCCGCCAGCAGGGGGTGTACTAGAGTGCCTTCACTTGAGAGCCGCAATATGGCCGCCTTCTCCCCGGTTATTCTGTTAATAGGAAAATAACCTCACAGGTTCACATAGGGCAGAGTTGCCACTACTAGTGCAGGGCTGTAACGTACAGTACTAAGGAAAAGCCATATACTAAAGCGGCACAGTGACCTCACCCCTCTCAGAGACACCAGGGCGCAGCACACTGTACGGGGTACACTTGGTACACACACCTGTTAGTTCAGGGCAGCACTATAGGACCCTCCTGTAATGCTGTGCTGGCGGCGTGTAGTGATCAGGGCACTGGGAGACAGGCTGGCTGGTCTCCGTCTCTGCTGCCTATAGAACTTCCACCTCTGTTATATATCAGGGCTGCTCTCCTGTGTGTTCTCTTCCTCTCCTACCTCACACTGGAACTGGCCGCCCAGAGAACGAGAGGGCAGCGGCTGACATCAGAGAGGGTGCAGCAATCTGTGTGGGCAGAGCCCCTCACAGCAAGGTGTCCTTATGCTGTGCCCCGTGTAATCACTGTGATCCATACAGACTCTCACCCTGGTATGCTCTCTATTTATTATTTATTTTTTTACACTGCGGCATGCTCGAGGGAAGGGAGCAGGCACCCCCCCCACCCCACCCCACCGCCACTACTCCTCCGCCAGCATCACTGCCGAGCCGGTCAGTGTTCCGGCGGCAATGAGCAGTAGGCAGCCACCAGCAACAACAGCCAGGAAGCTGTTACTCCCGGCAGCAGTAGCGTCAAGCTGCAATTCAGCCAGCGGCACGATGATCCGGGAGACAGTGGCAGCTCAGGGAAGCAGTACCCCCTCCAATCGCAGCACCAACCTGGAGACTGAGGCAGCAACCCACCCCCAGCAGCAGCACCACCCTGATGATAGGTAAGATGCATTTTGGTGTCACAAGAAGGTGGCCGGAGTAGTGGCTGGCTGTGGTCACACCCCGGGCAAAAGTGATAGTGATTTCAGTGTTCCCTTGCGCGGGGATTGGATGTGTAGATGTATGGAGGCTATGTTTGTATAGATGTGAGCGGCAGTGTGCGGATGTATGAGAGCGGCAGTGTGCGGATGTATGAGAGCGGCAATGTACGGCTGTATAACTGCGTCGGTGTGCGGCTGTATGAGTGCGATGGTGTGCGGCTGTAAGAGTGCGATGGTGTGCGGCTGTAAGAGTGCAATGGTGTGCGGCTGTAAAAGTGCGATGGTGTGCGGCTGTAAGAGTGCGATGGTGTGCGGCTGTAAGAGTGCGATAGTGTGCGGCTGTAAGAGTGCGATAGTGTGCGGCTGTAAGAGTGCGATGGTGTGCGGCTGTAAGAGTGCGGCAGTGTGCGGCTGTAAGAGTGCGGCAGTGTGCGGATGTATGAGAGCGGGGTTGTACGGATGTATGAGAGCGGCAGTGTATGGATGTATGAGAGCAGCAGTGTACAGTTGTGTGAGAGCGGCAGTGTGCGGATGTATGAGAGTGGCGGTGTACGGATGTATGAGAGCGGCGGCAGTGTATGGATGGCAGCGTCATAGGGAGGGATGTCGGAATGCTGTTAGGGTTCCTAATACAAAATGGAATCCGTATAGTGGGCGGGGCTGGCACCATGGCACCACATTGGGCTTGATGGGCAGGTAGTGCGGCAAGCACACCCAAATTGGCGTCTGACGTCGCCCGCAGTCCACACTGTTGTGAGGAGTCAGAGTTAATTTTGACTGTGTAGTGTACTCACAGAGGACCTACCGCCCGTCCCCTCCTCGCATCTGAGCAGCAGGTCAGGCTCTTATTTTCTTTTTAATCAGGAGAGGCCGAGTGAACTGTGAGCAGGGGGGCAGAGCTACATGGGACCTAGAAGGGCTGCTGTGCTGTCAGAGAGGGAGAGGAAGAGAGAGATGAAGCTACTGCAGATCCCCATCTGATTGTGAGGTGCCGGGTTGAAGGGTGATGTGATCACCCTTCTCCCTTGCTGCCGCTGGGGACCGCATCTAGGCTTCCTCCATCGAGGGCATGCGGTGCAGCAGTGTGCAGCGTGTAATGAGTTTGTCTGACTCATTATACTGCTGCCTGTTGTGGAAACCTCCGTCCTTACGGACTGGTGAACATGCCCAGCACAGAGGTGACAGTGTTGGTGGAAGTGCTGCCCAGCTCTGACCCTGCAGGCCTCCGTGATCTGGCTGCGGCCGCTGCTGCAGCGGCCTGAAACCCCTGCCGGTCCCCTCCATAGACTTCCGCCTGGCCAGCGCTGAGGTACTAGGGGTAGGGTATGTCTCTGGCTTTCTCTCTGGCAGGGGAAGGTGACAGCGGCGGAGGAAGTGCTGCCCACCTCAGACACTACAGGCCTCCCCGATCCAGCTGCGGCCACAGCTGATGCTGCCAGAACCCCCTGCTGGTCTCCTTTGTTGACTGCCGCATGGCCAGTGCTGAAGTACTGGGGGTAAGCCAGCTACGGGAAGAGTGTCTCTGCCTCGGGCTCTCTCTCTCTGGCAGGGGAAGGAAGGGCTGATTCTCTGGCACAACAGGGAGGGCTGGGCTGCAGGAACACAGCACTGGAAGAAACAGGAGGCCGAACTCATGACCAAAAAGTGAGCAGTGCAGTGATCAGCCCCCTGGTCTTTCCCTCTCTCTGGGTAGAGCTGTATTCTACAGAGAGAGCTGGGATGGGAAGAAGGGGAACGGCACTTGACATACACATAAACACGCAACACCTGACACACACACACATACACGTGCGGCACCTGACACACACACACGTAGCATCAGACACAATAAAATAAACATGCAGCACCTGACCCACACATACACGCGCAACACCTGACACACACACATATACACGTGCAGCACCTGACACACACACGTAGCATCAGACACAATAAAATAAACATGCAGCACCTGACACATACATATACACGCACACCATCAGACACACACATACACATGCAGCACCTTACTCACACACACATAGACACGTGTAGCACCTGACGCACACACATGTACACGCGCAGCACCTGACGCACACTCATGTACACACGCAGCACCTGACGCACAATCATGTACACGCGCAGCACCTAATGCACACTCATGTACACATGCAGCACCCAACGCACACTCATGTACACGCGCAGCACCTAATGCACACTCATGTACACGCGCAGCACCTGACACAGACATACGTATTCATGCACAGCACCAGACATACACTTGTACACACGCGGAGCACCTGATACTCACACACATATACACCCGCAACACCTGACACACACACGTGCGGCAGTTGACGCATACACACGCACCATCAGACACACTCATATATACACGCAGCACCTGACACACATACACACACACACACACACACACACAGGAGCTGATACACAGGCAGCACCTGACACACACACACATATACACGCACAGCACCTGACACCACGCACTCACACGTACAAGCAATGCATTTCACGTCTACCTCCAGCCTCAGTCACAGGCTGCTGCCGCCTACCCCCCTCCCTGCATCAGCTGCAAAGGCAGCAAAATATTTTGACCAAAGTCTAAAGGCCCATACACATTAAACGATGTCGCTCTGTGAGCGACATCGTCTAATGTTTCCCCCTCCCGGGCCGGCCGGCGGCCGACTGTACACACTGAGCGATATGACCGCTCATATCGCTCAGTGACGTCACGCCCCCGCCAGCCCTGCATGAAGGTCGTGGACAACAGTCCACATCCTTCATGCATGACCTACCGACAGCGACGATTGTTGCCGACCCGCGGGGCCGCGCATCGTTCATCGCCGGCGGCATACACACTTAATGATAAAACGAGCGATGTCGCTCAAGGAGGGGGAAAATGAGCGACGTTGCTCATTAAATCGTTAAGTGTGTATGGACCTTAAACAATTCGGTTTGGTTAATAAAATAATTTTGCACAGAACAGTGATGTTATACGAACATTTTCATTAAACATTTAAAAAATCAGATGTTTATTCTTACAGTGAAATTTTACATTTCTGAATAAAAAAAATAAATTTAAAAAAAGCGATGAAATTCAATAGACAAAAAACCTTACGGTTTCACATGTCCCATTAAGGCTTCTTAGACATGATCGAAATTTCAGAAACCTGTTGTAACTCTTCCACTCAAACTCCAAAAAGCAATGAAATTCCGATCATTAAGGCTGACGCCTTAATGGACGTGTTCCTTGCGCAATACAGATATGGTATGCCATCACAGCCTGTGGGTAAGTGCAGATTCAGCACTCTCACAGAGTGAGATTGCTGTCACTCACACAATGGTGGAGCTGCTAATTCACAGATTTGTGTGCTCATTGGAATACACACATGCAGTCTATGCAACTGAAGGTCTGAACAGTTTTGTGGTGCTCCCATCCCACACAGTGCCCACAACCATCCCATTCAGTCACCACAACAATCCCACCTTGTTACAACATCCTTCTAACTCCATACATCCATCTCACTTAGTATACACATTTAGCTCCCTCAAACATCTTGGTTAATTGCTAAAACTATAATACCCCATCTACGGTCTATGCATCTACACTTACTTCCCCTATACACCCCCATGCTGCCCTGTCTTCCCCAATCCCTACTGCTGTGTTCTCCCATCTGTGCTAGTCTGTACTAACTTATCTGTACCATCTGTCTTTCCCCACCTGTGCCTTGTCTGTACCACCGTTTCCTTCTCTCTCTGTGCTGCTCAGTGTTTCCTTCTTCAACGTCACTCTGCCTCCTTCAGTACATGGCACACTATCTTCTCTCCCATCTGCACCAGTTTTCTACCCATCCATGCCAGTGTTTTCAACCCATCTGCATCATTTCCCCCATCTGCACCGCCCTGTCTCCCTTCCCATACTTGCTGTTTAATCTTCCCCCTATCCACACCACTCTTACCCCATTCATGTAGCTGACATCCTGAAGGTAAATTTCGTGGATCCTGCGCTCTTGGCAGGGGGATAACCGCTACAGCCCACCCCCCAGTGGTCCGGAAACGCCTCCGTTGTGCAGACCATGCCCTGCCAATGGCATGCTAACGCTGTTTGCACGCCCCCCTCCTTCCCCGCAACCACCTCTGCTTATCAATCAGGCAGGGTGATCGCAGCCAGTGAGATGCTGATAGCATCTCACTGGGCTCCTGGGGTACGCACGCGCAGAGCGGCCATTGCACGTGCGCACCTCACAAACTAATTCAGACTGCGATTGCTGCTGCTGCGGTCTGAATTACCCCCTGTGTTTCTTTGTCCCCCCCATCAGTGCTGCTTAGTGTTCCCTCTATCCACACACTTCTGTTCCCCCATCCACACCGCTCTCCTCCCTCCAATCAACAACACTCTTACCTCATCTGAGCAGCTTTGTCTTCCGCTCAGACCTTCAGTTGCATAGACTGCATGTGTGTATTCCAATGAGCACACAAATCTGTGAATTAGCAGCTCCACCATTGTGTGAGTGACAGCAATCTCACTCTGTGAGAGTGCTGAATCTGCACTTACCCACAGGCTGTGATGGCATACCATATCTGTATTGCGCAAGGAACACGTCCATTAAGGCGTCAGCCTTAATGATCGGAATTTCATTGCTTTTTGGAGTTTGAGTGGAAGAGTTACAACAGGTTTCTGAAATTTCGATCATGTCTAAGAAGCCTTAATGGGACATGTGAAACCGTAAGGTTTTTTGTCTATTGAATATATATATATATATATATATGGGAAGGCGTGCACAATTTTATATTATGATATCAAACTATAAATATGTAATCACCCCCCCCGACACATGCACACACACACAATTAGCAGCCTTTCACACAATACCCACAGTAGTTCTCCTTACACATAATGTCCCCAGTATAGTGTCAGATGCACATAATGTCCCCCAGTATAGTGCCAGTTACACATAATGACTCCAGTAGTGCAGTGCCAGATACACATAATGCCTCCGAGTATAGTGCCTCATACACATATGCCCTCACAGTGCCAGATACACATATGCCCCCTCAGTGCCAGACACTCGTATGCCCCCACAGTGCCGGACACTCAAATGCCCCCACAGTGCCAGACACACGTATGTCCCCACAGTGCCAGACACACGTATGCCCTCACAGTGCCAGATACACGTATGCCCCCACAGTGCCAGACACCCATATGCCCCATGCTGATTTTACTATTAAAGGCAGCACTTTTAGGTAGATTCACTTTTAGAGGGGGCAGCTATCCCCCCACCCCGTGTAGTTCCTCAACATCAGGGATGCCCATTAATGATCAAAGAGTGCAGCAGCAGCCACTGTAATTGGCGCCGGGATCCAGCACCGCACCACAATACAGACAAGAAACTCTACATAAACTGCATCTCCCAGCAGCCGCTGCTGCATGCTGGAATCATTACTGGGCATCCCTGCTGGTGAGGAACTACACGGGTGTGGGGGGATAGCTGCTGCCTCTAAAAGTGAATCTACCTACTGCCCATGGGTGGCACCTCTGGACGGCGCCCCTCCTCGGCTGGCACCCCTGGCGAGTGTCATCCTGGCCAATAGGAAGATACACCCCTAGGTACACCAACCACATCTTAATTATGCCCAAAGGGAACAAAAATCACATCATGACCATTTTAGTGTGAATGAGCTCTAAGCCACAAGCATTCCTACACGTAACTCATGATTTTATACTTTTACACTGTACAGAACACATAAATACACTCATAAAATGTAAATTAATGTTTAATTTGTGTGGTTGCACAAATATTAAGTCAGATGATTTGTGTTTTTAACATACTATAGTTACCCAGTTATGCATCCTTGGTGTTGACACAATTATTATTATTTTTTTTAAATTACCAAAGCAATTACCCAAAATAATAATTAATTACAACAATGGATAGCACATTGATTAATTATATTATTTATGACATACAGTTATAATGAAAACTTTTCCAAGACTGTCAGTTTTCAAGATGTGGATCAACTAAAGCGTTATTTAAATAAATACTAACATGATTGACTGGAGCATTAGGTATTGTAAAATGACTAAATGATAACAGAGCAAAAGCCTATATTAGAAATATATCTCAGACTCAGCAACACCAATCTTAAAAGCATTAAGGGGTTGAAGCAGAGTTTAACCTAAGTCAGTTTTCAGAGTGCAACTTGCATGTGTCGCAGTGTGATGGTTCCCTCTTACTAGGTCCAGTGTCACTGGACTCCAAGGGCTACAGCGGTCCTGTGGCTGGCAGGTGCCGGCCACCAGCACAGCAGATTCCTCTCTCCTGGCTTCCCCTCTCTCTCTATCTTGGTTGCTATTGTATGGCTCTTGTGTCAGGCTTCTGCAGTTCCCATAGGGGTGTGCTCGCAGCTCTGCATGAAATTTAAAGAGAAAGGCATGTAAAAAGTGTGAAATCACACTGGTGCCAAATTTTAACTCCTCCCTATAAAAAGATGTCTCTAAGCACTATTTAGTGTCAGAGTATTAAGACTCCATACCTGTACTCCAGCCTCTAGTTCTTTCTGAATTCCCAGTGTGATCCCAGTGTTCTTAGCCAAACAATCTACCTCCTTCCTTGGTATATTTCTAGTGATCTCCTGATTCTGACTTCAGCTATTCCTCTGACCTGATTCTGTCCATTCCCTGGCACTGAATTGCCCAACTGGTTTTTACCCATAACAGAGGACTTTTCTCCATTACCCCTTACAGCGATCAGTCGTACTACCTGCCCTCAGTGCCTCCAGTATTCACCATGGACAAAGGAACCCAGACAGAGGGCCTCAATGTATGTATCGAGCACAGCAATGCAGAAACCACCTTGCTGGGGTCCCTGGGGAAAATCACTGATGTGTTAGATCCACATGTCTGTTCTGGGTGTTAGTAAATCCTTTATATATTATTTAAACAAACACTATTGAATTTTATGTAGATATAAAACACAATATGACAACTTTAATATAAAAAGATTAGAAATAAAGTTTATAGTCTTTTTAGACTTTATGTGCAAGAGCGTGATATTTAAGACCATAGTCCATAGTGATGTTTTCCCATAATCCAATGCAGGTACTAGATGCAGACATACTAGCCCAACCTTGTCTGGCAGCTTCTCTAAGTTTGTATTGTTCTTGTCGGGTCCTGGCCTGCTCAGCTGAAGTGTCCAATGATGATCTCATCCCGGGACTATAAATAGTATTTCTAGTCTTTTTATATTAAAGTCATAGTGGACCAGATGTACTAAGCCTTGAAAAGTGATATATTTCATGGTGATAAAGTACCAACCAATCAGCTCCTACTGTAACTGTCATTTTTCAAACCCAGCCTGTAACGTGGCAGTTAGGAGCTGATTGGTTGGTACTTTATCACCGTGAAATGTATCGCTTTTCAAGGCTTAGTACATCAACCTCATTGTGCTTTATACATAGAATTAAATACCACTCATTTACGTAATGTGAATTAGATTAACCCTTTTATAACTGAGGTGATTTTCCATACACGTAGCGTGGATCACTTTAACTCTCTTTACTGTTAGTATATTCAACTAGTGCAGGTAACATCCATACCATTTGTCTAAGAGTTGTGGCAGCATGTTTTCTCTTAGGAACCATGTATGCAGCTACTGTATGGGCAATGCAGAACATACCTTAGAGGTATCTACACCTTTGACTGCATCTCCAATTGCCAATGAAAGGGTGTAATTTTGCTGTATTGGCATGTCCTAGGTAATGTTTTCTAAGGGTATGTCAAAGTATTACAGGTTATGAAGAGTTGTACATATGTGTAAATATGCCTGTTTTTAAATGGATCTTTTGCACCAATGTTAAGATTGCTCCACACACTGATGATGATGAATGCTATAAAATGAAGCATATAGATGGGGCTGATCCAACCACAGATAAACAAATCCAGTTCTGCAATGTAGGAGGAATTATGGTTAATAATTATAGTAGGGAAACATTATGTGTGAGTAATGCATGAATATCAGTCTAGTGGGTGTTTCTGCCATCCATAACAAACTATCATGCTATTAGGTCTGTGGGTACCATGGATGCTTGAGAACCTCCAATATGTATGCTACTGCAACCACTAAGCATATCTATTCATGCCATTCAAGTGAGCACCTCCAATCATTTTTAAAAATCTGGTCTTTACTGAATGTTGTTCTCCATCTGCAAGTTAATCAGATGAAGGAACAGGGTGATCAGGTCCATAAAATATTTTGAATGGAGTGTTAGCTGAGAAACATATGTTTATTAGATATGTGCACCGGAAATGTTTTGTGTTTTGGTTTTGGATTCGGTTCCGCGGCCGTGTTTTGGATTTGGACGCGTTTTGGCAAAACCTCCCTGAAAATTTTTTGTCGGATTCGGGTGTGTTTTGGATTCGTGTGTTTTTTTTCAAAAACCCCTCAAAAACAGCTTAAATCATAGAATTTTGGGGTAATTTTGATCCTATAGTATTATTAACCTCAATAACCACAATTTCCACTCATTTCGTCTATTCTGAACACCTCACACCTCACAATACTATTTTTAGTCCTAAAATTTGCACCGAGGTCGCTGGATGACTAAGCAAAGCGACTCAAGAGGGTGGCACAAACACCTGGCCCATCTAGGAGTGGCACTGCAGTGTCAGACAGGATGGCACTTAAAAAATTGGCCGCATACAGCACATGATGCAAAGAAAAGAGAAAAAGAGGTGCACTGTGGTCACTGGACGGCTAAGCTAAGTGACACAAACACCTCAATATCACAGGATTTATTCATTCTAATCAATGGTATTATTGGTCCAAATCACTGGAACAAAATGACAAAATCACAGGAATTATTCGTTCTAATCAATGGTATTATTGGTCCAAATCACTGGAAGAAAATGACAAAATCATTGGTATTATTCATTCTAATCAATGGTATTACTGGTCCAAATCACTGGAAGAAAATGACAAAATCACTGGAATTAAATGGCAGTAATGTTGGGAATTATATCAAATGGCAGTACCAGTGGACATATACGGAAGTGTCAGACAGGATGGCACTTAAAAAAATTGGCCCCAAACAGCACATGATGCAAAGAAAAGAGAAAAAGAGGTATACTGTGGTCGCTGGACGGCTAAGCTAAGCGACACAAACACCTCAATATCACAGGAATTATTTGTTCTATATCAATGGTATTATTGGTCCAAATCACTGGAAGAAAATGACAAAATCACTGGAATTATTCGTTCTAATCAATGGTATTATTGGTCCAAATCACTGGAAGAAAATGACAAAATCACTGGAATTATTCGTAAACATTTGTAGAAAGTCGCTGCTTTCTGATTACAGAAATGCTCAAATATTCCTGGGAATCCACAATCCCTTCCCAGAGGAAAAAGAAATTGAGAAACCGTTGTTTGAGAACATTTGTTCTCTTTCCCTTACAAAGGAACAAACCACTTTCCAAGAAGACTGATGTTTTTGGGATTATGGAGACATAATGTTTTTGAATATAAATCCTAAAGCAGGTGGTGTATTAGAGCAAAAGAGTGCAAGAGACCAGCCACGCAGTTTCTGAAATTTTATGACAAAATGTTACTGTATTTCATAAGCACTCATTCCTAACTCTGCTAAGTACTGTTTGGTATACTGTATCTGGCTTCCATGAGGTAGTTGTCCATTATTTCAGCTTCCATTGACCTTTTTGAAAGTGGTAGAACTGATTGATTCTTTTTCCCCCCCTATTTTTAATTTTCTCTTGCATAGCCTAGTAAAATGTTACAATGTTAAGTATTGACTTGTGCCTTCTGGGGGTCCACTTCTTCACCAAACCCAGCCAAATCTCATCCTAACCCTCTGTTCAATGTTCTCTATGTACCCCATCTGTGTCACCCATGTCTGTCTACCCCTCCCCTTTAGATTGTAAGCTCTCACGAGCAGGGCCCTCTTCCCTCATGTGCTTATCCTTTGTCTTACTTTAATAATCTTCAACTGTACCACATCCAGCAGTCTTCTGCCACCTGATACTTATTCCAGTGTCATCTGCTGATGTAACTATGTGTATTTACCCTGTACTTGTCCTATACTGTCATCAACTGTAAGTTGCTGTTTTCCTGTTTGATTATTTATGTACTCTGTAATTGGGCACTGTAGAACCCTTGTGGCGCCATATAAATAAAGGATAATAATAATAATATAGGGTGTATAATCCCCAGGTGTATCTCACACATCACTCAGTACAGATTACAGGATGTATAATCACCAGGTGTATAACACACATTGCACAGTACAGTATATTATACTGGTCACAACAATGCAGCAGATATTGAGCACTGATCAGGATACTAGAAGTGACACAAAGCTGCAAGATACAGCAATGGTCTACTGTGCTGTACTACTATAATATACTGGTGGTCACCACAATGCAGCACACTGAGCACAGATATTGAGTTTTTTACTCAGAGAACGTAGCCACGTCCTCTCTGCTGGTCACCAAAATGCTGCACTGTCCTACTATATACTGCTCAAAAAATGCAGCACAGATATGGAATGGATACTTGCAGTGACACAGAGCTGCAAGATACAGCAATGGCTTACTGTACACAACTATATACTGTTGGGCCACCAAAATGCTGCACTGTAATAATATATATACTGCTCACAAAAATACTGCACAGATATGGAATGGATACTTGCAGTGACACAGAGCTGCAAGATACAGCAATGGCCTACTGTACCGTACTACTATAAGTATAATTATATACTGGTGGTCCCCAGTCCCCACAGTAAAGCACACTGAGCACAGATATTTGCAGCACACTGAGCACAGATATGGAGCGTTTACAGGCAGAGAACGTAGATATTTTCAGCACACTGAGCACAGATATTTGCAGCAAACTGAGCACAGATATTTGCAGCACACTGAGCACAGATTACGGAGCTTTTCAGGGAGAGAACGCAGCCACGTCCTCTCCGTTCAATCTCCAATGCACGAGTGAAAATGGTGGCGATGCGCGGCTCTTTATATAGAAAATGAATCTCGCGAGAATCCGACAGCGGGATGATGACGTTCGGGCGCGTTCAGGTTAACCGAGCAAGGTGGGAAGATCCGAGGCTGCCTCGAAACCATGTAAAATGGGTGAAGTTCGGGGGGGTTCGGATCTCGAAGAACCGAACTCGCTCATCTCTAATGTTTATTTATGCTTTCTTGTAGCAAACTTCATGCATTTTGTGAAATAGTTCCAGGACATACTGTAAGAACATAATCTGACAAATTATTAAAAGTAGCAATTTGTGTCTAGTGGAAAGCGATAGCTGGCCAGAATGGTATCTGTTTGGCAGGTCGACCGTACTTAGGTCGACAGTCACTAGGTCAAATGGTCGACACATGGAAAAGGTTGACACGGTACAGGTCGACACATGAAAAGGTCAACATGTCTTTTTAAAGATAAATAAATAGATTTTTAACGTTTTCATACTATGATTGGGACTAGTAACCTGTGCCAAGTGCAGCAGTAGCAATGCGAGGCACCTTGCCTGCAGCCTGGCGAGCAAAGTGTTCCTGGTCATGTTACAGAAAAAAATGACACCAAAGCAGTTCAAAAATCCATGTCGACCTTTTCATGTGTCAACCTGTCCTGTATGGACAATTTTCATGTGTCGACCATTTGTCCATGTCAACCATGTCAATGTCAACCAATAGTGGTCGACCTAATAACAGTCAACCTTAACATGGTCTTTCATACCAGAACCGCCCAGAACACTGTCAGTTAGTACACCAGTGAGACTTCAATATGGCAGTGGCAGAGTACTACACATATCCAACCAAAAAATAACTTAAGATTTAAATGGTGCAGCATAAATGCCAGTTTGGGTATTCATGTATCTGTTTTTGAACTATCAAGGCCATTTCCATGAGATTTACATGGCATACCTGTAGTTCATAAATGTGAGTGATTTCTGTGTCCAGTAGTTTTGCCCCTTCTGATGGGAGTCTAGATACATGTTTGCATTTACATTGCACTCTCCTGCAAAACTAAGATTTGTGTTTCAGGAAGAGATATTCAGATGTGCTTGCAGGATAATTTTTTTTTCTCCAGTTTAAGGCTTTTTGGAGTCCCGGGCAACTATCTAAAAAAATTGTCAAAATACAGTATATACTGGTGAGTATAAAGTGTAACACACCCAGCATTGTGTTCTTCCCCTTTCGTCATTGTATTTCCTGTAGTGTGCACCACCCCTGCTTCTATGTCATATATTATGACAATACCATTTGTATGCTTTACATTGTTTATGTTTTATATTATGTCACTCTATCTGTAGGCTTTATATTGTATATGTTTTTTATTATGTCACCCCTATCTGTATGCTTTATATTGTGTATGTTTTTTATTATGTCACCCCCATCTGTATGATTTATATTGTGTATGTTTTATATTATGACACCCCATCTGTATGCTTTATATTGTGTATGTTTTATATTATGCTCCCTTATTTGTATTGAGCATGTTTTATGCTATGTCTTGCCTATTTGTATGCTTCATATCGTATATGTTTTATAGTATGACACTCCATCTATATGCTTTATGTGATGTATGTTTATATTATGCCACCCCCATCTGTATGCTTTATATTGTGTATGTTTTATATCATGCCACCCCCATCTGTATGCTTGATATTGTGTATGTTTTATATTATGTCACTCCCATCTGTATGTTTTAAATTGTGTATGTTTTATATTATATTATGTCACCCTCATATGTATGCTTTATATTGTGTATGTTTTATATTATGCTCCCCTATATGAATACGTTATATTGTTTATATTTTATATTATGCTACCCCATCTGTATGCGTTATATTATGTTTTATATTTTGCTCCCCCATCTTCATACATTAAATTGTACAATACCGGGGTGCACACTACCAGACATTCATCTGTGTGTTTAATTTAGTGCTACTCTATCTCTGGGTTTTATATTGTGTTTTCCACCCCACTATGTATGTATAAACATATAGATAATATTGTATTATATATATATATATATATATATATATATATATAATATAGTATGGCAGGTACGGCACTCCAACAATATGAGCGGCAATCAAACACCGGTAACTCCGTAAAAAGTGAGTATACAGCATGCAGACATGGCACTCACGGTGATTCACACAAGGAACACAAATCCAATTTGGTTACTGCAAAGTTTCAGTGGTCTGTGCCACTGTCGTCAGGCTTTATTGAAGATCAGTTTACAACACATACCTTTATACCCCACCGTGAAAAACCCGCCTTCCCTTCAGACATCTCACACCTGGCAGGTTAATTAAGATCACATGCACAGCATGCTTAACCAAATCATTAACCCATAACCATAGTAACAACACTGAATCAATGAATACAGAATGATTACAGAAAAACAATATATTTAATAGCTAAATGCATCACTAATACATTGTAATACTATGGCATGAGACACAAATATCTAACAGATACTGCATCAAGATGTATACACAGCTTAGCATAAACACTGAAATTATTAAAGAAAACAAGCAAAAGACATTTGTTCATTCAGACCTTTTGGATGCATAACATCTATTCTAGCAATCCACCTTGCTTCAAGCTGCAATAATTTAGTGGCCCGATCCCTACCTCTAATATCAAGGGGGACCTGATCGATCATCCTGTAACGGATACTATTCAAGGGGTGTTTTAAAGCCACAAAGTGTCTAGCAACAGGCTGCTCGCCAGTACCTGTCTCAAGCGCGCTTCGAATAGCAGAGCGGTGGACAGTCATGCGTTCCTTAAACTTTCTTTCTGTTTTTCCAATATAACACAAGCCGCAAGGGCACAGAATTTGATATACCACGTAAGTGGAATTACAAGTAAGCAGATGTCTGATCATAATTTTCTTACCCGTATGAGGATGATGAAACATATCTCCTGTGAGTAAGTATTGACATGTTACACAAGCACATTTAATGTAGCTAAATTTTTTATTAGAGCTCAAGAGTTTCTTTGGGAAGACTGGCTTGGTTCAAAATTAATTTTAGAAATATCTGTTTTTACCAAGTAATCTCTTAAATTTCTGTCACGTGAATAGCATGGCATCAGTCTAGACCCAGATAACTGTAGCTGCTTATCCATTTCAATAATAGCCTAATGTTTCTTGGCAACTTTGGCAATGGATTCAGATTGCCTGTTAAACTTATTAACCCATGGAAACCTGAGCTGTTGATCTACCAACTTCACTTTCTTCTGTAATAGTTCTTCCCGATCTAACCTCATAGCTCTATTTTTAGCTGGCAGAAGTACTTTCCTGGAATAACCCCGAGCTAATAGTTTGTTAATAAATCCATCTATCTGCCTAATGGCAGTGTCTATATTGCTGTTAACCCTCCTTATGCGGACCATTTGAGCATAGGATAAACCTCTCTTTAAAGGGGCAGGATGACAGCTCTGAGCATGAAGTAACTGATTCCGATCAGTCGGTTTAGAGAAAATAGAGGTAGTTAAAACACCTTCATTGTTGTTAATTTTTACATCCAAAAAAATCAATATTGGTCTGACTTAAAGGGAAGGTGAATTTAATAGGTCCTGGACCTGCATTGTACTGTTCAATCAGCCATATCAGCTCTTTAGCATCTTGTACTCTCCCCACCATGTGCAGTATGATCTGGCGCGGGTCCGGCGTGTAGATGCCCACTGAGGATGTCATCATGACGTCAACACACTGAACAAATACACAGAACACAAAACAATACCAGTATAAATATACAGTGCAGCCAAATACTATGTATATATACTATGTATAACACATAGTATACTCCAACAAATAAAACACACAATAATACAATTTAAAAACATAAGCATATTCGAGCACCATAGCAGTAAACACGTGACAAATGTTATTAACAGTACATAGCAGAGGCAGCAAATATTATGGACACAAAATATTTCAGAAATGATTCAACACTTATATAAAGCAATGCAGACCTAATGTTTTGTTAAGTCCTTTGGTGCAAGGGATTGAAGATCATGAATCCAACTGGATTCTTTCTGCAGCAAACGTTGCCCCCTCGCAATCTCACTGGTTCATGAGCAATGATCATTTAATTATGACACGCCACATTATGATACGCTTGTACAAAGTGCCGTGCAACCAGTAGATCGCTAGTACCAGTCATGAGGGCATTTCTAATGGCAAGTTTATGATTAGCCAGAAATTCTCTTAAAGTATGGTCGGTCTTGCCAACATAATTAAGTCCGCAAGGACAGGTAATAAGATAGATAATAAATTTGGTAGTGTAAATCAACCTATAGTTAATCATGTACTTCCTACCACTATGTGAAGGGCTGAAATACTCCCAGTAGACAGGGATCTACATGTCGTGCAATTAAGGCACCTAAAACAGCCTTTTCTCAGGGACAGGCAGGAGCTCTGTTCACTCTGTGATGACTGTAAACCTGTTATGTCAGTTTTCATGACCCAGTCTCTCAGATTCTTGCCTCTAGTATATGTGGGCATAACAGTAATCTCATTTAAATTCAAGTCCCTGTCTGTCCGCAAGATCGGCCACAATGATTTGTCTGTTCTAGAGATCCCTGTACTGCTGGTGTTAAAATGATTTACCCAAGGTAAACGTTTACTGACAGATTTTTTAGATTTACAAGACAGCAATGATTCTCGGTTCATACTCAATGCTTTAGTCTTGGCCTGAATTAATTTCTCCAGAGGATAATTAAATGATAAATTTAATTATAATTTCATCAATGTGACTGCTGGCCATATTCTTATCGCAAAAATTGAGAATATGTTAGACCAAATTTAAGAGGTTTTGGGTGGAAGCTGTCAGAATGCAAAAGTGTATTATGATCGGTAGGTTTATGTATAATTCAGTGTGCAAAAATCCATCATTACATCTTATAAGTACATCCAAAAAGTTAACTGTATCTCTGCTGGCTTTATATGTAAATTTGATAGGATGACTGGTTGCATTGTGTCTCTCATTTAATTCCCCAAACTCTTGCTCAGATTTAGAACAAATGATAAGCAAGTCATCGATATACCTCACATATAGAAGAATTGACTCAGACACAGAGCTATCCTAAAAGAAAATATCATCTTCAACTGAAAACATGTAGGCTTTCGCGTATGATGAGGCCACAGGAGACCCCATCACACAGCCTGATATTTGTAGGTAAAACCTGCCATCAAGTATTAAATAGTTATGTGTCAATGCCATTTCCAATAAACTTAAGAAGAACTCAATGTCAGGACCAGAGTATAAACAGTTACCATGGAGTAATTTGCGGACTGCTATTAAACCAAGTTCATTTGGAATTACCACGTAGAGGCTAGAAATGTCTACACTGCACAATATACTGTCAGTACGGATCCTCCCAAGAACTAGTAGCTTGTTAATGAATGAGGTTGTATCAAATAAATACCTATCCCGTGTGACAATACATGGTTGCACATGGTGGGGAGAGTACAAAAGGTATGTGTTTGTTTCTATCACTTGTAACCTGAGGACAAAGTAATAAACTTACCGATCCCGTGTGACAACACATTGTTGCATACCTGCCTCTGACTGTGAAATTACCTTGAATGCCGCCTCCATTGGGATGTATATTTGACCCGTGGCTATGGGCATCTAGGAGGGCACCGGGACATTTGTGCATTACCTGAGAGTGCTGCCAGAAGGACTTGGTGTGTATGGAGACTCTTCTCTGCAGGGAGTAGAGTACTCATGGCTTAAGCACCCATTATTCTTATTATATTTTCCTCACTCTGTGCTTGTATATTTGTCAGCCTGTCATGGCTGATTGGAATGTGCTGCCGAGCACAAATGCAGCTGATATTGTGAATTTAGCATTATTGACTCAAGGAACGGTTCTTATCTTTTCTGAATCAGAGGCTCCATCTTCATCTCCAAAATTGAGGATATCCAAAATTACATCCGCTCCCTCTCCCCCCTGCCTGCTCCCACCTTGCTCACCTATTTAACCTATCACTCTCTACCGGCATCTTTCCCTCATCATTCAAACATGCTCTGGTCTCATCTATTCTCAAAAAACCAACCTCGACCCTTCATCACTCACTAGCTACCACCCCATCTCTCTTCTCCCATTCACCTCCAAACTACTTGAATGACTGGTCTACAACCATCTCACAAGCTACCTCTCTGACAACTCCATCCTTGATCCACTACAATCTGGCTTTCACCCACTCCACTCTACCGAGACTGCCCTTGTGAAAGTCACCAATGACCTGCTTTTGGCCAAATTCAAGGGCAACTTCTCTCTGCTCATCCTTCTGGACCTCTCTGCTGCCTTTGACACCATGGATCATCCTCTCCTCCTCCGCACACTCCAAAACGGTGGCCTCTCTAGCACCATCCTTGACTGGTTTACCTCTTACCTCACTAACTGCTCCATCTCTGTCTGCCTCCGGCACCAACTCACACCCTTCCATCCTTTCTGTTGGTGTCCCTCAGGGTTCTGTCCTAGGCCCCCTTCTGTTCTCCCTGTATACCTCTTTCCTAGTTACACTCATTAACTCCTTTGGCCATCATTACCACCCATACTCTGATGACACACAACTCTACATCTCATCTCCTGATCTGTTCCTTTCTGTCCTCTCTCAAGTTTCCAACTGCCTTTCTGCCATCACCTCCTGGATATCGGAGCACTCTTTGAAGCTCAACATGGACAAAACTGAACTCATTATCTTTCCCCCAGCCAGAGCAACACCCCATACAAATATCTCTATCACCATTGACAACACAATTATCTGCCCCGTTCCCCAACTCTGCTGCCTGGGCATCACTCTTGACTCCTCCCTCTCCTTTGCACCCCACATCCAAGCTCTGGTGCAATCCTGTTGGTTCTAGTTATGCAACATTGCTCACATCAGGCCTTTTCTCTCCCAGAGTGCATCTAAACTTATCATCCACTCACTGGTCATCTCACGACTCAAATACTGCAATGTTCTCCTAACTGGCCTCACTTGCTCCCATCTCCCTCCCCTCCAATCTGTCCTCAACTCCGCAGCTAGGCTCATTTTCCTCTCCCATCACTCTACATCTGCCACTCCTGATCGACAAAATCTACACTGGCTCCCATTCCCCTATAGAATCCTCTTCAAACTTCTCACCCTCACATACAAGGCCATCTCTAATTCCACTGCTACCTACATCTCCAACCTCCTCTCCCTTCATACTCCCTCCCACGCACTATGGTCGGCCTATGACCATCACCTCTCCTCTGCCCTGGTCACTGCTTCCCATGCACGAGTTCAAGATTTTGACCGTGCTGCACCCCTTCAGTGTAACGTGCTCCCCCGCTCCATTAGACTCTCCCCGACCTTGCAAATCTTTAAATGGGCATTGAAAACTTACCTATTCATCAAAGCATACCCCTCCTTAGGCTGCTCCTCCATACCCCTGCCCCATGCCTTGAACATTTCTGCTTTGCTTACATACTGCCATCAGGCTTCCTCTTGCTTGTACCTCATGTCATCTGTCTGTCGCCCCTCCTCACTAGATTGTTAGCTCTTCAGAGCAAGACCCACTTTCCTCTTGTTGTCAAAGCACTCTTCTGGACACATTTCATTCGCAGCTCTCTCCTACTCAGTGAGTATCTTTATCCGCTTTTTCTCCTGCTGGTAAAGGCTCATCTCTATCTATGGCCGCCAGCCCCAAGTAGTACGGTGATTACTCCCTTGCTAATTACATCAAAGCTGTATTATGTTTTGAGAATTGTGGTGCTCTTTGTTACCTGTACTCTATTTTTGTTATTTATTTACTGTAATGCTAAGTTTTGTCTCTCTGTACTATCCTTTGTACGGCACTGCGAAACACTTGTGGTGCCCTATAAATAAAATGTAATAATAATAATAATAATATTGTTTGGAAAAGCATTAAATGATTAATCTGATGCACAACCTGTTGATATATTGTACAAAGATTGGCTTACACTTAAACAAAGGGAGATCGACTACTTATACCATGGGATGACTTTGAGTGACTACTATAAGGAAAAACGTATACCCCGTGGCTTTAGAATTTGAAATGCACCCACTATCGGACGCTGCAATACAGCTTTCGGCAAACGCTGCATAGTGGTGCTAAATAAGTGCAGTTTTGATCTCCTTTTGTTGGTGATTGAGGAATCTGCACAGGAACTGGCTGTTTCTCATGAGAAAATTAATTATTTTGAAGCTAAATATAAAACCATTATTATGAAAGACACTAATACTAGAAAAGTTGGATGGCCAAATTACTGCCTAATGATGTGATCTTATTCAATTCAAATGACAGAGACTGGTGAAAGTTAACACAGATTACAAACAGAACCGTGTTTATTTATGGACTTGTGGTACAAGGAATGAACAACAATTTTATTATCGTCAGCGTAATTATAAACAACTTTGGCAATCTGACTCCTCTGGCAATAGGACTCTCATGTTGCATCAGATGCAGTACCATCTATGTCTCAGTCCCCTTTAGGGGTTTGCACCCGTCGGACTGGCGGCGACAGAGGCAGTGGACGCACAGAGGGGGCCAGTGGAAAAGAACATGGATGGAGGAGGGTGGGAGGATCACCCCTTTTTTGGAAGAAATAGTATTCAATCTCTTCTCTCATACATTGTTCCCTACTGAAATGCAGGTGTTGAGTAAGGGACATTCATTCATTCCTACTGTGAGATTTAAACCCATGCAATGGGAAATTGAAAAGTACAAACTGAACTGACAATTAAAGTTGCATGAACACTTTAGGGGTTCTAAAGCTAAAGGAATGAATTAGATATCAGAGACCTTACCACCGCAGTTGGCTAAATTGCAGAGATGCAGCAAATTTGATCCAGTGCTGAATAATGCGACAATTAAGACCTTTGGTAGATTACTTGATTATAATGTATCTGTTGATGTTATTTCTAATTTAAGTGATAATTTGCGCCACAATTTGAGTAAGTCTGAATTTTTGGTGCTTAAAGATCTGGCCGGTTACACTGATATCACAATACGCCCCGCTGATAAAGGCAGGGGTATTGTGATACAAGATTTTCATGATTATAAAGATGAGTTAGATCAGCAATTGATGTTTGCAAAGGCACTTAAGGGCAGGTTGCAATTGGCTGTAGATACTAGTGTTATATCTAACACTCTTATGAAAGCTTTAATTATTCAACACCCAGAGTGCCAGTACTATACTCTTTGCCTAAGATACACAAGCGGCTGGATAATCCACTGGGTCACCCGATTATTGCTGCCCATAACGGATTATTTCAAAACGTGTCCACTTATTTGGATGCATTACGGCAACCATGTATTGTCACGCAGGATCAGTATTTACTTAATACAACCTCATTCATTAACAAGCTACAAGCTCTTGGGAGTATCCCTACTGACAGTGTATTGTGCAGTGTAGACATTTCTAGCCTCTACATCAGGCATTCCCAACCACGGTCCTCAAGGCACACCAACAGTGCAGGTTTTAGTGATATCCAGGCTGCAGCACAGATGGTTAAATCAAAATAGCTCAGCTACTAATTAAGTCACCTGTGCTGAAGCCTGGATATCACTAAAACCTGCACTGTTAGTGTGCCTTGAGGACCGTGGTTGGGAATGCCTGCTCTACATGGTAATTCAGAAAGAACTTGGTTTAATGGCAGTCCATAAATTACTCCATGGTAACTGTTTATACTCTGGTCCTGACACTGAGATCTTCTTAAGTTTATTGGAAATGACATTGACACATAACTATTTCATATTTGATGGCAGGTTTTACCTGCAAATATCAGGCTGTGCGATGGGGTCCCCTGTGGCCTCATCATACGCAAATGCCTACATGTTTTCAGTTGAAAATGATATTTTTTTTGAGGATAGCTCTGTGTCTGAGTTAATTCTTCTATATGTGAGATATATAGATGACTTGATTATCATTTGGTCTAAATCTGAGCAAGAGTTTGGGGAATTAATTGATAGGATGACTGGTCGCATTGTGTCTATCAAATTTGAATATAATGCCGGCAGATATACAGTTAACTTTTTGGATGTACTTATAAGATGTAATGATGGATTTTTGCAGACTGATTTATACCATACATCTACCAATCATAACACACTTTCATTCTGACAGCTTCCACCCAAAACCTCTTAAATTTGGTCTATCATATTCTCAAGTTTTGCGAACAGTACGTATCTGTAGCGATGAGAATATGACCAGCAATCACATTCATGAAATTATAATTAAATTTAGACAAAGTGGGTATCCTCAGGAGAAATTAATTCAGACCAAGACCAAAGCATTGAGTATGAACCGAGAATCATTGCTGTCTTGTAAATCTAAAAAATCTGTCAGTTAACGTTTATCTTGGGTAAATCATTTTAACACTGGCAGTACAGGGATCTCTAGAACTGCCAAATCATTGTGGCCAATCTTGCGGACAGACAGGGACTTGAATTTAAATTAAATTACTGTTATGCCCACATATACTAGAGGCAAGAATCTGAGAGACTGGGTCATGAAAATTGACATAACAGATTTACAGTCATCACAAAGTGAACAGAGGCCCTCATTCCGAGTTGTTCGCTCGCAAGCTGCTTTTAGAAGCATTGCACACGCTAAGCCGCCGCCTACTGGGAGTGAATCTTAGCTTATCAAAATTGCGAACGAAAGGTTCTCAAAATTGCGAATAGAAATTTCTTTGCAGTTTCTGAGTAGCTCCAGACTTACTCTGCCACTGCGATCAGTTCAGTGCTTGTCGTTCCTGGTTTGACGTCACAAACACACCCAGCGTTCGCCCAGACACTCCTCCGTTTCTCCAGCCACTCCCGCGTTTTTCCCAGAAACGGTAGCGTTTTTTCACACACTCCCATAAAACGGCCAGTTTCCGCCCAGAAACACCCACTTCCTGTCAATCACACTACGATCACCAGAACGAAGAAAAATCCTCGTAATGCCGTGAGTAAAATACCTAACTGCATAGCAAATTTACTTGGCGCAGGCGCAGTGCGAACATTGCGCATGCGCAGTTAGCGGAAAATCGCTGCGATGCGAAGAAAATTACCGAGCGAACAACTCGGAATGACCACCAGAGCTCCTTCCTGTTCCTGAGAAAAGGCTGTTTTAGGTGCCTTAATTGCACCACATGTAGATCCCTGTCTAATAGGAGTATTTCAGCCATTTACATAGTGGTAGGAAGTACATGATTATCTATAGATTGATGTGCACTACCAAATTTATTATCTATCTTATTACCTGTCCTTGCGGACTTAATTATGTCGGTAAGACTGACCATACTTTAAGAGAACGTATGGCTAAACATAAATTTGCCACTAGAAATGCCCTCATGACTGGTACTAGTGATCAACCGGTTGCATGGCACTTTGTACAAGCGTATCATAATGTGGCGTGTCTTAAATACATGATCATTAATCATGAACCAGAGAGATTGTAGGGGGGCAACTGGTCCTTACGCCTGCTGCAGAATGAATCCAGATGGATTCATGAATTTCAAACCCTTGCACCAAAGGTCTGCATTGCTTTAAATAAGTGTTGAATCATTTCTGAAATATTTTGTGTCCATAATATTTGCTGCTTCTGCTATGTACTGTTAATAACATTTGTCACGTGTTGATTGCTACGGTGCTCGAATATGCTTATGTTTTTAAATTGTATTATTGTGTGTTTTATTTGTGGGAGTATACTATGCATTATACATATTATTTGGCTGCATTGTATATTTATACTGGTATTGATTTGTGTTCTGTGTATTTGTTCAGTGTGTTGTTCCGGAGATGCGGTGAGGCATGATGATGTCATCAGTGGGCGTCTACACACTGTACCCACGCCGGATCATACTGCACATGGTGGGGAGAGTACAAACGGTACGCGTTTTTTTCTATCATTTGTAACCTGAGGACGAAGTAATAAACTTCGAAACGTTAGTGCATACCTGCCTCTGACTGTGAAATTACCTTGAGTGCCACCTGCATTGTGATACCCCTGTATTTTCACAGCACCATTGTATTTTCACAGCATACAGGACAGTGCCCCTGTAAATGTACACTGGCCCTGTCTTGTATGCTCTAAACATTCAGGAGTGCTGTGAAAATAAATGTACACTGGACTTGTCTTGTATGTTGTAAAATTACAGTGGTGTTAAAATACAGGGGCGCTGGCCCGGTTTTGTATGCTGTAAAAATACATGGGTGCTGTGAAAATAAATGTACACTGTCCCTGTCTTGTATGATGTAAAATTACAAGGGTGTTGATAAAATACTGGGGTGCTGGCCGGTTTTGTATGCTGTAAAAATTAAGGGGTGCTGTGAAAATAAATGTATACTGGCCTTGTCTTGTATGCTGTAAAATTACAGGGGTGTTGTTAAAATACCGGGGTGCTGGCCTGGTCCTGTATGCTGTAAAAATCAGGGGTGCTGTGACCATAAATGTATACTGGCCCTGTGTTGTATGCTGTAAATATTCAGGGGTGGTGTGAAAATAAATGTACACTGGCCCTGTCTTGTATGCTGTAAAATTACAAGGGTGTTGTTAAAATACAGGGGTGCTGACCCGGTCTTGTATGCTGTAAAATTACAGGGGTGCTGTGAAAATAAATGTACAGTAGCCCTTTCCTGTATGCTGTAAAAATACAGGGGTGCTTTGAAAATACAGGAGAGCTGTGAAAATAAATGAACACTGGCCCTGTATTGTATGCTGTAAATATTCAGGGGTGCTGTGAAAATAAAAGTACACTGGCCCTGTCCTGTATGCTGTGAAAATACAGGGGTTCTGGTCTGGTCCTGGTGCTGAAAAATACAGGGGTGCTGTGAAATTAAATGTACACTGGCCCTGTCCTGTATGCTGTAAAAATACAGGGGTACTGTGAAAATAAAGGGGTACTGTTCTGTGTGCTGTAAGAATAAAGGGGTGCTGTACTTTGAAATAAAGAACAAAAACTTGGAGGAAAAAATAGTGAAAGATCAGGAACCACTTCTAGTTCCTAGTACTAGTGCTGAAGCTGCAGCTGCCACCAGTCATGACATTGATGATGCAATTCCATCAACATCGTCAGCTAAGGCCAATGCCCAATGTCATAGAGGGCATGTAAAATCCAAGAAGCAGGGGTGTGGCCTAACCGCATTCTGCAGCAGCCGTGTCTCAACTCTGCTCCTGTAGTCATCGCTAATTACAAGTGGCTTTAGAACTCTGTTGGAGCTCACCTCTCTCTGCCTGGCTCTTCTGAGACCCTGCTCGGCCCAGACTAACCCCCTGTGCTCTGGTGACTCAGAGACTGCAGGCTGCACCTGCGGCCTCCATCCATCTGGTGACCGCAGTTTGTAGTTTTGTAGGTGGTTTCCAGTGCTCCCATCCGCCAGCCAAGCTGCTTTGCTGGTGTCCAGCTCTCAGACGACCTGCTACTGCCTGCCCAATACCTCCACGACAGCAGCACCTACTTCCGTAGCCACACTCACTCCCCTCTCCCGTAGCTGCTGCCCTGGTGCACGTCAACCAGCTGGCTCCCATCCGCTAGCAATTGGCTGTGCTTCCGGCTCCCTGCAGTGCTGAGGCCCATGGCCAGGTAAAGCTGTGGCCTCTCTTTTGGTGCCGCACCTTTACTGCATCCCTGGAGCCCCTGGGCAGCCAGCTATGTTGACAGGTGTTATGGATTTAACCAACCAATAGGGTATATAAAGAGGTTGAGATAGAAATTTGCAATATGCTCCTGAGGAAGCTGGTCATACCAGAGAAACGCATTGAGCCAACCACACTGTTCACTGTGATTCCTAATTGGCTTTGAGCTCACACCACTGCCTGCTGGGTCTACTGTTTGGATCCATGCCACATGCTGACAACAATTGGACCGTCTTTTCCCTGTTTGGGAATTTACTTCATCTGTCTGATCTGATCCCCGCTGAACAAGATCCATCTTTCCTAAGCCAAGGAATAAGGGGACTGCACCATTTGTCACTGACCTACCGGTAATCACGCACCCATTGCATATGGGACACTGTATAACAAAGACTTCTCCGGTACAGCAATATCCCAAATACAGGAATTCTGAATATAGGTCCTAGTCAGCCTATTTATTTTCAACTGTGACCATTTAATTATTATACACAGAGACAGTGTGGGTTTTACAACACATTTATGTCTTATTGAGATATTTATATATCATTTTTATTGTGTGTTATTGAATAAATTGTTAGAATTTTTTATTGAACAAGCTGTTCTGATGTTGTAATTTCACAAAGCAGCCAGCACAGATATATCTATCATTATACTTTGCTTTACTTAGGGAATTGACCTTCCCTTACCAGCTGCTGTTGATAGTGGACCTGAAAATCTCTTTCTTTTACTTGGCCGGCTCCCTCCTCCTGTTCCCCACTCCCTGGGTCCCACAGCCAGCTACTATTGACTTTGGCCACTCCGTGTGCCTGGGGGACTACTTTGCAGTAGAGGGTGTCATGACCACTGGTTCTGTGCCCCGCTCCACAGCCACCTTGGCTCCTGGTGGAGCTCCTACCTCCTACCTGATGCATACATATAGATGCTCTCCAGTGCCTTGGGAAGACCTGCACCCACCCCTTTCATCTCGGAAGGGTTTCTGAGACCTGGTAGGTGGAGTTTGCCTACCTGCCTGCTTATTGCCTCCAGTGTACCCCAAAGGCCCATGACAGGTTGCTTCATCAGTGACTGTCCTGAGAGCAGGTCAGGAAAGCCACCTTGCTGTTGCGGGATTTAGGAATGCCACTTCTCTGTGTCCCCTACCCGCCATCTTAGCCTCGGATGGGGCTCTCACCACCAGCTACACACCAGACTCCTGGCGGATCTCTGCTCAATCTGGAAGGTCCTTGCAGGCTTCTGTAATAACCCCTAGGAGCCAGATGGATACGATGTCTCAGTGACCTACTCATTGCATACCCATGAGGCCCCTGCTATTCATGATTGCCTGATTTAGAACCACACATGCCTCCATATTTGGCCTTTCTATTGCTGTTTATTGCCCTACACATTGGCTGCCCATCTTGCACTCCCTATCAAGTTCGTTTCTCATCGTACTCCTGAACCTGTATCTGTGGAGAGGTCTAGCATTGCATCTACCTCAACTGCTACCTCCTCACCTCACCCCCTTCCTGGACCTGATCCCTCTGCTGATGCTCCCCTTACTGTTGGCACACTGCCTCAGATGCTTCAAACCCTTCGGACTGACCTCACCTCTGACCTTCAGTCCTCCATCGCTCGTCTTACTGGTGAGGTAATGAGTATTGGCGATCACACTGATCATCTGGAGATTAATGTACAAGAGTTGGTCTCCTCCCATAATGACCACCTCACCTCCCACAATTCAGTCTTGGTAGAGCTCTCAGCAGTCAAGGACAAGCTTGCTGACCTTGAAGACCGATCCAGAAGAAACAACATCAAGATTAGGATTGTTCCAGAAACAATATCTTCTGATGACCTCCAAGACTTTGCTTTGTCTCTCTTTAGAAAATTGCTACCCACAGTAGAAGATCGGGACTTGTTGACTGATCGTATCCACCGACTCCCCAAACTACACTCTGCCCCTAACAGCTCTCCTCGAGATACCTTTCTACGCATTCACTTTTATCATGTTAAGGAGGACATTCTCAAGGCTCACTGTGCAGTAGAGGATTCGGATATCTTAGGCAATCTACAGCTTTTCCCTGATCTTTCCATCCACACTATAAATAAATGAAGATTCTTCCAACCTATTACAAAAGCTTTACGTGATCGAGACATAACTTACCATTGGGGATTTCTGGTAAAACTGTTCAGAATGAGGGGTCTACTTTTGTCATCTCATCCGTGGACACCAGGCTCAAACTTCTGAATGATTGGAATATCCCTGTATCGACCCCTTCATCAATCTTTGCAGTCGAACTGGTCCAAAGTGGGATGACACAATTTTGACTATATTATTCTCAATATTTCTTGTCTGGCCATTACTTGCTTTATGACTCTTCCAACTGCCTTCGCCACTGATTGGGCATTTAATTGTGCTGCCAACTTTTGGACTCCAGTTCTAGCGCTTTAGGTTTATGCATTGGGTACTTTTGTCTTGATTGTAAGTATCATTTGATTACAATTTTGTATTTAATATGCCTAATATGTTTTTCTCCCTAGGTTTTAGGGCACATGTGGTTGTTGTTGTTGTTGGTGTTGTTGCATTTATGTTACTATGTAATGTGTTTACTAATATAACTGATGCAAAATTTTCCTATAGCAACCACAACCTCTCTAGTTTAAGTTTTAATTTGGAGGTGCTATAGCGTATATACATTGTTCATGTGTAATGCGTTACTTTATGTTTTCTTTACATAAGGTCTCATGGGTAGGGTACATACTAGCCTACCCCCACAAGTTAACTATGTTGCTGTATTTGTTTTTTACGGCACCTACTGTGGCCCAATACAGTGGGGATTGAAAGTTTGGGAACCCCAGGCAAAAATTAATTTTAATGTGCAAAAAGAAGCCAAGGAAAGATGGAAAAATCTCCAAAAGGCATCAAATTACAGATTAGACATTCTTATAACATGTCAAAAAAAGTTTGATTTTATTTCCATCATTTACACTTTCAAAAGAACAGAAAACAAAAAATGGCATCTGCAAAAGTTTGGGCACCCTGCAGAGTTAATACCTTGTACTGCCCCCTTTGGACAGCTGAGACCTGGCAGTGTCATGGATTGTTCTCAATCATCGTCTGGAAAGAGCAGGTGATGTCAATCTCAAAGGTTTTAAAAGCCAAGACTCATCTGACCTTGCTTCAACAATCAGCACCATGGGTTCCTCTAAGCAGTTGTGTAGAACACTGAAACTGAGAATAGTTGACACTCACAAAGCAGGAGAAGGCTATAAGAAGATAGCAAAGCGTTATCAGATGCCCATATCCTCTGTTTGGAATGTAATTAAGAAATGGCAGTCATCAGGAACAGTGGAAGTTAAAGCAAGATCTGGAAGACCAAGAAAAATATCAGACAGAACAGCTCGCAGGATTGTGAGAAAAGCAAGTCAAAATCCACGTTTGACTGCACGATCCCTCCAGGAAGATCTGGCAGACACTGGAGTTGTGGTGCACTATTCCACTATAAAGAGATACTTGTACAAATATGGTCTTCATGGAAGAGTCATCAGAAGAAAACCTCTTCTACGTTCTCACCACAAAAATCTGCATTTGAAATTTGCATATGAACATATAGACAATCCTGATGCATTTTGGAATAAAGTTCTGTGGACCGATGAGGTTAAAATAGAACTTTTTGGTTACAATGGGCAAAGGTACGTTTGGAGAAGGAAGGGCACAGAATTTAATGAAAAGAACCTCTGTCCAACTGTTAAGCATGGGGGTTGATCAATCATGCTTTGGGGTTGTATTGCAGCCAGTGGCACAGGGAACATTTCACGAGTAGAAGGAAAAATGGATTCAATAAGATTCCAGCAAATTTTGGACGCTAACTTGATGCCATCTGTGAAAAAGCTGAAGTTAAAGAGAGGCTGGCTTCTACAAATGGATAATGATCCTAAACACACCTCAAAATCCACGGTGGATTACATCAAGAGGCATAAACTGAAAGTTTTGCCATGGCCTTCACAATCTCCTGACCTCAACATAATTGAAAATCTATGGATAGACCTTAAAAGAGCAGTGCGTCACAGACAGCCCAGGTATCTCAAAGAACTGGAAGACTTTTGTAAGGAAGAATGGGCGAAGATACCTCATTCAAGAATTGAAAGACTCCTGGCAGGCTACAAAAAGCGTTTACAAGCTGTGATACTTGCCAAAGGGGGCAGTACAAGGTATTAACTCTGCAGGGTGCCCAAACTTTTGCAGATGCCATTTTTTGTTTTCTATTCTTTTGAAAGTGTAAATGATGGAAATAAAATCAAACTTTTTTTGACATGTTATAAGAATGTCTGATCTGTAATTTGATGCCTTTTGGAGATTTTTCCATCTTTCCTTGGCTTCTTTTTGCACATTAAAATGAATTTTTGCCTGGGGTGCCAAAACTTTCAATCCCCACTGTATACCGGGCCTTTTGGGTTCTTTAATCCTGCCCCGTGTTTTTTATTTTTTGTTTTACTTGTTGTCTTTCTCTGCTCTCTTTCTAAATTTTTTTGTGACAGCTACCCCTAAGGCATCCCTATTTTTTTTTTCAAATCAACCAATGATTAATGTCCTCTCTCTTAATGTTAAAGGCCTCAATTTCCCAAATAAACGGTGACTAGCACACTCTACGTTTCACCAATACAGAGTTCACATTGTGGCCCTCCAGGAGACACATTTTTCCTCTTCATCTCCCCCTGTTTTTAAAGACCATAGATACCCCACATGTTATACCACTAATGGCCGCACTAAACGCAATGGTGTCACTATACTATTCCACAGGAATACCCCTTTTACTCCATGACAACAAATTAATGATAAAAATGGACGATATACTTGTTGGTGATTTAAATGATACCTTAGTTACTCTGATCTCATTATACGCACCCAATTTCCACCAAGTCCCCTTTCTCCGGGACACTTTTGAGGAAATTTATAAAGTTAGACAAGATGCACTTATAATAATTTTCTGTTTACTCAAGCATTTCCATAATGTCCCTTTTAGTATCTTCATGCTTCTGTATTTAATGAAAATGTACTTCATTATTTTCTGTACTATATTATGCTATGTATCTGTTAAGCGCCTTGAGTCCTATTGGAGAAAGAGCGCTATATAAATAAAATTATTATTATTATTATTATTATTATTATTATTATAATAATAGGGGATTTTAATTTAGTTCTCGACCCAAAGTTAGATAGATCCTCCTTTCAAACTCAATACTCCTCATCTAGAGATGTAGGCCCTTCTCTGGCTTTTAAGAAGCTTCTTTCGGAGTTTGACTTGTACGATGCCTGGCACACTTCTCTGCCTGATGAGAGAGATTACACCTTTTTCTCGGATGTCCATAATAGCTATTCCAGAATAGACCTCATTCTTTTGGATAAGTGGGTTCTCAAACACACCTGGAAAATAATTCTCCCCCTTACTTGGTCCGACCATGCTCCCATGTTATGGACTTGGGACACAGGTCAACATTTTCCTCCTGCACGTCCCTGACAATTTCCAGAATATCAATTGACAAACCCAGAGACTCTGAAAGCTCTTACTGATTCTTTAACGCTGTTTACACAAACAATCTCAACAGATGATACTTCTATATTCACTTATTGGTGTGCCCTAAAAGCTGTACTTCATGGTATATCTATCCAGAAAGGCACACAACTCAAAGCCCATTCCAGAAAAACTCAGGCTGACTTGGAGTCGAACCTCTGGTCTTTGGAGTTACAGAACCAGACCCATCCCACTGGAATAGCAAAATGTAAAAACAGTAAAGCAAGTTCCCTAGGCGCAAAGCTGCCTGTACACTTCTGATGTCAAAATAAATGTCACCACATTTATAAAACACAGATATACACAAAAAGATAGACACCAGACTGTGTCCTGGGCGCTTATAAAATAAATAATATATACAATACGTTCCTTTTAGAGATAGATGACCTCAGAATTGGTTCACTCCTTGAGGAAGAGTCGTGATCTCATCCAGTTGTATTGTATCGTAGTTAATCGTACATATGAAAAAATAAAAAATAACATGCAATGTGTAATATTGCTAATAGTCCAATAACAACAATACTAAGGAACAGATGGTGTGAATGATGATCCTAAAATGTCTTGCGTACCCCACTCACACTAAGATAGATATTGGTGTGCCCATAAAGGTATCTTTTATGTAGTGGTATTAACAGCATCCAGGTGACCAGACATCAAGTGGTAACGGATCAATCATACACTGGCGTACCCAAGACTCACACGAAGGATATGGAGGGTACTCCTTAAAAGGTATCTTTAAACTTTATATTCTTCATAAAAATGAGGCGTACCCCAACTCACACTGGAACTGGAAGTTATGTTCCTATCAAGGTTTCTTTATTCCATGATGGTACTTCCAGCAGACTCCAATGATCTGATTCGTTAGCTCATAAATATGCAGAAAAAAGGAAAACAATAGCAAACAATGTGTAGTATTGTTTTAAGCAAAAAAAATGTGCACAAATTATAAGGCACTGCTGTTTGGTAGGCAACTGATGTTTCGCGTACCCCACTCACATCAAAAGATAGGTGGCAATATGCCCATAAAGGTATCTTTTATATGGAGACTCTCACAGACCGTAAACTAAAATTTTATCCGGAATAGATTAATGTATACAAGTGTACCCGAACTCACACAGGATATATAGTAGCCGTTCCTATAATGGTATCTTTTACACCTTATTACTCAAATGTAGGCGTACCCAGACTCACGTTGAAGTGGCGTGGCTGAATCCTATCAGGGTATCTTTTCCAGACTCAAATGATTTATTCTGTCTATCCTGTCTTCCAAGATTTCACCAATCGGTGTGTGATAACGAAAGGAATCAGATAAAGTCTACTATACACTGTTGGTGATGTGTAATTTTTCCCAAAAAATTTCCAAGTGCAGACAATGGCATTCGTAAAAACAAAAACTGATTTTAATCCATTCCAGCAAAAATGTTTATCAATAAAATTGGAAAATCCAAACAACATACAAAAAAGTAATGTCCTGTTAAAAAAGTTCATGCGAAAAAGAATTGGAATCTTGCTACTCACAGTCCAGATAGACACTTATTGCCACCTATCTTTTGATGTGAGTGGGGTACGTGAAACATCAGTTGCCTACCAAACAGCAGTGCCTTATAATTTGTGCACATTTTTTTTTGCTTAAAACAATACTACACATTGTTTGCTATTGTTTTCCTTTTTTCTGCATATTTATGAGCTAACGAATCAGATCATTGGAGTCTGCTGGAAGTACCATCATGGAATAAAGAAACCTTGATAGGAACATAACTTCCAGTTCAAGTGTGAGTTGGGGTACGCCTCATTTTTATGAAGAATATAAAGTTTAAAGATACCTTTTAAGGAGTACCCTCCATATCCTTCGTGTGAGTCTTGGGTACGCCAGTGTATGATTGATCCGTTACCACTTGATGTCTGGTCACCTGGATGCTGTTAATACCACTACATAAAAGATACCTTTATGGGCACACCAATATCTATCTTAGTGTGAGTGGGGTACGCAAGACATTTTAGGATCATCATTCACACCATCTGTTCCTTAGTATTGTTGTTATTGGACTATTAGCAATATTACACATTGCATGTTATTTTTTATTTTTTCATATGTACGATTAACTACGATACAATATAACTGGATGAGATCACGACTCTTCCTCAAGGAGTGAACCAATTCTGAGGTCAACCATCCCACTGGAGTTGTACGTAAGCATCTTCAAGAGGTCAGAAACCAGCTTCAGAAACTCTTTATTCAGCGCATGCAGTCTGCTCTTGCCCGCCTTCGTCAAACATTGTACACAGCTGGCAATAAAGCTTCTCGTCTCCTTGCATGCAAACTCTGTGGGCGGCAAGCCTGTAATCGCATTAAATGTCTTATCAGTTCTTCGGGTAAACCATGTCTCAACCCTCTCGATATTGCTAATTTGTTTTCAGAGTTTTATGCCAAATTATGTAACTTGCATGAGGACTCCTCCATTCCCCGACCCTCTACCACTTCGATATCCTCATTTCTGGACAGTCTCTCCCTCCCATCCTTGGATGAGCATAGCCTGGCATCTTTGAATGCCCCTTGGTCCTTGGAGGAGATTCAACTTGTCATTTGACAATTACCAAAAGGGAAAGCTCCTGGACCAGATGGTTTCATTAATTCTTTTTATTCTGCATTCAGTGAGGTCCTTTCTCCCCTTCTTCTTCAGCTTTACTTACAGGCTTCCAGTTCTGGCTCTTTTCCAGTGGAAATGGTCGAAGCCCAGATTGTGACTATCCCTAAACCTTGTAAGGACCCCTCTGCTTGCAAGAACTAATGACCCATAGCCCTCCTTAATACGGACATTAAAATTTTTGCCAAATTGATAGCTAACCACCTGAACCTTCTACTCCCACAGTTAATATTTCTGTACCAGGTGGGATTTGTTCTTGGATGCCAGGCTCCTGATAACACCAGTAGGGTCTTAGACCTGGTTAAATGGACTTCACATACTAATACACAACTCCTTCTCCTCTCTCTTGATGCTGAGAAGGCATTTGATCGCCTTCACTGGGGATACATGCGCCTGGTATTGTGCAGGTTCGGACTCCAGGGGGACATTCTTCGCTCTATACTGGCCCTTTATAATGGCCCCTCATCTAGAATTTTTAGTAATGTTTTCCTTTCATCTCCGCTTCAAATCTCCAATGGCACTAGGCAGGGATGCCCCCTCTCCCCATTGATCTTTGTGTTAGCTATTGAACCTCTTGCCCAAAAGATTTGATTATCCTCAGAATTCCCTGGTCTATTGGTCTGTAACACCTCTCATAAACTGTGTCTCTTTGCAGATGATGTTTTATTATTTGTAACCGGCCCAGAGACCTCGTTGCTCTACTTACATACTATATTAGAAAGTTTTAGTGCTGCTTCATATTACAAATTGAATACTACCAAATCTGAAGCTCTCCCCATTACCATTCCTACTACATCCCTGGCATCCCTGAAGATGCATTTTCCATTCACTTGGAAAGACTCTTCCTTATTATACTTGGGTATATCCATTCCCTCCCACATTCAGAATGTTCTCACTGTTAATTATATTCCTTTATTGACTCAATTGACTTCCTTAACTTCTACTTGTATGAGCCAAGAGGTCTCCTGGTTGGGCCACTTATCTGCAATCAAAATGTTGTTGTTACCAAAGTTGATGTATCTGTTTCGGGCTATCCCCTATTCTATCCCCCATAAATTATTATGTTAAATGAGACGGTTGCTGTTAACATATATGTGGAAACGTAAACCCCATAAATTAGCTTATAGCTGTATGATCCATTCTAAATCACAGGGAGGCCTTTCCCTTCCCGACTTATCGAGGTACCATGAGGCTGCTATGCTTTCCTAGTTTCTTTCTCACCTCACATTCCAAGCCCTGGGTAGATTTGGAGCGTGGCCTTTTTCACAATTTTTTTCTCCCTGACCTCCTTTGGTTACCTCAATAACTCTGACCACATTCTTTATTATCCCCTTCTACTGTCCTTGACACCTTGAAAGTTTGGGACCTTAGACACACCACTCATTTTGAGCTTACTCTCCCTATTAGAAACCGGGCACTAGATAAATTATTGCCTCACCTCCACATCTCTTATTGGATGCGCCTGGGTATTGAATCCCTTGCAGATATTTTTTCCCCATCCTCCATCCTATCATTTACTGATTTTAGTGTCAAATTTAATTTGGATCTCTCAGCTTGGTTTTATTATCTTCAGCTTAAGCATTGGGTAGATGTAATGGCTGCTACTCCCAACATTTTTCAACCCCCAACCATATTTTAAATAAATTAACCAGATCCTCTTTCCATGGTGCCATCTCCTTTTGGTATAGTCTACTCTCACCTCCAACCCTGACCACTAAATCTACGTCCCAATTAACTGGGAGTCTGACCTTCACCGTACTTTTACACTTTCCCTATCTAATTGCACCAACCATACGGAAATGCATGTTAAGCTATTACATAGATTATATTTCAACCCTTCTAAACTACACAGAATATGGCTCGCTGCTTCCAAATTTTGTTGGCGCCTTTGTCATTGTGAGGGTACAATTTTCCATGTTTTCTGGGAATGCCCAGCCCTATGACCCTTTTGGCTTAAGGTGTTTAATCTACTACAGGAGGTCACCAGCCTTACATTACTTCAGGATCCTTCCCTAGCCCTCTTTCATTGGTACCCCAGTATAGTTCCCAAATCTGTCCGTTATGTCCTTGGCCATATTTTAATTTCAGCTAGAGCTACTATTGATCAACATTGGAAGTCTACCTCCCCTCCTCCATTCAAGAAAGTTATTTCCAAAACCAAATTTCACTTTGACTAGGGACATTTTGTACTCAACCGCCCCGTCCTCACCTATCATGAAGTGGCTCCTTTGGCATATCTATATTACAGAGGGTAAAGGCATCCCCTCTTCACACTCTCCACCGAGCCATCCCCTTAATTTAAATGAACTTCTGACTGAGGAAACTATATGACTTGTGAGACATATTTTATATTACCTTTTGATGCTATTGGATGACCTGTCTACCCTTTTCTTTATACTTTTTGTCTCCCCTATATTGCTACCCTTCCCTTTTTTTTCTTCTGTACCCAACTCAAAAATCTAATGTTAAAAAAACAAACCCAAGAAGCAAAAATTGCCAACTGAAAAAAAGAAGAAATTTTCTGATAAGAAACGTAAAATTGACAGTATGCCATTCAAGACATGAAGTGGCAAGGAAAGGCTAAGGCCTTGACCTATGTTCATGACTGGTGGTTCAGATTCTCATGAAGATGGAAGCCTTCCTCCCTCGTGAAAAAATAAAAAAAAGCTTGTTAAAGCACAGAAATAAACAACTGTGCATTCAGAGATATCACAAATTCCCAAGAAGAGTGCAAGTGTCTCCGCAGTTGCGATGTGTAGGCCTGACCTTCCCAAGACTGTATGGAAAGAAGATGCTCCTACCACCATTTGCATGCCCCCTGCAAGTGCTGGGAGAAGCACCACCAGTCCGGTTGCTGATATTGAGATTGAGGATGTACCTGTAGAAGTACACCAGGATGAGGATGATATTGGTTTAGCTGGTGCTGAGGAACTTGATGATGAGGATTCATGCCTGGGCAAAGTACCAAAAAAGCCACCTCATCAGTGTGGAATTATTTCTCCACAAATCTGGACAACAGGTGTCAAGCCATCTATTGCCTTTGTCAATCCATAATAAGTAGGGGTAAGGACGTTAAACCCCTAGGAACATCCTCACTTATACATCACCTGCAGCACATTCATCATAAGTCATTGTTAAATTCAGAAACTTTGGGTAATAGCATAAGCAGTCCACTGACACCTAAATGATGTGGTTTGTTTGAAAAAGGCACCAGTGGAGACAGTTGTTGGCCACGGGATGAAAAACCCACTGGGCAAAATACAAAGAAAATCCACCTATTCAGTGTGGAAATATTTCTCTGTGAGGATGAGGATGTAAACACTGAAGGGGGAGGAATCAGAGGATCAGGATGACATCTTGCCTCTGTAGAGTCAGTTTGTGCAAGAAGAGATTAATTGCTTCTTTTTTGGTGGATGCCCATACAAAGCAATCATTTCAGCCACAGTAGTGTGGAAGACCCTGTTGCTGAAATAATTGGTTTGTTAAAGTGTGCATGTCCTGTTTATACAACATTAGGGTGGATGGTAGGGCCCAAGGACAATTCTGTCTTGCACATATTTTCTTTGTCTGCCACATCATTCCATGGGTGCTACCCTATATGGGGTGCTGTCCCTCTGCCCTATCAGTCCAGGGGGGCTGCCCCACTGCCATTTAAGTCCAGGGGTGCTGTGTCCTGTCTTCTGTGCTGTGTAATTCTCCAGGGGTACTGCCTATGCTGTATAAATCCAGGGGTGCTGCCTATCTGCTGTATAAATCCAGCCCTGACATATAATTTCAGGAGTACTGCTGTACTTGATCCTAGGTTCAAATTAAAGCCTTGAGCAGAATATAAAACAAGCTTCAACATCACAAACAGATCTGTGAAAATGTATAGCCGCAAAGGTCGAAATGGAAACTGTTTTCCAATGAGACCACATTTGTGGCTAAAGTCAGTCAGACTCAGAAGAGACAGCATCATAATACAGTGCAACTGCCAGAGAAAGCTAGATTTTCCAAACACACCTATGTCTATATGTCTGCCATATAATTGTAGGGGTGCCCTGTTTGAACTCGCTCATCTATATCTTCTAGTGTGCATTGTGTACCCAGTATTAGAGAGAGTTTCTTCTCAATTATTTCATGTTAGGGACTCACTCAAATGTATGGCTCCAATTTGTCAACCTTAATTTTTATTTATTATTAATGTTCCACATTTTGGGATTATTTACAAGATGCTCATTTGTTGTACAGCGTTCTTTTCTTTGTAGGGTAATCGCAAGACCTTGGGGTGTTAGAAGAATCAAGCTTCAGTGATCTTGCATTGCATCAGCTTTCCATTGCACTGCAGTTATTATACTAATATAACACACAAAAAAACTATTTTATGACAATACAAATGCTTATCTGTCAATCACATTGAAGAGCAGAGAGTCATGAATTTGATGACTCTCCGCTCTTCAATGTGATTGACAGATAAGCATTTGTATTGTCATAAAATTGTACGAGTCCATCTATATGTTTTTTTTTGTGTTATATTAAATGTGTAAAAACAGTATTACACTATTAGAGTTTTTCCCCCTTGGGAGCATTCTGATTTTAAGGTACTTTTGGTGGGACGGATGACATTGAGGACACCATCTATTTATGTACTTTGAAAAACGTGAGTGCTGCCCTGTTATATCAACTTAGCTGGTGCTGCACCCTCAATATTGGTAAATAAGCACATTAACAGAAGGGTGTCTCCCTCTTTTAAAACTATTTTTGGCACACTACAGCACTGTAGCACTTTTTTTGCACAATTACTGCACCTTTTTGCACTATTAGCACAGTGACACTTTATCTTGATCTGTGCACTTTATTGATACACTGTCTTCCATCTCATATCCACGTGAAATATCACGTTGAATATCTGGAAGGATATAAGAGACGGAGTCGAACGATGAGGAAGACTGAGATGAAAAGAAATTTCTTATAAGCACACATTCATGTGCATCTGGTACGCATATTTGGCTATTATTTGAGGACACTTTTGAGAATACAGAAGGCACGGCTGATTTACCTTTGAACAATATATATATATATATATATATATATATATATAAACAGTCAATCAGTCCGGCACTCACATAAACAATAAGAATGGCGTCGGTGCCTTCACAGGGTGGATGAATAAGCAGCATACAGGTGCGGCACTCGGCATACAAAACAGCACATAGCAAAATAGTGATACTACAACCTTTCAGTGCATTTTATTCTGCACTATCAACAGGATACATAAAACCAACAGCAAATACAACCTTACCTTATAAACACTTACACCCATGTGCAGAAGCCGAGTCTGAGCGTCCAGACGGAAACTCAAAGCAACATCGGCTCCAAAAAAATGATGTCATCCCAGAGGGACGATTCTGTGTACCGTCACCAAGGATACATCTAAAACAAAATACAATGTACTGGTGTTTGGATCACAATGGCAAGCAATAGATACATCAGTAACAACATCGATCAAAAGCAAACTAGGCTAAACTGTTCGTTTAACCCTCGTGAATCCATAAGACCCAAACGCTGTATCCGTTGAGCCTCTCTCTGTAACAGCTGTTTGTTACGATCACCACCCCTACATGGTTTTGGCACAAAATCAATCATTCTGTATCTTAGAGTACCTAAGTTATGCCCATATTCAGAAAAATGGTGTGCTACTGGATGATCAGTTTTATTTTTACCAATAAGTGCTGCTCTGATTGTGGAACGATGCGTTCCTTGAACTTGCACTGAGTTTTCCCGATATAAGATAACCCACAGGGACATAATATTTGATAAATAATGTAAGATTACTCACAAGTTAAATGATGTCTGATCATGTATTCTTTTCCGGTGTGGGGATGGGAAAAATATTCTCCTGTTAATAAAAAAACTACAAGTAGTGCACCCACATTTGAAACATCCATTCTTTTTAGTTGACAAAAAGTTTGAACTTTGAGGGGTATTATATTTAGTAATGTCAGTTATTAATAGATGATCACGGAGATTACATCCCCTAGTAAAACAAGGCATGAGATCAGTGTCTGAGAATGGCAAGGATCCATCAGATTTTAAAATGCTCCAGTTGCTTTTAGCCATATTGTTAATGTTGGGGGAACTGACATTATATTTTCACCTGTATTTTAATAAATACTCACAATTCATCTTTTGGACTCTATTTTTCATATCAAGGAGCATACTTATGTGTTTTTTTTGATCCACTGACTGACAACGTGGATTGAGAGTCAGTGGAATTTTCGTGTTTGGATTTGTCTGGAAATGGCAGAAGGTGGAACCACAGACATTGAGATACCTTTTAACACCACAATTTTCGGCACAGGTGACATATTCAGCTTCTCTAAAGCAGAGGCTGACTTGGTTTTGGACTCCGAATGCCTCAATGAGCAACCTGAGGCTGCATCAGCGGAATTATTATACAGAGATTTGTTGAGACTTAAGATAAAGGAAATCGACTTTCAATACCACTACATTTCATTAAGTGATTACTATCGATCAAAGATGATCCCTCGAGGCTTGAGAATGAAGAACTGCCCGACACTGGGGAGTTACGATCCCCAGTTTTGCAAAAAATGTATTGGGATACTTAATAAGTGTTCCTTTGATTTGATCCTGTTAACTATTGAATTTTCAAAGAAAGAACAAATGATTACAAAAGAAAAAATTTCAGCCTTTGAAATCAAGCATGTACCAGCATTTACCATGGATCCTGAGAATGATTGGTTGAGCAATCTTGGAAACCAGGTGGCAACCTATCGTAGAGATCTCATCAAATTCAAAAAACCACACTACAGAAAGTGGAATCAGATTATTTACAACACACAGTATATTGATGGTTAAGTGGTGGAGCCAGAGAACGCAATCCCAAGCACCCGTTTTTAAGAAGGAATTATCCTAAAACCATTTGTGACATAGCTTCATCACATGACCAGAATAGTACCAGTGATTCTGATATTTCCACAGCGAAATCGGCCCGTTTAGGGACAGTGACTCGTTCCAAATTTCCAAAAAGAAACGACAAAACACAAGAAGGGGCGACCAAAACCGCCGGCAAGGGCCGTGGAAGAAAACCACCTCCGGGTAACAAGAGGAATTAGTGTTTAATTTTTCCTCTCACGAGCTCACTTCAGTAGAATTATCGCTTTTAAGAAAAGGTCTTTCATTTGTGCCAACAGCTTTCTTTGAAGACTTTAAATGGCAATTGGAAAAATACCAGCTACACAGAAATATAAAATTAAAATAATTTTTCAATAAGGATTCAAGCTTCCTTATGGCACAAAGGCCGGTCATTCCTCAACAATTAAAGAAGATGCTCCTTAGGTCATCATTTGACCCTGTTTCTTCCAACGCAAGCATTAAAACGTTTATGCATTTATTGGATCAGGATGTGAAAGAATTCACTTCTACTACTCCGTTTCTGCATTCCAACTTGACACCGGCTGAAAAGATTGCCATCAAAACGTTATCTAACAACCATGACCTTTTTATCAGACCCACCGACAAAGGCGGAGCAATAGTTCTACAGGATATACAGGACTATCGCTCCGAGGCTTTTCGTCAGCTCAATGACACTGATACTAATGGAATCTTGGAGAGAGATCCTACATTAATCTTCCACAAGGAACTGCAGTCCATTCTTAATTCTGCAGTGGCTGGCAAAATTATCTTTCAAGAATTAGTGGATGCTCTCTTGCCTAAACACCCTATTATCCCTCTACTACTATATACTATATCTAAAATTCATAAGGGAATAGTACCTCCGCCTGGGTGGCCCATTATTTCAGCCAGGGGCTCCCTTTCACAAGCAGCATCCATTTATCTTAATGCTATTTTGCAGCCACTTGTACAGAAGCACAAGAATTTCCTTCTTGACACCACTGCTTTTCTCAATAAGTTAATTTCGTTGAAAAATGTACCATCTGATGCAGTTATGATATGTGCCGATGTAATTAATTTATATACAATCATCCCTCATGATCAGGGGTTGCGTGCAGTTAAAAACATCATGCAAAATGAAGGTATCTTTGAAGATGGGTATATTGGCCTTCCTACCTCTGTCTGTCTGTTTTTACCCAGTTTTGTTCTATTACTGTTGTTCTAATTGTAAAGCGCAACGGAATATGCTGCGCTATATAAGAAACTGTTAATAAATAAAATAAAAATAATAAATAAATAATAAATATTGAATTTTGTCTACTACTTCTTGAATTTATTTTGACTAAAAAATTATTTCATGTTTGATGACATTTTTTAACATCCAACGCAAAGGGTGTGCGATGGGGCGGCTGTGGCCCCTAAGTTGGCAAATATATTTATGTTTTACATTGAACAGGAAATCTTTGAAAAATCATCTATAGTTCCTAAAATTCATCTATATACACGCTATATAGATGATTTGTTTATTATCTGGAATGATAATGAGATGGCATTTAAAGAACTCATTGATGAACATAATGCGTCCATTTGCCCAGTAAAATTTACTGTTAGAATGAGCAAGACACATATTGATTTTCTTGATGTTGACATAATTAAGGATGGTGATAGCCTGACTACGTCAGTACACCAAAAAATCACTGATCGCAATACATTATTATATGTGCCCAAAGTTGTCACCCCACAAGTTTGAAACACTCTTTACCATTTTCACAAATGTTACGCATCAGACGAATCAATTCTGATAGTAACAGTGCGATAGAACAAATTGATGCGTTGATTGGTAAATTATTAGCTAGAGGGTATTCCTCAAAATTGCTCCTTGATATGAAAAATAGAGTCTTAAAGATTAATCGTGAGCATTTATTAAAAGAACAGGTTAAATCCCTGTGTGCTACTAAACTACCATGGGTTAGACAATATAATGTCAGTTCCCCCAACATTAACAACATGGCTAAAAGCAACTGGAGCATATTAAAATCTGATGAATCCTTGCCATTCTCAGACACTGATCTCATGCCTTGTTTTACTAGAGGCAGTAATCTCCGTGATCATCTAGTAATAACTGACATTACTAAATTTAATACCCCTCAAAGTTCAAACTTTTTGTCAACTAAAAAGAATGGATGTTTCAAATGTGGGTGCACTACTTGTAGTTTTTTTAATAACAGGAGAATATTTTTCCCATCGCCACACCGGAAAAAATACATGATCAGACATCATTTAACTTGTGAGACATCTTACATTATTTATCAAATATTATGTCCCTGTGGGTTATCTCATATCGGGAAAACTCAGTGCAAGTTCAAGGAATGCATGTCTATGCATCGTTCCACAATCAGAGCAGCACTTATTGGTAAAAATAAAACTGATCATCCAGTAGCATGCCATTTTTCTGAATATGGACATAACTTAGCCACTCTAAGATACAGAATGATTGATTTTGTGCCAAAAACACGTAGGGGTGATGATCGTAACAAACAGCTGTTACAGAGAGAGGCTCAATGGATACACCGTTTGGGTGTTGTGGCTCCATGAGGGTTAAATTAACACTTTAGCCTAACTTGCTTTTGATCGATGTTGTTACTGATGTATCTATTGCTTGCCATTGTGATCCAAAAATTTCCTTAGATGCTATACATGCTAGATTGTTTATACCGCTACATTTTATTTTGTTTTAGATGTTTCCTTGGTGATAGTACATGGCATCATCCCTCTGGGATGACGTCGTTTTTTTGGAGCCAATGTCGCTTGTAGCTTCCGGCTGGACGCTCAAACTTGGCTTCTGCACATGGGTGCAAGTGTTTATAAGGTAAGGTTGTATTTGCTGATGGTTTTATGTATCCTGATGATAGTGCGGAATAAAATGCACTGAAACATTGTAGTATCACTATTTGCTATGTGCTCTTTTGTATGCCGAGTGCCGCACCTGTGCGCTGCATGCATATATATATATATATAATAACTATACAATACAGTATTATATATGTATCTCAGTTATAGGGTTGATCCGTGACAGAGCTATGGACTTATCCATTTGTAGCCTGTCTGTGATATATGCTTTTGACTGGAACTTTGAGCAGCTGCTAGTCAACTGCTATGTTACATCTGTATATATATTCAGGATTATTCTGTCTGCATATGTTGAACTATTTTCTGAGATCTGTTTTTGTACTTCAACCTACAAGTCTCTGTATAACCTTGCATTCACATGTGCTGTGGAAAATAAGCCTTTATGCACCTGCATTTGGTTCTGTATCAGTATTTGGGTTTATGCACATTGGGCCTGATTTGCACTCCCTGAAAAGACGCAATGTATTGATGTTCAGTACACTGTGCATGCACATGACCAAAACTGCGCATGTGTAGTATAGGTCTTGCGTCATCGCATACAAAGTCTGTCAATCACCTGATGCATGCAGCCATTTCTGGGTGGAGAGGTGAAAGTGATGGACTCTTTTACAAGACAGAGACATCGTGTCTTTGTTTTTTGGGAGTGCTGGAGATAGGGTCTCCATCTTCCACTGGAGATTTCCTGGCCTCAGCGATGGAGCTGCAGTGGCCGGTCTGTGTAACCTCAGCCTACTATTTATTTCAATGAATGATATGATGCTGCATCCTAGGACACAGCAGTAGACCACATGCATGCAGGAGGCATCTACTTATACCAGACTCCTCCTGCTGCACTACCATACTGCATGTATGCATTGTTGCTGCTGCTGCTGCTGCAAGGACAGCATAGTATGAATTGTTGTATGAGTCGAAGTTCAGAAGACTTGGAATGAAGGAGCAACTTTTGGACCTGCAGGAAGCTGTCTGCCATTTGTACCCATTGTTTTGTCTCCGAACTACTAGTCCAGTCAACTATTTAACTTAGAAGTACCACAGGATAGTAATTCAAAGCATTAGGGAGCTGTAGGCTATGTCTGTACAGGACATGGTGTTTGAACCTTGTTTGCTGCACCAAACATATTCCTTAATTATCTTCTGAAAATGCCTGAAGAAGGACAGTGGTATGTATACAGGCAAAGTCTGTAACAAATAATTTATCTTGGTAGAATAGTCATCTTAATTTTATTATTTTGACCTATCCATGAAACATGTGAGAGGATCAGCATTGTAAGTCCAACTGTATTATACTAAAGGCTGGACCAATATTCACACATCAGAAATACCTCCAAAAACGTAATCTGTGTTGGGTGCCAAATGGAAAAGCACACATCAAGCCTACCATAATAGACAAAGGAGCATTTAAAATGAAGGAAAACAATTTGAAATAGTCAATTTTGAAGTTTTATCATAATAGAAGCCTCTAAAACTCTTCACAGGGAGGGGATATTGAAGGATTGGAGACTATGACTAACAGGGCCCAATCTGCACACTGCTTATGTGGGGTTCTTTGGGATCTCCCTAGCCATGGTCTCCATACACATTATAAATACCAGTGGAGATAGAAGACATCCCTGCCTGATACTATTGGAAATGAAAAATGGTTCAGAGAGAGAGACATTCACCCTAAGGGAGTATGGTAAAGGGATAAAATCTTGGCGAGACAGGAAGGGCCTATGCCCAGTCTTTGGAAAATTTTAGTCATAAAGCACCACTTCACGCAGTCAAAAGATTTCTCTGTGGACGAAGGCAATGTAGGGTTTGAGAAAGTAAAAACCTTATAAATGAGGATAATAACCTTGGTTGTTTTGTTCCTAGCCTCTTGGTCCATGACAAACCCCACCAAGTCCTAATGGATTATAACAGGGATATGTGTTTTAAGACAGATAGCAACCAATTTTGCCAAGAGCTTTATATCAATATTCAGCAGAGATATTGGGTGATAATTGGAGCAAAGTGTCAGGTCCTTACCATGTTTTGTTTTGAAATATGATACGTGCTTCCAGAGACTAAGGGAACATATTAGAAGTATTTAAATACTGATTCAAAGCCTGGAGCAATAGCAATGCCAGTTTGTCCTAAAATGCCTTATAACATGCAAAAGTAAAGGCACCTGGGCCATGGCTCTTACACAACAAGGAGGAAAAAATAGCATTTGTAAAATTCTATCTGGATGAATGGACTCTCCAAAATTGCTCCTATCTCCTCCGGTAATCTAGGAAAATCTAACAATGTCAGGTAATCCATTTTTTGGTCTCTATAAAGTGTATTTGTGTATGTCAGATCATGTATTAAATTATATAATTTGTCATAATAAGAACGGAAGCACCTAGCTATGTCCACTGTCAGATGGTAAAGTGAGCCAGCGCCATCCTTAATATTAGGTACAAAGGTTGCTTTCTCGCAAAGTGCAGCAATTAACCTGTCCTATTCCCCCATTTGTAGAACTTAAGTTTACACTTATGCTTACTCTTACAGAAGAATAACCTTTGCCTGTCTAGAGATTATCAAGTTACTGGTGCATCGCCACTAGAAAAGCTTACTTTTTAGCTTTTTGCGGTTTCATAACGGAGACCAATGTGGAATACACTTCCTCCTAATAAAACACTTGTGCGCCTTCCCACAATTCTGGAGATATGTGGTCTATTATTAAATTTGAGGAAATAAATGAACATACTGTAGATTTTATTTGAGATTGATACACTTGGTCCCAGAGAAGCAACTCTTTCAGTTGCCATGACCATTGTCTGTGAGTGGATTGGGATTTAAGCAGTGTACACAACAAAGGGACATGGTCAGACAACATTATTTGTGCAATGACCTACTGTACAGTAGTCAAGTAAAATGTCTATATACAAGAAAATGGAGTCGATAGATTTTGTAAGTGCCAAAGATCAGTCAGTTGGTAGAGGTGGACAAGATATCTTACATGAAAATGATGTCTAAAAGAGGATCAGGGTACCATGCTCAAGTTATCAACTACTTAATCAAAAACGCTGTTGAAATTATGTTCCCTTGTTGCAGTATTTGAATTTGCTCCATCATCTTTAGATAGAATGTCAGCTGTCCCTAGTTTAACATAGGTAAATTCTTGATAAAAAAATGTACCCCTCATTACAATACAACATCCTTGGAATTAAATCTTTTAGAAAAAAAAGTATTGCAATCCCCTTAGTTTTCCCTTCAGGATAATTACTCAGAAACAAATATGGATAGGCAAAATTTGAAAATTTATTTGCAGCACCCTGTTTAAAATGTGTCTCTTAAATGAAGACTACATCTGCCTTAACAATACAAAATGAGCATGGAACTCTGGCACTCTTTTCAGGCACATTTAGACCTTTAACATTTATGGAAAGGCTTTTTAACTTATCAGCACACATGCCCGTAGGGAAAAAAAAGTGCAGCATAAATCCATAAAACCCAGGCAAAAGACCCTGAAAAGTTTCCATCTGATAGAAATTTCATGACTATAGGAGGGGTAGGATGGGAATAGGAAATAAACACAAGGTAGAGGATGGGAACAAGGAAAAAAAATATGAAATGTAACAGAAATCCCATAATTAAACTGTATGGGAATAGGAACAGTCTGAAGATCACTAAGAAATAGCAATCATGAATAACATGTGTGTAAAAAAATTTACCCATGGTCTGGAAACACATATGCGACAAGTAGAAGTCAACCAGCGGGTAAATAAAGACACTGTAACCCTCTATAGGATAACAGAATTCCTCTCAATACTGTATATCAACAAAAACAATAACACTGACATAATCAGAAAATACAAATGGACACAAGAAACTCAATCTAAAATTACCTAGAGACCCAAACTATATGAAATATCTATAGGTCATTAATCAACAACAGTAATGGGCCCTACACACTCGGCGACTGTCCGCTGAGCTGCCCGGCGGCCGTATTGGCCGTCGGACGACCTAGTGGCAAGGGGGGGGGGGGTGACCAGGGGAATTATGTTTCTTCACTCCCCCATCACCTGGCTCTATAGCCCTACATGCTAATATGGACGCGATTGTCCATATTGGCCTGCAGGTATGAACGAGCCAGCACCAACGATGAACGGGCGTGGGGACGCGCATCATTCATCGTTGGTGCCTACACACTGAAAGATATGAACGGTATCTCATTCATTAATGAAGAAGATCGTTCCCATCTGTCAGTGAAATCTTTAAGTGTGTAGGACCCTTAACATTATACCACCTTTGTCAGGTATCACTATCTGACTGTTTTAAAGCAAGAGCCTCACCAATTGCTCTTTGCAGCAGTTTATGCACAGATGTTTTGATTTCATTAATGTATGTTACTATTCAGTTTATTGCTGATATGTTGAGGTTCATGGTTTTCTGTAAACTGAATGTCTCTATTTTTCACTAAAAATACATTTCATAAATATCACCAGCTGCACAAACCACTAATGATGTACAATTTGACATGGGCCAGTATTTACTAAAAATTTCGAGTTTGTCCGATTTGTGTTTTTTTTTCTAAGTCCCAATCCAAGAATTCACTAAGCACCAATCTCGGCAGTGTCTGGTCTATTCATAATGGTTTGAATGACAACGTTCAGAAATACGAATGAATAGACCATCGGTCAAACGCGGCTGTTATTTCATAGAATACGGGCATTCACTATTCATTCGTATTTGGGTGTTAGTTTCTGAGTGCTCAAGTGCGGGTCTGTTTTTTTTTTGTTTCGTTAAAAAAAGCAGCAAAAAAAAAAAAAGACCTGCTTTTTCCAGTCGAGTTTGGATAACCATGCACGGATCAGTGAGATCTGTGCATGGTTATCTATGGGAAAGGGTCTGTTTAGTGTAAAAACTGAAAAAAAAATTGCGTGGGGTCCCCCCTCCTAAGCATAAAAAGCCTCGGGCTCTTTGAGCCGGTCCTGGTTGAAAAAATATGGGGGGGAAATGACAGGGATCCCCCATATTTAATCAACCAGCACCGGGCTCTGCGCCTGGTCCTGGTTCCAAAAATACGGGGGACAAAAAGCGTAGGGGTCCCCCGTATTTTTAAAACCAGCACCGGGCTCCACTAGCCAGGTACATAATGCCACAGCCGGGGGACACTTTTATACTGGTCCCTGCAGCCCTGGCATTACATACCCAACTTGTCACCCCTGGCCGGGGTACCCTGGAGGAGTGGGGACCCCTTCAATCAAGGGGTCCCCCCCTCCAGCCACCCAAGGGCCAGGGGTGAAGCCCGAGGCTGTCCCCCCCATCCAAGGGCGGCGGATGGGGGGCTGATAGCCTTGTGAAAAATTGTGAATATTGTTTTTAGTAGCAGTACTACAAGTCCCAGCAAGCCTCCCCGCAAGCTGGTACTTGGAGAACCACAAGTACCAGCATGCGGTGGAAAACCGGGCCCGCTGGTACCTGTAGTACTACTACTAAAAAAATACCCCAATAAAAACAGGACACACACACCGTGACAGTACAACTTTATTACATACATGCACACCAACATACACACATACTTACCTATGTTCCCACGAGGCTCGGTCCTCTTCTCCACGTAGAATCCTTGGGGTACCTGTGAAAAAAATATACTCACATAATCCAGTGAAGAATCCGACCTTTGAACAATCCACGTACTTGGCAAAAAAATAAAACGGAAACCCGACCACGCACTGAAAGGGGTCCCATGTTTACACATGGGACCCCTTTCCCCGACTGCCAGGACCCCCCCCTGACTCCTGTCAAAGAGGGTCCCTTCAGCCAATCAGGGAGCGCCACGTCGTGGCACCCTCCTGATTGGCTGCGTGCTCCTGTAGTGTCTGTCTGGCAGCACACGGCAGTGATACAATGTTGCGCCTATGTGCTCCATTGTAGCCAATGGTGGGAACTTTGCGGTCAGCGGTGAGGTTACTTTCGGTCAATTATGTGTTATGTGTGTCATTCTCATTGCCAGGGATTTCACGCTCTGGGTGTCATGCTCATTGCCAGGGGGTTCTGAAATAATCGATGACAGGGGTTTCATGCAGTGGGTGTCATGCTCATTGCTAGGGGTTTCATGCACTGGGTCTAATGCTCGTTGCCAGGGGTTTCATGCACTGGGTGTAATGCTCATTGCCAGGGGTATAATGCTCGTTTCCAGGAGTTTCATGCACTGGGTGTCATGCACGTTGCCAGGGGGTAATGCTTGTTGCCAGGAGTTTCATTCTGTCGGTGTCATGCTCATTGCCAGGGGTGTGTAATGTTTGTTACCAGGGGTTTCATCCACTGAGGTCATGCTCGTTGTCATGGGGTAATGCTTGTTGCCATGGGTTTCATGTGCTGGGTGTCATGCTCATTGCCAAGAGAGTAGGCTACTGCCAGTGCTACCCAGCGCTATGCACTACCAGGTCTTGGCACTTCCTGGCTTTGTCCGGACCTCTAGCGTCTGTCTCCTCTATGGCGGTGGCCATTTTGGGAGGGACATTTAGCAGACTGACATGCGGATGGCTAATCTGCGTGGGAATCTGCACTGAATCAGCCCCTCCAGCCCATCGCCTCTAAGCCTAAGGGGTGGTCTTCAGTATGCTGAATGTTGGGATCCCGGCGCGCAGTATACCGGCGCCGGGATCCCGACACCTGGCATACCGACAGCTATTCTCCCTCGTGGGGGACCACGACCCCCCTGGAGAGAGAATAAATAGCGTAGCGCGCCACCGTGCCCGCAGCGTGGTGAGCGCAGCAAGCCCGCAAGGGGCTCCTTTGCGCTCGCCACACTCTCAGTATGCCGGCGGTCGGGCTCCCAGCACCGGTTTGCTGGTCGCCGGAAGCCCGGCCGCCGGCATACCATACTACACCCAGCCTGATAAGTACAATTTTTACTATATAGTATGTTATTGCATTTATAAACATTAAAAACTACTTTAGTTTTTTTATTCTCTATATGAAGTGGTGACGCACAGAATGATGAGGTTCAATGATGTGCATCTGTTTAGGCTTGATGGTGTGCACTTGATGGCTCAGGTGTTGTTTTTGTTTGTAGTAGCTTTGACTAAGATCATTTTGGAGTTGGTTTAGTTTAGATTTTGGTGGTGACAGTGGCTTGAGTTACCCTGCTTTGGCAGCGAGAACAGTCATTTTTTCATTGTTTATATAGTTTAGCTGGGTGTGCTCTACTAATTCAACTATAAACCAATTGGTCCTACCAGACCATGACACAGCCGGTATAATTGTGCTTTTTTCAGTAGACTTGAACACCAGCAAGTGTTTTGCATGAATGTTATGGTTGTAGTTGCCTGTTATTTTTTGTCCACTACCATACTGACTTTATATATATTAATTTTATATTAATGATTCAAGAAAAAGAATTCAATTAGTTGATGCCAACTCCTGTTATCTATTTATTTTATACGTTTTTAGAGTTTAGAGGGAAATTGCAGATGTCAGCCGTTACGGATTTTAAGTTAACTTCAGTTTTTCTCTCTGTTAATTTAAGAAAAAACAACTTTGCTAATATGTAAGTTTTACAATGCAGTATGCTAAAATTTAAAATGATGTGCAAGGAAGTAAAGAGTGTCCTAGATTATCTATTAATTACAGCATGAAAATAAAGCTGCCCGGTATTTATGTTCTATCTGTACATCCAAATGCAGACAGTATTTTCCATGTATGACCTTACTCAGTTTAAACAAAAGGTATATTGGAATATAAACGTAGATTTGGGAACTGAGGTCTACATGCTCAGGGCACCAGTGCTACATTATACATACATTATCTGATCAGCCAGTTCATTGTGCATTGTTCAAATAAAATAACTAGCCATTTTTTTTTAATAATCAATATATGCCCAAAAAAATCACTTATTTAATTATGTTTCAAAATTAAAATGTAAGTTCCATAACCTTTGGCTATATTTAAATAATTTATATTTTAAATGAACAAACAATTTACTAGTTTGCTGCACATATGAGCGATGATTGCTTTTAAGGGTAGATTTACTAAAACTTCTAAAAAGTGTTGGGTGTCTAGGGGGTATATTTACTAAAGTGTAAGTTTTTTTAGAAGTGGGGATGTTGCCCATAGCAACCAATCAGATTCTATTTTCATTTATCTAGCGCCTTCTAGAAGATAATAGCTAGAATTTGATTTGTTGCTATGGGGAACATCTCCACTTCTAAACACCTGTACCTTAGTAAATATACCCCTAGCTATCTTTTTTCTATTGCATCCTAGGAAATGATAGACATATATATATATGTGTGTGTGAATTGGAAACCTGTTGTAAATGATGTGTGTTAAGGTGTTATTTGCAGAGTTTCATAGGCAAACACGGGCACATTACTCAAACTATGGTGGTCATTCCGAGTTGTTCGCTCGTTGCCGATTTTCTCTATATTGCGATTAGTCGCTTACTGCGCATGCGCAAGGTTCGCAGAGCGCATTCGCTTAGTTATTTTACTCAAAAGTTAGGTATTTTACTCACGGCATAACGAGGATTTTTCATCGTTCTGGTGATCTGAGTGTGATTGACAGGAAGTGGGTGTTTCTGGGCGGAAACTGGCCATTTTATAGGAGTGTGCGAAAAAACGCTGGCGTTTCTGGGAAAAACGCGGGAGTGTCTGAAGAAACGGGGGAGTGTCTGGGCGAATGCTGGGTGTGTTTGTGATGTCAAACCAGGAACGAAACTGACTGAACTGATTGCAATGGCTGAGTAAGTCTGGAGCTACTCAGAAACTGCTAAGAAATTTCTATTCGCTAATCTTTCGTTCGCAATTCTGCTAAGCTAAAATACACTCCCAGAGGGCGGCGGCCTAGCGTGTGCAATGCTGCTGAAAGCAGCTAGCGAGCGAACAACTCGGAATGAGGGCCCATGAACAGCTGAGTTTCATAATCAGTGGTGTTGGTTTATTGAAGTATAAGAGGTACAGTCATACTCACTGTTGTATGCATACGGGTTCTCATGAATCGAAGATTCATCGTAGTGGGGTTCTATACAGCTAACCAGCCAGAGTATGCTGCTTCCAGATAGTGGTATAGGGTTGCTGGAACAGATTTATATTGCACGGATCTCTGGAGCTAAATGGGAGACTTGTGTCTCCATCATGCTATGTCTCACACAGTCTCTCTGTATATACTGTATCAGACTTCCCCAGGTCCTAGTGCCCAGCATGTATGCACTCTAAGGAAACAATGCAGTAGCACACTGCTTTCTAACATAACTAACTGTAGTCCCTTAGAATGTAAGCTCTCATGAGTAGGGCCCTCTTCCCTCATGTGCTTATCCTTTTCTTACTTTAATAATCCTCAACTGCCCAAATCACGCAGGTTTTTTTTATGGCCACCTGGAACTTATCTCTGTCATTTACTGGTGTAGTTATGCTTTGTTACCCTGTACTTGTACTATATTGTCTTCAACTGTAAGTCACTGTTTTCCTGTTTTGATTATGTGCATATGTACTCTGTAATTGGGCGCTGCGGAACCCTTGTGGCACCCTATAAATAAAGGATAATAATAATAATAATAGTCATCACATTAAAAGTAGAGATGTGCGGTGGGCACTTTTCGTGTTTTGTGTTTTGTTTTTGGTACTGGTTCCATGCTCATGTTTTGGTTCTGGATTGGTTTTGCCAAAACCACCATTTCGTGTTTTGGTTTTGGTTTTAGATCTGGATGATTTTTGGGAAAAAAAAACATAAAAACAGCTAAAATCACAGACTTTGGGGGTAATTTTGATCTTATGGTATTATTAACCTCAATAACATTAATTTCCACTCATTTCCAGTCTATTCTGAACACCTCACAATATTGTGTTTAGTAGAGATGAGCGGGTTCGGATCCTTGAGATCCGAACCCTACCGAACCTCCCTACCCGAGTCCGGATCCGAGTCAGGCTCGGGTTTTCCTGACTGACTCGGAAACCAGAACGAGGTAAAACGTCATCATCCCGCTATCGGATTCTCGCGGGATTCGGATACCATATAAGAAGCCGCGAGTCGCGGCCATTTTCACGCCAGTCTTGGAGAGTGTAGTGAGAGCACATGTCTCCGTCCTCAGTGTCTGTGTGGGCGGGAAAGTGGGGTGGCGATTCTAGTGCTGTCTTGTGCTGGTCAGTCCAGTGTAGTCAGTGTCTTATGCTGCATCAGTCCAGCCAGTCACAGTGTTGGTGTCCTCTGCTGCTATATGTCCCCAGTGCTGCTGGCTGCTGTATAAGTCCCTTGCAGTTTTGCTGTGTTGTCTTGCATCAGACCCGGGGTAGAGTCTCTCTTGTACAGCATCTGTCCAGTGACCAGTCACAGTGGTGGTGTCCTCTGCTACTATATGTCCCCAGTGCTGCTGTATAAGTCCCTTGCAGTTTTGCTGTGTTGTCTTGCATCAGACCAGGGGTAGTGTCTCTCTTGTGCAGCATCAGTCTAGTGACCAGTCACAGTGGTGGTGTCCTCTGCTGCCATATATCCAGTGTTTCTGCCGCATAATACCAGTGATATTGCCGTACAATTCCAGTGATACTGGCGTATAATTACAGAGATATTGCTGTATAATTCTCAGGATATTGGCGTATAATTCCTGTGATATTGCCGTATAATTCCAATGATATTGCCATATAATTCCCGTGATACTGCCATATAATTCCTGTGATATGCCATATAATTCTTGGAATACTGTTTTATAATTCCTGTGATATTGCCTTATAATTCCTGTGATATTGCCATATAATTCCAGTGATATTGCCATATAATTCCCATGATACTGGCGAATAATTCCTGTGATATTGCTGTATAATTCTCGGAATACTGGCGTATAATTCTTGTGATATTGCCGTATAATTCCTGTTATATTGCCGTATAATTCTCGGAATACTGGCGTATAATTCCTGTGATATTGCAGTATAATTCCTGTGATATTGCGGTATGATTCCAGTGATATTGCCATATAATTCCCATGATACTGGCGTATAATTCATGTGATATTGCCTTATAATTCTTGGAATACTGGCGTATAATTCCTGTGATATTGCCGTATAATTCCAGTGATTTTGCCATATAATTCCTGTGATACAGGCGTATAATTCATGTGATATTGCCGTATAATTCTCAGAATACTGGCGTATCATTCCTGTGATATTGCTGTATAATTCCTGTGATATTGCCATATAATTCCAGTGATATTGCCATATAATTCCCATGATACCAGCGAATAATTCCTGTGATATTGCTGTATAATTCTTGGAAAACTGGCATTTAATTCCTGTGATATTGCCGTATAATTCCTGTGATATTGCCGTATAATTCCAATGATATTGCCATATCATTCCTGTGATACTGTCGTATAATTCCTGTGATATTGCCGTATAATTCTCGGAATACTGGCGTATAATTCCTGTGATATTGCCATATAATTCCTGTGATATTGCCATATAATTCCCGTGATACTGTCGTATAATTCTTGTGATATTGCCGTATATTTCTTGGAATACTAGCGTATAATTCTTGTGATATTGCCGTAAAATTCCTGTGATATTGTCATATAATTCCACTGATATTGCTATATAATTAATGTGATACTATCATATAATTCCTGTGATATGGACGTATAATTCTCGGAACACTGGCGTATAATTCCTGTGATATTGCCGTTTAATTCCAATGGTATTGCCATATAATTCCCGAAATACTTTCGTATAATTCCTATGATATTAGCATATAATTCTCAGAATACTGGTGTATAATTCCTGTGATATTGCCGTATAATTCCTGTGATATTGCTATAAAATTCCAGTGATATTGCCATATAATTCTCATGAGACAAACAAATAATTCCTGTAATATTGCTGTAAAGTTCTCGGAATACTGGTGTATAATTCCCGTGATATTGCCATATAAATCCAGTGATTTTGCCATATAATTCCCGTGATACTGTTGTATAATTTCTGTGATATTGCCTTATAATTCTCGGAATACTGGTGTATAATTCCTATTATATTGCCATATAATTCCTGTGATATTGCCATATAATTCCCATGATACTGTCATATAATTCCTGTGATACTGTCGTATAATTCCTGTGATATTGCCATATAATTCCAGTGATTTTGCCATATAATTCCTGTGATACTGGCATATAATTCCTGTGATATTGTCAGATAATTATCGGCATACTGGCGTATAATTCCTGTGATATTGCTGTATAATTCCTGTGATATTGCCATATAATTCCAATGATATTGCCATATAATTCCCATGATACTGGCGAATAATTCCTGTGATTTTGCTGTATAATTCTCAGAAAACTGGCATTTAATTCCTGTTATATTGCCGTATGATTCCAGTGGTATTGCCATATAATTTCCATGATACTGGCATATAATTCCTGTGATATTGCCATATTATTCTCAAAATACTGGCGTACAATTCCTGTGATATTGTCGTATAATTCCTGTGATATTTCAGTATAATTCTCGGAATACTGGAGTATAATTCCTGTGATATTGACATATAATTCCTGTGAAATTGCCATATAATTCCAGTGATATTGCCATATAATTCCTTTGATACTGGCGTATAATTCCTGTGATATTGTCGTATAATTCTTGGAATACTTGCATATAATTCCTGTGATATTGCCATATAATTCTCGGAATACTGTTGTATAATTCCTGTGATATTGCCATATAATTTCAGTGATTTTGCCATATAATTCCCACGATACTGTCGTATAATTCCTGTGATATTGCCGTATAATTCTCGGAATACTGTCGTATAATTCCTGTGATATTGCCGTATAATTCCTGTGATATTGCCATATAATTCCCATGATACTGGTGTATAATTCCTGTGATATTGCCATATAATTCTTGGAATACTGTCGTATAATTCCTGTGATATTGCTGTATAATTCCTGTGGTATTGCCGTATAATTCCAGGAATTTTGCCATATCATTCCAGTAATACTGCCGTATAATTTCAATGATCCTGCTGCATAATTCCATATAAATCTATATAATTCCATATAAATCCAGTCCAATTGTGCTGCCATATAAGTTCAGTTGTGCTGTCCTGTGCTATATATTATTTACTCCAAATAAAGGGGTTATTAATATTCAATCCAAATCATTTTTACAGTTTTTGCCCTGTGAGGTGTAGGGGTATGCTTTCCTGTGCCGCATATTGTGTTATATAACTCCAGAAAAATAATGGAGAACAAAAATTTGGAGGATAAAATAGGGAAAGATCAAGAACCACTTCCTCCTAGTGTTGAAGCTGCTGCCACTAGTCATGACATAGATGATGAAATGCCATCAACATCGTCTGCCAAGGCCGATGCCCAATGTGATAGTAGAGGGCATGTAAAATCCAAAAAGTCAAAGTTCAGTAAAAAGATGCCATTTATGACACAGAGTGACAAGGAACGGCTAAGGCCCTGGCCTATGTTCATGACTAGTGGTTCAGCTTCACATGATGATGGAAGCCCTCATCCTCCCACTAGAAAAATGAAAAGAGTTAAGCTGGCAAAAGCACAGCAAAGAACTGTGCATTCTAAGATGGTATCACAAATCCCCAAGGAGAGTCCAAGTGTATCGGCGGTTATGATGTCTGACCTTACCAACACTGGATAGGAAGAGGTGTCTCCTTTCACCATTTGCACACCCCCTGCAAGTGCTGGAAGGAGCACCCACAGTCCAGTTCCTGATATTGAAATTGAAGAAGTAAACCAGGATGAGGAAATGAGTGTTGCTGGTGCTGAGGAGGGTGTTGACAATGAGGATTCTGATGGTGATGTGGTTTGTTTAACTCATGCACCGGGGGAGACACCTATTGTTCGTGGGATGAAGAAGCCCATTGTGATGCCTGGGCAAAATACCAAAAATGTCACCTCTTCGTTGTGAAATTATTTCTCCACAAATCCGAACAACAGGTGTCAAGCCGTGTATTGCCTGTATCAATCTGTAATAAGTAGGGGTAAGGACATTAACCACCTATGAACATCCTCCCTTATATGTCACCTGCTGCGCATTCATCAGAAGTCAGTGTCAAGTTGTGAAACTTTGGGTAAGAGCCTAAGCAGTTCACTGACACCTAAATCCTTTCTTCCTCTTGTACCCAAGTTCCTGCAAGCCACACCACCAACTCCCTCAACGTCAACTTCCTCCTCAGCCATGAACGTCAGTAGTTCTGCAGGCCATGTCCATGGCAAGACTGACGAGGCCTTTCCTAACCGGGATTCCTCGGGGAGGATCCTTGAGTGGTATGCCTACTGCTGCTGCTGCCACCACTGCTGTTGTTGCTGCTGGGAGTCAATGGTCATCCCAGAGGGGAAGTCGGAAGACCACTTGTACTACTTCAACTAAGCAATTGACTGTCCAACAGTCCTTTGTGAGGAAGATTAAATATGACAGCAGTCATCCTGTTGCAATGCGGATAACTGAGGCCTTGACACTTATGTTGGTGTTAGACGTGCGTCCGGTATCCGCCAATAATGCAGTGGGATTTAGACAATTGATGTTGGTATTGTGTCCCCGGTACCAAATCCCATCTAGATTCCACTTCACTAGGAATGCGATACCGAGAATGTACAGAGACGTCAGAAAAAGTGTTGCCAGTGTCCTAAAAAATGTGGGTGTACCCAGTGTCCACTTAACTACGGACATATGGACAAGTGGAACAGGGCAGACTAAGGACTATATGACTGTGACAGCCCACTGGGTAGATATATTGCCTCCCAAAACAACAACAGCAGCAGCAGCAGTGGCACCAGTAGCACCATCTCACAAATTAAAACTCATTTCTAGGCAGGCTACGCTGTGTATCACCAGTTTCCGTAAGAGGCACACCGCTGACAACCTCTTTCGGAAACTGATGGACATCATTGCGCATTGGCTTACCCCACTTAGACTCACCTGGGGATTTGTGATATCGGACAATGCCACCAATATTGTGCATGCATTACAACTGGGCAAATTCCAGCATGTCTAATGTTTTTCACATACAATTAATTTGGTGGTGCAGAATTTTTGGAAAAATGACAGGTGTACAGGAGATGCTGTCGGTGGCCCGAAAAATTGTGGGCCACTTTCGACATTCTGCCACTGCATGTCGAAGACTGAAGCACCAGCAAACACTCCTGAACCTGCCCTGCCATCAACTGAAGCAAGAGGTGGTAGCGAGGTCAGATTCGACACTCTATATGCTTCAGAGGATGGAGGAGCAGCAAAAGGCCATTCAAGCCTAAACATCCACCTATAATATAGTCAAAGGAGGAGGAATGCACCTGACTCAAGCACAGTGGAGAATGATTTCCATCTTGTGCAAGGTTCTCCAACCCTTTGAGCTTGCCACACATGAAGACAGTTCAGACACTGCCAGCTTGAGTCAGGTCATTCCCCTCATCAGGCTTTTGCAGAAACAGCTGCAGAAATTAATGGATGATCTAAGACGGAGCGATTTTGCTAAGTATGTGGGACTTGTTAATGGAGCCCTTCATTCACTTTGCCAGGATTCAAGGGTGGTCAATCTGTTGAAATCAGAGCACTACATTCTGGCCACCGTGCTCGATCCTAGGTTTAAAGCCTATGTTGTATCTCTATTTCTGGCAGACACAAGTGTGCTGAGGTGCAAAGACCTGCTGGTGAGAAAATTGTCTACTCAAGCGGAATGTGACCCATCAACAGCTCCTCCTTCAATTTCTCCCACAACTGGGGCTGCAAGGAAAAGGATAAGATTTCCTAGCCCACCCGCTGGTGGTGATACAGGGCAGTCAGGAGCGAAAGCTGACATCTGGACCTGCCAATGATTACAGACATGTCTACTGCCGCTGCATATGATTATGTCACCATTGAAAGAATTGTGGAGGATTATATGAGTGACAACATCCAAGTAGGCATGTCAGACAGTCCATACGTATACTGGCAGGAAAAAGAGGCAATTTGGATGCTCATGCACAAACTGGCTTTATTTTACCTAAGTTGCCCCCCCCCCCCCCCCTCCAGTGTGTACTCCAAAAAGTGTTTAGTGCAGCCGGTAACTTTGACAGCAATTGGCGTAGGAGGTTACTTCCACAAAATGTGGAGAAGATGATGTTCATCAAAATGAATTATAAATTCCTCCAGGAAGACCTTGACCAGCAATTGTCTCTGGAAAGTGCAAAGGGATCTGTGATGGTGGATTCCAGTGGGGACGAATTAATACTCTGTGAGGAGGATGGGGATGTACACAGTGAAAGGGGTGAAGAATCGGAGGATGAGGTGGACATCTTGCCTCTGTAGAGCCAGTTTGTGCAAGGAGAGATTGATTGCTTCATTTTTGGTGGGGGCCCAAACAAACCAATCATTTTAGCCACAGTCGTGTGGCAGACCCTGTCGCTGAAATTACTGGTTTAAGTGTGCATGTACTGTTTATACAACATAAGGGTGGGTGGGAGGACCAAGGACAATTCCATCTAGCACCTCTTTTTCTTCTTTGCATCATATGTTGTTTGGGGACTATTTTTTTTAAAGTGACATCCTGTCTGACACTTCTGTGTATGTCCAGTGGTACTGACATATAATTCCAGTGATACTGATGTGTATGTCCAGTGGTACTGACATATAATTCCAGTGATAATGCCATATAATTCCAGTGATATTGCTATATAATTTCAGGGGGAATTGTTTGTGTCGCTTGGCTTAGTCATACCTCATTGTGCCTCTTCTACATCTTTGCATGAGGTGCTGTTTGGGGCCTATTTTTAAATATCTGCCCTCCTGTCTGCCACTGCAGTGCCACTCCTAGATGGGCAAATTGTTTGTGTTACTTGGCTTAGTCATACAGCTACTCATTGCACCTCTTTTACATCTTTGCATGAGGTGCTGTTTAGTGCCTAGTTTTTGAAAAGTGCCACCCTGTCTGACACTGCAAAGCCACTCCTAGATGGGCCTGGTGTTTGTGCCGCACACTTGTGTCGCTTGGCTTAGTCATACAGCAACCTCGGTGCACCTATTTTTCTTCTTTGCATCGTGTGCTGTTTGGAGCCTTTTTTTATATCTGCCATCCTGTCTGACACTGCAGTGCAATTCCTAGATGGGCCAGGTGTTTGTGTTGTCCAATTTTGTTGCTTATCTTAGTCATCCAGCAACCTCGGTGCAACCTTTTGGCCTAAAAACAATATTGTGAGGTGTGAGGTGTTAAGAATAGACTGGAAATAAGTGGAAATTAATGTTATTTAGGTTAATAATACCATAGGATCAAAATTACCCCAAAATTCTGTGATTTTAGCCATTTTTATGTTTTTGTTTTTTTTAAATCATCCAGATCCAAAACCAAAACACAAAAGGGTGGTTTTGGCAAAACCAAGCCAAAACCAAAACATGAAAGTGAATTTTTGAACCAAAACATGAAAAGTGCCCACCGCACATTTCTAGTTTTTAGGCCAAAAGGTTGCACCGAGGTGTCTGAATGACTAAGCTAAGTGACACACGTGAACAGCACAAACACCTGGCGCATCTAGGAGTTGCACTGCAATGGCAGACAGAATGGCACTTAAAAAAACTAGGCCCCAAACTGCACATCATGCAAAGAAGAAAGAGAGATGCAATGAGGTAGCTGTATGACTAAGCTAAGTGACACAAGTGTGCAAAATATGGGACATGCTGGAATTTGCCCAGATGTAATACATGCACAATATTTGTGGCACAGGAGAGCGTACCCCTAAACCACACACTGCAAAGCCTGTCAAATTAATTTGGATAATAATAACCCTTTTATTTGGAGCTATTATAATAATATGCAGCACATCCAAGTGTACCCCTACACCACACAGGGCAATCTCTGTAAAAATTATTTGGACAATAATATACTGTAAGTAATGTATATAAGCCTTTTATTTGGAGTAAATAATATACAGCAAAGGAAACCACCACTGGACTTAAGGTAGCACAAGACACCGCCACAGGACTAATGCAGCACAAGACAGCACCACTGGACTGGACTTATACGGCAGTACCCCTGGAATTGTATGGCAGTGTCAGACAGGATGGCACTTTAAAAAACTAGTCCCCAAACAGCACATGATGCAAAGATGAAAAAGAGGTGCAAGATGGAATTGTCCTTAGGCCCTCCCACCCACCCTTATGTTGTATAAACAGGACACGCATACTTTAACAAACCAATCATTTCAGCGACAGGGTCTGCCACACGACTGTGGCTGAAATGACTGGTTTCTTTGGGCCCCCACCAAAAAAGAAACAATCAATCTCTCCTTGCACAAACTGGCTCTTCAGAGGCAAGATGTTGACCTCATCCTCCGATTTCTCACCCCTTTCACTGTGTACATCCCCCTCTTATTCACAGAGTATTAATTCGTCCCCACTGGAATCCACCATCACAGGTCCCTTTGTACTTTCTGGAGGCAATTGCTGGTAAAGGTCTTCCCGGAGGAATTTATAATTAATTTTGATGAACATCATCTTATCCACATTTTGTGGAAATAACCTCCTACACCGATTGCTGACAAGGTTACCGGCTGCACTAAAAACTCTTTTGGAGTACACACTGGAGGGGGACAAATTAGGTAAAATAAAGCCAGTTTGTGCAAAGGCATCCAAATTGCCTCTTGTTCCTCACAGTGACAGTATACATATGGACTGTCTGACATGCCTGCTTGGATGTTGTCACTCATATAATCCTCCACCATGCTTTCAATGGTGAAAAATAATATGGAGTGACAGTAGACATGTCAGAAATCGTTGGCAGGTCCTTCAGTCTGGACCAGGTGTCAGCACTCGCTCCTGACTGCCCTGCATCACCGCCAGTGGATGGGCTAGGAAATATTATCCTTTTCCTTGCAGCTCCAGTTCCGGGAGAAAATGAAGGAGGAGCTGTTGACAGGTCACGTTCCGCTTGAGTTGACAATTTTCTCACCAGCAGGTCTTTGAACCTCTGCAGACTTGTGTCTGCCGGAAAGAGAGATAAAACGTAGGCTTTAAACCTAGGATCGAGCACGGTGACCAAAATGTAGTGCTCTGATTTCAACAGATTGACCACCCTTGAATCCTGGCAAAGCGAATGAAGGGCTCCATCCACAAGTCCCACATACGTAGCAGAATTGCTCCATCTTAGCTCCTACTTCAATTTCTCCAGCTGCTACTGCAAAAGCCTGATGAGGGGAATGACCTGACTCAAGCTGGCAGTGTCTGAACTGACTTCACGTGTGGCAAGTTCAAAGGGTTGGAGAACCCTGCACAAGACAGAAATCATTCTCCACTGTGCTTGAGGTAGGAGCATTCCCCCTCCTTTGCCTATATCGTAGGTGGATGTATAGGCTTGAATGGCCTATTGCTGCTTCTCCATCCTCTGAAGCATGTAGAGTGTTGAATTCCACCTTGATACCACCTCTTGCTTCAGTTGATGGCAGGGCAGGGTCAGGAGTGTTTGCTGGTGCTCCATTCTTCGGCAAGCAGTGGCTAAATGTCAAAAGTGGCCCGCAATTTTTCGGGCCACCGAAAGCATCTCCTGCACGCTCCTGTCATTTTTCAAAAAATTCTGCACCACCAAATTAATTGTACTGTATGTGCAAAATATGGGATGTGCTGGAATTTGCTCAGGTGTAATGCACGCACAATATTGGTGGCATTGTCAGATATCACAAATCCCCAGGAGAGTCTAAGTGGAGTAAGCCATTGTGCGATGATGTCCCTCAGTTTCCGTAAGAGGTTGTCAGCGGTGTGCCTCTTATGGAAGGTGGTGATACATAGCATAGCCTGCCTAGGAACGAGTTGGCATTTGCGAGATGGTGCTACTGGTGCCGCTGCTGTTGTTGCTGCGGGAGGCATTACATCTACCCACTGGGCTTTCACAGTCATATAGTCCTTAGTCTGCCCTGTTCCACTTGTCCACATGTTCATGGTTACGTGGACAGTGGGTACAACTGCATTTTTTAGGACACTGAGGACACTTTTTCTGACATCTCTGTACATTCTTCCTATCGCATGCCTAGTGAAGTGGAATCTAGATGGGATTTAGTACCGGGAATACACTACCTTCATCAATTCTCTAAGTCCCACTTTACTAATGGTGGATAGCGGTCAACCGTCTAACACCAACATGGCTGTCAAGGCCTCAGTTATCCACTTTGCAACAGGATGACTGCTGTCATATTTCATCTTCCTCACAAAGGACTGTTGGACAGTCAATTGCTTAGTTGAAGTAGTACAAGTGGTCTTCCGACTTCCCCTCTGGGATGACAATCGACTTCCAGCAGCAACAGTAATGGCAGCAACAGAAGCAGTTGGCGCAACACTCAAGGATCCTCTGGAGGAATCCCGGTTAGGAGAAGACTCCTCAGTATTGCCAGTGACATGGCCTGCAGGACTACTGACGTTCATGGCTGAGGAGGAAGTTGACGTTGAGGGAGTTGGTGGTGTGGCTTGCAGGAACTTGGGTACAAGAGGAAGAAAGGATTTAGGTGTCAGTGAACTGCTTAGGCTCTTACCCAAAGTTTCACAACTTGACACTGACTCCTGATGAATGCACAGCAGGTGACGTATAAGGGAGGATGTTCCTAGGTGGTTAACGTCTCTACCCCTACTTAGTACAGATTGACAGAGGCAACACACGGCTTGACATCTGTCCAGATTTGTGGAGAAATAATTCCACACCAAAGAGGTGGCTTTTTTGGTGTTTTGCCCAGGCATTACAATGGTGCCTGATTTAACCAAACCACATCACCAACAGAATCCTCATCGCCCATTTCCTCCTCAGTGCCAGCAACACCCATATCCTCATCCTGGTGTACTTCAACAGTGACATCTTCAATTTTATTATCAGAAACTTTACTGTGGGTGCTACGACCAGCACTTGTAGAGGGTGTGCAAATGGTGAAGCCACTTTTTCCCCTCCAGTGTTGGGAAGGTCAGGCATCACAACCGGCGACACACTTGGACTTTCTTTGGGGATTTGTGATACCATCTTAGAATGCACAGTTCTTTGCTGTGCTTTTGCCATCTTAACTCTTATAATCTTTCTAGTGGGAGGATGAGGTCTTCCATCATCATGTGAAGCTGAACCACTAGTCATGAACATAGGCCAGGGCCTTAGCCGTTCCTTGCCACTCCGTGTCGTAAATGGCATAATGGCAAGTTTACATTTTTCTTCAGACCATTTCAATTTGTTTTTTTTGGGTCTTTTTACTGAACTTTGGCTTTTTGGATTTTACATGCCCTCTACTATCACAATGGGCATCGGCCTTGGCAGACGACGTTGATGGCCTTTTATCATTTATGTCATGACTAGTGGCAGCAGCTTCAACACTAGGAGGAAGTGGTTCTTGATCTTTCCCTATTTTATCCTCCAAATGTTTGTTCTCCATTATTTTTCTGGAGGTATATAACACAATATGCGGCACAGGACAGCATATCCCTACACCACACAGGGCAAACCCTGTAAAAATTATATGGATTAAATATTAATAACCCCATTAAATGTAGTAAATAATATACAGCTCAGATCAGTGTCACTGGATTTATACGGCAGTACCACTGGAATTATACGGCAGTACCACTGGATTTATACGCCATTACCACTGGACTGGATTTATTCAGCAGTATCACTGGATTTATACGGCAGTACTACTGGAATTATATGGCAGTATCACTGGAATTATACGGCAGTATCACTGGAATTATACGGCAGTACCACTGGACTTGATTTTTATGGCAGTATCACTGGATTTATATGCCAGTACCACTATAATTATACAGCAGTATTACTGGAATTATACGGCAGTATCACTGGAATTATACGGCAGTACCACTGGACTTATACAGCAGTACCACTGGACTGGATTTATATGGCAGTATCACTAAAGTTATACACCAGTACCACTGGAATTATATGGCAGTATCACTGGAATTATACGTCAGTACCACTGGACTTATCTGGCAGTATCACCGGATTTATACACCACTACCACTGGAATTATACAGCAGTATCACTGGAATTGCATGGCAGTATCAATGGAATTATACGGCAGTGTTACTGGAATTATACGGCAATACCACTGGATTTATATGGCAGTACCACTGGACTGGATTTATACGGCAGTATCACTGTACTTATATTCCAGTACCACTAGAATTATATGACAGCATCACTGGAATAATACGGCAGTATCACTAGAATTATACGGTAGTATCAGTGGAATTTTATGGCAGTACAACTGGAATTATATGGCAGTATCACTGGAATTATACGGCAGTACCACTGGACTTTTCCGGCAGTATCACTGGAATTATACACCACTACCACTGGAATTATATGGCAGTATCACTGGAATTATATGGCAGTGTTACTGGAATTATACGGCAATACCACTGGATTTATATGGCAGTACCACTGGACTGGATTTATTTGACAGTATCACTGTACTTATATGCCAGTAACACTGGAATTATATGGCAGTATCACTGGAATAATACAGCCATATCACTGGAATTATATTGTAGTATCAGTGGAATTTTACAGCAGTACCACTGGACTTGATTTATACGGCAGTATCACTGGATTTATACAGCATTACCACTGGAATTATATGGCAGTATCACTGGAATTATATGGCAGTACCACTGGATTTATCCGGCAGTATCACTGGAATTATACACCACTACCACTGGAATTATACGGCAGTATCACTGGAATTATACGGCAGTGTTACTGGAATTATACGGCAATACCACTGGATTTATATGGCAGTACCACTGGACTGGATTTATTTGACAGTATCACTGTATTTATATGCCAGTAACACTGGAATTATATGGCAGTATCACTGGAATAATACAGCCATATCACTGGAATTATATTGTAGTATCAGTGGAATTTTTCAGCAGTACCTCTGGACTTGATTTATACGGCAGTATCACTGGATTTATACGGCATTACCACTGGAATTATATGGCAGGATCACTGGAATTATACGGCAGGATCACTGGAATTATACAGCAGTACCACTGGATTTATACGCCAGTACCACTGGATTTATATGGCAGTACCACTGGACTGGATTTATATGGCAGTATCACTGGACTGGATCTATATTGCAGTATCACTGGAATTATACACCAGTACCACTGGAATTATACGGCAGTATCACTGGAATTATACGGCAGTACCCTGGACTGGATTTATATGGCATTATCACTGGACTTATACGCCAGTACCACTAGAATTATACGGCAGTATTACTGGAATTATAGGGCAGTATCACTGGAAATATGTGGCATTATCACTGGAAATATACGGCAGTACCACTGGACTTATACGGCAGTACCACTGGACTGGATTTATATGGCAGGATCACTGGAATCATATGGCAGGATTAATGGAATTATACATCTACAAATATATAAGGGGACAATACACAGAGCTTGCGCGGGACCTGTTTTTGGCCAGATCAACACATAGGACTCGTGGACCCTCGCTCAGGTTAGAGGAGAGGAGATTCCGCACAATACGTCGTAAAGGCTTTTTCACAGTAAGGACAATACGTGTTTGGAATTCCCTGCCTGATGGAGTTGTAATGGCGGAATCTGTCAACACCTTTAAGAATGGGTTAGATAAATTCCTAATGGATAAGGATATCCAGGGTTATGGTGCATAGTCACGCATTATAGTTACTACAAAAAGGGATAAAATGCAACGGCTGACATCAGCATCAGTCAAAAATTTTAGACAAATCATCATGCATAGGAGACCACAAATAGGTTGAACTCGATGGACAAATGTCTTTTTTCAACCTCAGCTACTATGTTACTATGTTATATGGCAGTATCACTGAAATTATACGGCAGTACTACTGGACATATACAGCAGTACCACTGGACATATACAGCAGTATCACTTGATTTATACGGCACTACCACTGGACATATACACGGCAGTATCACTGGACTGGATTTATACGCCAGTACCACTGGATTTATACGGCATGACCAATATGGCAGTATCACTTATTATAATTATATGGCAGTATCATTGGACATATACAACAGTATCACTGGATTTATACGGCAGTAGCACTGGACATATGCGGTAGTATCACTGGACATATATGGCAGTATCACTGGACATATACGGCAGTACCACTGGACATATACAGCAGCACAGGGACACCACCACTGTACTGATGCAGGATGACACAGCAACACTGCAATGGACTGGACTTATACAGCAGCACTGGACATATACAGCAGCACAGGGACACCACCACTGTACTGATGCAGGATGACACAGCAACAATGCAATGGACTGGACTTATACAGCAGCACTGAACAAATGACTGCAGAGGACACCACCACTGTGACTGGACTGATGCAGCACAAGACACTACCACTGTACTGATGCAGGACATCACAGCACTACTGCTATGGAGTGGACTTATACAGCAGCACTGGACAGATGGCAGCAGAGGACACCACCACTGTGACTGGACTGATGCAGCACAATACACCACCACTGAACTGATGCCGCACAACACAGCCCCACTGGACTTGACTTATACAGCAGCACTGGACATATGGCATCGGAGGACACCACCACTGTGACTGGACTGGAGCAGCACAAGACACTACCACTGAACTGATGCAGGACACTGAGGATGGAGACACGTCCTCTCGCTACACTCTCCAATGCCAGAGTGAAAATGGCTGCGATGCGTGGTTCCTTATATGGAATCCAAACCCCTCGAGAAACTGACAGTGGGATGATGACATTTTGACTCATTCTGGTTTCCGAGTCAGGTGGGAAAACCCGAACCGGACTCGGATCCGGGCTCGTGTGGTGAAGTTCGGGGGGGGGGAGAGGGGGGGGGCAGTCGGTTTTCAGGGAACCGAACCCGCTCATCTCTTATTAAAAGTTATGTTTATGATTAGCTTAATTTACAGCAAGAATAATGTGGGTTCAAAAGATGGCAATAAACACTTATTAATGAATAATAACTTAATCATATTTATTGGAACTTAAACTCAGCAGCGTCTTCTACTCACATTTTAGGAGAGGGTCTGCCGCTGCACCCCATGCCCCAGAGAGGAGACAGCCAGCTCTGGGTCCCGGCACCTGCGCAATAGATCTGGCAGGTGCTGAAACCAGTTCTTGCGCGGCTGCCGCATTGTGACTGTTCATGTGAAAACCACCGACCGTCTTCTATGGACAGCATCGGCTACAGGCCATAGGAGGCGTATCATATTGGGCTGTGACTTCCTCACTGCAAATTGCAGCCCGGTTTGACAGTCCCGGTAGGAGGAAACACCTCCCAATGGGCTTGCCTTGTTTGTCTATGACTGACAGATAGGACTTTCAATAGGAAGTCACTGCCAGTCAAAGTGACGCCATCTGGCTTCACTGACACTGAGCTTTGGTGGCAGATTTTACCTGGGGGTATTGCAGTCCTGCAGCCCATAGGTAAAATCTGCAATTGCTTAAACTGCTCTTGCTATAGTAGTCATATAGTGATAGCACATATTCATATTTTATTTTTAAAATCTCTGTTGTTCATATGGAGCTTTTCATGTGGAGTCACACTGCTTTGACATATGAAATGCTTTGGTAAATTGTGTATGCTGCGCATGCAGACTCAGCCTTTACATGATATATTTCTCCATAATAAATATAGTTATAGCTGGAGTAGTTAATGAAGTTGTCATATGAAGCATTGTAAAACAGAAGAACATACTAACATTTCCTCATTCTATTTTGGATGGGAAATATAAACATTATTTTAAAATGCAAAAAAATGTCATCATGTGGAATCCAACTTTTCAAAACTGGAAAATGATTTTTTTCTTATTTTAAACAAATATGTTAGGAAGACAAGATGACAAACCTGTATGGCATGCCTTTTATTAACTACGGATATTTTTACAGACAGCATCTCTAGAAGTGCATTAGGAATTTACAGCATTCAGTGGTAAAACACTGAGAAACAAACAAAAGCTAGAAAAGACTTGTTAAATAGGAAAACTATAGAATTATTTTGTTGTCATGATCAAATTTCCCTAGTGTGAACATGAATGATGTAATATTAGCTTAGAAATCCGCTCTGAACTCCCTGTACTTCTCAATAAAAACAAGAAATAAAAATGATTTAAATGTCCACTAAGCTAGGTCAACTAACTCCGAGGATATCGGTACAGTTAAAATGGTCAGATAGTAATAAAAGAAATCATATAGTATTTAATAAACTTTAAAAGAAAATCTGACAGTGAAACATTCAAATAACCAGCATAAATCACTAGTTTAAGAATTGCTTAAATATTAAATGGCTTCACTGTTCTGTGACATTACTGTTTTCAGTAGTAAATGTCAATATTTGTAGAACTTAGTAGTCTCAAAACTATAGCATTAGTCCAGCAATAAAGGGTATTAAAGGAAGAGTACAGTATATCCAAGCTATTACTAATCCATAGTGATTTAAAGGTGGCTTCATAAGCAGAGTCTGATAGGCCAGGAATCCTCCAAGCACGCATATGTTTCTCAGTTCAGTCAGCCAGTGCGCTCGGAGGGCTGTTAGAGGCAGCTGTAAGAGAAATGTCCTCAAAGCATAGAAAAATTTCAAATAGCTGGTAGGCTCTCCATTACACAATGTATGCTCTTATTTATCAATGAGTGATACATTTAACTGTGAGGGCGGTATATACTATGTGACATTGCTGCCTATCGTCATGATGCTAAGCGCATATGTACTTACATGTGCGCTTAGCATTGCGAATGATAGCTCTTCCGATAAGAGCTGTACTTTGTGATCCCTGGCGTCTCCCTGACTTTTGCGCATGTGCAGAATAACGGGGGTAGCCACGGGGCATGCTGGGCGGGATCCGATCTGATCCCTCACAAAGCACTGCAGAGAGAAACCCAAAGGCTTCTATGGGGTATCGCCAGCAATAGCTGGCGAACCCCTTCGTGGCACTGACCCGGCAGCTGGGGGATAGTACATTAGGAAAATACGGTTAACAGGGGGTTTACCACATTTTACGCTTAGTAAATCCCGCCCTGAGTGATAAATTGCACCAGCCAATCACCTCCTGTTTTAAACCCAGTCTGTGATATGGAAGTTAGGAGCTGATTGGCTAGTGCAATTTATTACTCACAGTGAAATTTAGCACTCATTAATAAATAAGGTCATTAGTTTCCCTGTGATGTTCTGTATAATAGTCTTGAAAGGGCAGAATCCTCTATCCTGACAATTAGGTGGATATCAAGATTGTAAGAAAAATCCCTCTTAAGATCACAGTTTGAAATTATACAACACCACGTTTCTTCATATTAAAACAGTATACATAATCCACCCTTTCAAAATAAAAATTGTTGTACCGCTTTAAGTAGTATCACAAATAGAGTAAGGGGGAAATTCAGTGGAAGATTGGGATGGAAAACCAGTCCGGGAATTTTATGAAAGCAGCCTAATGGAGGTGTGGTTTGATGAGGGGGCGGAGTCTGTTGAGGGGGGTTGGATCCCTTGATTGTATGCAATTGTGGCCTTCCTTGTGTCTTTTGCTGAGGTTGTGTCTGAGACCCAGGAGTGGATTGGGAACTAAAAGTGGCCCTGTAAGATTTTGTAGAGTGGCCTGACATGGGTGGCACAAGAGATATAACATACCGCATTTCCATGGCAGCATCACTGGATGGCAGAGATGCTGTACTGCAGAGATGTAATAATAGAATGAATGGGGTCAATACAGTGTACTGTGTGCAGTGGGATGCCTGTCATGTGGTGGTGGGGGGCACATGGCCCGACACAAAACAGATCCCACAGACACATCAGCCTACCAGGAATCTTCCTGGTGAACCCTATGGCCATTCTGCCCCTGGAAGAATTGAATTGCCAATGAAGGGTGTGAATTGCTTTTGCTATGTAAATTTCAGCAACAGCACCCTGTATTGCGCCCTTTGCCTGGTAAATTTGCACCACGATTCTCACAGTAGTGCTCACTACACTATGAGGTAGTGAACACTTTTGTGCGAGACCCCTCTGTTACAAAGTGCGGCAGGTGCTGCATGGATTTGACCAGTCAAACAAGTCTACGTCAATTGAATTCTCCCCTAATTTGAAGGACAGTGAGTCTACTCTAAATTCTGGATACAGTATTTACTATAGAAATAAGTAAAATAGTAGTATACTATTCAATCTTCCCTGTACCAGTGTTATATATCATAAACATGATTGGCTTAATTTACTTTGCTTTATCAGTCCTCCATTTAGTAGTATCACATATTTACTTAATTTATTGGTACCACTCATATAAGGTAGAGTCACAGTTCACAATTTCCTCTTGTGTGTTCCATACTACAGTACTTTACAGTTTTCACTAAAAACATTTTACAACCTTTCAGTATTATTGCTATATATTTAATTCACTGATCTGATATGGCAAGCCAGCATGTTCTCAAGCATATTGAAAGTTGGAGAAACAGAAGGCATTTGCACTAGAATTCAGAGGCATGGGAGAAGAACATGCTCACATGTTTTCGTATTGGTTCTGGGTTTTTTTAAATGCTAAAAACAACTAAAATCATGTAATTAGGGCTTGATTTTGCTCCTACAGTATTATTAACCTCAACAACTTGCATTTCCAGTCAATTTTGACCATCTCATATCTCACTATATACTTCTCATCCAATATTGGCAAAAAGGCTGGCTAAACAGCAGCGGCTCAAACACATGGCAGTCATTTCTATTTAAAATGTGTGGCAAATTAGTAATGTATTAGAGCAATAACCAATAAAAATGTCTATGCAAAAAAGACCATCCCCATTGCCCAGCCAAAATACAACTCATTATGAAAAGAAAAGTGGTGCAAGATGGAAATGTCCTTGGTCCCATCCACCCTCTTTTATGTTGTATATTAAAAAAGACATGCACAGTTTAACAAACCAAGCACTTCAGCAACAGTGACTGACTTTTGTGGCTGAAGTGCTTAGTTTTTTGGGCCCCCCACAAAACAATGTTTTCATAGGGCTACCTCCAATCATTAATGAGGAGGTTAAGGATGAAGATGTTGGTGATGGAGATTGCATAGGCAGGTCACAACTGCTGGTAACTAATATTGGACTGCTTTTTATTATTTTACAAATTATAATTTTGTAGATGGTTAGCATCCCTACAGTATCTCTACTGTACTTACTTTGACCTCACAAATGAAGCAGATGCCTTTACAAATATTGTCAGGATTTGTATAATAATAATGGCTTGTTTGGTCTTATGCCCAAGCATTACAATGGCTTTCTTTTTATCATGGGCAGGAACTGCTGCCACAGGTGGTTGACTTACACAAACAACATCGTCAACATCCTCAGCATCAATATCTCTCACTAGCATCAGACAGTACACAAATATCACCCTCATAATGTTGCACTTCCACACTAGCATCCTTAATTTCTATTATGTCATAATCACCATCTGCTCATCCCCATATTTGCAGATGGTATAGATATGGTGGAAGTAGACTTCTCTATGAGTACAGAATGATAAATGTCAAACTCACACATAGCTAACATGGACACCTCACACTCTCCTCAGGGATTTGTGAACACACAATTTGTTCTTCAGCCTTGTCACTGCCCAGCCCTGAACACACACACTTACTGAACTTTTCTGTTTTAAAAAAATGAAAACAACTATACACTGAGAATCTCAATGCTTTTATTATTAATGTGGTGGCATGGCAGTTACTGAGCATTATTGTAACACAGTGCCACTGCCTGGCCCTGAACACACATACATGTTTAAAAAAAACAAAGTTTTTTGTGTTTTTTAACTGACAACTTCACACTGCGACTCACAGTTCTTGTATTCTTAAACATGGTGTCAAAGCACCTACTGAGTGTTATTGAAACACACTGCCTGTCCCTGAACACACACAACATTTTTGTTTTTTATATATACACTGTATATTTTTTTTACACATTGCTGCAATTCACTGTGCTTATATTTTAATAATGGTGGCACACACCAAAACCTTTTGTAGGCACCAGTGTGAACCAATAAAGGGTTAATGCTGCACTGTATTACTATTAGGAGCTTTGAGGGCAGTTATAGTACGAGTGTGCACCAGTAAAGGGTTAATGCTGCCCCTGTAGGAGCTCTGGGCTGCACTTTTGGCAGTTCAAACAACAACAGTGGGCACCAAGGGTTAATGCTGCCCCTTTAATTAGAGCTCTGGCTGCAGGCAGTTAGATGCTCATCAGCACCAGTAAAAGGTTAATGATGGTTAATAAAATGCTGTCTTGTGTTATTTAGGTTGTGTGCACCAGTATAAAGGATTGATAATTTGCTGCCCTCCATCTAGTGTGCTTTCCATCTAGTGTCCTGTGTGAAATGGTATCAAAATCACTGCAAGAGTGAATTATACCAAATCTAAAACATGCAAGATCCAATGCCAGGAAGAAGACGGTTTGCCTTGTTTTGGAATCCGAGCATGGCAGGTAAAACCTGAGACATGGCTCGGATTTACTCAGATCCCTGAAGTGCAGATGGCCTCAGTTTTTTGAAAACCGAGCCCGCACATTTCTAAAGCTAATCCAATGTTTTCTGGGTCAGTGCATGTGCATGATCCAGTCTGCACATATACAGAATGAGTCTGGTATGATTGCTCATAACTGAGACCTTTCCACAACATTATGTAGGCATGCCAAGTCCAGGGTCTGCACCATCAGATGCAGACTTACTGGACTCAGCAGAAGGGTTTAGATGTTTAATATGAGTATGCTTTGGCTTACACATACTGGCTTAGAGTGGTTGTGACAGTGATCCCATGCTCATTTTCAACCTCAGCACTCAGATCGCAGATGCTAACGGGATGTGTCTATTTTATACAGACACCACCTACAGCAGTTGAATTGTATTTGCACGTATTGCACAGCTGCTTCCATCAGCTGTACAATACCAACCACATTGGAAGAAGACACTATGTAAAAAATCATATGTTAGTAAATGTGTGATATAGACCCTGTAGAACAGGGCTGGCCAAAACGATCCTCGAGATCTACCAACAGTTCATGTTTTCCAGGCCTCCTGGAGATCTGTAGAATTGTCAGTTAGGAATGAATGCAGTACATCTTAATTAGTAATGACTACACCTGTGCACCAGCTAGGTGGCCTGGAAAATGTGAACTGTTGGTAGATCTCGAGGACCGGTTTGGCCAGCCCTGCTGTAGAACAACATAAATGTTTAGCAATTTCAGTTTTGATTTGTATCTTTAGTTACAAAAAAAATCTAAATGAATGATAAGATACTAAAATGTAACTCAAAAGAAACATAAACGTAACCAAATAATTAAGTAATATTATATAAAACTGTTTTTGTAATTTAATGCAAACCCTTTTTTAAGGGTTCTATGTCCTAATATGGTTCTCTTTTACCCCTAGCTACATTATTTTAATTTCTAAAGAATTAGGAGGATTGTGCTAGAAATTATTGATTAGCAGGTACAGGAACCTTCATCCTATTTTCAAGTGTTGATTCCCATACCTATATCTTTGGTTTAAGCTGTTTTGTGAAGCACTACATCTATTGACTTTGTAAGCTTTTGGTTGTCAATGTCCCAAAATATATGTCCTTTGCTTTTAGACAACACTCAGGGATAACACATGATATGGACTTGTTATCCAACTGTGTAACTTTTCTTTAGGGCTGTGGCCTTATACTTTACACCCAAAGACACTGGGATGATTGACACTTGGTTGACATTTGGCTTTTAAATGGCCATGGCTTCAATGCTGTTTTAGCTTTACCTGCCACTGTAGGTGCTTGATTCTTGACTCACTTCAGTTAGTACTGCCTATGCCCAAAATCTGTTATCCAGACCCATATAAGTTAGCCTAGCCTGTGCTCTTTCAGTGATTGTTATTTTTGCCATCTCACTCTTGTCATTGTGCACAGGTGTGTAGGCAATCATTAATGGGTGTGGCATACCATTCTTCTTTAGAAAGAAAGCAAGATAAAGCAGTGGCGGAACGCGGAACTAGTAAGCAGTGGGCCCAGGTGCAACAACATGCTTTGGGCCCCCAACACATCATGGTGCCCCTCATCCCAGTGAATAGCAGTAATCCTTTATCTAAGCACCATATAAACAGATAGCAATAGTAACCTCCATATACTACAGAGAGCATTAGTGACCTCCATTTACTACAGAGAGCATAAGTGACCACCGCATAGTACAGACAGCGTTAGTGACCACCATATGCTAAAGACAGTGTTAGTGGCCACCACAATATACTACAGACTGCGTTAGTGATCACCACATGCAACAGTGTTAGTGACCACCACCATATACTACAGACTGCGTTAGTGATCACCATATGCAACAGTGATAGTGACCACCACATGGAACAGACAGTGTTATTGGCCACCATATACTACAGACAGCAAGAGGGACCACCATATGGCTCAGAGAGCATTAGTGACCACCATATATTACAGACAGTATTAGGGGCCACCATGTAATGCAGACCGCAATAGACCGCAATAGTAACCCCCACATTCTACAGACAGCATTAAACTAATTTTATGCCTCAGTCTCATAATAAAATCTTGAAACAGTATATTTCCGATATATATATATATATATATAAACAAATGGATATCCCCACAATGGAAGGATTAGGCAGCACTACAGACTTGTGAAAGCAAAATTAGTGCTTTATTTCCTCAGCCAATGTTTCAAGACTGGAGAGGTCTTTTCATCAAGGTGTATAAAACAAAACAAAAAACAATGATTATCATATGCTGTATAACAAAGTGTACCCAATGGCTACTTGTTGCGTCCACATGTACGGTACAACACCGGGGTGCTGAAAATTCGCCCTAACGACATCACATTCTCCGGCACCCTAGTGGGCAGCACTCACGGCATTATTGTACATGCGGTCCTGAAACATTGGAATTATATATAGGTTGAGTATCCCATATCTAAATTTTCCAAAATACAGAATTTTTTTGAGTGAGAGTGAGATATTGAAACCTTTGTTTTCTGATGGCTCAATGGCCCTCATTCCGAGTTGTTCGCTCGCTAGCTGCTTTTAGCAGAATTGCAAATGCTAGGCCGCCGCCCCCTGGGAGTGTATCTTAGCTTAGCAAAATAGCGAACGAAAGTTTAGCAGAACTGCTACTAAATAATTTGCTGCAGTTTCTGAGTAGCTCCAGATCTATTCCTAGACTGCGTTCTCCTCAGTCCGTTTAGTTCCTGGTTTGACGTCACAAACACGCCCTGCGTTCGGCCAGCCACTCCCCCATTTCTCCAGCCACTCCTGCATTTTTACCTGGCATGCCTGCGTTTTTTAGCACACTCCCTGAAAACGGCCAGTTTCCGCCCAGAAACACCCACTTCCTGTCAATCACACTACGATCACTCGAGCGATGAAAAAACGTTGCTCGACCTTGTGTAAATCTACAAAGTTTTGTGTGAAAGTACTTAGCGCATGCACATTTTTGCAGTTTTTTTACTTAATCGCTGCACTGCGATAATCGGCAGCGAGCGAACAACTCGGAATGACCACCAATGTACACAAACTTTGTTTAATACACAAAGTTATTAAAATATTGTACTAAATGACCTTCAGGCTGTGTGTATAAGGTGTATATGAAACATAAATTAATTGTGTGAATGTACACACACTTTGTTTAATACACAAAGTTATTGTGAAATATTATAATTGTCTCTAAAATAAGAGAAATTAACTTGTATAATTGAACAGTCTGTGTCATTGACAATAATGAAACTTTCATATAGAAAGATATATATCCTATTTATAACAGGAGGGGGAGCCTGGGAGAACATAGTGCACTATATGTTTAATAGGTACTCCAGCAGTTATTGAAACCAATAGTCACCGCTCCAGGGATGTGTACGCTGACAGTATCAGACGCTGGTTCTCCCAGAGTGTCCCAAGCTCCATGTGCTCAGTGAGGTTGCAGCTGCCTGATGTCACCCGCTGACGTCTCGACGTACATTTCACCTCGGTATGCGGGGCATGCTCACGGGAGCCTCTTGTGAACAAGCCTCGCATACCAAGGTGAAACATACTGTACACTGAGATGAGACATCAGTGGGGTGATGTCATTGCATCACCGCCCCTTCCGGAACGGGTGACCATGACTTCACTGAGCACAGGGAGCTTGGAACACTCCGGGAGAACCAGCATCTGATACCATCAGTGTACACATCTCTGGAGCGGGGAGTATATTTGTTTTCAATAACTGTTGAAGTACCTATTAAACATATAGTGCACTTTGTTCTCCCGGGCTCCCCCTCCCGTTATAAATAGGATATATATCTTTCTATATGAAAGTTTAATTATTGTCAATGACACAGACTGTTCAATTATACAAGTTAATCGCTCTTATCTTAGAGACAATTATAATATTTCACAATCTCAGTACCTAGAGACAACTATATAAGTTTGCAATTTCAGCATTAATTGAATTGATAATTGAATAAATTTTGATACCAAGTTTCTTCAGTCACTGCTATTAAGCTTCACCAGATACAATAGCTATTCTGATAGCAATGAGGCCATATGGGATTCACGTACTCTAATCTATTATGGCTTATTTGATGTCTAGATTATTAATAGAGCTTTATGTTTGAATTAAATTTGATTTGAGCCAGCCTTGAGCTCCAGTACTCTATATCTGTTGGTCTCATAAGCTCCATAAGTATATTTCTGATCACTCTGACAGCAATTTTGTCTTTGTATTGATCATAAGAATTCAACTTTAGCTTACCTTTTTGAGCCTTATGTGGAACACATGAATTATTACTGTATGAGTTTAGAGTGTAATATAGATTTTGGATAGTATCAATTAATTTATGATATCTCTTTGATAGTATCAAACCAGACGTATTTTTTTTATCTGAGTCAGCCTTGAGCTCTGTTTATATTCATTAAAATTCCTTTATTTTTTCATATTTTCTCTATTCTGATTGTTACACAAAACCAAAAAGGTTTTCAGTATATACACTTTTCTATCTTTTCAGAGTATCACTTACTCTCCTGATACTTACATTCTCAAACACTCTCTCATCTGGTTGATGGTAACTCTGGTTCAAGCTTACTGCTTTTACCAGTTCACAATAACAATAAGTGTTATTTTTTTCTATATTTAAACACTCTCTCATCTGGTTGACAGTTACTCTGGCAGACACAACACACCTCTCCCAGTGGTTTGTTTACTGTCACAACAGAAAGCAGAAGTGTTGATTTCATATACTCTTTCATCTGGAGCAACAGAGGCTGGCCCTTGACCTAACCCCTGTCAAGTACAGAAAGCAGAAGTGTTTTCTTTCTAATACACCTGGCATCAAACTGCCCATGGCCATACTATCCTGAATATGCCTGATTCTGTCCGATCTCGGAAGCTAAGCTGGTGGGGCCTGGTCAGTACTTGGATGGGAGACCACCTGAGAATACCAGGTGCTGTGGGCAATTTTTCCAGGTAAATACTATTTCTTTACAAACTATCCTTTGGCTCTGTTATTATGATTGTTACAGTGTGTCAGTTAATATTCTATATACTCAGTGACCATTTGGATACCTTTCAATTGGAACTCAAAGGAATTGTGAACATACTCTTTGATATTTTCACCTCTACTTCATCTTGAACCATATATGTTAAAAAGGCAATCAGGAATTATATTACAATTTATGTTGTTCATCATTATGATCAACATTTTACTTGGGAACTAAATAAAGGTTACGTTTTATACAATTATTCATATTTGACATATACATTTTTTTTCATTATTTACTAAAGAGTGTTCCCAAAGAAGGTAACTTTGTCTTTTCCCCTTTTCTCCCTAACTGTAGTCAGATCTACAAAATTACTGGGAGCACCACCAATCAAGTACTGTTTTATATCGATAAACAAACAGTCTTTATATTGGTTTTTCACATTTATTGATATATAAAATTTTCTCTTTGCTGTTGCGGACCCACAACTTTGTCTTCAAAGATATATAGAATTATTGTAATATTAAAATGAGGCTACACATTTATCCTGTGCATCAAGAGGGGAGACAAAAAAAGTTGGCAATATGCTCTCTCTTCTGCAACAGGTTGCTCTGTTAGGATGGGGATGGCTCTCTATTACAGCAGACAGAGAACGACTGACCGCATGGAAACCTTGGTTTTCACGAGCTCACAATATGGATTGGGTGAATCATTAGGTGTCAGGCTAAATATGTCACATCTAAAATTAGATCAATCTCACATTTTTCACTAGTGTCATACAGTACATGCCTACTGTACATTTTTCATCTATCCTTCAAGAGAGCCCAGGGGGGAAGTCCAGGGGGCAAGATTAGGGTAGCATAATAATGTGGTCCAGTCATTATTTCCCATACTGCATTTGGCAATGTGGCATTAGGAGGGCCCAGTTATAGCAATGCATTTTGCAACTTAATAGTGCCCTGCTAACTTAATAGGGAAATGGACTGTATTGGAGGGGGCATCCTTCTATCCTGGGAATCTAGCAAACTATGGAAATGGGAAATCTCTCAGTCATTCCAGTACCACATGCTGTTATACAGTATGAACATACTTGGTGAATGCTCATGTTGGTTCCAGAGCAGCGTAAGGTACCTCACTCCAGCTGTTCACGCCTCTGCCTTCGTTCCTCACACACACACGCACAGCAGCAATTTTGTCCCTCCTTCTTCCTCCCACCATGCAATGCATGCTGCGGGAGGCAGAAACTGAGGCTGCTGTGTTGCTGCAGGGGAACTGAAGACAGGGATCGGCGCTGACTTCCATTGTCACCCAACAGTGCTCGCTCCTCCAGTGTGCGTCCTATCATCCTGCATCGGTGCGGCAGCGGGCGGCTTATAATGAGTCCGTGTGACTCATTATAAAGTCAGAAGCTGAGGGCCCCTTCATAGTGGTGGGCCCCGGTGCATAGCACCGGCTGCACCGCTGCAAGTTCCGTCACTGAGATACAGTAGCTGTTCTAATTTTCTCCACCGTTGTCAGGTCTTAGCACTTTTTATTTTTAGACCTATCTGAGTCTCCAACATATTCTTGTATTCTGCAATTTTAGTTTAGACTTAAGGGGGTACACACGGAGAGATCCATGCTTAAAATCTAAGCAATGTGACTAAATTGCTTAGAAGTTAAGCATGTATCTCTTGTGTGTATGCCCCACACAGCGATAGCAATGCGTGACCCTGCGCATTACTATCGCCGGTGCTAGATTGAGCCTGCATGCACACTCAATCTAGCACGTCGCTCACTTCAGTGCTGTGTGAAGTGAGCGGCCCCTCGCTCAGTACACATTGCGTTGAGTGCTGAGCGGGGTGAGAGATGTATGCTGAGCGGTCTGTGATAGATCCAAAGCACACATCTATAGGTGTGTACCCCCCTTTAGCTTTCAGGAAGTATACAGATGTAGCTGCAGTCATCATTGCCACAATGTGTTCACGTGTGTGCATGCATTGCAACAGAGACTACATGCACCTGTGGTCGCATTATGGGCCTAATTCAGACCTGATCGTAGATGTGCTAAATTTAGCATATCTACGATCAGTCTTCAGACTTGTGAGGGGATGCCCAGCACAGGGCTAGTCCACCCCGCATGTCAGGCCCGAATCCCCCCACACAAGTACAAAAGCATCACGCAGCCGCTTCAGCCTGCCCCCTCAACTGTCAGGACACAACTGCATTGCCCGGACAACATCACCGGCCCGTCCCCTCCTGCCCAGTGACCACCTCTGCCTGTCAATCAGACAGAGGTGATCAATGGGCTGTCTTTCATGCACCGGCACACTGCAGTTCACACCTGATCGCTGCTGTGCGAAAACGCACAGCACCGATCAGGTCTGAATTATGCTAGAGATGAGCGGGTTCGGTTTCTCTGAATCCGAACCCGCCAGAACTTCATGTTTTTTTTCACGGGTCCGAGCGACTCGGATCTTCCCGCCTTGCTCGGTTAACCCGAGCGCGCCCGAACATCATCATGACGCTGTCGGATTCTCGCGAGGCTCGGATTCTATCGCGAGACTCGGATTCTATATAAGGAGCCGCGCGTCGCCGCCATTTTCACACGTGCATTGAGATTGATAGGGAGAGGACATGGCTGGCGTCCTCTCCGTTTAGAATTAGAATAGATTAGAGAGACACTTGATTTACTAATTTTGGGGAGCATTAGGAGTACTCAGTAGTGTACAGTGCAGAGTTTTGCTGATAGTGACCAGTGACCACCACTTTTATTTATAATCCGTTCTCTGCCTGAAAAAAGCGATACACAGCACACAGTGACTCAGTCACATACCATATCTGTGTGCACTGCTCAGGCTCAGGCCAGTGTGCTGCATCATCTATATATATTATATATCTGTCTGACTGCTCAGCTCACACAGCTTATAATTGTGGGGGAGACTGGGGAGCACTACTGCAGTGCCAGTTATAGGTTATAGCAGGAGCCAGGAGTACATAATATTATATTAAAATTAAACAGTGCACACTTTTGCTGCAGGAGTGCCACTGCCAGTGTGACTAGTGACCAGTGACCTGACCACCAGTATATAATATTAGTAGTATACTATCTCTTTATCAACCAGTCTATATTAGCAGCAGACACAGTACAGTGCGGTAGTTCACGGCTGTGGCTACCTCTGTGTCGGCACTCGGCAGCCCGTCCATAATTGTATATACCAGTGACCTAACCGTGGTTTTTTTTTCTTTCTTTATACATACATACTAGTTACGAGTATACTATCTCTTTATCAACCAGTCTATATATTAGCAGCAGACACAGTACAGTGCGGTAGTTCACGGCTGTGGCTACCTCTGTGTCGGCACTCGGCAGCCCGTCCATAATTGTATACTAGTATCCAATCCATCCATCTCCATTGTTTACCTGAGGTGCCTTTTAGTTGTGCCTATTAAAATATGGAGAACAAAAATGTTGAGGTTCCAAAATTAGGGAAAGATCAAGATCCACTTCCACCTCGTGCTGAAGCTGCTGCCACTAGTCATGGCCGAGACGATGAAATGCCAGCAACGTCGTCTGCCAAGGCCGATGCCCAATGTCATAGTACAGAGCATGTCAAATCCAAAACACCAAATATCAGTAAAAAGCCTCTTTTTTTCTTTGCGTCATGTGCTGTTTGGGGAGGGTTTTTTGGAAGGGACATCCTGCGTGACACTGCAGTGCCACTCCTAGATGGGCCCGGTGTTTGTGTCGGCACTAGGGTCGCTTATCTTACTCACACAGCGACCTCGGTGCAAATTTTAGGACTAAAAATAATATTGTGAGGTGTGAGGTATTCAGAATAGACTGAAAATGAGTGTAAATTATGGTTTTTGAGGTTAATAATACTTTGGGATCAAAATGACCCCCAAATTCTATGATTTAAGCTGTTTTTTAGTGTTTTTGGAAAAAAACACCCGAATCCAAAACACACCCGAATCCGACAAAAATAATTCGGTGAGGTTTTGCCAAAACGCGTTCGAACCCAAAACACGGCCGCGGAACCGAACCCAAAACCAAAACACAAAACCCGAAAAATTTCAGGCGCTCATCTCTAAATTATGCACAATGTATTTGCTATAGAGTGTGGGTGCAAATATGTGCACATGCCCACTTGCTGGTGCACTAGCCTTGGCAAGGTAGTAGGACCCTTGAATAGTCACCAGTGCGATGGAGAGATGGCTTTATCTGTACATACATCATCCTTGTACCATAATCTATGAGCATCATGAAGTTACTGCTTTCACATACTGCTCTTTCTGGGTTGTTCACTAACATCCCTTTCACAAAGCCATCTAGAGGTTTCTGTACATTGTCATATGCTAGACTACCCAGTGTCCTACGCCTCAGCTCTATAGAGTTGGAATCTGAAGCTGCCAATGCACAACATTCCTCAGTGTCTAGGATTTGGTTGTTGTTACTGGGTTGCTGTTTCAATTACTGTCTCTTGTTTAATGTACACAACAAACTGTTCCCCTGTGAATTTGATCTTGTATCCCTTCTTCTCCTGTACACTGATGGCAATTAGACTGGTTCCTAGATCTAGCACAAATAGTACATTTTCTATGTCTGTGAGAACTGTTTCACTCCCTGGATCCTCACGTGCACAGTAATTATCCTGACTTTTGTGGCATATAGGACTTTATATCCTATTTCCCTGATGTGTACAGGATTGCTTAACTTCAATGACTTGAACCAACTTTCATTACAGCTGAAGTGTCTAGTGTCTGCTGGGTCCATGTACCAGCAATCTTTGTGGTGACTGTTGGCTACATTTAATACTGGCTCATTCCTTCTATCATGTTTGCATGATGAAGTTCCATTTGGTTCACTTGTTGTACATTCTGGGGACTTACTGTATTTCTTGTGACGCTTGAAGCACTTGTAGTTGGGCTTTTGGGGTTTTACAGCATTGGTATAAACAGATATGTAGCTTGGCCTGTACAATCTGTATTGATAGCTTGACATTGCATGACTCCAAAGCTACTACTATAAAATAGTACTCTGTGGTAAGGTCTTGCAGCATCACTATTGCAAGCTCCCCATTGTCTGCTTGGATGCATACTTTGTGTTGTCACCTTCCTGTGAATAATGAAATACATGTCCTGCTCTACAGTTAAGCGTATGGTTCCCATGGCTCTATAAACATCATCAGGTTTGGGGTTACTTTATTTTTGTCATCACACACAATATAAAATAACTATAAAAATCCAGATACATGCAGATATTTAAAAGCAAACGTTATTTAGAGCCAACATAAATGGCGCAACTATGACATATGAAAAAGAAATTAATAGCTTTAAACTCATGAAAGGAACACAATCCAACATAAATTATATTAATACAGGTTGAGTATCCCCTATCCAAATATTCCGAAATACAGAATATTCCGAAATACAGAATTTTTTGAGTGAGAGTGAGACAGTGAAACCTTTCTTTTCTGATAGCCCAGTGTACACAAACTCTGTTTAATACACAGTTATTAAAAATATTGTATTATAAAACCTTCAGGCTGTGTGTATAAGGTGTATATGAAATATAAATGAATTGCGTGAATGTACACACACTTTGTTTAATGCACAAAGTTGTTAAAAATTTTGGGTAAAATGACCTTCAGGCTGTATGTATAAGGTGTATATGAAACATAAATGCATTCTGTGCTTATTATTATTATTACCAGTTATTTATAAAGTGCACACATATTTTGCAGCACTTTACAGAGAGAATATTTCCCCATTCACATCAGTCCCTGCCCCAGTGGAGCTTACAATCTATATTCCCTATCACATGTACACACAGACACATTCACGCTAGGGTTAATTTTTGTTGGGAGCCAATTAACCTACCAGTATATTTTTGGACTGTGGGAGGAAACCGGAGCACCACGAGGAAACCCAGGCAAGTACGGGGAGAATATACAAACTCCGCACAGTTAGGGCAAAGGTGGGAATCGAACCAATGACCTCAGTGCTGTGAGGCAGTAATGCCTCACAGCACCATCCGTACCATCCGTACTTGGGTCCCATCACCATGATATCTCACTGTGGTATGCAATTATTCCAAAATACGGAAAAATCCAATATCCAAAATACTTCTGGTCCCAAGCATTTTGGATAAGGGATACTCAACCTGTAATTGCAAATAAAGAACCCATGGTCCCACAGAGTGATTTGAAATGAAAATGGCAAAAATCAATCCATTCTCAGCTATTCTACTATGCAAGATATAGACGAGTATGCAAAATATACTGTATTGAAATGATTTGGGTCTGAACTGAAAAGTTCAAAGTACATCATACTATAAAGAGATTTTCACAAATTTGTGATTTAGGGACTAATGCAGCATGGATTGGTAATCTGAGAAATTGCAGTTGTCTGCGAGTAAAAAGGTGCCACCCTGACAGAAAGAAAAAATGCCCCCTGCAAATTTGCACATGCATTGCCAATCGTGATCCATTTGCAGATGCATGTTCAATAAAAAACTTGGACCCTATTACATCCGACCCTGGTTTGTAAATGACCTCATAGTATCAGTCAGGGACACTACAGTAGTACACACACTCATGGAAAGTTGAAAGCATCCCCATCCAAGCCTGTTAATTTCTCTTCCCAGCCAGATATCTCAGATTCTGTCTGACTCTGAATTTTTCTGGGGGTATATTCCAAAAGCTGGAACTCTCCCCTTTTGGTGGACACTGACAGTGTGTCTTTACTATGCCCAGAACCAGAGATATCAACCTTCAAGCAGCTGGTCCCTGCTCCACATGCCTAATATGTAGTTTTAGATTTTCATTGGTGAATTGCGCTGGCTCCCGAACTCTGATCCCCAAGTCCCCAGCACCTCCTGAAAGTTGGGGCACACTAGATTTTTTATCCCATTCAAAGTTAAGAAGTATATTTTCAGGAACTTGAGATATCTACAGTCAAGCAAGCTGCCCTCCCACTGGAAATTGATAACTATTAAGCCCACTCCACTATCCACCCCTCCCCTATGTATCAAACACCCATTACCACCCTGGAAGTCATGTACCAGGGCTTCTTCATTCTGCCTAATGCCCCCTTCTACAGTTTAGCCCCATCTGTGCGGTAAAGGAGTAATTAGCAGAAATGATTTCTCCAGGTCCTACATGCTGAGCGGAAGATAGAACACCCCCTACCGCCTGCGGGACATCAAAGCTGCCGCTGATAGCACCCCCTACCGCTGGAGGATGGGTAGGGGGCCCAGTGCATTGCTGTGCCCAGGGGCCTACACTGCTGTTAAGATAGCCCTGCAAACAATTATTTGTTGCCCTGATGAAAAGATGATAAAGATCCTACTGTACTCAGACTGTGGCATAATTTCCTATTCTCCCAGTTCCTGCTGTAGACACCCGATTTCTCAGGTATTGCCCCGCACCCCCGGAAGAGTGGGCATGACTCCCGCATTCTGCCCACTTCCTAGTGAAGTGGGCAGAATGTGGAGCTAATACAGGAATCTGTGGTCCCGGAGAAGAGGACTGGCCTAATGCCGCAATTCTATGCTAATCGTGGCACTTTTAGCTTTGCCCCTATGCAAATCTGAACTGACTGCAGCATTTTTACCTTCCCCCAGTCACCACCCACCTGCTTCTTCTCTCCGGGCATCTTCCGGAGAGTAAGAATTTAAAGTCGGCAAGTATGGACTGTGGGCTGGCTTTAGAATTTTGAGCTAAATGGATAATACAATTTTTTTTTATGAATGTAACAGTAGTTAGTGGTTTGAAATGTATTTATTTATTTTGAAACACAGAAAACAGCAGATATCAAAACAAATGCTGTAACAATTAAATGGTTTGGTTATTGCATTAAAAATATACAAAATATAGAAAAGCATTAACATACATATATGTAGGAAACATTAGGGAAGTAGTATCATGCACTTGCAAATACATGTTATCTTATTTACAGGAAAGATAGATAGATAGATAGATAGATAGATAGATAGATAGATAGATAGATAGATAGATAGCTATCAATCCGGTGCTCCTCTCACTACAACCAAATGCTTATGTACTCTAAAGACAGTATATGTTCAGCTCATCCCAATGAATAATGGATTTTGGGCTGAGTTTTACAGCTTCCAATTAAAATTTACACAGAAGCAAAGTATCTTGGGGTCCATAAGGAAAATGCCCTCATTTAAATTTAGAAAGACTGAAAAAAGTTTACAGTTTATATATGCTCATTAATGTTTGTCATTTAATGGCTCATTTTGCTGTTCTGCAACTGTTAATTAATACAAGACTACTGGGAGGTGTTGGCAACGTGCAGTGTATAATGTTAAATCACAGTTACAGCAACTGCATGCTTGTTAAACATTTACTTGTCTCCCTCTATTATTCAACCCTGTGGAGACTTATATGCAAAATGATCAAAGAAGCAGTCCAGTTATACAAATACAGTCCTTTTAAATTGTTTATGTGCTTTGAATAATGAAACTACATTGTGCATAATTTATTTTTCCATACATTAAGACTAATTATGTTTCTAAATTAAACAAGACAGGATACAAAAGGTTTGCAATATAATTATGGATGTGACATTATCTATAACTAATGTTGATAAGCTAGAAGAATACAGTGAAATATCTATTTTAAATTGTTTGCGTTCAAGAATTTAAAGAGAAATGAAAGTTTTTTCAGCAATGTTTCTACAACTTTGAACTATGACTGTGTAGTAAGTTGTAAACAGGGATTCTTTGAAGGAGCTCTAATTGGAAAATGCTATGAAAATTTACTTGTTTTAAAAGTATATTGGTATTACCCATGTAAACGTTTCTTGCTAGTTATCACTTGACTTACATTTATAGAAGAGAGGTTTACGTGATAAATGTCTCTTTAGACTATAGATCATTGACAAAGTGTTAACAAATCTTGGAGAGAGATAAAATGGAGAGAGATAAAGTACCAACCAATCTCCTTCTATTGACAGAAGCATGGTGCGTTATCTCTCTCCATTTTATCTCCCATAGAATATCCCCTAGAATCTCTCATTAGACCCCTGTACTATCTTAAATACAAAACACACAGACTTTGTATCATGCCTGCATTGATGTCTGAAAATAGGGTGGTATTCATGTGACCGCCGGTCTACTGACCGACAGTCACATGACCTCCTCCACCATCCCACCGGGTCAGTAACCCGATGGTCGGCATGCCGACCAACAGGGACTATTTCCACTCGTGGGTGTCCACGACACCCATATAGTGGGAATAGAACCTGTGGCGACCGCAGGTCGCCACTGAGCCCGCAAGGGGCTTGCTGCACTCGCCCCTCCCTGTCGGGATCCCGGCGTCGGTATGCTGCCGGGATCCCGGCGTCGGTAAGCTGACCGGCGGTCAGCCATACTACACCCCTGAAAATACTGTGGGTGATAGGAATGTCTCAGCACCTGCCATTACACATATTTGATTTATTTCCAAATACTCTTGGTAGAGATGTTCTCAGTAAAAACACATTATGGGGTCTGATTTAACAGCTTAGTTGCATTGGTAGGTATTATACCAACTACTCAGGGGTATAGAGATTCATATGAAATAGGGGTGTGCACCGGGCCATTGTTCGAGTTTTGTGTTTTGGTTTTGGATCTGGATCTCCTTCGTGTTTTGGATCTGGATTGGTTTTGCCAAAACCACCCTTGCGGGTTTTGGATCTGTATTTTTTTGAAAAACATCATCCAAAAAAAGCTAAAATAACATAATTTGGGGGTGTTTATGATCCTACAGTATTATTAACCACCAGAACATTCATTTCCACTCATTTCTAGTCAATTGTGACCACCTCACTGCTCACAATATTGTTCACCAACATAGGCCAAAGCTTGGCTGGCAAAACTAAGCAACAAAGCAGCGGCACAAACACACGGCAGTTATTTCTGTTTAAAAATGTTTTACAAATTAGTACAGTATTAGCAATAACCAATCAAACCAACTCACAAGTACTATCAGTAGAAAACAATCCAACACAGAAATTTCATGAGAATCGTGTAAAATATCATTGCTTTAAGGGGGTAATTCCAAGTTGATCGCAGCAGGATTTTTTTTAACAACTGGGCAAAACCATGGGGGTCATTCCGAGTTGTTCGCTCGGTTAATTTCTTCGCATCGCAGCGATTTTCCGCTTAGTGCGCATGCGCAATGTTCGCACTGCGACTGCGCCAAGTAAATCTGCTATGAAGTTAGGTATTTTACTCACGGCTTTTTCTTCGTTCTGGTGATCGTAATGTGATTGACAGGAAGTGGGTGTTTCTGGGCAGAAACAGGCCGTTTTATGGGAGTGTGTGAAAAAACGCTACCGTTTCTGGGAAAAACGCGGGAGTGGCTGGAGAAACGGAGGAGTGTCTGGGCGAACGCTGGGTGTGTTTGTGACGTCAAACCAGGAACGACAAGCACTGAACTGATCGCAGATGCCGAGTAAGGTTGAAGTTACTCAGAAACTGCTAAGACTTGTGTAATCGCAATATTGCGAATCTTTCGTTCGCAATTTTACTATGCTAAGATTCACTCCCAGTAGGCGGCGGCTTAGCGTGTGCAATGCTGCTAAAAACAGCTTGCAAGCGAACAACTCGGAATGACCCCCCATGTGCACTGCAGGGGAGGCATATATAACATGTGCAGAAAGAGTTAGATTTGGGTGGGTTATTTTGTTTCTGTGCAGGGTAAATACTGGCTGCTTTATTTTTACACTGCAAATTAGATTGCAGATTGAACACACCCCACCCAAATCTAACTCTCTCTGCACATGTTATATCTGCTTCCCCTGCAGGGGGTCATTCCGAGTTGTTCGCTCGTTGCCGATTTTTGCTATATTGCGATTAGTCGCTTACTGCGCATGCACAAGGTTCACAGAGCGTATGCGCTTAGTTATTTTACACAAGAATTAGGTATTTTACTCGTGGCATAACAAGGTTTTTTCATTGTTCTGGTGATCATACTGTGATTGACAGGAAGTGGGTGTTTCTGGGCGGAAACTTGCCATTTTCTGGGCGTGTGCGAAAAAACGCTGGCGTTTCTGGGGAAAACGCGGGAGCGTCTGGGCGAACGCTGGGTGTGTTTGTGACGTCAAACCAGGAACAAAACTGACTGAACTGATCGCAATGGTTGAGTAAGTCTGGAGCTACTCTGAAACTGCTAAGAAATTTCTATTCGCAATTCTGCTAATCTTTCGTTCGCAATTCTGCTAAGCTAAGATACACTCCCAGAGGGCGGCGGCTTAGTGTGTGCAATGCTGCTAAAAGCAGCTAGCGAGCGAACAACTCGGAATGAGGGCCATGGTTTTGCCCAATTGCTAACAAAAATCCTGCTGCGATCAACTTGGAATTACCCCCTAAAGTAGTTGCCAAACAGCAAAGAAATAAATCCTGAAACTATATATAAAACATCAACAGCAGACATTGATGACCCATACACAAGTGCACATGCCACCAGCACATGCCTGTTCTCAGTGCCCAGTCTGTACCTCCCTCCTGGGGGCCTTGGGTCACTGATGACTGGCACTCTATGCCCATGTAAAGTCCCGATCAAATCAATCAGCCCTTTTGTCAAGCATCTCCCCAAAATCTCCTCAATCAAAAAAAAAAACAGCATTCCGTACTTGCGTAGTACAGTGCGGATTACTTTGGGACACACTGTTAAATATTGACCTGGTTATTGACCATATTGACCTGGTCAGTTACAGTGCGTGTCAGACACAGTGCGAGTTACAATGCAGGTTGGATACAAAGCGGAGTACCCAGGTTTGATAACCAATCACCGTAAGTGAATTGTTTCTTTACCTAACCTCCCCCTAAGACTAGCAAATCTAAGAAAGGGGTTGAAGGGCATTCATAGAAATCCTTGGGTGTAAGGTGGAACAAACCATCGTTATTCTAGGGGTACTACTGCTATATTTTTATATATATTTTTTATATAGTTTATATTTTTATATTTTATCTGGTTTCCATTGTTTTTGTAAAAATAAATAAGACTTTTAAGAACATTCTTCAACCTGCTGTGGATATTGCCTGAAGGTGGACGTGATGGATTGAGGAAGACATTACCTTGAAATATGGTGTAAAGATACCTTTTTGTGAAAATAGGGCCGAGCACGTAGGTGAGTGTCTCTCCTGATGGGAAATGAAACTCTGTGTTATACCTATGTGAATAGGATGTATGAATGAAGATCAAAGAAACCTTTTGATGAATGCATTATACTTCATTAAGGTCAGTTGAGGGGTCGATTGTCCAAAAAGAGGAATTAATACTTCCGGACTGACATTTTGGTTTTGTCCTCCTCGTTGTATTTTATGGAGAAGTAGAGAACTTCCGGTCTACAGTGGAGAGATAAGAAAGGAGTTCCAAATATTAGTTACAGCGCTTGTGGACCACTTTATTCTTTGGTTATATGTACTGTTTAAGGATTTGTGCCCTTAAAAGTTGGGTCTGAGCTGCTGTTTGAGGCGCAAGTTACTTTTTCATTTTTTCAAACAATGGATACAAAGCAGGTTGGATACAATGCAGGTTACAGTGTGGGTCAGATACAGTGCAGGTGGATAAAGGGCAGGGAAGATACAGTGTAGGTGGAATTCATTGTGGGTTGTATATAGTGCAGAACGCATACAGTGTGGGTCAAATACAGTGTGGGTTGGATACAGTGTGGGTTGGGTACAGTGCAGGTTACAGTGTGGGTTGGATACAGTGCGGGTTAGATACAGTGCAGGTCAGAGTGTGGGTTATATATAGTGCGTGTTGGCTACAGTGCAAGGTCGGATACAGTGTGGGATACAGTTTGGGGCAGATACAGTGCAGGTTGGATACAGTGCATGTCGCATACAGTGAGGGTTGGCAACAGTGCAAGATCAGTTACAGTGTGCGTCGGATACAGTGTGAGATACAGTGCAGGTCAGAAACAGAATGGGTCGCATACACTGTAAGTTGTATATATTGTGAGTCAGATACAGTGTGGGCCGGATAAAGTGCAGGTTACAGTACGGGTCAAATACAGTGTGGGTTGGATACAGTGCGGGTCAAATACAATGCGGCTTGGATACAGCGTGGGATACAGTGCAGGTTAGATACACCAGTAGTGCACTTACTGTGACAGAGGGTCCTCAGTGCGGGGTTGTCAGCATTGTCTTCAGTGTGGTGGTGCCAGCAGTGTCAGCAATGCAGGGGTGCCTGCGGTGTCCATAGAGTGGTAGTGTCGCAGTGCAGGGGTGCCAACAGTGTCTTCAGTGTGGTGGTGCTGGCAGTGTCAGCAGTGCAGGGGTGCCAGCTGTGTCCTCAGTGCGGTGGTGCTGGCAGTGTTGGTAGTGCAGGGGTGTCAGCTGTGTCCTGAATGCAGTGGTGCCGGCAGTGTCATCAGTACAGGGGTGCCAGCAGTGTCCTCAGTGTGGTGATGCCAACAGTGCCTGCAGTGTCGGCAGTGCAGGGCTGTCAGTGGTGTCCTCAGTGCGGTACTGCCGGCAGTGTTGGCAGTGCAGGGGTGCCAGCAATGTCCTCAATGCAGTGGTGCCAGCAGTGTTGGCAGTGCAGGGGTGCCAGCTGTGTCCTCAGTGCGGTGGTGTCAGCAATGTTGGCAGTGCAAGAATGCCAGCGGTGTCCTCAGTGAAGTGGTGATGGCAGCTTTGGCAGTGCAGGGGTGTCAACTGTGTCATAAATGCAGTGGTGTCGGCAGTGCAGGGGTTCCAGCAGTGTCTTCAGTGCAGTGGTGCCGGCAGTGTTGGCAGTGCAGGGGTGCCAGCGGTATCCTCAGTGCAGTGGTGCCGACAGTGTTGGCAGTGTAGTGGTGCAAGCATTGTACTATGGGGGTAATTCTGAGTTGATCGCAGCAGGATTTTTGTTAGCAGTTGGGCAAAACCATGTGCACTGCAGGGGAGGCAGATATAACATGTGCAGAGAGAGTTAGATTTGGGTGGGTTATTTTGTTTCTGTGCAGGGTAAATACTGGCTGCTTTATTTTTACACTGCAATTTAGATTGCAGATTGAACACACCACACCCAAATCTAACTCTCTCTGCACAAGTTATATCTGCCTCCCCTGCAGTGCACATGGTTTTGCCCAACTGCTAACAAAAATCCTGCTGCGATCAACTCAGAATTACCCCCTAAGTGCGGTGGTGATGGCAGTGTCAGCAGTGTAGGGGTGTCATCGGTGTCCTCAGTGCAGTAGTGATGGCAGTGTTGGTAGTGCAGGTGTGTCAGCGGTGTCCTCAGTGCAGTAGTGCCGGCAGTATCGGCAGTGCAGGGGTGTCATCAGTGTCCTTAGTGCAGTGGTGCCGGCAGTGCAGGAGTGCTAAAGTTGTCCTCAGTGCAGGAGTGCCAGCAGTGTCCTTAGTGCAGGGTTGTTGGCATTGTCGGCAGTGCATGAGTTCCGGGGTGTCCTTAGTGTGGTGGTGCTGGCAGTGTCGTCACTGCAGGGGTGTCATCGGTGTCCTCAGTGCGGTAGTGATGGCCGTGTCGGCAGTGCAGGGGTGTCAGTGGTGTCCTCAAAACAGTGGTGCTGGCAGTGTCGGCAGTGCAGGGGTTCCAGCGGTGTCCTCAATGTGGTGGTGCTGGCAGTGTCGGCAGTGCAGGGTTGCCAGCGGTGTCCTCAGTGCAGTGGTGCCAGCAGTGTTGGCAGTGTAGAAGTGCTGGAGGTGTTCTCAGTGAAGGAGTGCCAGCAGTGTTCTCAGTTATGGGGTGCTGGCAGTGTCAGCAGTGCGCGCGTTCTAGAGGTGTCCTCAGTGCAGGAGTGTCGGCAGTGTCAAAAGTGTGGGGGTGCCAGCAGTGTCAGCAGTGCGGGGGTGCCAGCAGTGTCATGAGTGTGGGCAGCGGTGTCGTCCGTGTGGGTGGAGGTGTGGGCAGCAGCCCTATTAGTGCTGTGGGGGCATCCTTAGTGCCCATTGTAGCCTATGGGGACACGCTGTTTGGCTGAGAGACGTGACAGACGTTGTTAGTCTGTATACTGTTTTTGAGTATTTCCTGTTTCTCTCAGGCCCACAGAATTGATGGGCAGGCTAAAGGGCCATACTGACGCATACCTCCCAACAGGACCCTCTCCTGGAGTGACAAAATGCTCTGATTCTAGACTTTTCTCTTAACTTTTGATTGTAGGCACCTGTTTTGAACAGGTTAGTGAATCAGAAAGGTGTTTCACCACAGGGGATGGCAATCATAGATTAAGAGGAAACTCCAGGAGCAAAGCATTCTGTCCCTCCTGGAGAAAGTCATGTTGGGAGGTATGCAGACGGGAGATGTGTGCTGAGTGAATCGCTCAGCACACATCTCTCCACCCGCTCAGCACAGCGCAATGTGTTCTGAGCGAGGGGAGGGGACATGGGGGGCTGTTTATTTCACCCAGCGGTGAAATGAGCGACCTGTTAGATTGTGCCTGCATGCAGGCCAATCTAGCACTGGCGATAGCGACGCGCGGGACCGCGCATCGCTGTCGCCGGCATCCCTACACACAGAACGATGTAATCTTAATTTCTAAGCAATCTAGTCAGATTGTTTAGAAATTAAGTAAACGTCGCTCCATGTGTACCCCCCTTTAATCTATGAGTGTTGCTATAAACAGGGGGCCTGTCAGACATAGGTGGTTGGTGTTACATTTGTGAGTGATCCCATTACTACTGATGAGATGTCTTGACAAAGGTCGTCATATGGACAAACTTTGACAACCATTGAAATGTATCTGTGAGTTATAAATAAACACCTGTTACAGTATATGCTTTGGCGAGTGCCTGCACCTTATATTTTCTGTCTAATGGGCCCTACACACTGGCCGACCCGCCGCCGAGCTGCCCAACGGCGGATACGGCCGACGAGCGACCCGGCGGCGGGGGGGCAGTGACGGGGGGAGTGAAGTTTCTTCACTCCCCCCGTCACGCGGCTCCATTGAAGTGCAGGCAAATATGGACGAGATCGTCCATATTGGCCTGCATGCACAGCCGACGGGGGACCAGCGATGAACGAGCGCGGGGCCGCGCATCGTTCATCGCTGGAGCCTCCACACTGAAAGATATGAACGAGTTCTCGTTCATTTATGAACGAGATCGTTCATATCTTTCAAAAAATCGGCCAGTGTGTAGGGCCTATAACTTACATACTATAAACAACTGGCTTTAGAGCAATTTATTAAGCTCTGTTATTCAAAACGTTTCATATGTCATAGGATTCACTTTTCTTGTTTTATACTAATGTATCCAGTGTGTACTCCTCATTGGTGGTAGGAATAGTTTGTTTTCTTGTTGTATTTGTTATTAGGAAAGCCAATCCCACCCCATTTTTTAATATCGGGATACAGGATTGAAAAAAATATCAATCCTGGTATTCCCGGGATTGAGTTGTTCACAAAATATCATGCATTAGCTCCCACAGGAAAAAAATCAAAAACACACACATTGGCCCCCACAGAAAAAAACAAATCACACACGTTGGCCCCAAGTCTCAACTGAAAAATTACCCTAACCTCACTGTCAGACCACAGAGACTCACGCTCCAGTTCCTACCTGCGTACAGACAGCTAAGAGGCATCTCTGCTGCCACTCTCCTTGTTCCCCAATGCTCCCCAGTTTTCCCAGCAAGCACTCCACTGTGTCTCCCACTATCTCTGTCGCTGGGCACCATCATGTTGCCAGGGATGATCTGACTGCTGATTCCCCAACCCCAAGCAATGACCAGGTCACCCATAACAACATCGCTGCTTCAGCTGCATTCAGGATCCAGACTTCTGAGTACAGATCCTCTGTTTCAGTTGATTGGATGTCTCTCCAGCAATATACCGTACAGGCTATCTTGTGTCTACAATCAGCCAGTAGAGTATGTCCAGCACTGGGAATTCCAGCATTCAGCAATTACCATCCAGTGTGCCCATAGTGAATTCTGATGAATATTTTCTTCTAGTCAGTTCCAGACTGACCCCTGTTCCAAAGTCTCCACTGCTTCCAGTATGGCAAGTAATTGTCAGCTCCCAAACTGACTCCTGTTCCAAAGTGGAATATTTTCTTCTAGTCAGTTCCAGACTGACTCCTGTTCCAAAGTCTCCACTGCTTCCAGTCTGGCAAGTAATAGTCAGCTCCCAAACTGACTCCTGTTCCAAAGTGGAATATTTTCTTCTAGTCAGTTCCAGACTGACTCCTGTTCCAAAGTCTCAACTGCTTCCAGTCTGGCAAGTAATAGTCAGCTCCCAAACTGACTCCTGTTCCAAAGTCTCCTCTGGTTCCCATCCAGCCAGCATAAGTTGTTTTCTGTACTGACTCTTATCTCCACTGGTTTCAGCTGGCCAGTGTTCCACCAGTTTCAGTTTGACTCCAACTCCAGTTTCCACAGTGATCCATCCAGTTTCTGTACAGTCTCAGTTTCTGTCTGTTACCTGGGGAACAATCCAGTACTCATAGACAGTACTAAGACTCATCCCAGCTACAGTACCTATACTACATTGTATCAGTGTTCAGGTCCGGCTCCAGGCCTACTAGAACCCTGAGCGAGAAAATCGAAAAGTGCCCCCCCCCTAATGCGCGTGTCGAAGGCGCGTGCGCTCCTGGAAAAGTGGGCGTGGCCTCCTGGGAAAGTGGGCGTAACCTCTGGAAAAGTGGGCTTGGCCTCGTAACTTCATATAATCAAACTATAAATATATTTTCACACCCCCTCTATGCACACAATTAGCAGCCTTACACAGTAGTGTTCCTTACACACAATGGGGTATATTTACTAAAATTCGTATTTTCCCGACTGAGGTTAAAGTTCAATCACGAATGACATCGAAAGTGTAAAGATGCAACTTTTTGAATTTATTACGACTAATTTACTAAGCTGTCGTATTCTGCATTTTCGTATTTACCGATGTCGATGTCATTCGTTTTTTTTTGCAGTGTTTTACGTGAGTGACTTGTAAAACACTGCCGACTTTAACACAATGAATCTTTGCCGGATCTGAGAGATCCGTGCTGGGCTTCATTGTGCACCTTTATTAATTTAGAAATCATAGTTAAAATCTAAAAAAAAAAATGCGTGGGGTCCCCCCTCCTAAGCCAAACCAGCCTCGGGCTCTTTGAGGCGGTCCTGGTTGAAAAAATATGGGTAAAAAAATGTCAGGGGTTCCCCCATATTTAAACAACAAGCACCGGGCTCTGCGCCTGGTCCTGGTTCCAAAAATACGGGGGACAAAAAGCGTAGGGGTCCCCCGTATTTCTGAAACCAGCACCGGGCTCCACTAGCCAGATACATAATGCCACAGCCGGGGTACATTTTATATAGGTCCCTGCGGCCCTGGCATTACATACCCAACTAGTCACCCCTGGCCGGGGTACCCTGGAGGAGTGGGGACCCCTTCAATCAAGGGGTCCCCCCCTCCAGCCACCCAAGGGCCAGGGGTGAAGCCCGAGGCTGTCCTCCCCATCCAAGGGCTGCGGATGGGGGGCTGATAGCCTTTTTGTCAAAAAATGAATATTGTTTTTAGTAGCAGTACTACAAGTCCCAGCAAGCCTCCCCCGCAAGCTGGTACTTGGAGAACCACAAGTACCAGCATGCGGTGGAAAACCGGGCCCACTGGTACCTGTAGTACTATTACTAAAAAAATACCCCAATAAAAACAGAAGACACACACCTTAAAAGTAAAAGTTTAAAACATACATCCACACCTCCATATACACATACTTACCTATGTTCACACGAGGGTCGGTCCTCTTCTCCATGTAGAATCCATGGTGTACCTGTTGAAAAAATTATACTCACAAAATCCAGTGTAGATGGCTCCTCTTCTTTTCTATTTGTAATCCTGGTACTTTGCAAAATAACAAAACGGACACCCGACCTCGCACTGAAAGGGGCCCCATGTTTTCACATGGGACCCCTTTCCCCGAATGCCAGTAACCCCCCCTGACTACTGTCTAAGAGGGTTCCATCAGCCCATCAGGGAGAGCCACGTTGTGGCACCCTCCTGATTGGCTGTGTGCTCCTGTAGTGTATGACAGGCAGCACACGGCAGTGTTACAATGTAGCGCCTATGCGCTCCATTGTAACCAATGGTGGGAACTTTGTGGTCAGCGGTTGACCGAAAGTAACCTCACCGCTGACCACAAAGTTCCCACCATTGGTTACAATGGAGCGCATAGGCGCTACATTGTAACACTACCGTGTGCTGCCTGTCATACACTACAGGAGCACACAGCCAATCAGGAGGGTGCCACAACGTGGCGCTCCCTGATTGGCTGATGGAACCCTCTTAGACAGAAGTCAGGGGGGGTTCCTGGCATTCGGGGAAAGGGGTCCCATGTGAAAACATGGGGCCCCTTTCAGTGCGAGGTCGGGTGTCCATTTTGTTATTTTGCAAAGTACCCGGATTACAAATAGAAAAGAAGAGGAGCCATCTACACTGGATTTTGTGAGTATAATTTTTTCAACAGGTACACCATGGATTCTACATGGAGAAGAGGACCGACCCTCGTGTGAACATAGGTAAGTATGTGTATATGGAGGTGTGGATGTATGTATTAAACTTTTACTTTCAAGGTGTGTGTCTTCTGTTTTTATTGGGGTATTTTTTTAGTAGTAGTACTACAGGTACCAGCGGGCCCGGTTTTCCACCGCATGCTGGTACTTGTGGTTCTCCAAGTACCAGCTTGCGGGGGAGGCTTGATGGGACTTGTAGTACTGCTACTAAAAACAATATTCATTTTTTGACAAAAAGGCTATCAGCCCCCCATCCGCAGCCCTTGGATGGGGGGACAGCCTCGGGCTTCACCCCTGGCCCTTGGGTGGCTGGAGAGGGGGACCCCTTGATTGAAGGGGTCCCCACTCCTCCAGGGTACCCCGGCCAGGGGTGACTAGTTGGGTATGTAATGCCAGGGCCGCAGGGACCTATATAAAAGTGTCCCCCGGCTGTGGCATTATGTATCTGGCTAGTGGAGCCCGGTGCTGGTTTCAGAAATACGGGGGACCCCTACGCTTTTTGTCCCCCAAATTTTTGGAACCAGGACCAGGCGCAGAGCCCGTTGTTGGTTGTTTACATATGGGGGAACCCCTGACATTTTTTTACCCATATTTTTTCAACCAGGGCCGGCTCAAAGACCCCGAGGCTAGTTTGGCTTAGGAGGGGGGATCCCACGCATTTTTTTTTAAACAAAATAACACTTTCCCACCCCTTCCCACTGAAAAACATGCACGGATCTCATGGATCCGTGCATGCCTATCCAAACACGGTAAAAAAAAGAAGGTCTTGTTTTTTTTGCACTTTTTCACGATTTGTATTTTAGCACGGCAGTGTTTGGCTATTGTCGGCAGTGTTTGTGATTTGCACTTTTTAGTAAATGACCGATTTCTACCAAATTCCTGGCGTATTTGACCGATGGTGTATTGATTCGTAATTTTTTCCTAGGACTTCCAAAATAATACGAATGCCCTCATCACTGCCGTGATTTGAGTTTAGTAGATTCCCGAGATGACACTTTGAAGAAAAAACATCATCTCGGTCAAAATCGGGACATTAGTATATATACCCCAATGTCTCCAGTATAGTGCCAGATACACATAATGTGCAGTGCCAGATAGACATGATATGCCCCGCAGCAGTGCCAGCTAAACGTGATATGCCCCGCAGCAGTGCCAGCTACACGTGACATGCCCCGCAGCAGTGCCAGCTACACGTGACATGCCCCGCAGCAGTGCCAGATACACGTGACATGCCCCCCAGCAGTGCCAGATACACGTGACATGCCCCCCAGCAGTGCCAGATACACATGACATGCCCCCCAGCAGTGCCAGATACATAAATGCCCCCACAGTGCAGATATGCCCCCACAGTGCCAGATACATAAATGCCCCCACAGTGCCAGATATATGAATGTGCCCCCACAGTGCCAGATAGATAAATGCCCCCACAGTGCAGATATGCCCCCACTTTGCCAGATACATAAATGCCCCCACAGTTCCAGATACATAAATGCCCCCATAGTGCAGATATGCCCCCACAGTGCCAGATACATAAATTCCCCCACAGTGCAGATATGCCCCCACAGTGCCAGATACATAAATGCCCCCACAGTGCCAGATATATGAATGTGCCCCCACAGTGCCAGATACATAAATGCCCCCACAGTACAGATATGCCCCCACAGAGCCAGATACATAAATGCCCCCTCAGTTCCAGATACATAAATGCCCCCATAGTGCAGATATGCCCCCACAGTGCCAGATACATAAATGCCCCCACAGTGCAGATATGTCCCCACAGTGCCAGATACATAAATGCCCCGTGCCACAAAACATAAATTCCCCCACAGTGCAGATATGCCCCCACAGTGCCAGTTACATAAATGCCCCCACAGTGCCAGATACATAAATGCCCCACACAGTGCCAGATACATATATGCCCCACACAGTGCCAGATACATATATGACCCACACAGTGCCAGATATGCCCCTAATGCCAGATACTCTTGTTACCACATTGCCAGATATGCCCGCAATGCCAGATACGTGCCCCCAGTGCCAGATACACATGTCCCATGCCCCCAGTGCGAGATACACATGTCCCATGCCCCCAATGCCAGATACACATGTCCCATGCCCCCAGTGCCAGATACACATGTCCCTTGCCCCAGTGCCAGATACACATGTCCCATGCCCCCAGTGCCAGATACACATGTCCCATGCCCCCAGTGCCAGATACACATGTCCCATGCCCCCAATGCCAGATACACATGTCCCATGCCCCCAGTGCCAGATACACATGTCCCATGCCCCCAATGCCAGATATACATGTCCCATGCCCCCAGTGCCAGATACACATGTCCCATGCCCCCAGTGCCAGATACACATGTCCCATGCCCCCAATGCCAGATACACATGTTCCATGCCCCCAGTGCCAGATACACATGTCCCATGCCCCCAATGCCAGATACACATGTCCCATGCCCCCAGTGCCAGACATGTCCCCAGTGCCAGATACAAATGTCCCATGCCCCCAGTGACAGATACACATGTCCCTTGCCCCCAGTGCCAGATACACATGTCCCATGCCCCCAGTGCCAGATACACATGTCCCATGCCCCCAATGCCAGATACACATGTCCCATGCCCCCAGTGCCAGATACACATGTCCCATGCCCCCAATGCCTGATACACATGTCCCCAGTGCCAGATACAAATGTCCCATGCCCCCAGTGCCAGATACACATGTCCCTTGCCCCCAGTGCCAGATACACATGTCCTATGCCCCCAGTGCCAGATACACATGTCCCATGCCCCCAATGCCTGATACACATGTCCCCAGTGCCAGATACACATGTCCCATGCCCCCAGTGCCAGATACACATGTCCCATGCCCCCAATGCCAGATACAGATGTCCCATGCCCCCAGTGCCAGACATGTCCCCAGTGCCAGATATCCCCCCCCTGCTCACCGCGAGTCTGTTCCTGTGGGTTGAGGCTGCTGCACTGCCCGTGCTGCTTTGTAGCTGAGGGCGGGAGGAGAGCGCAGCGTGCACCTCTCCTAGCCCTCAATCTCCGGTGGCTGCTTCGACTAGGCGCCGGCCCGCAAGCCAATCAGCCTCAGCTGCCGGACCGCGAGCTCTGGTTAGCTCACAAACCGGCGCCGGTTAGCGGGTGCGGGGGAGACAGACAGTGCAGGGATGGCTCCAGGCTCCAATATGGCGGCCAGAGCTAGCGGCGCCCATAAAGTGCGGCGCCCTGTTCGGCCGCTCTATTGGAACATGCCTGGAGCCGGCCCTGTCAGTGTTCCATGTGCCCAGTGTACCTCATGCACAAGAGTAACTTGTGTCTGCCTACCTTCCGGCACAATGCACCCCCTACTGAGCCCATGCCAGAGTCCATCCAGAGTTCACAAATAATGAGAGATCTGACACTAACCTCCTGCCTGTCAGATTCTCTGTCACTGAGCCGCTCTCAGAGTTAGATACTTTAACAGATGTCAGGAAGTGGAAGAAGAGAGGAGCTGCACCTTTCAATCCTTCCCTTGTCCACTTTAGCCACTTCACATTCACTATCTGCAGAGTTTTTCCATGCATGCATGCAGAGTGCACTCTGTGGGCTAGAGTCTGAATTGGTCCACGACTACATAACCTATGATGTCAGGCCAGCATAATGCTGCCAAAGGTCAGAAGAACACGTTAGCACTGTAGTTAGTTGTATGTGCCACTGTGGAGGACGCTACCCATGGGTTTCAGTAATCCCAAAATCCTAAAATTAGTGCCTCCTATCCCAGGATTAAAATCCTGGGCTTTTTTAGGCTAAATCCCAGGAACCCGAGGATCGGGATCCCAGGATTGGCTTCACTATTTCTTATGATTATTCAGGTTTTCTTTTTAGTTTTTATATATCATCCTTAGGTTCAGGTCTGGATTTGATTCTGTTTATGCACATATGTTATGATTGACAGCCACCAGCACTGGTTTTGTCTATTATATTGACCATAAATAATTTGAATTGGTCCATGACCACCAACACAAGCCACCACTGCAAGTGCTCTGAGGCACCCCAGGGTGCCACGGCACGCAGTTTGAGAACCACTGGTGTAGCCTGTAAACAGATTTTAAAATTTAATATAATCAGCAATGTTGTGAAAAATTTAGCCTCTAAAGTAAAAAAGTAATGCTTTTAAAAGTAGTAAAAATTTTAGTAAAAAACATGTTGCAGTAGAGGTTACTTTTCTGTTTGAAAATCCTGTAAATGTTATCCTTTCAATTGTAAGACTGTGTGACACCATAACAGGGTAGAGACATTTGGTTATGTGCACAATATGTGCGCTACAACCTACAAAATTATTTGTGTAGAGAAGGCCATTAGCACATAACAGATGGTGTATTTTATCTGTAGGAGGAATAAATCACTGTTTTTTAAATTGTTTTCCTTTAGCTGCTGCATCAAGGAGAACCCCTCCATTGAAAAGGCAGCGCATATAAATGGCCATGCAGGAGGCTGGTAAGTACCAGAAAAAATAAACACTACCTTACACACATTTATATGGGGGTCATTCCGAGTTGTTCGCTCGGTAAAAATCTTCGCATCGCAGCGATTTTCCGCTTAATGCGCATGCGCAATGTTCGCACTGCGACTGCGCCAAGTAAATTTGCTATGCAGTTAGGAATTTTACTCACGGCTTTTTCATCGTTCTGGCGATCGTAATCTGATTGACAGGAAATGGGTGTTACTGGGCGGAAACAGGCCGTTTTATGGGCGTGTGGGAAAAAACGCTACCGTTTCCGGAAAAAACGCAGGAGTGGCCGGAGAAACGGAGGAGTGTCTGGGCGAACGCTGGGTGTGTTTGTGACGTCAAACCAGGAACGACAAGCACTGAACTGATCGCAGATGCCGAGTAAGTCTGAAGCTACTCAGAAACTGCTACGAGGTGTGTAATCGCAATATTGCGAATACATCGTTCGCAATTTTAAGATGCTAAGATTCACTCCCAGTAGGCGGCGGCTTAGCGTGAGCAAATCTGCTAAAATCCGCTTGCGAGCGAACAACTCGGAATGACCCCCATGGTTCAGCAGGCATCTGTTACCTAAGTGTAATGACACATACTGTAACATCAATTTTGTTAGCACTGTGACATACAGTATTAAGGCCTGTAACCATTATATAATTCAATATATGCCACAACCATATCAATGATTATTATGTGGTCTCATACAGTACTTAGAAGGTCATTCCGAGTTGTTCGCTCGGTAAATTTCTTCGCATCGCAGCGATTTTCCGCTTAGTGCGCATGCGCAATGTCCGCACTGCGACTGCGCCAAGTAAATTTGCTATGCAGTTAGGAATTTTACTCACGGATTTTTCCTCGTTCTGGTGATCGTAATGTGATTGACAGGAAGTTTGTGTTTCTGGGCGGAAACTGGCCGTTTTATGGGAGTGTGCGAAAAAATGCTACCGTTTCTGGGAAAAACACGGGAGTGGCTGGAGAAACGGAGGAGTGTCTGGGCGAACGCTGGGTGTGTTTGTGACGTCAAACCAGGAACGACAAGCACTGAACTGATCGCAGATGCCGAGTAAGTCTCGAGTTACTCAGAAACTGCGCAGAGATGTCTTATCGCAATATTGCGAATCTTTCGTTCGCAATTTTGATAAGCTAAGATTAACTCCTAGTAGGCGGCGGCTTAGCGTGTGCAAAGCTGCTAAAAGCAGCTTGCGAGCGAACAACTCGGAATGACCCCCTTAAAGCACACTGATATGTAAAGTAGTATTTTTTTGATAAAAATATCCCCTTTTATAAAAATAAACCATGTTTACATTATGGTGTTTTGCTTAATTTAATGGAATTCCTGCTGAATGCGACTGTCAGCATATTTATCACATGCATTGTTAGGTGGCCTAAATTACTAGGAACAGTATTTTTGTTACAATACAAGCATATTTACTTTGGTTCTTTTGTTTCTGTTTCAGGTCCCTCTTTAATGTTGCTGCCACCAAGCCCCACACCAACAGCACCTCCGGTTCAGCCACCTCAAGTGATTCTGATGGCATACTCACAGTGGTGGATCCGGGGGGGCACTCAGTTTTTTAAATTTTTTTATTGGAGAGCAGCAGCCACAGCTCTGCTGCAATCTGCACCTGACAGAGCCGGCGGGCACTAGGGAAGTTGTCCCCGGAGGCCCATCGGCTGCCTGCTGCCGCCATACTGTTAATGCAGCAGGCCGGGTGCAGCGAAGTGCACCTAGCCTGCTGTGTGTGTAAACTCACTCCCGGAGCCGCGGTAGTCCCAGGAGGCCCAGTGGCTGCCTGCTGCCACAATACAGCGGGGTGCTGTTGTGTGCCCGGAGCCGCGGACTGTCATGCTGGGGACTATTGGGAAGCATTACTGGAGTCCGCGGGAGAGGGCTCTGTACTGTGGGAGACCTATCCTCTGCCCACCCCAGCCTCCCATCATTGTGCATAATAGAACTCTAGCCAGAGGGATCCGCCTGTTATATCCCAGGGAAGGTGAGTAAGTCAGTGATGTGTGTGTGTGTGTGTTTTTTATGTGAATGTGTTATATCATGCATGATGACAGACTTTTTTTGTATAAAAAAATGTTAACTTTTCTTTAAGTGTGCTCCTTTTCCTCCCCACTTATACTGTATGTGTGTCATAGGGGCCCACATTACACTGACTCATATGTCACCCTCTCCCTGTCACCTACTGCCAGTTACCCTGTCACCCATTGCCAGTCAGTCACCCTCTCCCTGTCACCCACTGCCAGTCATCCTCTCACTATCTCCCTGTCACTCTCCCTGTCACCCACTGCCAATCACCCTCTCCCTGTCACCCTACGCCCCGCTGCATGTCACACTCTCCTTGTCACGTACTGCCAGTCACTCTCTCCACCACCCACTGTCTATCACCCATTGTCAGTCACACTCTATCACCCACTGTCAGTCACTCTCCCAGTCACCCTCTCCCCCACTGCGTGTCAGCCACTGCCAGTCACCGTCCCCGTCACCCACTGCCTGTCACTCTCCATCAACCACTAGCTGTCACGCACTGACACTCACTCTACCTTTCACCTACTTCAAGTCACTCTCTCCCTGCCCTGTGAAGCCACGCCCCTTGTAGTGGAGACATACCCCATGTAGTGGAGACATAAGCAACACGCAAATGTACTTGCCCCTTCCATGGTGACCCCCTGTCATTTTCTTCTGGATCCGCCCCTGCATACTCATCAGGAAGGAGGACACTTTCACAGTCCCAGTGATCCGCCATCACCAATGCCACAGCAGCCACAACTGCCACCTGCCAGACCACAGCAAGATGTGCCAAGTGTGGAGGAGCTGGCATCCTCCTTCCACTGTTTCCGCCAGCACAAGCGGTGGTGCAGGGTACCCGCATACACATGGCCAACAATATAGAAATGTGCATGCAGGAGCTCAACACGGCCACCTGTGACCACACAGCTGCCATCAGGGAGCAAATACAGGCATTTGTAGCCCTGCAGAGGAGGCTGGTGGACCAAAGGGCACTTTGGGTGGTTTTCTGGTAATGTTTTATGTGTGAGTTTAAAACTCGCACCCTATTACATTAGGCAGGTTGCATGTACAAAATGGAAAAACATCTGAATACGAGTTTATACTAGAGATGAGCGGGTTCGGATCTCAGAGATCCAATCTCCCCTGAACTTCACAATCCGAGCTGGGAAGCGTGTACAGCTCATATCTTAGTATGAGGCAAAATGTCATCATCCTGCTGTCGGAGTCTCGTGAGTTTTAGATTCCATATAAGGAGCCGCGTGTCACTGCCATTTTCACTCCAGACTTGGAGAGTGAGGGAGACAGACAGAGCCAGCCCTAGGTATAGGTAAACTAGGCATAGGGCATTTGAAATGCCTAGGGGTACAAGCAGCTTCTGCTGATTAAAATGATATGAGGCATGCCTATATTCTGTGTGTGACTGCGGCTGTATCTGCATATGAAATTCTACGTTACAGTGTATTCCTGGAAATCACTGTAATGTAGCATTTCATATGCAGATACAGCCACAGTCACACACAGAATATAGGCATGTTGCATATCATTTTAATCAGCAGAGGCTGCTTTTGCATTCTAGTCACATATTAATGCAAATAAGACACATTTTCGTCAAAATAGGTGCCTGACGTTAGCAGGGCTGACAGCTGACTCACGCCAGGCATCTCCTGCTGCATAGTATATTTAGGAAAGATGTATGAGGACACATCTGTATCCAAGCAGAGGCAGAGGTCACAGTGTTAGTGGCCATGTGAGTGCTGTGTTCTGGTGGGTTGGTTGTGCAGTAGTATTCGGCATATGTGTAAGGGGCATTATTTGTGTCATGTGTATAAATGCATTAATAATGTGCGGCATATGTGAAAGGAACATTATGTGTGTCATTATGTGTATAAGTGCATTAGTAATGTGCGGGATATGTGTAAGGGACATTATGTGTATAAGGGCATTAATAAAGGTTGGCATAATGTGTAAGGTGTATTATATTTATGAGGACATTAATAATGTGTTTCACATGTGTAAGGGGCATTACTGTGTGGTATTATGTGTATAAATTCATTACTAATGTGTGACACAAATTATGTGTATAAGGTGCTCTATTGTGTGGCGTAACATATAGAAAGGGCACTACTGTGTGGTCTAATGTGAATAAAGAGCAATATGGTGTGGTGTAATGTGAATAAGTAGCAATTCAGTGTAAATGAATGTGAATAATGGGCACTACTATGAGGAGTAACGTATATATGGTAAAGTGGTACTACTGTGTGATGTTACGTGAATAAGGGACACTATCATATGATAAAATGTGAATAAAGTTGCACTACTGTGTGGCATAATTTGAATTTGGGGTACTGTTTTGTGGCCATGCCTCTTCCCAGCATAAATACACCCCTTTTTGAGCTGTGCGCCGAATGTGCGCACTGTTCCTATTTAAACTATAGGGTGTAGGAGCACCAAAATGAGGACTGCTATGGGGGAGGAGTGATGGTGCTGGGAAAGAGGTGCAGGGTCAGAGGCAGAACTAGTGGCAGCGCTAGGGGGCACCAGCCAAAATCTTGACTAGGGCATAATATTTGTTAGGGCCGACTCTGGAGACAGACCTCTATATCTCTGTGGGTGATGGTGTCGGGTGGGGTTAGTTTGTGCTCTTTAGGGCTGCTGTACTGTGTGCTGTCCCTTGGTGTCCTGTGCTGTTATGGGTGCTGTAATGGGTTGCTGTCCTGTGCTGTTTGGGGTACTGTACAGGGGTGTTGCTGTCCTGTGCTGTAAAGGGGTGCTGTCCTGTGGTGTCCTGTGCTGTTTGGGGTGTTGTACAGGGGTGCTAGCCTGGGGTGTCCTGTGCTGTTAGGTGTGCTGTACAGGAGTGTTGCTGTCCTGTCCTGTACAGGGGCACTGTCCTACATGCTGTAAATATACAAGGGTGTTGTAAAAATAAAGGAACACTGGCCCTGTCCTGTATGTTGTAAAAATACAAGGGTGTTGTTAAAATACAGGGGTGCTGTGAAAATACAGGAGTGCTGTGTCCCTGTCTTGAATGCTGTAAAATACAGGGGTGTTGTAAAAAATAAAGGAACACTGGCCCTGTCCTCTATGCTGTATGAAAACAGGGGTGTTGTTTAAATACAGGGATGCTCTGAGAATACAGGGCTGCTGTGTCCCTGTCTTGTATGCTGAAAAATACAGGGGTGCTGTATCCCTGTCTTGTCTGTTGTAAAATTACAGAGGTGTTGTTAAAACACAGGGGTGCTGGGCCTGTCCTGTATGCTGTAAAAATACAGGGGTGTTTTTAAAATACAGGGGTGCCATGAAAATACAAGGGTGCGGTGTCCCTGTCTTGTATGCTGTAAAATACAGGGGTGTTGTTAAAATAAAGGTACACTAGTCCGGTCTTGTATGCTGCAAAGATACAGGAGTGTTGTTAAACTAAAGGTACACTGGCCCTTTCCTGTATGCTGTAAAAATACAGGGGTGTTGCTAAAATACAGGGGTGCTGTGTTCCTGTGTTGTATGCTGTGAAAATACAGGGGTTTTCTTTAAATAAAGATATACTGGCCCTGTCCTATATGCTGTAAAAATACAGGAGTGTTGTTAAAATAAAGGTACACTGGCCCTGTCTTGTATGCTGCAAAAAAAAACAAGACTGTTGTTAAAATACAGGGGTGCTGGCCCTGTCCTGTATGCTGTAAACATACAGGGAAGTTGTTAAAATACAGAGGTGCTGTGTCCCTGTCTTGTATACTGTAAAAATACAGGGGTGCTGTGTCTCTGTCCTGTATGCTGTAAAAATACAGGGGTGTTGTTAAAATAAAAGTACATTGGGCCTGTCCTGTATGCTGTAAAAATACAGGGGTGTTGCTAAAATAAAGGTACACTGGCCCTGTCTTGTATGCTGTGAAAATACAGGGGTGTTGTTAAAATTAAGGTACACTGGCCCTGTCTTGTATGCTGTAAAAATACAGAGGTGTTATTAAAATACAGGAGTGCTGTCCCTGTCCTGTATGCTTTAAACATACAGGTGTTGTTAAAATACAGTGGTGCTGTGTCCCTGTCTTGTATGCTGTAAAAATACAGGGGTGTTGTTAAAATAAAAGTACACTGACCCTGTCCTGTATGCTGCAAAAATACAGGGGTATTGTTAAAATAAAGGTATACTGGCCCTGTCTAGTATGCTGTAAAAATACAGGGGTGTTCTTAAAATAAAGGTACACTGGCCTTGTCTTGCATGTTGTAAAAATTCAGGGGTGTTGTTAAAATAAAGGTACACTGGCCCTGTCCTGTATGCTGCAAAAAAACAGGGGTGTTGTTAAAGTACAGGGGTGTTGTGAAAATAAAGGGGCACTGTTCTGTGTGCTGTAATAATAAAGGCGTGCTGTTCTGTGAAATGGAAAACAAACATTTGGAGGAAAAAATAGTGAAAGATCAGGAACCATTTCCAACCTAGTACAAGTGCTAAAGCTGCTGCTGCTACCAGTCATGACATTGACGATGCAATTCCATCAGCGTCACCTGCTAAGGCTTATGTCCAATGTCATAGAGGGCATGTAACATTCAAGAAGCAAAAATTAATAACCCCCCCAAAAATTTTCTGATAAGAAACCTAAATTTGGCAATATGCATTCACGACATGAAGTGGCAAGGAAGGACTAAGGCCTTGGCCTATGTTCATGACTGGTGGTTCAGATTCTCATGAAGATGGAAGCCCTCCTCCTTCTCAAAAAAATAAAAAATAAAGCTTGTAAAAGCACAGGAAAAAACAACTGTATATTCAGAGATACCACAAATCCCCAAGGAGAGTCCAAATGTGTCCGCGGTTGTCATGTCTAGGCCTGACCTTCCCAAGACTGTATGGGAAGAGGAGGCTCCTACCACCATTTGCATGCCCCCTGCAAGTGCTGGAAAGAACACAGCCAGTCCAGTTACTGATTCTGAGATTGCGGATGTCACTGTAGAAGTACACCAGGATGAGAAGGATATTGGTGTAGCTGGTGCTGAGGAGGAAGTTGACAATGAGCATTCTGATGGTGATGTGGTTTGTTTGAGTAAGGCACCAGTGGAGACAGTTGTTGGCCATGGGATAAAAAAGACCATTGTCATGCCTGGGCAAAATACCAGAAAATCCACGTCTTCGGTGCAGAACTTTTTCTCTGTGAGGATGAGGATGTAATCACTGAAGGGGATGAGGAATCAGAGGATGAGGATGAGGACGACATTTTGCCTCTGTAGAGCCAGTTCGTGCAAGGAGAGATTAATTGCTTCTTTTTTTGTGGGGGCCCAAACAAACCAATAATTTAAGCCACAGTCGTGTGGCAGACCATGTTGCTGAAATTATTGGTTTGTTAAAGTGTGCATGTCCTGTTTATACAATATAAGGGTGGGTGGGACAATCCCATCTTGCACATCTTTTCTTTGATTGACATATCATTTCAGGGGTGGGTGCTGCCCTATACTGGATGCTACCCTCTGCCCTATCAGTACAGGGGTGCTGTTCCACTGCTGTTTAAGTCCAAGGGTCCTGCTGCCTGTCTGCTGTGCTGTGTAATTCTCCAAGGGTGTTGCCTATCTGATGTAGGAGTCCAGGGGTGCCTTTTCTGAACCCGCTCATCTCTAGTAGATATATCTTCTAGTATGCACTGTGGGGTATTTCAGACCTGATTGGAGCAGCAAATTTGTTAGCAGTTGGGCAAAACCTTGTGCACTGCAGGGTGGGCAGATATAACATGTGCAGAGAGAGTTAGGTTTTGGTGGGGTGTGTTCAAACTGAAATCTAAATTGCAGTGTAGAAATAAAGCAGGCAGTATTTACCCACCCAAATCTAAAGCTCTCTGCAAATGTTATATCTGCCACACCTGCAGTGCACATGGTTTTGCCCAACCGCTAACAAATTTGCTGCCATGATCAGGTCTGAATTACCCCCTGTGTTCCCAGCATTAGAGAGAGGTTCTTCTCAATTATTTTATGTTAGGGACTCAAATGAATGGCTTCAATTAGTCAACCTTAATTCTGATTTATTATTGATATTCCACATTTTGGGATTCTTTACAAGATGCACATTTGTTGTACAGAGTTCTTTTCCTTTATTTTGTAAATGTTTTCTCCTTAATAATTGTACAATATAGGGGCTGCGTAGTGCTATCGCAAGACCTTGCAGTGTTAGAAGAACCGGGTTTTAGTGATCTTGCATTGCATCAGTTTTCCATTGCACTGCAGGACTACATAGTAACATAGTAACTAAGGTTGAAAAAAGTCAACTGTCCATCGAGTTCAACCTATTTGTGGCCTCCTATGCAGTCTTATTATAGGACTAGTTATTTTTATGTTAGGACTAGTTATATTAACTATAATACGTGCCTACGCACCATAACCCTGAATATCTTTATCCAATAGGAATTTATCTAACCCATTCTTAAAGGTGTTGACTGAGTCCGCTGTTACAACTCTCTCAGGCAGATAATTCCAAACACGTATTGTCCTTACTGCGAAAAAACCTTTTTGCCTCAATGTGCGGAAACTCCTCTCTTCTAACCTAAGCGAGTGACCAAGTGTCTTCTGTGCTGATCTTATAGAAAACAGGTCCCTCCCGAGCTCTGTGTATTGACCCCTTGTATATTTGTAGATGTTGATCATGTCCCCTCTTAGTCTCCTCTTTTCCAATGTAAACATGCCTAGCCTTGCAAGCCTTTCGACGTATTCCAGCGTCTCCATGCCCTTGATTAGTTTGGTCGCCTGCCACTGAACCTTTTCTAGCTCCAGGATATCCTTTTTATAATATGGTGCCCAAAATTGCACACAGTATTCAAGATGTGGCCTCACTAGTGATTTATATAATGGGAATATAATACTCTTGTCCCTTGCATCAATTCCCCATTTTATGCATGCTAATATCTTATTAGCTTTCTTTGCGGCATTCCTACTTTGGGTACTGCTGCTTAATTTGTTAGCTATGTGAACCCCTAAGTTTTTTTCCAGTACAGAATCCCCTAATATTACCCCATTTAGTATGTAGGTGTAATTTTTGGTCTTGCCCCCACAGTGCATTACCTTACTCTTGTCTGTGTTGAATCTCATTCTCCATTTTGCTGCCCATGCTTCCAGTTTAGTTAAGTCCTTCTGAAGAGACTCAGCATCCCCCTCCGTATTTATAACCTTACACAATTTGGTATCGTCTGCAAAAATTGACACCATGCTCTCTAGACCTACTGTTAGGTCATTGATGAAAATGTTTAACAAAAGTGGTCCAAGTAAAGACCCTTGTGGCACACCACTTACTACTCTAGTCCAATTTGAAAATGATCCATTGACCACAACGCGCTGCTCCCGGTTATCTAACCAATTACTGACCCAAATGCATATTGTGCTCCCTAGCCCTATTTCTTGTAACTTATAGATAAGATGCATGTGTGGTACAGTGTTGAAAGCTTTGGCAAACTCTAAAAAGATTACATCCACCTCCTTACTCTGATCAAGGTTCGCACTTACTGTTTCATAAAAGCCAAGTAAGTTGGTTTGACATGATCTGTCCTTCACAAATCCATGTTGGTTCCTTTTAATGACCTTATTTGCTTCAAGGAACTTTTGAATACTGTCCCTTAGAATACCTTCCAATGCTTTCCCCACTATAGATGTAAGACTAGATGGGCCAGGAGCTCCAGTGAGGCAGAATTACTGCATAAGGGTCCAGTATGGAGTATCATTGTGGCTTACAGCCAGGAAGATGTCTGGCTTGCCAGGATGAGGCATGCTGGTGGCACAGAGGTTAGCATTGCTTCATCCCACAGTCCTACTTGTAATATGAAATGAGTTTGGACCAGAGTGGTAAGCTCCACTAGGGCAGGGGCTGAATAAAAAAAAAAAAATCACTGTACAGTCCTGCTTAGTACTGTACCGAACCAACCCAAACCCATCTTGCCCGATCCGGGGCTGCTGTGGGAACTATCGAGGGGCTGCTAAAACATCTAAGGGGCTTCTTTATTTAAAAATAAAATATGAATAAAAATAAACACATAAAATAAAATAAAGACACACAGGTATGCTCACATGCGTGTAACGGGGGCAAACAGATATGCTCACATGCATATAACTGGGAGCTGTGAAAAATTAAAATAAGGCATCTGCCACAAAATATGTAAATAAAAATGCAATTAAAAAATGGGAAAAAAGAAACCCAATAGATTTTCACAAAATAACTCTCCAGACTCAGTGGAGGCGAAAATATCCAATCTTGATCTTATGGTATACACCAGTTTATTTGCATTCCAGCATTCAATCTGAGATTATCGTAATCCCTGAAAATGGAGAAGGGGGTACAAATTCTGAGGCATTGGCCCCTAGTTTTTCAGTTTGTCCAGTAAAGTTGTAATTATATATTTGCTTGGTTAAAGACCTCTCTGTTCCACACCAAGATATGAGTGCAGGTGAAAGCGTGTGTTTTGTTCATGATTGCGTGTACCTCTATAATTTTTAATCACCTTCTTGACACTGTCTTCTTCTACTTCTTGCCTCTTCTCATAATCTGAAATGTCATCAGATATGGAGGTATTATGTTTGTAGCTAGTTATGATTCTGAGAACTTGGCAAGTTTTTTTCCAGGGGGACCACCTGTATCTGATATGATAGGTTTTTTTAAACTATGCATGTCCTGTTTAAACAACATAAGGGTGGGTGTGAGGTTCCATGGAAAACTCCATCTTGCACCTCTTTTTTTTCTTTGCATTATGTGCTCTTTGGAGCATAGTTTGTAAAACTGCCATCCTGTCTGCTACTGCAGTGCCACTCCTAGATGGGCCAGGTATTTGTGCCGCCCACTTGTATTGCTTAGCTTAGTCATTCAGCTACCTTAGTGCTTTTAGCCTAAAAACAATATTGTGAGATGTTCAGAATAGACTGGAAATGAGTGGAAATTACTGCTATTGAGGTTAATAATGCTGTAGGAACAACAAAAAAACAAATTCTGTGATTTTAGCTGTTTTTATGCGTGTTTTTTTTCTAAAAAATCCTGATCCAAAACTGAAACCCAAAAGAGTGGTTTTGGCAAAACCAATCCAGATACAAAACACGAACTGAGATCCAGAACCAAAACCAAAACACAAACCCGAAAAAAGTGTCTGGTGCACATCTCTAGTTTATATTGTGCAGGTTGTAGAATTGCGGAAAACATGTAAGTTTGCATGTAGTCACACCACAGTACATGGGGTGTAATTCAGATCTAATCACAGCAGCAAAATTGTTAACTAATGGGCAAAACCATGTGCACTGCGGTTGGGGCAGATATAACATTTGCAGAGAGCGTTAGATTTGGGTGGGTTATATTGTTTCTGTGCAGGGTTAATACTGGCTGCTTTGTTTGTACACTGCAATTTAGATTTCAGTTTGAACACACCCCACCCAAATCTAACTCTCTCTCCACATGTTATATCTGCCCCCCCCCCCTGCAGTGCACATGATTTTGCCCATTAGCTAACAAATTTACTGCTGCGATCAGATCTGAATTAGGCCCATCGTGGGAGTTCTAAAAATGATTTCACAAATCCGGACCCTATTATATGTGGTCCTCTGTGTCTACAAACCTGTCAGCCATATTGACGTATATGTGTTCAATGCAAAAGCTGTAACAGGCATTTTCCCAAGGAAAATATTTGAGAAATAAATACAATAGTTACTACCACTAAACCAGGTATATTGCCTTGTTCCAAAATTACCACCTCATAGCATTTGCAAAAAATAAAATAAAAAATTATCTAAACATACATAGGGGTATATGCAATTGCGGTCAAATTGCCGCAAATGTCGAAAAAAGGGGCATTTTCGACACAAAAAAATGATTCGACACTGCAATACAGTACTTTTTGACAAAAAAAACAGACTTTTCAGATTCGACTTTTTGAAATTCGACAGGTGACAAATTCGACATGTCTGCAATGGTAAAAATGCGGCTTTTCAACAAAAGTATATTCAATTGAAAAATGTTGCTTTTCGACAATAAATTTGTCTATTTCATTCCGCCTCACTTTGCTGGCGGAATCTAATAAAAAAAAAATTAAAACATGTTTTTTTTGTGTTTTTTTTATTGCTAATAGCATATCTATTTATATTAGAAGGGATTAGGTACTTGGTTTGACTATTAGGAGACACAAATATTATTTATATATTTTTTAAAATAATGTTATTATTTTTTAACTGACTTTGCGGTCAGCGGTGAGGTTACCCGCGGTCAGCCACTGACCGCGAGTAACCTCACCGCTGACCGCAAAGTTCCCACCATTGAATATAATGAAGGGGCTGTGCGATGCGCTGTCTGCCAGCTCAGATGCGCATAGGCAATCAGGAGAGTGCCACGACGTGGCGCTCCCTGATTGCCTGAAGGGACCCTCTGTGACAGGAGTCACAGGGGGTCTCAGCATTCGGGGAAAGGGGTCCCATGTGTAAACATGGGACCCCTTTCAGTCCGTGGTCCGGGTATGCGGTTTGTTTTTTTGCCAAGTACGTGGATTACAAATAATAACAGGACACTGGATTTAGGTGAGTATAATTTTATTTTCAGGTACCCCGGATTCTACTTGGAGACGTCGATAGACGGAGACGTGGCCAGAGTTGGCGTGTCAACATAGGTAAGTATGTGTGTGTCGGCATGTATAAAGTTTTACTTTCAAGGTGTGCGTGTCCTGTTTTTATTTGAGTATTTTTTTTGCAGAAGAACTACAGGTACCAGCGGGCCCATTTCCCCCCCCGCGTGCTGGTACTTGTGGTTCTCCAAGTACCAGCTTGCGGGGTAGGCTTGCTGGGACTTGTAGTTCTTCTGCAAAAAACCCAATATTCTTTGATTTTTACACATGGCTATCAGCCCCCCATCTGCAGCCCTTGGATGGGGGGACAGCCTTGGGCTTCACCCCTGGCCCTTGGGTGGCTGGGGGGGGGACCCCTTGATTTAAGGGGTCCCCACTCCTCCAGGGTACCCCGGCCAGGGGTGACTAGTTGGGTATTTAATGCCACGGCCGCAGGGACCGGTATAAAAGTGTCCCCCGGCTGTGGCATTATCTCCCCTACTGGAGCCCGGTGCTGGTTCAAAAAATACGGGGGACCCCTAAGCTTTTTGTCCCCCATATTTTTTGCACCAGGACCGGACGCAGAGCCCGGTGCTGGTTCTAAAAATACGGGGGATCCCCAGTCAATTTTTTCCCCGTATTTTTACAACCAGGACCTTCTCAAAGAGCCCGAGGCTGGTTATGCTTAGGAGGGGGTACCCCACGCAATTTTTTTCTGTGTTTTTTAACCATTTTTGCGCCGTCGGAAAAGTCGAATCAAGGATGCACTTATCCGTCAATTAGTCCATTTTTCGACAGCGGGACTGTCGAATCCATTTTTTATTGAATATGTCAAATTCCGGGACCCGCCGGCCGGAATTCGACGGTCGAATTGTGTAGAACTAAAAAACGGGCGAAAAAAAGCCGCAATTCACTCGGAATTGCATATACCCCATACAGTATGTTTAGTATGTATAGGTATCCCCGGAACTTTATTAAGGTGCATGCACCAACAAAAAGTCATTGCTATTACAGATTATTTTGCACTGGTTAATGATAAATTTTGAATTAATTCGACTTTATTCTATGGCGCAACAAATAAAAATGTGAAAAATGCAAAAGGGTGCATGCTTTTTATAACTCCTGTACATAAAACATAAGTGAAATTATACCCTTATCCTTCCTAATTTAATTTTAGAAGAACACTAGCAATAATGGATAATGGTACTTCCGTAGTCAAATTGTCCGTGATGGCCCACTTTTGGCATGTGCTGCTAAACTGGCAACTTTGTCATTGATTTGAAAGTATTGTCTTACTTTCTGGAATCACTTTTATTTTTAATTGGGCAATTGCACATATGAATTTTGCAAATGATAGGTTAATTGATTATAGTTATACAAATGCAGTACTGTTATTCATCTGTTTACAACTACAGTATCAATATTTAAAAAAAAATTACATAAAAATAGATAACACCATGTTCTACAGAAGCATTACCCTTACATTCAAAAAATATAATAAAGATAAACCTTTGTACTGTTTTGCCTTATGCTCTTTTCAGAGATTTGCTTTTTCAGAGCATGAAATTGCTTTTGGACATTTCTTGTAACATTTGAAGAAAACTTTGTAGCTTAGCTTTATATTACACATCAACATATGGCAAAAGTTCTCCATAGTACAGTATATCAAGACCTAAAGCACATTCTAAAACTGGTCAACATTGTAAACTCTCAAATGGTAATCCTTCAAGACATTTTTGTATTTGATATTTTTTCCTTCAAAAATCTTAATAGTTTACAAATTCAATAACTGATATTAAAATGAGTGAAGACCTTGAATAAATTTCATGTTTCACATTGTTCCCAGTAAATAGTCTTCATTTTTATTTAATATGTTATGCTATAGAAAAACGTTAATATATTTTTTATACGCTCAACAGTCTTTGGTTCTGTAAAGGAATATTTGCAGGACATCCCCCAATACACCTGTTTTCAAATATTAAGTATCCCAAGAATCATAAATATAATTTATAGAACCCAATAATTAATACATATCCCCAATAGAACAAAAGAAAAATGCGTAAGCATATTATCTGTTAAAATTATTAATTAAAATTAACCTTTAAGTTATAGATCTACAGTATGTAAGCATCATCCACCCCTCCCCCCCCCCCCCCCCGTCCCCACCCAAATAAAAAAAAAAAGCATAATATTTGCTTTGGTTAATAGACAGAAGTATCCCAAAGCACAGAGAGAAAATGTACAGTAGAATAATACCAAAATAGCCCGGCAAATGGAATACATTTCCCTGTAAACAAGCTGCTTAATGCTGCCTTCTTTCCTACATCTGAAACACATTGCAAATAATAGACAATTTGGTGATTCATTTAGTCATTGAGTCATTTAATAATTTGTCTCTATTTCTAACTTTATGGAATTGCAGTACAATTTATATTATCATTTAACCTATGAGTAATAGATATCAGAAGACTCGATTTGAAGAGCTAGGAATTATAGATTTCATTTTGGTTTCATACTTTGCTTCCTAGAAACACACAAAAAAGATATTTTACAAAGTGTGCAAATAGTTGTATCTGCTAAACATTTTTATTTGTGCTCTTGCAATTATTTTGTTTACATAACAGCCTCAAGAAATTAAATTGTGTCTACTATAGTTTTGAGGGAATGCAAGTGTGACTGGAAATGTGCCGTATAGAAATTATAAAAGCATCACCACTTCAAAGCAGTGCCTATTATCACTTGAGGAAGCTCCACTTTGCATTTGTTTTTTTATTTTTCCCATTTTTTTTAAAACCTTTTAAGTTTTTTTCTAAAATTCTGGTCTGTTTAGACGAATGGTGGGCAATAAGCATAGTCTGTTTGCCTTAATCACTAAAGTAAGGACTTTGATGCCTTCTTTATTGCAGATTTTAGTTTTGTTTGTGTTAATGTTTTTATTAGATTGCCTGAAAAATATATGATATATTATTATATATTATAGTGTATTATATTCAACATATAAAGTGCACCTGGATGTTAAAATATCATCTCATGTGAACTCCACATACCTTGCATAAAAAATGCTCTATGGACCCTAGCAAAAACATGAAACCCCCTTGTTAGAATTCCTTTTCAACTGCTTGAACCTGATTTATGTAATAAAGTTTTATATTTCAATTTTGGGTGCATTCCTGTATTTAGGCAGTTAATAAGCAAACTGCAGTTCACCCAGCTCATCTCATTATATGTAAAATCTTATTTTATATGAATGCACTGCATGTATGCAGGGGCACATTGGGATAGAAAACCAGCACAGGAAATTTCTGTGGGGGGTTGGAGGCTGTTGAGCAGAGAAGAAAATGCTTGTGTCTTTTTTAGCAATGGTATAAAGTTAATTTCCCAAAAGTGGAAACAATGCCAGCGGTCAAAATCCCGATGGAAGCTCAGTATTCCCTCTAGGGTGGTGGTCCGCACCACCACTTGAGGGGAAATATAATAGTGTGGAGAGCAAAGCTCACCACCGAGTCCAATGCATTGCGAGCGCGTGATGGGACATGCTGCGCTCGATGTTGGGATTCGGGAATTCATGCTGAATCTGTACCAATTGTGTCTACAGCTTTATGCTAATGCCATTACAATGCCCTTTCATGGTGTACATCCCTGTGTCCCAATATGCAAGTACTTAGACACCCACTGTCAGGATGGTATTGGGATCCCGGTGCTTAGGATGCTTGTGGTTAGAATCCCAACATTTGGAAGGTAAGTATGCTAACCCTCCTCCTTTAACCACCCAACAGTATCCCTCACTTCCCGCAACCTGAACTTAACCCCCCTCCTGTCTAAATCTAACTCTCCACAGTGGCGTATAAACCTAACCCTGCTCCCCACAGCCTTAAACTAACACTCCAAACCCGCGGCCTAACCCTAACCCTCAACAGTGGTGCCTAACCCAAACACATTTCTAATACATGGGTGTGCGTGTGAGTCTGTACTGTGGTTCTGTACAAATACCATAAGGTTGCATGTGCGATGCAACTCATATGCATGCGCAGAGGAAAAACATTTCGCATTAAAAAATAATACACATTGGCCCCCAAATTGTCCTTCACAATAAAACTAACACAAGTAATAAACAAAAACATTGGCCCCCACAGGAGAACAATCATCCAACAGGAGAAAACAATAGTGAGCTGGAAGATACACAGCCCCTTTTGCACTGACCTATGCACTTGACCATCACCAAGCTATATAATCACAAAGGGTATTACTTTTTAAATATCTGCCTCCCCCTCTCCCCACATGCCCCACTCTTTAACCGCATTACCTAACTGCCACTACCCCTCCTCTCTCCCCCGTCTATATGTGCCTCTACTACTCCCCCACACTCCATATGCAGCAATGTAAAATACACTATTATCATAAGCCAGCAACCAGCATGTCTGGCAGCAGTAGCAAGTTAGAAGCTGCACCATCTCGCTGCAGTCTAACTTTCACTTTCCCATATGACAGCAGCTCCATACAGGCCTAGCAGCAGCCATTCCGGTCTGGGTTAAACTCAACTTCATGGAGAGAGCGGCCCTAATATATGTGATGTCCGTCCCCTCACTGCCCTGGTTGCCACTGGGTTATTTGCATAGTGGGCAGCACACAGCAACTTAATTGCCACAGCTCCAGCTTGAGCTACAGCAGCTGTTATTACTTGTCACTATAGATGAATCAGCTCAGCATGGGGAGGGGAGCACGGCCACTAAGGAGAGGGCAGGCAGGGTCGGTGCTAGGGTGTGTTCGGCGCCCCCCTGCAAACTATAAATTTGCACTCTCCCATACTTTACAGAGGGATGGCACGCAACAAAAAAGGGTATGTGGTCTCACAAGGAAGGGGCATGGCCACACAATAGTACCCCCATTTTCAAATTACTCCACACAGTAGCATAATCTTATAACATTTCACCGCACACAGAAGCGCCACTTATACACATACTTCGCCCAGTAGAAGTGCCAATTACACACATAGTGCCCCCTGTAGTAGCGTTGCTTAGATACATAGTGCTCCCAGTAGTAGCGTAGATTACACACATAGTGCCCCCAGTAGTAGTGCTGCTTACACGCATAGTGCCCCCAGTAGTAGCTCTGCTAACATGCATAGTAACCCCAGTAGTAGCACCCCCAGTAGTAGCGCCACTGATATGCATAGTGCCCCCAGTAGTAGCTCCGCTAACATACATAGTGACCCCAGTAGTAGCACCCCCAGTAGTAGTGCTGTATGCATGCATAGTGCCCCCAGTAGTAGCGCCACTTGCACAGATAGTGCCCCCAGTAGTAGTGCTGCTTGCACGCATAGCATACTTGCCTACCTGACCCTCTCCATGAGGGAGAAAATGCTCTGTTCCTGGACTTTCCTGGTAATGTATGATTGCCATCACCTGTGGTGAGCTAGTTAATTGATAAGAAAGGTGTTTAACCACAGGTGATGGCAATCATACATTACCAGGAAAGTCACGGAACAGAGCATTTTCTCCCTCATGGAGAGGTTCAGGTAGGCAAGTATGACGCATAGTGCCCCCAGTAGTAGCACCGCTTACACGCATAGTGCCCCCAGTAGTAGCACAACTTATATGCATAGTGCCCCCAGTAGTAGCACCAATAACATGCATAGTACCCACATGAGTAGCGTCACTTATATGCATAGTGCCCCTAAGAGTAGCACCGTTTATATGCATAGTGCACCCAGGAGTAGCACCATTTATACGCACAGTGCCCCCATGAGTAGTGCCACTTATACACAGTGCCCCCAGTAGTTGTGCTGCTTATATACAGTGGACCCAGTAGTTGTGCTGTTTATACATAGTGCCCCCAGTAGTTGTGCTGCTTATACACAGTGTCCCCAGTAGTAGTGCTGCTTATACACAGTGTCCTCTGTAGTTGTGATGCTTATATGCAGTGCCCCCAGTAGTTGTGCTGCTTAAAAACAGTGCCCCCAGTAGTTGTGCTGCTTGAACACAGTGCCCCCAGTAGTTGTGCTGCCTATACACAATGCCCCTGTAGTTGTGCTGCTTATACACAGTGCCCCCAGTAGTTGTGCTGCCTATACACAATGCCCCTGTAGTTGTGCTGCTTATACACAGTGCCCCCAGTAGTTGTGCTGCTTATACACAGTTCACCTAGTAGTAGCGCTACTTAGACATATAGTCTCTCACTCACTCTCTCTTTCCCTCCACTTACCTAAGTCTGGCTGGCCGGATCAGGAGCAGCATCCTCTCTCTATTCACACAGAGCAGCTTGGTCCTGTGTAGCTCTACCCCTTCATTTGGTTTAGCCCCACCTCCTTTTCTCATCTACAACACCGCTCTGCTGCTTTGACAGGGAGAGAGGGGACAGACTCTTCAAGCTGCCGATGCCGCTGTCTGTGTTTGTAGTGTGACAAGCGCAGCGGCAGCTGGCAGCAGCATTGGAACTCATCACAGGGATGCATAGTGGGAAGAGCGCCTCTCCAGCCTGGCGCCTCTCTGCTCTGCATCTTTTTGCTGAGCGGGTAGCAATGGGCCTGAGGACAGGGCCCAACCCAGTGGAATAATATACCCCGCATGGCCAATCAGCCCCTGTATGTACTGTATGCATGCATGTTGCATAACACTGAGTGTAATAGTATAAAATCACTTATTTAGCCGTGATTTAGAGTACCATATAAAAATACAGCTTCACGCACCAACTATGCACACATTAATGTGTTTCTTTCTATCTGTATAGATGATTTGCATGTACCTTGTGCTTACCTTTTCCTGTAGAGGTACAGTGGATGAGGGCCATGCATGCACAAATTAAGTACAGTTATAGCTTGAACACATAAACATAGCTCCTCCCCTCACTGGAGATGCAGATTTTTAGAGTATATTTACAAATACAGGTATTAGAAGTCATGTTGAGGATAATCATCAGTATATATCTTCTCCATATTTCCAATGTGTATTATCCCCCCAAAAAATGTCCACTGTAAGTGGGACAACTCCTAACAGTTTGTTATGTTCATTAATTTGTGTTTATTATTTTTTATTTGTCACAACTGAGGGCTGGTGCTGACCAGGAGATGCCTCAGTTGTAGGGGCTGGTGTATACGTAAACCTAGGCAGCAGAATAGGACTTCTAGACATGCAGATGGATTTGTACCACCAATGCCCGAAGGCGTGACCACGACAACAAGTATAAAATTAATGAGTATTTATTTAGCACAGTTCAGATGGTACATCGGCAGTTGCAGTGGTAAGATCTGAAAATAGTTAAAAGCAGTACACAATTCCACAAGATGCAGCAATAGATGGAATGTCCTTAGGTGTGGTATCCACAACAAGGCAAGCTTGGGGATTGGGAGATGGAAAGTCTTTTTACCAACACCTATGTGCTGAGTGATGAAGTGGAGGCAGGAACTGACCAGCAGATGTTGTACAGAGGCTGAATGTACTGTAGAGTGAATGATACACGTAGACTGCCGGATTTGCCGGATGGAACCGGTAATGAAGAACTGTTGAAGAAGTGCAGATGAACCAGTGTAACAGGAGGAGAGTAGAATGACACTGGTGACGCTAGAGATCGGTGATATTGAAGAACAGATGACAAAGCACCGATGGTATCAGGAAAACCGATGGCGGAGCACCGATATCATGCAGCTGAACACCGCTGAGAGCCAGATGTTGGAAGCCAGTGTTTAGAGCACTGCCAGTCGCAGAGAGCAGTGAGGACAGTGTAGAGTCAGGCTGCACTGCAAGGTGGTGATTGGTGCGGGTCTCTGGTGGAATGAGAAGACACAGGAGCTGGAATACCAGAAGCAAATAATCAACCACAAGGAGCAGCGACAGGATACACTGGAAATGACATCCAAAGCACTGACAACTTCCTTGTTCAGGAACAGGCCCTTTATACCCACAGCAGTGCAGGGATTGGATGAACAATCAGGCAGAGTTCAGCGATGCCGTAGATTGATGGAAATAGCGTCATGTGATTAGAACCAACATGGCTGCGCCCATACTGGCATTTGGAGGGAAATCTAGTTTGTAGTCCCATGTGAAGATTTACAGTAATGGCGGCGGCGGCAGCCGAGGAGGACAGTGGACGCCAACTTGCGCACTTGACACACGGAGCTGGTGGCAGAGGCCGCAATGGGCGAGAAGCGCCACGCAGACCTGTTTGTGCATTTGAAAGACGCCATGCAGAGCCATCTGAGTACTGGAAGTGCAGCAATGGTGGTGGAGGCCACAGAGGGCTAGAAACTCCATTCTAACTACAAGAGTTCCTTGTGACAGCGTCTGTGGACTGGCAGAGAGGAGATGTGAAGTGAGGATGTTATTTAGCATGGCTGAAACCCAGGCCTGGAAATCTGAGCCAGCCTCAGGAGACACCTGAAAGGTAGGTAATGGCATCCAGTAACCTGGATCGTGACAGCACCCTCCTCTTTAGGAGTGGCCCCACGACACTTCTTAGGCTTCTGAGAAAATCTGGAGTGGAAATTTCGAACCAATGTAGGAGCATGAACATCTGAGGCATTGGTCCAGGAGCGCTCCTCAGTGCCATAGCCCTTCCAATCAATCAAATACTGGAGTTGACCATAACGGAAGTGTGAATCCAGACTCTTGGCAACTTCATACTCAACGCCACATTGAGTCTGGACTTTGGGAGCCGAAGGAAGTGCTGAATGGAACCGATTCAAGATCAGCGGTTTCAGAAGGGAAACGTGAAACGTCCTGGGAATTTTCAGAAATGGAGGTAGCTGAAGTTTGTAATCCACTGGGTTGATGACTTGTTCAATTCGAAAAGGACCGATATATCGAGGAGCAAATTTCATGCTTGGAACTCTCAGTCTCAAATCCTTCGTAGATAGCCCACTTTGAGGGCAGGAATTGCCCTACGCTTCTTATCTGCAAACTTCTTGTACCTAAAAGATGCCTTGAGTAGAGCCGCTCGAACCTTCTTCCAGTTATTTGAAAACTGACGAAGAGCCTTTGGCACTGCCTTTGGCACTGAAGTTGCTGGAAGCTGTTGAAATTCTGGAACTTTGTGGTGAAATCCATAGTTGGTGAAGAATGGCGTAGAAGAAGATGAAGAATGATATTGGTTGTTATGGCAGAACTCGGCCCAAGAAAGAAGCTGAACCCAGTCATCTTGGGAGGAAGATACATAAATTCGGAGGAAGGCCTCCAAGTACTGATTCACCCTCTCAGTTTGACCATTGGTCTGGGGGTGGTAAGCTGTAGAGAATTTTAACTTGACTTGGAGGGCCGAACATAAACTTCGTCAAAACTTGGCTACAAATTGTACTCCTCTGTCAGAGATTATCTCCTCGGGGAGACCATGTAGTCTGAAGATCTCCTGGATGAAGACTTGAACCAACTTGGAAGCTGACGGAAGACCGGTAATGGGAATGAAATAAGACATCTTGGTGAACCAGTCAACTACCACCCAGATGGTATTAAACTTATTACATATAGGAAGGTCCGTAATAAAGTCCATTGATAAATGGGTCCACGGACGATGAGGAACTGATAACGGAACCAGTTGTCCAGTGGGTGACTGGCGAGATACTTTGTGTTGAGCACATTTTGGGCAGGAAGCAATAAACTCTGTAATGTCCTTTTTCAGAGTCGGCCACCAGTAAGATCTGGAGATGAATTCAATGGTTTTCTGGATGCCCGCATGTCCAGTGAAATGGGAAGCATGTGCCCAATGCATGAGCTTCTTCCTTAGAGCCAGCTTTACAAAATTCTTCCCTAATGGGGGCATAGAGTCCATCCTTACTGTGGAGAATGCCACTGGGTAAATAATAGGATGCTTGTCGGTAGACGCAGACTCATTTTCTTGCTCACAAGAGAGGGAAAGGGCATCAGCCTTGTGATTCTGTGACTCTGGGCAGAACTGGAGTTTAAAATCGAACCTAGAAAAAAAAAGTGCCCATCTGGCTTGACAAGGGTTGAGACATTGTGCACCCTTCAAATATAGGAGATTCTTGTGGTCTGTAAGAATAGTGATGGCATGAGAAGCTCCCTCTAGCAAGTATCTCCACTCTTCCAGAGCGAGTTTGATAGCCAACAGATCCTGATCGCCAATAACGTAATTGCGCTCAGCAGGAGAAAACTTCCAGTAGAAGAAGCCGCAAGGATGCAGATGACCATCTTTGGCTCTTTGAGACAGGACCACACCCACTCCAATGGAAGAGGCATCCACCTCAAGGATGAAAGGCAAGTTGATATCTGACTGTTTCAACAGTGGAGCTGAGATGAACATTTGCTTTAACAAATGGAAGGCTTGGACAGCTTCTTTAGACCACTTGGAAGGGTTAGCACCCTTTTTGGTAAGGGCAGTGATAGGCGCCACAATGTTTCAAAAGTCTTGAATACATTTTCTGTAATAATTGGCGAATCCTAAGAATATCTGGGCACTCTTGAGGGTTGTAGGTATCGGCCAATCTTGAATACCTTGTAATTTCTCAGGGTCAATCTCTAGTCTGGAACCGGACACAATGTAGCCTAGAAACGGAATGGACTTGACTTCAAAGATGCATTTTTCCAATTTGCAATAAAGATGATTGGCACGAAGATGGGACAAAACTTTCTTTACCCAGAAATTATGTTCCTCCAGATCGTTAGCAAAAATGAGGATGTCATCGAGGTGAACCACGACATGACGATAGAGGATGTCTCTGAAGATCTCGTTCACGAAATGTTGGAAAACGTCTGGAGCATTACTGAGTCCGAAAGGCATGACGAGGTACTCGTAATGTCCGTCACGGGTGTTAAATGCGGTCTTCCAGACATCACCCTTCTGGATCCGAATGAGGTTGTAAGCACCCCTCAAATATAATTTTGTGAAGATAGTTGCTCTGCTAACTCGATCAAAGAGTTCGGTAATCAGAGGCAGAGGGTACCGTTTTTTTTACAGTGATGTCGTTCAAACCTCTATAATTGATGCATGGATGCAGGCCACCGTCTTTCTTCTTTACGAAGAAGAAACCTGCACCAGCTGGAGAAGAAGAAGGTCGGATGAAGCCCTTTGCCAAGTTCTCTTTAATATATTCCTCCATAGAATGAGTCTCTGGTAAAGACAACAGATATGATCGGCCTTGAGGTGGAACCTTCCCTGGGATGAGGTTGATAGGGAAATCCCATTCCCTATGAGGGGGAAGGATATTGGCAGAAGTTAACGGAACACATCAGAATAATCTTGATACGGAGGAGGTGGAACATCAGAAGACTTGGAGCATGAAGTACATACAGGAAGCACTTTGGAAAGACAGGTCTCGGAGCAGGATAGACCCCATACCAGGATATGGGTCATCCTCCAATCAATCTGAGGGTTATGCAAACGAAGCCATGGGAGGCCCAGAACCACCAGATGAGTGGCCTTTGGAATCACCAAAAAGGAAATTAATTCTGAATGAAGAACTCCAACTTTCAGACAGACAGTTAGAGTCTTAAAGGAAATGACTGCATCAGAAATCTTACTGCCATCCACGGCAGTCAAAGATATGGAAGACGAAAGTCTCTCAGTGGGTAGAGACCACCGCTTGATGTATTCCTCAGTCATAAAGTTCCCAGCTGCTCCTGAGTCTAACAAAGCAATATTGTTCCTAGTGTGCTGGGCCACTTGGAGCGAGACTGGGAGGTTACAATCACTTGAAGATGGAGAGGAGTGCATTGCTCCTAGCCAACCCTCTCCTTGGCGGGCTAGGACTTGGAGTTTCCCGGATGCTTGGGACAGGCATTAATAACGTGAGATGGTGCAGCACAATAAAGACAGAGGTGCTCAGAAAGACGTCTTCTACGCTCTGCCAGAGATAGACGAGAGTGACCTATCTGCATGGGTTCATCCTTGGGCAGAGATGGTTGACGAGGAGGAGGAGCAGTAATAGACTTGGGAAATTATGACCTCCCTCGCTCAATGTCCCTTTCTCGAAAACCCTAGATCGACTTTGGTACACAGAGATATAAGCTCGTTCAACTTTGGAGGAAATTCTCTAGTAGCAAGTTTGTCCTTGATACATTCAGATAGGCCATGCCAAAATGCTGCATATAAGGCATCATCATTCCATGACAGTTCTTATGCTGGAATCTGGAACTGTATTAGATACTGCCCAACAGTTCATGTCCCCTGGCGTAAATGGAGAATCTCAGAAGAGGCTGAAGTTACATGACCTGGCTCATCGAAGATACGCCTGAATGTTGCCACAAAGTCTGTATAAGAGGATAGCATAGTATCTGATCTCTCCCATAAGGGTGATGCCCAGTCAAGGGCGGAGCCACTGAGGAGGGAGATAATGTAGGCAACCTTGGTGCGATCAGTTGGGAAACTGCCAGGTTGTAGCTCGAAATGAATTTTGCACTGGTTGAGGAATCCCCTGCAGGCTTTTGGAGACCCATCAAATTTTGCTGGAGTCTGTAAATGGAGACGTGGAGCAGAAATGGGTATGGTGAGTGGAGTTACCACTGTAGGTACTGCAGTCAGCACACTGGATGCCCCTGAACCACGGCAGGTTGTTTGGATCCCATCCAGGCGAGAGGAGAGATCCTGGAGACAGTCGGTCACATGGCCTTGTGCAGCCTCCTGATGCTCAAGTCGGGCAGCCAGTTCTTGCATTAGCTTGGCCGCTTGATCTTGGTCTCCGACCGGATTCATTAGGTCAGTGCTTACTGTCACAACTGAGGGCTGGTGCTGACCAGGAGATGCATCAGTTGTAGGGGCTGGTGTATATGTAAACCTGGGCGGCAGTATAGGACTTCTAGACATGCAGATGGATTTGTACCACCAATGCCCGAAGGCGTGACCACAAGAACAAGGATAAAATTAATGAGTATTTAGCACAGTTCAGATGGTACATCGGCAGTTGCAGTGGTAAGATCTGAAAATAGTTAAAAGCAGTACACAATTCCACAAGATGCAGCAATAGATGGAATGTCCTTAGGTGTGGTATCCACAACAAGGCAAGCTTGGGGATTGGGAGATGGAAAGTCCTTTTACCAACACCTATGTGCTGAGTGATGAAGTGGAGGCAGGAACTGACCAGCAGATGTTGTACAGAGGCTGAATGTACTGAACCGGTAATGAAGAACTGTTGAAGAAGTGCAGATGAACCAGTGTAACAGGAGGAGAGTAGAAGAATAGATGACAAAGCACCGATGGTATCAGGAAAACCGATGGCAGAGCACCGATGATATCATGAAGCTGAACACCGCTGAGAGCCAGACGCTGGAAGCCGGTGTTTAGAGCACTGCCAGTTGCAGAGAGCAGTGAGGACACTGTAGAGTCAGGCTGCACCGCAAGGTGGTGATTGGTGCGGGTCTCTGGTGGAATGAAGACACAGGAGCTGGAATACCTGGAGCAAATAATCAACCACAAGGAGCAGAGACAGGATACACTGGAAATGACAACCAAAGCATTGACAACTTCCTGGTTCAGGAACAGGCCCTTTATACCCACAGCAGTGCAGGGATTGGATGAACAATAAGGCAGAGTTCAGCGATGCCGTAGATTGGTGGAAATAGCGTCATGTGATTAGAACCAACATGGCTGCGCCCATACTGGCATTTGGAGGGAAATCTAGTTTGTAGTCCCATGTGAAGATTTACAGTAATGGTGGCCGCAGAGGACAGTGGACGCCAACATGCGCACTTGGCACACGGAGCTGGCAGCAGAGGTCGCAACGGGTGAGAAGCGCCACGCAGACCTAATTGTGCATTTGAAATATAATGATGGCGGCAGAGGCCGCAGCTGACAGGAGACGCCATGCAGAACCATCTGAGTACTGGAAGTGCAGCAATGGCGGCGGAGGCTGCAGAGGGCTAGAAACGCCATTGTAACTATGAGAGTTCCTTTGTGACAGCGTCTGCGGACTGGCAGAGAGGAGATGTGAAGTGAGGATGTTATTTAGCATGGCTGAAACCCGGGACTGGAAATCTGAGCCAGTCTCTGGAGACACCTGAAAGGTAGGTAATGGCATCCAGTAACCTAGATCGTGTCAACACCCTCCCCTTTAGGAGTGGCCCCAGGATACTTCTTAGGCTTCTGAGGAAATCTGGAGTGCAAATTTCAATTCAATGTAGGAGCATGAACATCTGAGGCATTGGTCCAGGAGCGCTCCTCAGTGCCATAACCCTTCCAATCATTTAAATACTGGAGTTGACCATAACGAAAGTGTGAATCAAGACTCTTGGCAACTTCATACTCAACGCCACATTGAGTCTGGACTTTGGGAGCCGGAGGAAGTGCTAAATGGAACCGATTCAGGATCAGCGGTTTCAGAAGGGAAACGTGAAACGTCCTGGGAATTTTCAGAAATGGAGGTAGCTGAAGTTTGTAATCCACTGGGTTGATGACTTGTTCAATTCGAAAAGGACCGATATATCGAGGAGCAAATTTCATGCTTGGAACTCTCAGTCTCAAATTCTTCGTAGATAGCCAAACATGATCACCCACTTTGAGGGCAGGAATTGCCCTACGCTTCTTATCTGCAAACTTCTTGTACCTTAAAGATGCCTTGAGTAGAGCCGCTCGAACCTTCTTCCAGTTATTTGAAAACTGACGAAGAGCCTTTGGCACTGCCTTTGGCACTGAAGTTGCTGGAAGCGGTTGAAATTCTGGAACCTTATGGTGAAATCCATAGTTGGTGAAGAATGGCGTAGAAGAAGATGAAGAATGATATTGGTTGTTATGGCAGAACTCGGCCCAGGAAAGAAGCTGAACCCAGTCATCTTGGGAGGAAGATACATAAATTCGGAGGAAGGCCTCCAAGTACTGATTCACCCTCTCAGTTTGACCATCGGTCTGGGGGTGGTAAGCTGTGGAGAATTTTAACTTGACTTGGAGGGCCGAACATAAACTTCGCCAAAACTTGGCTACAAATTGTACTCCTCTGTCAGAGATTATCTCCTCGGGGAGACCATGTAGTCTGAAGATTTCCTGGATGAAGACTTGAACCAACTTGGAAGCTGACGGAAGACCGGTAATGGGAATGAAATGAGACATCTTGGTGAACCTGTCAACTACCACCCAGATGGTATTAAACTTATTACATACAGTATAGGAAGGTCCGTAATAAAGTCCATTGATAAATGGGTCCACGGACGATGAGGAACAGATAACGGAACCAGTTGTCCAGTGGGTGACTGGCGAGATACTTTGTGTTGAGCACATTTTTGGCAGGAAGCAATAAACTCTGTAATGTCCTTTTTCAGACTCGGCCACCAGTAAGACCTGGAGATGAATTCAAGAGTTTTCTGGATGCCCGCGTGTCCAGTGAAATGGGAAGCATGTGCCGAATGCATGAGCTTCTTCCTTAGAGCCAGCTTTACAAAACTCTTCCCTAATGGGGGCATAGAGTCCATCCTTACCGTGGAGAATGGCACTGGGTTAATAATAGGATGCTTGTCGGTAGACTCAGACTCATTTTCTTGCTCCCAAGAGAGGGAAAGGGCATCAGCCTTGCGATTCTGTGACTCTGGGCAGAACTGGAGTTTAAAATCGAACCTAGAAAAAAAAAGTGCCCATCTGGCTTGACAAGGGTTGAGACATTGTGCACCCTTCAAATACAGGAGATTCTTGTGGTCTGTAAGAATAGTGATGGCATGAGAAGCTCCCTCTAGCAAGTATCTCCACTCTTCCAGAGCGAGTTTGATAGTCAACAGTTCCTGATCGCCAATAACGTAATTACGCTCTGCAGGAGAAAACTTCCAGGAGAAGAAGCCGCAAGGATGCAGATGACCATCTTTGGCTCTTTGAGACAGGACCGCGCCCACTCCAACGGAAGAGGCATCCACCTCAAGGAAGAAAGGCAAGTTGATATCTGGCTGTTTCAACAGTGGAGCTGAAATGAACATTTGCTTTAACAAATGGTAAGCTTGGACAGCTTCTTTAGACCACTTGGAAGGGTTAGCACCCTTTTTGGTAAGGGCAGTGATAGGCGCCACAATGGTGGAAAAGTCTCGAATACATTTTCTGTAATAATTGGTGAATCCTAAGAATATCTGGACACCCTTGAGGGTTGTAGGTATCGGCCAATCTTGAATACCTTGTAATTTCTCAGGGTCCATCTCTAGTCTGGAACCGGACACAATGTAGCCTAGAAATGGAATGGACTTGACCTCAAAGATGCATTTTTCCAATTTGCAATAAAGATGATTGGTACGAAGATGGGACAGAACTTCCTTTACCCAGAAATGATGTTCCTCCAGATCGTTAGCAAAAATGAGGATGTCATCGAGGTGAACCACGACATGACGATAGAGGATGTCTCTGAAGATCTCATTCACGAAATGTTGGAAAATGGCTGGAGCATTACTGAGTCCGAAAGGCATGACGAGGTACTCGTAATGTCCGTCACGGGTGTTAAATGCGGTCTTCCACTCATCACCCTTCTGGATCCGAATGAGGTTGTAAGCACCCCTCAAATCTAATTTTGTGAAGATAGTTGCTCCGCTAACTCGATCAAAGAGTTCGGTAATCAGAGGCAGAGGGTACCGGTTTTTTATAGTGATGTCGTTCAAACCTCTATAATCGATGCATGGATGCAGGCCACCGTCTTTCTTCTTTACGAAGAAGAAACCTGCACCTGCTGGAGAAAAAGAAGGTCGGATGAAGCCCTTTGCCAAGTTCTCTTTAATATATTCCTCCATAGAATGAGTCTCTGGTAAAGACAACAGATATGATCCGCCTTGAGGTGGAACCTTCCCTGGGATGAGGTCGATAGGGAAATCTCATTCCCTATGAGGGGGAAGGATATCGGCAGAAGTTTTACTGAATACTTCAGAATAATCTTGATACGGAGGAGGTGGAACATCAGAAGACTTGGAGCATGAAGAACATACAGGAAGCACTTTGGAAAGACAGGTCTCGGAGCAGGAGGGACCCCATGCCAGGATATGGGTCGTCCTCCAATCAATCTGATGGTTATGCAAACGAAGCCATGGGAGGCCCAGAACCACCAGATGAGTGGCCTTTGGAATCACCAAAATGGAAACTAATTCTGAATGAAGAACTCCAACTTTCAGACGGACAGGTAGAGTCTTAAAGGAAATGACTGCATCAGAAATCTTACTGCCATCCACGGCAGTCAAAGATATGGAAGACGAAAGTCTCTCAGTGGGTAGGGACCACCGCTTGACGTATTCCTCAGTCATAAAGTTCCTAGCTGCTCCTGAGTCTAACAAAGCAATATTGTTCCTAGTGCGCTGGGCCACTTGGAGCGAGACTGGGAGGTTACAATCACTTGAAGATGGAGAGGAGTGCATTGCTCCTAGCCGACCCTCTCCTTGGCGGGCTAGGACTTGGAGTTTCCCGGACGCTTGGGACAGGCATTAATAACGTGAGATGGTGCAGCACAATAAAGACAGAGGTGCTCAGAAAGACGTCTTCTACGCTCTGCCGGAGATAGACAAGAGTGACCTATCTGCATGGGTTCATCCTTGGGCAGAGATGGTTGACGAGGAGGAGGAGCAGTAATAGACTTGGGAAATGATGACCTCCCTCGCTCAATTGCCCTTTCTCGAAAACCCTAGATCGACTTTGGTACACAGAGATATAAGCTCGTTCAACTTTGGAGGAAATTCTCTAGTAGCAAGTTCGTCCTTGATACGTTCAGATAGGCCATGCCAAAATGCTGCATATAAGGCATCATCGTTCCATGACAGTTCTTATGCTAGAATCTGGAACTGTATTAGATACTGCCCAACAGTTCATGTCCCCTGGCGTAAACGGAGAATATCAGAAGAGGCTGAAGTTACATGACCTGGCTCAATGAAGATACGCCTGAATGTTGCCACAAAGTCTGTATAAGAGGATAGCATAGTATCTGATCTCTCCCATAAGGGTGATGCCCAGTCAAGTTCGGAGCCACTGAGGAGGGAGATAATGTAGGCAACCTTGGTGCAATCAGTTGAGAAACTGCCAGGCTGTAGCTCGAAATGAATTTCGCACTGGTTGAGGAATCCCCTGCAGGCTTTTGGAGACCCATCAAATTTCGCTGGAGTCTGTAAATGGAGACGTGGAGCAGAAATGGGTATGGTGAGTGGAGTTACCACTGTAGGTACTGCAGTCAGCACACCAGATGCCCCTGAACCACAGAGAGTTGTTTGGATCCCATCCAGGCGAGAGGAGAGATCCTGGAGACAGTGGATCACATGGCCTTGTGCAGCCTCCTGATGCTCAAGTTGGGCAGCCAGTTCTTGCATCGGCCTGGCCGCTTGATCTTGGTCTCCGGCCGGATTCATTAGGTCAGTGCTTACAACTGAGGGCTGGTGCTGACCAGGAGATGCCTCAGTTGTAGGGGCTGGTGTATATGTAAACCTGGGCAGCAGTATAGGACTTCTAGACATGCAGATGGATTTGTACCACCAATGCCCGAAGGCGTGACCACGACAACAAGGATAAAATTAATGAGTATTTATTTAGCACAGTTCAGATGGTACATCGGCAGTTGCAGTGGTAAGATCTGAAAATGGTTAAAAGCAGTACACAATTCCACAAGATGCAGCAATAGATGGAATGTCCTTAGGTGTGGTATCCACAACAAGGCAAGCTTGGGGATTGGGAGATGGAAAGTCCTTTTACCAACACCTATGTGCTGAGTTATGAAGTGGAGGCAGGAACTGACCAGCAGATATTGTACAGAGGCTGAATGTACTGAACCGGTAATGAAGAACTGTTGAAGAAGTGCAGATGAACCAGTGTAACAAGAAGAGAGTAGAAGAATAGATGACAAAGCACCGATGGTATCAGGAAAACCGTTGGCAGAGCACCGATGATATCATGAAGCTGAACACCGCTGAGAGCCAGACGTTGGAAGCCGGTGTTTAGAGCACTGCCAGTTGCAGAGAGCAGTGAGGACACTGTAGAGTCAGGCTGCACCGCAAGGTGGTGATTGGTGCGGGTCTCTGGTGGAATGAAGACACAGGAGCTGGAATACCTGGAGCAAATAATCAACCACAAGGAGCAGGATACACTGGAAATGACAACCAAAGCACTGACAACTTCCTGGTTCAGGAACAGGCCCTTTATACCCACAGCAGTGCAGGGATTGGATGAACAATAAGGCAGAGTTCAGCGATGCCGTAGATTGGTGGAAATAGCGTCATGTGATTAGAACCAACATGGCTGCGCCCATACTGGCATTTGGAGGGAAATCTAGTTTGTAGTCCCATGTGAAGATTTACAGTAATGGTGGCCGCAGAGGACAGTGGACGCCAACTTGCGTACTTGGCACACGGAGCTGGCAGCAGAGGTCGCAACGGGTGAGAAGCGCCACGCAGACCTGTTTGTGCATTTGAAATATAATGATGGCGGCAGAGGCCGCAGCTGACAGGAGACGCCATGCAGAACCATCTGAGTACTGGAAGTGCAGCAATGGCGGCGGAGGCCGCAGAGGCTAGAAACGCCATTCTAACTACAAGAGTTCCTTGTGTCAGCGTCTGCGGACTGGCAGAGAGGAGATGTGAAGTGAGGATGTTATTTAGCATGGCTGAAACCCAGGCCTGGAATGCTGAGCCAGCCTCAGGAGACACCTGAAAGGTAGGTAATGGCGTCCAGTAACCCTGATCGTGACATTATTGTTTTCCTATTGTATTAATTCAGGGCATAAAATGGAAGATTCCATGTGGATGTAAACAAGGGATTTTGGAAGTAAACAAGTGATTTGGGAATGTCCTTAAAATTATACTAGAGATGTGCACTTGAAATTTTTCGGGTTTTGTGTTTTGGTTTTGGGTTCGGTTCCGCGGCCGTGTTTTGGGTTCGACCGCGTTTTGGCAAAACCTCACCGATTTTTTTTTTGTCGGATTCGGGTGTGTTTTGGATTCGGGTGTTTTTTTCAAAAAACACTAAAAAACAGCTTAAATCATAGAATTTGGGGGTCATTTTGATCCCAAAGTATTATTAACCTCAAAAACCATAATTTACACTCATTTTTATTCTATTCTGAATACCTCACAATATTATTTTTAGTCCTAAAATTTGCACCGAGGTCGCTGGATGACTAAGCTAAGCGACCCTAGTGGCCGACACAAACACCTGGCCCATCTAGGAGTGGCACTGCAGTGTCACGCAGGATGTCCCTTCCAAAAAACCCTCCCCAAACAGCACATGACGCAAAGAAAAAAAGAGGCGCAATGAGGTAGCTGTGTGAGTAAGATAAGCGACCCTAGTGGCCGACACAAACACCGGGCCCATCTAGGAGTGGCACTGCAGTGGCACGCAGGATGGCCCTTCCAAAAAACCCTCCCCAAACAGCACATGACGCAAAGAAAAAAAGAGGCGCAATGAGGTAGCTGTGTGAGTAAGATAAGCGACCCTAGTGGCCGACACAAACACCGGGCCCATCTAGGAGTGGCACTGCAGTGTCACGCAGGATGTCCCTTCCAAAAAACCCTCCCCAAACAGCACATGACGCAAAGAAAAAAAGAGGCACAATGAGGTAGCTGTGTGAGTAAGCTAAGCGACCCTAGTGGCCGACACAAACACCGGGCCCATCTAGGAGTGGCACTGCAGTGTCACGCAGGATGTCCCTTCCAAAAAACCCTCCCCAAACAGCACATGACGCAAAGAAAAAAAGAGGCGCAATGAGGTAGCTGTGTGAGTAAGCTAAGCGACCCTAGTGGCCGACACAAACACCTGGCCCATCTAGGAGTGGCACTGCAGTGTCACGCAGGATGTCCCTTCCAAAAAACCCTCCCCAAACAGCACATGACGCAAAGAAAAAAAGAGGCGCAATGAGGTAGCTGTGTGAGTAAGCTAAGCGACCCTAGTGGCCGACACAAACACCGGGCCCATCTAGGAGTGGCACTGCAGTGTCACGCAGGATGTCCCTTCCAAAAAACCCTCCCCAAACAGCACATGACGCAAAGAAAAAAAGAGGCGCAATGAGGTAGCTGTGTGAGTAAGCTAAGCGACCCTAGTGGCCGACACAAACACCTGGCCCATCTAGGAGTGGCACTGCAGTGTCACGCAGGATGTCCCTTCCAAAAAACCCTCAACAAAAACAGCACATGACGCAAAGAAAAAAAGAGGCGCAATGAGGTAGCTGTGTAAGATAAGCGACCCTAGTGGCCGACACAAACACCGGGCCCATCTAGGAGTGGCACTGCAGTGGCACGCAGGATGGCCCTTCCAAAAAACCCTCCCCAAACAGCACATGACGCAAAGAAAAAAAGAGGCGCAATGAGGTAGCTGTGTGAGTAAGATAAGCGACCCTAGTGGCCGACACAAACACCGGGCCCATCTAGGAGTGGCACTGCAGTGGCACGCAGGATGGCCCTTCCAAAAAACCCTCCCCAAACAGCACATGACGCAAAGAAAAAAAGAGGCGCAATGAGGTAGCTGTGTGAGTAAGATAAGCGACCCTAGTGGCCGACACAAACACCGGGCCCATCTAGGAGTGGCACTGCAGTGTCACGCAGGATGTCCCTTCCAAAAAACTCTCCCCAAACAGCACATGACGCAAAAAATTAAATTAAGAAAAAATAATTAATTAATTAAATTAAGAAAAATTAAAGAAAAAAGAGGTGCAAGATGGAATTGTCCTTGGGCCCTCCCACCCACCCTTATGTTGTATAAACAGGACATGCACACTTTAACCAACCCATCATTTCAGTGACAGGGTCTGCCACACGACTGTGACTGAAATGACGGGTTGGTTTGGACCCCCACCAAAAAAGAAGCAATTAATCGCTCCTTGCACAAACTGGCTCTACAGAGGCACGATCTCCACCTCCATCATCATCCTCCGATATATCACCGTGTACATCCCCCTCCTCACAGATTATCAATTCGTCCCCACTGGAATCCACCATCTCAGCTCCCTGTGTACTTTGTGGAGGCAATTGCTGCTGGTGAATGTCTCCACGGAGGAATTGATTATAATTCATTTTAATGAACATCATCTTCTCCACATTTTCTGGATGTAACCTCGTACGCCGATTGCTGACAAGGTGAGCGGCGGCACTAAACACTCTTTCGGAGTACACACTTGTGGGAGGGCAACTTAGGTAGAATAAAGCCAGTTTGTGCAAGGGCCTCCAAATTGCCTCTTTTTCCTGCCAGTATAAGTACGGACTGTGTGACGTGCCTACTTGGATGCGGTCACTCATATAATCCTCCACCATTCTTTCAATGGTGAGAGAATCATATGCAGTGACAGTAGACGACATGTCCGTAATCGTTGTCAGGTCCTTCAGTCCGGACCAGATGTCAGCATCAGCAGTCGCTCCAGACTGCCCTGCATCACCGCCAGCGGGTGGGCTCGGAATTCTGAGCCTTTTCCTCGCACCCCCAGTTGCGGGAGAATGTGAAGGAGGAGATGTTGACAGGTCGCGTTCCGCTTGACTTGACAATTTTCTCACCAGCAGGTCTTTGAACCCCAGCAGACTTGTGTCTGCCGGAAAGAGAGATCCAAGGTAGGCTTTAAATCTAGGATCGAGCACGGTGGCCAAAATGTAGTGCTCTGATTTCAACAGATTTACCACCCGTGAATCCTTGTTAAGCGAATTAAGGGCTCCATCCACAAGTCCCACATACCTAGCGGAATCGCTCCGTGTTAGCTCCTCCTTCAATGTCTCCAGCTTCTTCTGCAAAAGCCTGATGAGGGGAATGACCTGACTCAGGCTGGCAGTGTCTGAACTGACTTCACGTGTGGCAAGTTCAAAGGGCATCAGAACCTTGCACAATGTTGAAATCATTCTCCACTGCGCTTGAGACAGGTGCATTCTACCTCCTATATCGTGCTCAATTGTATAGGCTTGAATGGCCTTTTGCTGCTCCTCCAACCTCTGAAGCATATAGAGGGTTGAATTCCACCTCGTTACCACTTCTTGCTTCAGATGATGGCAGGGCAGGTTCAGTTGTTTTTGGTGGTGCTCCAGTCTTCTGTACGTGGTGCCTGTACGCCGAAAGTGTCCCGCAATTCTTCTGGCCACCGACAGCATCTCTTGCACGCCCCTGTCGTTTTTTAAAAAATTCTGCACCACCAAATTCAAGGTATGTGCAAAACATGGGACGTGCTGGAATTTGCCCATATTTAATGCACACACAATATTGCTGGCGTTGTCCGATGCCACAAATCCACAGGAGAGTCCAATTGGGGTAAGCCATTCCGCGATGATCTTCCTCAGTTGCCGTAAGAGGTTTTCAGCTGTGTGCGTATTCTGGAAACCGGTGATACAAAGCGTAGCCTGCCTAGGAAAGAGTTGGCGTTTGCGAGATGCTGCTACTGGTGCCGCCGCTGCTGTTCTTGCGGCGGGAGTCCATACATCTACCCAGTGGGCTGTCACAGTCATATAGTCCTGACCCTGCCCTGCTCCACTTGTCCACATGTCCGTGGTTAAGTGGACATTGGGTACAACTGCATTTTTTAGGACACTGGTGAGTCTTTTTCTGACGTCCGTGTACATTCTCGGTATCGCCTGCCTAGAGAAGTGGAACCTAGATGGTATTTGGTAACGGGGGCACACTACCTCAAGAAATTGTCTAGTTCCCTGTGAACTAACGGCGGATACCGGACGCACGTCTAACACCAACATATTTGTCAAGGCCTCAGTTATCCGCTTTGCAGCAGGATGACTGCTGTGATATTTCATCTTCCTCGCAAAGGACTGTTGGACAGTCAATTGCTTACTGGAAGTAGTACAAGTGGGCTTACGACTTCCCCTCTGGGATGACCATCGACTCCCAGCAGCAACAACAGCAGCGCCAGCAGCAGTAGGCGTTACACGCAAGGATGCATCGGAGGAATCCCAGGCAGGAGAGGAATCGTCAGAATTGCCAGTGACATTGCCTGCAGGACTATTGGCATTCCTGGGGAAGGAGGAAATTGACACTGAGGGAGTTGGTGGGGTGGTTTGCGTGAGCTTGGTTACAAGAGGAAGGGATTTACTGGTCAGTGGACTGCTTCCGCTGTCACCCAAAGTTTTTGAACTTGTCACTGAGTTATTATGAATGCGCTGCAGGTGACGTATAAGGGAGGATGTTCCGAGGTGGTTAACGTCCTTACCCCTACTTATTACAGCTTGACAAAGGCAACACACGGCTTGACAAATGTTGTCCGCATTTCTGGTGAAATACTTCCACACCGAAGAGCTGATTTTTTTTGTATTTTGACCAGGCATGTCAATGGCCCTATTCCTCCCACGGACAACAGGTGTCTCCCCGGGTGCCTGACTTAAACAAACCACCTCACCATCAGAATCCTCCTGGTCAATTTCCTCCCCAGCGCCAGCAACACCCATATCCTCCTCATCCTGGTGTACTTCAACACTGACATCTTCAATCTGACTATCAGGAACTGGACTGCGGGTGCTCCTTCCAGCACTTGCAGGGGGCGTGCAAATGGTGGAAGGCGCATGCTCTTCACGTCCAGTGTTGGGAAGGTCAGGCATCGCAACCGACACAATTGGAGTCGGACTCTCCTTGTGGATTTGGGATTTCGAAGAACGCACAGTTCTTTGCGGTGCTACTGCTTTTGCCAGCTTGAGTCTTTTCATTTTTCTAGCGAGAGGCTGAGTGCTTCCATCCTCATGTGAAGCTGAACCACTAGCCATGAACATAGGCCAGGGCCTCAGCCGTTCCTTGCCACTCCGTGTGGTAAATGGCATATTGGCAAGTTTACGCTTCTCCTCCGACAATTTTATTTTAGGTTTTGGAGTCCTTTTTTTACTGATATTTGGTGTTTTGGATTTTACATGCTCTGTACTATGACATTGGGCATCGGCCTTGGCAGACGACGTTGCTGGCATTTCATCGTCTCGGCCATGACTAGTGGCAGCAGCTTCAGCACGAGGTGGAAGTGGATCTTGATCTTTCCCTAATTTTGGAACCTCAACATTTTTGTTCTCCATATTTTAATAGGCACAACTAAAAGGCACCTCAGGTAAACAATGGAGATGGATGGATACTAGTATACTTATGGATGGACTGCCGAGTGCCGACACAGAGGTAGCTACAGCCGTGGACTACCGTACTGTGTCTGCTGCTAATATAGACTGGATGATAATGAGATGAAATCAATATAATATCACTAGTACTGCAGCCGGACAGGTATGTATATTTATTATGTAATGACTGATGACGGACCTGCTGGACACTGTCAGCTCAGCAGCACCGCAGACTGCTACAGTAAGCTACTATACTATAGTAGTATGTACAAAGAAGAAAGAAAAAAAAAACACGGGGAGGTGGTATACAATTATGGATGGACTGCCGAGTGCCGACACAGAGGTAGCTACAGCCGTGGACTACCGTACTGTGTCTGCTGCTAATATAGACTGGATGATAATGAGATGAAATCAATATAATATCACTAGTACTGCAGCCGGACAGGTATGTATATTTATTATGTAATGACTGATGACGGACCTGCTGGACACTGTCAGCTCAGCAGCACCGCAGACTGCTACAGTAAGCTACTATACTATAGTAGTATGTACAAAGAAGAAAGAAAAAAAAAACCACGGGGAGGTGGTATACAATTATGGATGGACTGCCGAGTGCCGACACAGAGGTAGCTACAGCCGTGGACTAACGTACTGTGTCTGCTGCTAATATAGACTGGATGATAATGAGATGAAATCAATATAATATTACTAGTACTGCAGCCGGACAGGTATGTATATTTATTATGTAATGACTGATGACGGACCTGCTGGACACTGTCAGCTCAGCAGCACCGCAGACTGCTACAGTAAGCTACTATACTATAGTAGTATGTACAAAGAAGAAAGAAAAAAAAAAAACCACGGGGAGGTGGTATACAATTATGGATGGACTGCCGAGTGCCGACACAGAGGTAGCTACAGCCGTGGACTAACGTACTGTGTCTGCTGCTAATATAGACTGGATGATAATGAGATGAAATCAATATATATGTATATATAATATCACTAGTACTGCAGCCGGACAGGTATATATATTTATTATGTAATGACTGATGACGGACCTGCTGGACACTGTCAGCTCAGCAGCACCGCAGACTGCTACAGTAAGCTACTATAGTAGTATGTATAAAGAAGAATGAAAAAAAAAAAAAACACGGGTAGGTGGTATACAATATTATATATATATATATATATATATTATATACAATTATATATATATATATATATATATATATATTAAACTGGTGGTGATTGATTATTAAACTGGTGGTCAGGTCACTGGTCACACTATCAGCAACTTGCAAGTAGTACTCCTAAGCAGACAATCACAAAATATATTATACTGGTCTGGTGGTCAGTGTGGTCACAATGGCAGTGTGGCACTGACTCTGGCAGCAAAAGTGTGCACTGTACGTTATATGTACTCCTGAGTCCTGCTCTCAGACTCTAACTGCTCCCCACTGTCAGTGTCTCCCCCACAAGTCAGATAATTAATACAGTCACACTATCTAATCTATATCACTTCAGCAAGTAGTAGTAGTATAGTAGTACTCCTCCTAATAATGCTCCCCAAAATTACTACTACTGTGTCTCTCTCTACTGTCTCACTCTCTTCTCTAAACGGAGAGGACGCCAGCCACGTCCTCTCCCTATGAATCTCAATGCACGTGTGAAAATGGCGGCGACGCGCGGCTCCTTATATAGAATCCGATTCTCGCGATAGAATCCGAGCCTCGCGAGAATCCGACAGCGGGATGATGACGTTCGGGCGCGCTCGGGTTAACCGAGCAAGGCGGGAAGATCCGAGTCGCTCGGACCCGTGTAAAAAAACCTGAAGTTCGGGCGGGTTCGGATTCAGAGGAACCGAACCCGCTCATCTCTAAATTATACAGCAATACATTTTGTTTTCTTTAACGTGTTTATTTATAGGTACTCTTATGAAATTAATTTTGTAGTTATCCATACATATATATACCCAAGCAGTGAATGTATGCTTCAGCTTAATGGGACTTGTACTTCCATAAATGTACTTAATGATTTTCTGTCTCTAAACCCAGATCTTACAATGGCCCTCATTCCGAGTTGTTCGCTCGCTAGCCGCTTTTCGCAGCAGTGCACACGCTAAGCCGCCACCCTCTGGGAGTGATTCTTAGCTTAGCTGAATTGCGAACGAAGTATTCGCAATATTGCGAAAAGATTTTTCTTTGCAGTTTCTGAGTAGCTCGAGACTTACTCTTCCAGTGCGATCAGTTCAGCGCTTGTCGTTCCTGGTTTGACGTCACAAACACACCCAGCGTTCGCCCAGACACTCCCCCGTTTCTCCAGTCACTCCCGCGTTTTTCCCAGAAACGGCAGCGTTTTTTCACACACACCCATAAAACGGCCAGTTTCCGCCCAGAAACACCCACTTCTTGTCAATCACACTACGATCACCAGAACGATGAAAAAACCTCGTAATGCCGTGAGTAAAATACCTAACAACTTAGCAAATTTACTTGGCGCAGCCACAGTGTGAACATTGCGCATGCGCAGTTAGCGGAAAATCGCACCGATGCAAAGGAAAATAACGAGCGAACAACTCGGAATGAGGGCCAATATCCGCTCAATGCATACAAACCGTAGAAGACTGCTCTTTGATTGCAGGAGGGAATTCAGCCCCATGATGGCAAGGGCCCTCATTCCGAGTTGTTCGCTCGCTAGCTGCTTTTACCAGCATTGCACACGCTAGGCCGCCGCCCTCTGGGAGTGTATCTTAGCATAGCAGAATTGCGAACGAAAGATTAGCAAAACTGCTACTAAATAATTCTTTGCAGTTTCTGAGTAGCTCCGGACCTACTCACAGATTGCGATCAGCTCTGTCCGTTTAGTTCCTGGTTTGACGTCACAAACACGCCCTGCGTTCGGCCAGCCACTCCCCCGTTTCTCCAGACACTCCCGCGTTTTTCCCTGACACGCCTGCATTTTTAGCACACTCCCAGAAAACGCTTTTACCCCCCAGAAACGCCCCTTTCCTGTCAATCATTTACCGATCAGCAGTGTGACTGAAAATCGTCGCTCGAACACCAGCAAATCTACTAAGTTTTATGTTAAATAACTTAGCGCATGCGCTCTGCGTACCATGCACATGCGCAGTTAGCAACAAATCGCAGCATAGCTAAAATCGTCAATGAGCGAACAACTCGGAATGACCCCCAATGTTAGGGCAACTATCACATTATGACAAAGGGGACACCACAGGCTATAGCACTTTTCACTTACGCTAGGTCCGGGTAAGTACATTTAAAAAAAAAAACAAATACTTAATCTGTTTCAAAAATAAAAATCATTAAGTTGTCCAAAACTTGAGAGACAAATGCAGAAATGTAATTGAACCATTTTGTGATTATACCGTGAAGTGTCTATACAAAGAAAAAATAAGGTGAGATGAGCGCCAGAAATTTTTCGGGTTTTGTGTTTTGGTTTTGGGTTCGGTTCCGCGGCCGTGTTTTGGGTTCGAACGCGTTTTGGCAAAACCTCACCGAATTTTTTTTGTCGGATTCGGGTGTGTTTTGGATTCGGGTGTTTTTTTTCAAAAAACACTAAAAAACAGCTTAAATCATAGAATTTGGGGGTCATTTTGATCCCAAAGTATTATTAACCTCAAAAACCATAATTTACACTCATTTTCAGTCTATTCTGAATACCTCACACCTCACAATATTATTTTTAGTCCTAAAATTTGCACCGAGGTCGCTGTGTGAGTAAGATAAGCGACCCTAGTGGCCGACACAAACACCGGGCCCATCTAGGAGTGGCACTGCAGTGTCACGCAGGATGTCCCTTCCAAAAAACCCTCCCCAAACAACACATGACGCAAAGAAAAAAAGAGGCGCAATGAGGTAGCTGTGTGAGTAAGATTAGCGACCCTAGTGGCCGACACAAACACCGGGCCCATCTAGGAGTGGCACTGCAGTGTCACGCAGGATGGCCCTTCCAAAAAACCCTCCCCAAACAGCACATGACGCAAAGAAAAAAAGAGGCGCAATGAGGTAGCTGTGTGAGTAAGATTAGCGACCCTAGTGGCCGACACAAACACCGGGCCCATCTAGGAGTGGCACTGCAGTGTCACGCAGGATGTCCCTTCCAAAAAACCCTCCCCAAACAGCACATGACGCAAAGAAAAAAAGAGGCGCAATGAGGTAGCTGTGTGAGTAAGATTAGCAACCCTAGTGGCCGACACAAACACCGGGCCCATCTAGGAGTGGCACTGCAGTGTCACGCAGGATGTCCCTTCCAAAAAACCCTCCCCAAACAGCACATGACGCGAAGAAAAAAAGAGGCGCAATGAGGTAGCTGACTGTGTGAGTAAGATTAGCGACCCTAGTGGCCGACACAAACACCGGGCCCATTTAGGAGTGGCACTGCAGTGTCACGCAGGATGTCCCTTCCAAAAAACCCTCCCCAATCAGCACATGATGCAAAGAAAAAGAAAAGAAAAAAGAGGTGCAAGATGAAATTGTCCTTGGGCCCTCCCACCCACCCTTATGTTGTATAAACAAAACAGGACATGCACACTTTAACCAACCCATCATTTCAGTGACAGGGTCTGCCACACGACTGTGACTGATATGACGGGTTGGTTTGGACCCCCCCCAAAAAAGAAGCAATTAATCTCTCCTTGCACAAACTGGCTCTACAGAGGCAAGATGTCCACCTCATCATCACCCTCCGATATATCACCGTGTACATCCCCCTCCTCACAGATTATCAATTCGTCCCCACTGGAATCCACCATCTCAGCTCCCTGTGTACTTTGTGGAGGCAATTGCTGCTGGTCAATGTCTCCGCGGAGGAATTGATTATAATTCATTTTAATGAACATCATCTTCTCCACATTTTCTGGATGTAACCTCGTACGCCGATTGCTGACAAGGTGAGCGGCGGCACTAAACACTCTTTCGGAGTACACACTTGTGGGAGGGCAACTTAGGTAGAATAAAGCCAGTTTGTGCAAGGGCCTCCAAATTGCCTCTCTTTCCTGCCAGTATAAGTACGGACTGTGTGACGTGCCTACTTGGATGCGGTCACTCATATAATCCTCCACCATTCTATCAATGTTGAGAGAATCATATGCAGTGACAGTAGACGACATGTCCGTAATCGTTGTCAGGTCCTTCAGTCCGGACCAGATGTCAGCATCAGCAGTCGCTCCAGACTGCCCTGCATCACCGCCAGCGGGTGGGCTCGGAATTCTGAGCCTTTTCCTCGCACACCCAGTTGCGGGAGAATGTGAAGGAGGAGATGTTGACAGGTCGCGTTCCGCTTGACTTGACAATTTTGTCACCAGCAGGTCTTTCAACCCCAGCAGACTTGTGTCTGCCGGAAAGAGAGATCCAAGGTAGGCTTTAAATCTAGGATCGAGCACGGTGGCCAAAATGTAGTGCTCTGATTTCAACAGATTGACCACCCGTGAATCCTTGTTAAGCGAATTAAGGGCTCCATCCACAAGTCCCACATGCCTAGCGGAATCGCTCCGTGTTAGCTCCTCCTTCAATGTCTCCAGCTTCTTCTGCAAAAGCCTGATGAGGGGAATGACCTGACTCAGGCTGGCAGTGTCTGAACTGACTTCACGTGTGGCAAGTTCAAAGGGCATCAGAACCTTGCACAACGTTGAAATCATTCTCCACTGCGCCTGAGACAGGTGCATTCCACCTACTATATCGTGCTCAATTGTATAGGCTTGAATGGCCTTTTGCTGCTCCTCCAACCTCTGAAGCATATAGAGGGTTGAATTCCACCTCGTTACCACTTCTTGCTTCAGATGATGGCAGGGCAGGTTCAGTAGTTTTTGGTGGTGCTCCAGTCTTCTGTACGTGGTGCCTGTACGCTGAAAGTGTCCCGCAATTCTTCTGGCCACCGACAGCATCTCTTGCACGCCCCTGTCGTTTTGTAAAAAATTCTGCACCACCAAATTCAAGGTATGTGCAAAACATGGGACGTGCTGGAATTTGCCCATATTTAATGCACACACAATATTGCTGGCGTTGTCCGATGCCACAAATCCACAGGAGAGTCCAATTGGGGTAAGCCATTCCGCGATGATCTTCCTCAGTTGCCGTAAGAGGTTTTCAGCTGTGTGCGTATTCTGGAAACCGGTGATACAAAGCGTAGCCTGCCTAGGAAAGAGTTGGCGTTTGCGAGATGCTGCTACTGGTGCCGCCGCTGCTGTTCTTGCGGCGGGAGTCCATACATCTACCCAGTGGGCTGTCACAGTCATATAGTCCTGACCCTGCCCTGCTCCACTTGTCCACATGTCCGTGGTTAAGTGGACATTGGGTACAACTGCATTTTTTAGGACACTGGTGAGTCTTTTTCTGACGTCCGTGTACATTCTCGGTATCGCCTGCCTAGAGAAGTGGAACCTAGATGGTATTTGGTAACGGGGGCACACTGCCTCAATAAATTGTCTAGTTCCCTGTGAACTAACGGCGGATACCGGACGCACGTCTAACACCAACATAGTTGTCAAGGCCTCAGTTATCCGCTTTGCAGCAGGATGACTGCTGTGATATTTCATCTTCCTCGCAAAGGACTGTTGAACAGTCAATTGCTTACTGGAAGTAGTACAAGTGGGCTTACGACTTCCCCTCTGGGATGACCATCGACTCCCAGCAGCAACAACAGCAGCGCCAGCAGCAGTAGGCGTTACACGCAAGGATGCATCGGAGGAATCCCAGGCAGGAGAGGAATCGTCAGAATTGCCAGTGACATGGCCTGCAGGACTATTGGCATTCCTGGGGAAGGAGGAAATTGACACTGAGGGAGTTGGTGGGGTGGTTTGCGTGAGCTTGGTTACAAGAGGAAGGGATTTACTGGTCAGTGGACTGCTTCCGCTGTCACCCAAAGTTTTTGAACTTGTCACTGACTTATTATGAATGCGCTGCAGGTGACGTATAAGGGAGGATGTTCCGAGGTGGTTAACGTCCTTACCCCTACTTATTACAGCTTGACAAAGGGAACACACGGCTTGACACCTGTTGTCCGCATTTCTGGTGAAATACCTCCACACCGAAGAGCTGATTTTTTTGGTATTTTCACCTGGCATGTCAACGGCCATATTCCTCCCACGGACAACAGGTGTCTCCCCGGGTGCCTGACTTAAACAAACCACCTCACCATCAGAATCCTCCTGGTCAATTTCCTCCCCAGCGCCAGCAACACCCATATCCTCCTCATCCTGGTGTACTTCAACACTGACATCTTCAATCTGACTATCAGGAACTGGACTGCGGGTGCTCCTTCCAGCACTTGCAGGGGGCGTGCAAATGGTGGAAGGCGCATGCTCTTCACGTCCAGTGTTGGGAAGGTCAGGCATCGCAACCGACACAATTGGACTCTCCTTGTGGATTTGGGATTTCGAAGAATGCACAGTTCTTTGCTGTGCTGCTTTTGCCAGCTTGAGTCTTTTCATTTTTCTAGCGAGAGGCTGAGTGCTTCCATCCTCATGTGAAGCTGAACCACTAGCCATGAACATAGGCCAGGGCCTCAGCCGTTCCTTGCCACTCCGTGTCGTAAATGGCATATTGGCAAGTTTACGCTTCTCCTCCGACAATTTTATTTTAGGTTTTGGAGTCCTTTTTTTTCTGATATTTGGTGTTTTGGATTTGACATGCTCTGTACTATGACATTGGGCATCGGCCTTGGCAGACGACGTTGCTGGCATTTCATCGTCTCGGCCATGACTAGTGGCAGCAGCTTCAGCACGAGGTGGAAGTGGATCTTGATCTTTCCCTAATTTTGGAACCTCAACATTTTTGTTCTCCATATTTTAATAGGCACAACTAAAAGGCACCTCAGGTAAACAATGGAGATGGATACTAGTATACAATTATGGACTGCCTGCCGAGTGCAGACACAGAGGTAGCCACAGCCGTGAACTACCGTACTGTACTGTGTCTGCTGCTAATATAGACTGGTTGATAAAGAGATGTCTATGTAACTATGTATGTATAAAGAAGAAAGAAAAAAAAACCACGGTTAGGTGGTATACAATTATGGACGGACTGCCTGCCGAGTGCAGACACAGAGGTAGCCACAGCCGTGAACTACCGTACTGTACTGTGTCTGCTGCTAATATAGACTGGTTGATAAAGAGATGTCTATGTAACTATGTATGTATAAAGAAGAAAGAAAAAAAAACCACGGTTAGGTGGTATACAATTATGGACGGACTGCCTGCCGAGTGCAGACACAGAGGTAGCCACAGCCGTGAACTACCGTACTGTACTGTGTCTGCTGCTAATATAGACTGGTTGATAAAGAGATGTCGTAGTAGTATGTATGTATAAAGAAAGAAAAAAAAACCACGGTTAGGTGGTATATACAATTATGGACGGGCTGCCGAGTGCCGACACAGAGGTAGCCACAGCCGTGAACTACCGCACTGTACTGTGTCTGCTGCTAATATATAGACTGGTTGATAAAGAGATAGTATACTCGTAACTAGTATGTATGTATAAAGAAAGAAAAAAAAACCACGGTTAGGTGGTATATACAATTATGGACGGGCTGCCGAGTGCCGACACAGAGGTAGCCACAGCCGTGAACTACCGCACTGTACTGTGTCTGCTGCTAATATAGACTGGTTGATAAAGAGATAGTATACTCGTAACTAGTATGTATGTATAAAGAAAGAAAAAAAAACCACGGTTAGGTGGTATATACAATTATGGACGGGCTGCCGAGTGCCGACACAGACACAGCCGTGAACTACCGCACTGTACTGTGTCTGCTGCTAATATAGACTGGTTGATAAAGAGATAGTATACTCGTAACTAGTATGTATGTATAAAGAAAGAAAAAAAAACCACGGTTAGGTGGTATATACAATTATGGACGGGCTGCCGAGTGCCGACACAGAGGTAGCCACAGCCGTGAACTACCGCACTGTACTGTGTCTGCTGCTAATATAGACTGGTTGATAAAGAGATAGTATACTCGTAACTAGTATGACTGATAAAGAAAGAAAAAAAAACCACGGTTAGGTGGTATATACAATTATGGACGGGCTGCCGAGTGCCGACACAGAGGTAGCCACAGCCGTGAACTACCGCACTGTACTGTGTCTGCTGCTAATATATAGACTGGTTGATAAAGAGATAGTATACTCGTAACTAGTATGTATGTATAAAGAAAGAAAAAAAAACCACGGTTAGGTGGTATATACAATTATGGACGGGCTGCCGAGTGCCGACACAGAGGTAGCCACAGCCGTGAACTACCGCACTGTACTGTGTCTGCTGCTAATATATAGACTGGTTGATAAAGAGATAGTATACTCGTAACTAGTATGTATGTATAAAGAAAGAAAAAAAAACCACGGTTAGGTGGTATATACAATTATGGACGGGCTGCCGAGTGCCGACACAGAGGTAGCCACAGCCGTGAACTACCGCACTGTACTGTGTCTGCTGCTAATATATAGACTGGTTGATAAAGAGATAGTATACTCGTAACTAGTATGTATGTATAAAGAAAGAAAAAAAAACCACGGTTAGGTGGTATATACAATTATGGACGGGCTGCCGAGTGCCGACACAGAGGTAGCCACAGCCGTGAACTACCGCACTGTACTGTGTCTGCTGCTAATATATAGACTGGTTGATAAAGAGATAGTATACTCGTAACTAGTATGTATGTATAAAGAAAGAAAAAAAAACCACGGTTAGGTGGTATATACAATTATGGACGGGCTGCCGAGTGCCGACACAGAGGTAGCCACAGCCGTGAACTACCGCACTGTACTGTGTCTGCTGCTAATATAGACTGGTTGATAAAGAGATAGTATACTCGTAACTAGTATGTATGTATAAAGAAAGAAAAAAAAAACCACGGTTAGGTGGTATATACAATTATGGACGGGCTGCCGAGTGCCGACACAGAGGTAGCCACAGCCGTGAACTACCGCACTGTACTGTGTCTGCTGCTAATATAGACTGGTTGATAAAGAGATAGTATACTCGTAACTAGTATGATGTATAAAGAAAGAAAAAAAAACCACGGTTAGGTGGTATATACAATTATGGACGGGCTGCCGAGTGCCGACACAGAGGTAGCCACAGCCGTGAACTACCGCACTGTACTGTGTCTGCTGCTAATATAGACTGGTTGATAAAGAGATAGTATACTCGTAACTAGTATGTATGTATAAAGAAAGAAAAAAAAAACCACGGTTAGGTGGTATATACAATTATGGACGGGCTGCCGAGTGCCGACACAGAGGTAGCCACAGCCGTGAACTACCGCACTGTACTGTGTCTGCTGCTAATATATAGACTGGTTGATAAAGAGATAGTATACTCGTAACTAGTATGTATGTATAAAGAAAGAAAAAAAAAACCACGGTTAGGTGGTATATACAATTATGGACGGGCTGCCGAGTGCAAGACACAGAGGTAGCCACAGCCGTGAACTACCGCACTGTACTGTGTCTGCTGCTATATATAGACTGGTTGATAAAGAGATAGTATACTCGTTACTAGTATGTATGTATAAAGAAAGAAAAAAAAAACACGGTTAGGTGGTATATACAATTATGGACGGGCTGCCGAGTGCCGACACAGAGGTAGCCACAGCCGTGAACTACCGCACTGTACTGTGTCTGCTGCTAATATAGACTGGTTGATAAAGAGATAGTATACTCGTAACTAGTATGACTATAAAGAAAGAAAAAAAAAACCACGGTTAGGTGGTATATACAATTATGGACGGGCTGCCGAGTGCCGACACAGAGGTAGCCACAGCCGTGAACTACCGCACTGTACTGTGTCTGCTGCTAATATATAGACTGGTTGATAAAGAGATAGTATACTCGTAACTAGTATGTATGTATAAAGAAAGAAAAAAAAACCACGGTTAGGTGGTATATACAATTATGGACGGGCTGCGAGTGCCGACACAGAGGTAGCCACAGCCGTGAACTACCGCACTGTACTGTGTCTGCTTGCTAATATATAGACTGGTTGATAAAGAGATAGTATACTCGTAACTAGTATGTATGTATAAAGAAAGAAAAAAAACCACGGTTAGGTGGTATATACAATTATGGACGGGCTGCCGAGTGCCGACACAGAGGTAGCCACAGCCGTGAACTACCGCACTGTACTGATGTCTGCTGCTATATATAGACTGGTTGATAAAGAGATAGTATACTCGTAACTAGTATGTATGTATAAAAGAAAGAAAAAAAAACCACGGTTAGGTGGTATATACAATTATGGACGGGCTGCCGAGTGCCGACACAGAGGTAGCCACAGCCGTGAACTACCGCACTGTACTGTGTCTGCTGCTAATATATAGACTGTTTGATAAAGAGATAGTATACTCGTAACTAGTATGTATGTATAAAGAAAGAAAAAAAAACCACGGTTAGGTGGTATATACAATTATGGACGGGCTGCCGAGTGCCGACACAGAGGTAGCCACAGCCGTGAACTACCGCACTGTACTGTGTCTGCTGCTAATATATAGACTGGTTGATAAAGAGATAGTATACTCGTAACTAGTATGTATGTATAAAGAAAGAAAAAAAAACCACGGTTAGGTGGTATATACCAATTATGGACGGGCTGCCGAGTGCCGACACAGAGGTAGCCAGCAGCCGTGAACTACCGCACTGTACTGTGTCTGCTGCTAATATAGACTGGTTGATAAGAGATAGTATACTCGTAACTAGTATGTATGTATAAAGAAAGAAAAAAAACCACGGTTAGGTGGTATATACAATTATGGACGGCTGCCGAGTGCCGACACAGAGGTAGCCACAGCCGTGAACTACCCGCACTGTACTGTGTCTGCTGCTAATATTAGACTGGTTGATAAAGAGATAGTATACTCGTAACTAGTATGTATGTATAAAGAAAGAAAAAAAAACCACGGTTAGGTGGTATATACAATTATGGACGGGCTGCCGAGTGCACGACACAGAGGTAGCCACAGCCGTGAACTACCGCACTGTACTGTGTCTGCTGCTAATATATAGACTGGTTGATAAAGAGATAGTATACTCGTAACTAGTATGTATGTATAAAGAAAGAAAAAAAAACCACGGTTAGGTGGTATATACAATTATGGACGGGCTGCCGAGTGCCGACACAGAGGTAGCCACAGCCGTGAACTACCGCACTGTACTGTGTCTGCTGCTAATATAGACTGGTTGATAAAGAGATAGTATACTCGTAACTAGTATGACTATAAAGAAAGAAAAAAAAACCACGGTTAGGTGGTATATACAATTATGGACGGGCTGCCGAGTGCCGACACAGAGGTAGCCACAGCCGTGAACTACCGCTCTGTACTGTGTCTGCTGCTAATATATAGACTGGTTGATAAAGAGATAGTATACTCGTAACTAGTATGTATGTATAAAGAAAGAAAAAAAAACCACGGTTAGGTGGTATATACAATTATGGACGGGCTGCCGAGTGCAGACACAGATGTAGCCACAGCCGTGAACTACCGCACTGTACTGTGTCTGCTGCTAATATAGACTGGTTGATAAAGAGATAGTATACTCGTAACTAGTATGTATGTATAAAGAAAGAAAAAAAAACCACGGTTAGGTGGTATATACAATTATGGACGGGCTGCCGAGTGCCGACACAGAGGTAGCCACAGCCGTGAACTACCGCACTGTACTGTGTCTGCTGCTAATATATAGACTGGTTGATAAAGAGATAGTATACTCGTAACTAGTATGTATGTATAAAGAAAGAAAAAAAAACCACGGTTAGGTGGTATATACAATTATGGACGGGCTGCCGAGTGCCGACACAGAGGTAGCCACAGCCGTGAACTACCGTACTGTACTGTGTCTGCTGCTAATATATAGACTGGTTGATAAAGAGATAGTATACTCGTAACTAGTATGTATGTATAAAGAAAGAAAAAAAAACCACGGTTAGGTGGTATATACAATTATGGACGGGCTGCCGAGTGCCGACACAGAGGTAGCCACAGCCGTGAACTACCGCACTGTACTGTGTCTGCTGCTAATATAGACTGGTTGATAAAGAGATAGTATACTCGTAACTAGTATGTATGTATAAAGAAAGAAAAAAAAACCACGGTTAGGTGGTATATACAATTATGGACGGGCTGCCAAGTGCCGACACAGAGGTAGCCACAGCCGTGAACTACCGCACTGTACTGTGTCTGCTGCTAATATATAGACTGGTTGATAAAGAGATAGTATACTCGTAACTAGTATGTATGTATAAAGAAAGAAAAAAAAACCACGGTTAGGTGGTATATACAATTATGGACGGGCTGCCGAGTGCCGACACAGAGGTAGCCACAGCCGTGAACTACCGCACTGTACTGTGTCTGCTGCTAATATATAGACTGGTTGATAAAGAGATAGTATACTCGTAACTAGTATGTATGTATAAAGAAAGAAAAAAAAACCACGGTTAGGTGGTATATACAATTATGGACGGGCTGCCGAGTGCCGACACAGAGGTAGCCACAGCCGTGAACTACCGCACTGTACTGTGTCTGCTGCTAATATATAGACTGGTTGATAAAGAGATAGTATACTCGTAACTAGTATGTATGTATAAAGAAAGAAAAAAAAACCACGGTTAGGTGGTATATACAATTATGGACGGGCTGCCGAGTGCCGACACAGAGGTAGCCACAGCCGTGAACTACCGCACTGTACTGTGTCTGCTGCTAATATAGACTGGTTGATAAAGAGATAGTATACTCGTAACTAGTATGACTATAAAGAAAGAAAAAAAAACCACGGTTAGGTGGTATATACAATTATGGACGGGCTGCCGAGTGCCGACACAGAGGTAGCCACAGCCGTGAACTACCGCACTGTACTGTGTCTGCTGCTAATATATAGACTGGTTGATAAAGAGATAGTATACTCGTAACTAGTATGTATGTATAAAGAAAGAAAAAAAAACCACGGTTAGGTGGTATATACAATTATGGACGGGCTGCCGAGTGCCGACACAGAGGTAGCCACAGCCGTGAACTACCGCACTGTACTGTGTCTGCTGCTAATATAGACTGGTTGATAAAGAGATAGTATACTCGTAACTAGTATGACTATAAAGAAAGAAAAAAAAACCACGGTTAGGTGGTATATACAATTATGGACGGGCTGCCGAGTGCCGACACAGAGGTAGCCACAGCCGTGAACTACCGCACTGTACTGTGTCTGCTGCTAATATATAGACTGGTTGATAAAGAGATAGTATACTCGTAACTAGTATGTATGTATAAAGAAAGAAAAAAAAACCACGGTTAGGTGGTATATACAATTATGGACGGGCTGCCGAGTGCCGACACAGAGGTAGCCACAGCCGTGAACTACCGTACTGTACTGTGTCTGCTGCTAATATATAGACTGGTTGATAAAGAGATAGTATACTCGTAACTAGTATGTATGTATAAAGAAAGAAAAAAAAACCACGGTTAGGTGGTATATACAATTATGGACGGGCTGCCGAGTGCCGACACAGAGGTAGCCACAGCCGTGAACTACCGCACTGTACTGTGTCTGCTGCTAATATAGACTGGTTGATAAAGAGATAGTATACTCGTAACTAGTATGTATGTATAAAGAAAGAAAAAAAAACCACGGTTAGGTGGTATATACAATTATGGACGGGCTGCCGAGTGCCGACACAGAGGTAGCCACAGCCGTGAACTACCGCACTGTACTGTGTCTGCTGCTAATATATAGACTGGTTGATAAAGAGATAGTATACTCGTAACTAGTATGTATGTATAAAGAAAGAAAAAAAAACCACGGTTAGGTGGTATATACAATTATGGACGGGCTGCCGAGTGCCGACACAGAGGTAGCCACAGCCGTGAACTACCGCACTGTACTGTGTCTGCTGCTAATATATAGACTGGTTGATAAAGAGATAGTATACTCGTAACTAGTATGTATGTATAAAGAAAGAAAAAAAAACCACGGTTAGGTGGTATATACAATTATGGACGGGCTGCCGAGTGCCGACACAGAGGTAGCCACAGCCGTGAACTACCGCACTGTACTGTGTCTGCTGCTAATATAGACTGGTTGATAAAGAGATAGTATACTCGTAACTAGTATGTATGTATAAAGAAAGAAAAAAAAACCACGGTTAGGTGGTATATACAATTATGGACGGGCTGCCGAGTGCTGACACAGAGGTAGCCACAGCCGTGAACTACCGCACTGTACTGTGTCTGCTGCTAATATATAGACTGGTTGATAAAGAGATAGTATACTCGTAACTAGTATGTATGTATAAAGAAAGAAAAAAAAACCACGGTTAGGTGGTATATACAATTATGGACGGGCTGCCGAGTGCCGACACAGAGGTAGCCACAGCCGTGAACTACCGCACTGTACTGTGTCTGCTGCTAATATATAGACTGGTTGATAAAGAGATAGTATACTCGTAACTAGTATGTATGTATAAAGAAAGAAAAAAAAACCACGGTTAGGTGGTATATACAATTATGGACGGGCTGCCGAGTGCCGACACAGAGGTAGCCACAGCCGTGAACTACCGCACTGTACTGTGTCTGCTGCTAATATAGACTGGTTGATAAAGAGATAGTATACTCGTAACTAGTATGACTATAAAGAAAGAAAAAAAAACCACGGTTAGGTGGTATATACAATTATGGACGGGCTGCCGAGTGCCGACACAGAGGTAGCCACAGCCGTGAACTACCGCACTGTACTGTGTCTGCTGCTAATATATAGACTGGTTGATAAAGAGATAGTATACTCGTAACTAGTATGTATGTATAAAGAAAGAAAAAAAAACCACGGTTAGGTGGTATATACAATTATGGACGGGCTGCCGAGTGCAGACACAGAGGTAGCCACAGCCGTGAACTACCGCACTGTACTGTGTCTGCTGCTAATATAGACTGGTTGATAAAGAGATAGTATACTCGTAACTAGTATGTATGTATAAAGAAAGAAAAAAAAACCACGGTTAGGTGGTATATACAATTATGGACGGGCTGCCGAGTGCAGACACAGAGGTAGCCACAGCCGTGAACTACCGCACTGTACTGTGTCTGCTGCTAATATAGACTGGTTGATAAAGAGATAGTATACTCGTTACTAGTATGTATGTATAAAGAAAGAAAAAAAAACCACGGTTAGGTGGTATATACAATTATGGACGGGCTGCCGAGTGCCGACACAGAGGTAGCCACAGCCGTGAACTACCGCACTGTACTGTGTCTGCTGCTAATATAGACTGGTTGATAAAGAGATAGTATACTCGTAACTAGTATGACTATAAAGAAAGAAAAAAAAAACACGGTTAGGTGGTATATACAATTATGGACGGGCTGCCGAGTGCCGACACAGAGGTAGCCACAGCCGTGAACTACCGCACTGTACTGTGTCTGCTGCTAATATATAGACTGGTTGATAAAGAGATAGTATACTCGTAACTAGTATGTATGTATAAAGAAAGAAAAAAAAACCACGGTTAGGTGGTATATACAATTATGGACGGGCTGCCGAGTGCCGACACAGAGGTAGCCACAGCCGTGAACTACCGCACTGTACTGTGTCTGCTGCTAATATATAGACTGGTTGATAAAGAGATAGTATACTCGTAACTAGTATGTATGTATAAAGAAAGAAAAAAAAACCACGGTTAGGTGGTATATACAATTATGGACGGGCTGCCGAGTGCCGACACAGAGGTAGCCACAGCCGTGAACTACCGCACTGTACTGTGTCTGCTGCTAATATATAGACTGGTTGATAAAGAGATAGTATACTCGTAACTAGTATGTATGTATAAAGAAAGAAAAAAAAACCACGGTTAGGTGGTATATACAATTATGGACGGGCTGCCGAGTGCCGACACAGAGGTAGCCACAGCCGTGAACTACCGCACTGTACTGTGTCTGCTGCTAATATATAGACTGGTTGATAAAGAGATAGTATACTCGTAACTAGTATGTATGTATAAAGAAAGAAAAAAAAACCACGGTTAGGTGGTATATACAATTATGGACGGGCTGCCGAGTGCCGACACAGAGGTAGCCACAGCCGTGAACTACCGCACTGTACTGTGTCTGCTGCTAATATATAGACTGGTTGATAAAGAGATAGTATACTCGTAACTAGTATGTATGTATAAAGAAAGAAAAAAAAAACCACGGTTAGGTGGTATATACAATTATGGACGGGCTGCCGAGTGCCGACACAGAGGTAGCCACAGCCGTGAACTACCGCACTGTACTGTGTCTGCTGCTAATATAGACTGGTTGATAAAGAGATAGTATACTCGTAACTAGTATGTATGTATAAAGAAAGAAAAAAAACCCACGGTTAGGTGGTATATACAATTATGGACGGGCTGCCGAGTGCCGACACAGAGGTAGCCACAGCCGTGAACTACCGCACTGTACTGTGTCTGCTGCTAATATATAGACTGGTTGATAAAGAGATAGTATACTCGTAACTAGTATGTATGTATAAAGAAAGAAAAAAAAACCACGGTTAGGTGGTATATACAATTATGGACGGGCTGCCGAGTGCCGACACAGAGGTAGCCACAGCCGTGAACTACCGCACTGTACTGTGTCTGCTGCTAATATATAGACTGGTTGATAAAGAGATAGTATACTCGTAACTAGTATGTATGTATAAAGAAAGAAAAAAAAACCACGGTTAGGTGGTATATACAATTATGGACGGGCTGCCGAGTGCCGACACAGAGGTAGCCACAGCCGTGAACTACCGCACTGTACTGTGTCTGCTGCTAATATAGACTGGTTGATAAAGAGATAGTATACTCGTAACTAGTATGACTATAAAGAAAGAAAAAAAAACCACGGTTAGGTGGTATATACAATTATGGACGGGCTGCCGAGTGCCGACACAGAGGTAGCCACAGCCGTGAACTACCGCACTGTACTGTGTCTGCTGCTAATATATAGACTGGTTGATAAAGAGATAGTATACTCGTAACTAGTATGTATGTATAAAGAAAGAAAAAAAAACCACGGTTAGGTGGTATATACAATTATGGACGGGCTGCCGAGTGCAGACACAGAGGTAGCCACAGCCGTGAACTACCGCACTGTACTGTGTCTGCTGCTAATATAGACTGGTTGATAAAGAGATAGTATACTCGTAACTAGTATGTATGTATAAAGAAAGAAAAAAAAACCACGGTTAGGTGGTATATACAATTATGGACGGGCTGCCGAGTGCCGACACAGAGGTAGCCACAGCCGTGAACTACCGCACTGTACTGTGTCTGCTGCTAATATATAGACTGGTTGATAAAGAGATAGTATACTCGTAACTAGTATGTATGTATAAAGAAAGAAAAAAAAACCACGGTTAGGTGGTATATACAATTATGGACGGGCTGCCGAGTGCCGACACAGAGGTAGCCACAGCCGTGAACTACCGTACTGTACTGTGTCTGCTGCTAATATATAGACTGGTTGATAAAGAGATAGTATACTCGTAACTAGTATGTATGTATAAAGAAAGAAAAAAAAACCACGGTTAGGTGGTATATACAATTATGGACGGGCTGCCGAGTGCCGACACAGAGGTAGCCACAGCCGTGAACTACCGCACTGTACTGTGTCTGCTGCTAATATAGACTGGTTGATAAAGAGATAGTATACTCGTAACTAGTATGTATGTATAAAGAAAGAAAAAAAAACCACGGTTAGGTGGTATATACAATTATGGACGGGCTGCCGAGTGCCGACACAGAGGTAGCCACAGCCGTGAACTACCGCACTGTACTGTGTCTGCTGCTAATATATAGACTGGTTGATAAAGAGATAGTATACTCGTAACTAGTATGTATGTATAAAGAAAGAAAAAAAAACCACGGTTAGGTGGTATATACAATTATGGACGGGCTGCCGAGTGCCGACACAGAGGTAGCCACAGCCGTGAACTACCGCACTGTACTGTGTCTGCTGCTAATATATAGACTGGTTGATAAAGAGATAGTATACTCGTAACTAGTATGTATGTATAAAGAAAGAAAAAAAAACCACGGTTAGGTGGTATATACAATTATGGACGGGCTGCCGAGTGCCGACACAGAGGTAGCCACAGCCGTGAACTACCGCACTGTACTGTGTCTGCTGCTAATATAGACTGGTTGATAAAGAGATAGTATACTCGTAACTAGTATGTATGTATAAAGAAAGAAAAAAAAAAAAACCACGGTTAGGTGGTATATACAATTATGGACGGGCTGCCGAGTGCCGACACAGAGGTAGCCACAGCCGTGAACTACCGCACTGTACTGTGTCTGCTGCTAATATAGACTGGTTGATAAAGAGATAGTATACTCGTAACTAGTATGACTATAAAGAAAGAAAAAAAAAACACGGTTAGGTGGTATATACAATTATGGACGGGCTGCCGAGTGCCGACACAGAGGTAGCCACAGCCGTGAACTACCGCACTGTACTGTGTCTGCTGCTAATATAGACTGGTTGATAAAGAGATAGTATACTACTAATATTATATATACTGGTGGTCAGGTCACTGGTCACTAGTCACACTGGCAGTGGCACTCCTGCAGCAAAAGTGTGCACTGTTTAATTTTAATATAATATTATGTACTCCTGGCTCCTGCTATAACCTATAACTGGCACTGCAGTGCTCCCCAGTCTCCCCCACAATTATAAGCTGTGTGAGCTGAGCACAGTCAGATATATATATACATTGATGCAGCACACTGGGCTGAGCAGTGCACACAGATATGGTATGTGACTGAGTCACTGTGTGTATCGTTTTTTTCAGGCAGAGAACGGATATATTAAATAAAACAAACAACTGCACTGTCTGGTGGTCACTGTGGTCGTCAGTCACTAAACTCTGCACTCTCTTCTACAGTATCACAGCCTCAGGTCAATCTCTCTCTCTCTCTCTCAACCCTAATCTAAATGGAGAGGACGCCAGCCACGTCCTCTCCCTATCAATCTCAATGCACGTGTGAAAATGGCGGCGACGCGCGGCTCCTTATATAGAATCCGAGTCTCGCGAGAATCCGACAGCGTCATGATGACGTTCGGGCGCGCTCGGGTTAACCGAGCAAGGCGGGAAGATCCGAGTCGCTCGGATCCGTGTAAAAAATCATGAAGTTCGGGCGGGTTCGGATTCCGAGGAACCGAACCCGCTCATCTCTAGTAAGTATAAGATTTATAGATTTTCCACTTATTCATAGATATATTATTAATTTAAAACAGTAATCAATATGACCAGGTGTATTAGGTAAAATAAAGTATGTTGGTGTTCGTTTTGCTGTCTAAAGACAGGAAAAAGTGGGAGAATTAATTGATGTAAGAGGAAAAGATGCATAAGTATATGTAAATTATGATGTAGTAATCGCCTCATAATCACATACAAGACAATATATGACAGTGCAAGCTGTTAAAGAAATGGATTTGTCATATAACACTGACATTTAAGTATCTAAAATTTATATAATTAATACAATGTATTAATAAATTATATTAGTAATTTGTGGAATGCTATGTCTAAGATTCAAATAACATTTAAATGTACTGTGAAACTCCCTACATTGTTATAAATGATGATTAGATAAGGGCATAATTGTTAGAGATGAACAGTTCAGATTACCTTAAATCCGAACAGCTGCGAACTCAGGGACCCAAGTCAAAACTGAGTCCTGGCTTGGGTTTTCCCAACAGGCTTGGATTTTACATTAAGGCTTAATGGCATCCTCCCGGCGTCGGATTATCGGGGGTTTGGATTCCATATAAGGGAGCTGTGGCTGGGGTTCGGCACCATTTTACTCCAGTCACGCTGTTATATGTTACACTTTGCTCTGCAGTGTCTATCCAAGTGGGTGTGTGGAATACAAGTGTTCAAGGCCAGTTCTACACCTTGTGGCGCCCAGTGCGAAAGTTTCCACTGGCAGATTCCATATAAGGGAGCTGTGGCTGGGGTTCGGCACCATTTTACTCCAGTCACGCTGTTATATGTTACACTTTGCTCTGCAGTGTCTATCCAAGTGGGTGTGTGGAATACAAGTGTTCAAGGCCAGTTCTACACCTTGTGGCGCCCAGTGCGAAAGTTTCCACTGGCAGATTCCATATAAGGGAGCTGTGGCTGGGGTTCGGCACCATTTCACTCCAGTCACGCTGTTGTATGTTACACTTTGCTCTGCAGTGTCTATCCAAGTGTCTGTGTGGAATACAAGTGTTCAGGGCCAGTTCTACACCTTGTGGCACCCAGTGCGAAAGTTTACACTGGCACCCCCCCACGGCAAAACATGGTGCGCCGGAGGCACACGTCAAAAATAGGGGCATGGCTTCATAGGGGAGGGGCGTGGCCACAGTTATACCCTCAGTAGCTGTGCCTCCAGATTTGCCCCAAGTAGTTGTCCCCCCAGTTGATTTGACCCCAGTAGATTGCCCCCTGTAGCTGTGCCCCCTGTAGCTATGCCCCTAGTAAATTTGCCCCAGTAGTTGTGCCTCCTATAGCTATGCCCCCAGTAGATTTGCCCCATCGCTGTGCCCCCCGTTGCTTTGCCCACAGTGGTTGTGCCCCCTGTCGCTGTGCCCCCAGTAGTTGTGCCCCCTGTAGCTATGCCCCCAGAAGTTGTGCCCCTGTTGCTTTGCCCCCAGTAGTTGTGCCCTCTGTTGCTGTGCCCCCTGTTGTTGTGCCCCCTGTTGCTGTGCCCCCAGTAATTGAGCCCCCTGTAGCTATGCCCCCAGTAGATTTGCCCCAGTAGTCATGCCCCCTGTTGCTTTGACCCCAGTAGTTGTGCCCTCTGTTAATGTTCCCCCTGTTGCTTTGCCCCCAGTAGTTGTGCCCCTTGTTGCTGTGCCCCTTAGTAGCCGCTTACAAACACACACAAAAATAAAAAAACAATACTTACCACTGCCCCGTTCTTGCTTCCCGACCGCTGCTGCTGCTGCTCCGTCTGGCCTCCCGCAGCTCCTCTCTATGGGAGAGACGTCATGACATATCTCCCATCGCAGCATGGCGCAGACACTAGAGGTCAATAATGACCTCTAGTGTCTGTCACTGGAGGCGGCTGCAGCGGACACCCACACAGCCCATGGCATCTGCTGCAGCCGGGGAGCGGGGTGCGGGTAGCCAGCGGTGCCTGCAGGGTGACTGCGGCCGTGCCCCCAGGCCGCAGTGCCCCGGGCACAGGCACTGCTTGCCCACACCAAGAACTGCTCCTGCAAGTGTTGTCACTGTGTTCATCTAACGGGCTGTGCTGCTGTTCATGTTTCCATCTAAGGGGCTGTGCTGCTGTCACTGTGTCCATCTAAGGGGCTGTGCTGCTGTCATTGTGTCCATCAAAGGGGCTGTGCTGCTGTCACTGTATCCATCTAAGGGGCTGTGCTGTTACTGTGTCCATCAAAGTAGCTATGCTGTCACTGTGTCCAATTAAGTAGCTGTGCTGTGTCTATCCACAAGCTGTGTCCAGTTCCCTTTGTCAAATTCCATCACAGTGGTGCTGCACTGGCTCTGCAGGCCCCACCCACTGTGTTCACAAAATTGTTGTATTTTTTCTTACTGTGCACCGTACCCCAGTATGCTGTAGTACCCCAGTGCAAGTGTGTGAAAGCAGTCTGACTTCACACAGTGTGAGCCAAGCTGTCAGTTAAAAATAAGAAAAAATATATATTGTTGTATAATTTGTTTGTAATATACTGTGCACTGCACCCCAGTATGCTGCAACCCGGTACACTTGCGTGAAAGTGGTCTGACTCCAGACAGTGTGAGCTGAGCTGCCGGTTTAAAAAAAGAATAAAAAATGTATTGTATAATTTGTTTGTACTGTTCTTCACACTGCACCCCAGTACTCTGTGCCCAGTGTGCATGCAGAAAAGAGCTCTGACTCTACACAATGTTAGCTGAGCTGCCAGTTCACACAGTTTAGAGAAGAGCACGATCAGCACCCAAATACTATCGCTGCAGCTGCTGTTACCAGTCAAGATGACGATACTAGTCATCCAATGTCATCTGAAAGCGATGCTCAAGGGTGTAGGGGGTTTAAAAAATCAGGGCATCTGAAATAATAAAAATCAATATTTTACAGGGGTAAAGACAAAAACTAAATCACCCCTATTAAAGGTAAAATTTAGTGCAGAAAAAGAAAAACATAAAATTGACAACATGCCATTTACTACCACATGCAGTGGCAAGGAAAGGCGTAGGTCTTGGCCTTTATTTATGAGTGGTGGTTCTGAAACTGTCAGTGAGGTATCTTCTTCTGCCTCTCAAAAGGATAAAATACTTTATCATTCTAAGTCTGGAAGAGGGGTAAACAAAATTAAAACATTTAAGGCCGTAGAACAAACTGTGCATTCAGAAACATAAATGTCACAAATCCCTCAGCAGAGTCTAAGTGTGTCCTCAAGTGCTATGTGTGATCCTGACCTTTCAGAGAAGCCACCTTCCACTATTTCTGGTACCTCTGCAAATGTGGGGATGAGCAGCAGAAGTATAGTTACAGAAATTGAGGATGCCACTGTCGAAGTGCAAGAGGATAAGGGGGATATTTGTGTTGCTGATGCTGGCACTAATGAGGATAGTAATGTTTAAGGAGGGAAAGAGAGACTCTGTGTTGGGGCACGCTTAAATAAAACTTAACTTTTAATTAGAATAGGATAAAAATGTAGTACCTTGACAGACACACACATATATATATATATATATAGTCCTAAAAGAGAAGGACAAAAAAGAATCTGGACCTCTCTCTACTATTATCATAGGAATCTGAGAGTAGATTCTGAAAGAATTTTAATGGTTAAAGATAAAAATGAGAATAATGGTTGAAGATAAAAATGAGAATAAACATTCTTAATTGATGTAATAAATGAGGTGACAGTGACACCTAAGATGAAAATATCAAAATTGGTTTCTACATCAAAAGAGAAAAAGATTTCTGATATAAGTCACAATGGCATAAGATATGACAACAATTTTTAGTAGACTTAGAAGTATAGGTCTATTGACCAATGCCAATTGTGATGAATTTATCCTGGTATCCTAGTAGAAGGTAAATTGCTAATTCTAGCTTTCTCATCAGCGATCAGCGTATCGGATAATGAATGTGAAATGTGTGCAAACCTGAAATCAGATGCACAATAGAGTCAATTATAGCTCCAACACTTCGGTTTTACATACACGGATAAGGATCTGTGGATATTCACAGGTAAGTAATATATTTAATATATTTAACAGGTCTGAGATCAGACAATTAAGAGAGGAAAAAAAGGTATGAAATTCAGTAAGGTCAAAGGTTGCTCCAGCACTTCTGCTTTTCACATTTGGATACAGATATCTATTACTGCACCTGAGATTCCCTAGTAGTCTCCCACCTAGGTACTATTCAGGCTCCTCACTGCTTAGCTTCCAAGATCAGGCGAGATTGGGCGTAACCAGAGAGATATGGCAGTAATATCACATGGATTGTGAATAAGAGAGTGTATGGTTATTGGCACATACCAAAAGAGCACTATAGCTATCCATTGAAATGCACAGTCTATCTGTTATTGTCGTATTACCGGGAATTTATATGACTGGCATTTTGGATGAGTGAGTACTGAATGAGTGAGGTATAGGAAACAATTAAGTACAGGGCCCGCCCCTTGTTGTCCGCCGCACCATACAATAATGGACAGTGGATGAGAAAGGCGGGTTACCTGTGCTTGTGGAAAATAAGTGTGGAATTACACAGGTATCTTAAAGTTTTCTTTATATAATCAAAGATCCAAGATAGGGATCACATAATCATATGTTATCCTAAGAAAGAATTGTTTCTCTTGTAGCAACTGGGGTATGGTTCAGAATTTTTTTTTGAATTGACCATCCACAGATTTTGGAAATGTGAAAAAGAGGTCTGAATATTAATGATAAAGTATATTACTTGTTTATCACAGTGGTTGACATAAAATAAAACAAAATGACAAGAAAAGAGAATTTAGCAAATTACCTGATGATAGATCAAAAATAAATATCAAATATCAAAATTTAACATGGATAATACGATACCAGGAAAGATGGTGGGCTGAACCGTGCACTGTTCAGCACCACATAACACAGACGGCCGTTTCACCTGAGGTGGCTTGTTCACTGTGAACAAGCCACCTCAGGTGAAACGGCCGTCTGTGTTATGTGGTGCTGAACAGTGCACGGTTCAGCCCACCATCTTTCCTGGTATCGTATTATCCATGTTAAATTTTGATATTTGATATTTATTTTTGATCTATCATCAGGTAATTTGCTAAATTCTCTTTTCTTGTCATTTTGTTTTATTTTATGTCAACCACTGTGATAAACAAGTAATATACTTTATCATTAATATTCAGCCCTCTTTTTCACATTTCCAAAATCTGTGGATGGTCAATTCAAAAAAAAATTCTGAACCATACCCCAGTTGCTCCAAGAGAAACAATTCTTTCTTAGGATAACATATGATTATGTGATCCCTATCTTGGATCTTTGATTATATAAAGAAAACTTTAAGATACCTGTGTAATTCCACACTTATTTTCCACAAGCACAGGTAACCCGCCTTTCTCATCCACTGTCCATTATTGTATGGTGCGGCGGACAACAAGGGGCGGGCCCTGTACTTAATTGTTTCCTATACCTCACTCATTCAGTACTCACTCATCCAAAATGCCAGTCATATAAATTCCCGGCAATACGACAATAACAGATAGACTGTGCATTTCAATGGATAGCTGAAGTGCTCTTTTGGTATGTGCCAATAACCATACACTCTCTTATTCACAATCCATGTGATATTACTGCCATATCTCTCTGGTTACGCCCAATCTCGCCTGATCTTGGAAGCTAAGCAGTGAGGAGCCTGAATAGTACCTAGGTGGGAGACTACTAGGGAATCTCAGGTGCAGTAATAGATATCTGTATCCAAATGTGAAAAGCAGAAGTGCTGGAGCAACCTTTGACCTTACTGAATTTCATACCTTTTTTTCCTCTCTTAATTGTCTGATCTCAGGCCTGTTAAATATATTAAATATATTACTTACCTGTGAATATCCACAGATCCTTATCCGTGTATGTAAAACCGAAGTGTTGGAGCTATAATTGACTCTATTGTGCATCTGATTTCAGGTTTGCACACATTTCACATTCATTATCCGATACGCTGATCGCTGATGAGAAAGCTAGAATTAGCAATTTACCTTCTACTAGGATACCAGGATAAATTCATCACAATTGGCATTGGTCAATAGACCTATACTTCTAAGTCTACTAAAAATTGTTGTCATATCTTATGCCATTGTGACTTATATCAGAAATCTTTTTCTCTTTTGATGTAGAAACCAATTTTGATATTTTCATCTTAGGTGTCACTGTCACCTCATTTATTACATCAATTAAGAATGTTTATTCTCATTTTTATCTTTAACCATTATTCTCATTTTTATCTTTAACCATTAAAATTCTTTCAGAATCTACTCTCAGATTCCTATGATAATAGTAGAGAGAGGTCCAGATTCTTTTTTGTCCTTCTCTTTTAGGACTATATATATATATATATATATATATATATATATATATATGTGTGTGTCTGTCAAGGTACTACATTTTTATCCTATTCTAATTAAAAGTTAAGTTTTATTAAAGCATGCCCCAACACAGAGTCTCTCTTTCCCTCCTTAAACATTACTATGTACTATTGACTCTGGGTGCACCACCAACCACAACAAACTCCTTGAATACCGTTTACAGGCATCTCTTATGTAAATGCACTGTTGGTCACAAGGGACAAATTTCATAGAGAGCCCTTTACAAAAAGATTAATTTTAGTCCTGTGCGGCACCAAATTAATCCTTTTCTCTTTCTTACTAATGAGGATATTTAGGATGAGGATGTTGTTTGTGTAAGTCAGGCAACAATGGAAGCAGTTATTGCCCGTTATAAGAAAAAGTCAATTGTCATGCATGGGCATAGAACCAACAAATCCACCTCAAATGTGTGGAATAGTTTTTACCCAAATCCTGAAAATTATCATGCCATCTGTACTATTTGTAAAACCACATTAAGTAGAGGTAGGGACTTTCACCATCGAAGAACTTCCACCCTGTTATGTCATTTGCAGCGAGCTCATGAAAAGTTTTTGACATCAGAAACTTGTGCTAAAAAAACCCTACTAGCACTCCAGCTAGTCTCTCAACTAGATACCAGCACCTGCAATCTCCAACGCAAACACCTTCATCCTCGATATGCTCAGTAATGATCACCTAGTGCTGCATCCAATTTGTTAAGGCTAGGTGACTCATCCCCTATCCAGGATTCCTCTAAAGAATCCTACAGTGCTACACCAGCTGCTGCTGGGGATGGATCTTAATCCCAGAATGGTACCAAGAAGACTACTAGTAGTATTGTGAAAAAACAATTGACTGTGAAACAATCCTTTGCAAGGGAAAGCAAGAACAGCTCTCACCCAGTCACACAACAGATCACTGACACCATCATGGCTATGCTAGTATTAGATCTGCATCCAATACCCGCCATTAATGCAGTGGGTTTTACATAGTTAACTGATGTCTTGTGTACCTGGTACCAAATTCCACCTCTTTTCCATTTTACCCAAACAGCCATTTCTCAGCTGTACAAGGATGTTAAAAAAAACTAATTATTGGCCTACAAAATGCCATTGTACCCACTGGATGGGTGAATCAATAAGAAGGCTTTTTGGAACCATGAAATCATCTTCAAACAGGTTTGCTAAAGCAAGTTCCTCCACCCATCCTAACCAAATTACTAAACTTAAACATGTTTTAAAAACAGTCAATATTGGAACTTATTAGTAGATTTATATGATACATCCTTTACCTAAATTATATTATTAGCATTACTGTACACATTTGATCTCATAAATATTTATGATGTCATTGTTTTTAGTTAATTATTTATTTTTATATAATTTATATGTGTAACACCCCAGGGTTGGCAGGAATGTGTAAGTGGTTGTAAAAGGTATCACAGAGGTTAGGTCGCTATGTGACAAACCTACCTCAATTATATTATTATCATTACTGTACACATGTGATCACATACATATTTATAATTTCATTGTTTTTAGTTAATTATGAATTTTTACATATAGATGGAGCCACCTTTATCTTGGCCTTAATAGGATTCGGTGAGCCAGGGCAGTCTGACTTAATCCCCTGCTGCAATTACTTAATCCCCTGATGTATTGTTCTCTCTGTATTGTATTGCAGCTGAGGACAATAGATGAAAGGCTTATGCTAATAAACCATGGTGTGCCTATGCACAGCAGATAAACCTAGATGAACGTGGCTCCATCTGTAATTTATATGTGCAACACCCCAGGGTTGGCAGATACGTCTAAGTGGTTGTAAAAGGTATCACAGATGTTAGGTCGCTATGTGACAGACCTTTTCCCTAAAGTGTTATTCCCTATACCTTGTCTGTAGTACCTTGCTCAGAGAGGTGCGATAGATGATACACAACAGTAATGAGACAGCAATTCCAACAGGATGCCATTTTATTGAGCTGCAATGAACTCTGGATTAAAGATGATAATTAGTTATTTGGCAAAAATTAGGCAAACACAAGAATAAGATGGCATCAAAGAAGATTGGTACATCACAATTGACTAGCTAACGACATGCAGAAACATTGAGTAATTTAGTAGGACAACCAATCTAATCACAGATATATTCATATTCCAATATAATTCAATAATGATGATGGTGGTGAGAAGAGTGAGAAAAAATACAATTCTCAACAACAGTTTCTATATTCCTAGCTTACCCTAACATGGATGTTTCAATCTTCACAGGCAAATAACATTGGGGCTCTCTATTTCCTGAAGTGCCACAGTTTTGCAATGGGGATGGAGGCACATGTAAGCACAATGAATCCTGGGTTAACAAGAATGTCACTATAACTCAATGTCTATGTAAAGAGTATGAAACTAGCAAAGGTATATTAGTGTCTCTCAACAAATGCACCTTACTTAGTGGTAAGGATTTCTTGGGTAAATAAACTCAGTCCTTTCCATGTAAACTAACTTAATTTCACTTGCACAAATGACTCAGTCTTTCTCCTTAAAGGTCACTAAATATGTATTTCAGCTGTTCGTGAACATAGTGTATTTATCTTAATACTGTAGCTGTATTCAAGCAGGAGCTGGCTTGTAAGGTGTTACTTTGTCAGACTGAATAACACTGCTTTTTCCCATTTACAATGTGCAGCGAGTGACAAATGGACACCTTTGCTTGGCACTTTGTTTGCTTGTTGCTCACAACATTAATAGTCTCTGTACTTACTCAGAACTTCTGTGGTAGAGGTACTCACTAGCTGGACCTGTCTCAGTGGTTCCTTGCTGCACAAGATTGCTGCAGTGTTCGTGCCTTTCAGTAGGCCTGTCAGTGTCGGTCTAAGGCTGCAATGTCTCACGCATGCTAACCCAGTTCTCTGCACTCCGGCAGCACTCCGCATCTTTTGCTCTGCAGCTCTGCTCCCACTACCTAGTGTGACCATATGGTTTGCATTTGTTACTCAGCTGCTGCTCCGCTCCTCACTCAGCATGTCCAGCACTCTATTCACTTCAATCAGACTCCACTCTTTTCTTTCTACAAGGCTCCTTAGAACCCAGACTCACTTGTCCAATCTGCACTCACTCATCTGGAACATGTGACCATACCAGGGTCCGACCTTAACCTTTGCTTTACCACCATGTGATTTCACCAGACTTCAGACACTGTAAGTCACTTTCTTTTTAAAGAGGCACACACATACTTTCAGGGGTGCCATACACATATTGCTGTAAGTATTAAATATAAGATAGAAAAAATGATTATAACATTGCATCCAAAGCTCAATTGCGCGTTTCATTTGGAGAACTCCAAGTGCTGATATAATGTGTTTTTTTTATCAAGTTGATGATGACTACTGCTGTACCTTTATTCCTGCCAAATCCAGATATGCTGACGGCCTCTTTAAAAGTTAGAAGCAAATACAGCTAAAGGGTACTAATTTATACCAGGACAAACCATGTTGCGATGCAAGCGGTGTAAAAGCAATTTCTGAAAATACTGCTTTATTCTTTATGCAACATGAAAATCCTGGCGGCTATGTTTTATCTGTAATTTTGACTTAGTACACATACTTCTCTCACTTATAAAACTGTCTACAAACTTTAAATCCCCCTGCCTGTAGCACAAAAAGGTTTAGCTAATTGCATTGTCTGACTGCAATTGTTCCTAACTCTAAATGGTGTACTTAAAATGTAATTTGATGCAGTACTTGACTCAATGGCCTGTGCGCATGACACACCATGCAACACGGTGTACTCTAATATGCATCCATTTTTCTAACTATCATAACTCTGGCGAATATAATAGATTTTTATGACTATTTTTAAATATTGATAAACTTTTGGCTCAATAATATTTGTTTTCATTTCATATGCCTTTGTTGATTGAAGTATGGTATTACAATAATCATTTTATCCAAATGGTTTTCCTTTTTTGTTTGTACTATACAATTATTTATTACCTTGAAGGATAAGTCCAGCTCTTACTAGAGTCAGACAAAGAAGTAGATGCTCATAGGCTGAGAAACTCTACTGCTGCACAGGGATAGTCACTCCCCAAATCAAGGAAGGTGTTTGTAAAGATAAATATTATTGGTTCTTATATGCTAACAATTATATTAGAACCAATTGCATTAAATAGGTGTTGCAGTGGACTCAATTTATTAGAAAGCACCTCGCACATGCTTAGAAGCAACAGTACAGTAGCAGTTCATCTGAAAAATGTTAAACTTTTTGCAATGAATTAGAGGGCTAAGGAAAGCAGCAGCCACAGTCAATGTAATTATAAAAAGATCAAGACTAGTTACTAGTACAGTGGCTAAAAAAGAATCAGTTACTGTAACTTAGAGAGATTACATCCTTGCAAAAAGCCAGACAGAAACATTACACAGGCACGACTTTATCTGTCATTACATTTTTAGATAAAGATGCTCCACAAGGAATTAATGAACTTATACTATGCATATATTTGATTTGTCCAAGTGCACTGTTAATTGGTTGCTTAAATTCAAAGACTACTTTAGGTAGTAGTTATTTCTCACATGCAAACTGTATGTGGTACACCTTACAAAAAAGGACTTCAATCACAAAGGAGGAATGTATTCCGTATGACACATATTAACTTTGGTGTGAATAATAGTAGCGCTATGCTCGAAAAATAATTCTGATGAGCAGGGCAGTAGAGAGCCTGGGCCCAGGTACTTTTCAGGGGAAGTGACCTCATCACAGGAGGCGTGGTCATGCACCCTTACAAAAAAATACTGAAAAAACTGTATTTATTTTAAGTGCCTAGATGACCACACTGCAGCCGAGCACACAGCAGCGTGTGCTGGGCTGAGTATAAGAGCTGCACCTGCTGTGGCCAGGTAAGGGTGCTCCATCAGACCTGGGCATGGGTAATTGAGAGAGATTTAAACTTGACTTGGGAGGTCAATAATTAGAAGTCAAACTAAACAGAGATTAAACAGTAGAATTGATCTGCCTTTAGCAGAGAAGCACAGATTTGAAGCATGCAGTCACTTTAAAAAAAAGTTATTTTTAATGTATTTGGTATTTTTCTCTTCAAGTACACTAGCTGTCACAAAATATAGGAAGCAATCTCCTGTGTGGATTTTAAAGAGAGTAAATAACAGCATGTGCAAGGAATTGGTCGGCTGAGTTAGGTAATCTGCAGCTTTCTGTGTCTATATACAGTATTTAGAAGAAAACTGATGTTACCTTTCTAGAATCCAGGAATTCATGTTTGAAAAGTATTTTTCTTTAGAAAATAATCCCCTATGATTAAACAATAATGCAGCTTCCTTATGTTTAAAAAGTTTATCACTGTAGATCAATTAATTGCCTACATCGTGAAGTATTTTTTTGGTATTTCTACATAAAAATGTTAATAGCCCCTGGTTTTTTTTATTATTATTTTTGTGGTGGTTACATATAATATATGCTGTATGTATATATATATATATAGATATATATATGTATATATATATAAATATATATATATATATATATACATACACTCTTTCCATTTATCTATGCAAAGTATTATCGTAAAATGTAAAATATGTTGTGTACCTATACCAGAATATATTTTTTTACATCTGAAAACTGAAATAGGTCCTGTGGTATAATTAATTGCAAGGGCAGCTGCTTTACCATATGCCAAGTGGATAGTGAACGTGAAAGTGAGATTAGCATGGTAACATGACTGATTGCTGGAGTTGTCGGCATATGCTGGTGTGGGAGAGCAGTCAATTTTATTCCCATTGGCTGTTAAATTTAGCTCTTGCTCTATAATAGATAAACTGTAATATAAATATGTGTTTTAAAGCCTGATGGATATGATAATTATATGCATTATCTGTATTCAGAGCAACTCTTCTTGTTACAAATGCTCAAACTTTTAATGCAATATATTACATCTATAGTTGAAATTCATTTTTAGTTTTTAGATTTTAGAAGGAATCTCAGCAAGAAATTCTCAGCAATATCAGCAGCTGTTTTATTTATTGATCTTTTCAGATAAAGGCCCTCATTCCGAGTTGTTCGCTCGCAAGCGGATTTTAGCAGATTTGCTCACGCTAAGCCGCCGCCTACTGGGAGTGAATCTTAGCATCTTAAAATTGCGAACGATGTATTCGCAATATTGCGATTACACACCTCGTAGCAGTTTCTGAGTAGCTTCAGACTTACTCGGCATCTGCGATCAGTTCAGTGCTTGTCGTTCCTGGTTTGACGTCACAAACACACCCAGCGTTCGCCCAGACACTCCTCCGTTTCTCCGGCCACTCCTGCGTTTTTTCCGGAAACGGTAGCGTTTTTTCCCACACGCCCATAAAACGGCCTGTTTCCGCCCAGTAACACCCATTTCCTGTCAATCACATTACGATCGCCAGAACGAAGAAAAAGCCGTGAGTAAAATTCCTAACTGCATAGCAAATTTACTTGGCGCAGTCGCAGTGCGAACATTGCGCATGCGCATTAAGCGGAAAATCGCTGCGATGCGAAGATTTTTACCGAGCGAACAACTCGGAATGACCCCCAAAGTGCAATGAGGCAGCCTTGTATTATTATTGGACAACACAGTTGGTGTAATGGTCTTGGGGTCAATTCCGACCAAGCTGTAAGTGTAAAAATTTACTGGTAGGTTAACTGGCTCCTGACAAAAACCCAATTGTAAGCAGTGCCGGCCCAAGGCATAGGCAAACTAGGCAACTGTATAGGGCATTTGGCATGCCTAGGGGCACAAGCACCTTCTGCTGAATAAAATGATATGCGGCATGCCTATATTGTGTAGCATTTCGTATGCAGATACAGCCAGTCGCACACAGTATATAGGCATGCAGCATATCATTTTAATCAGCAGAATCTGCTTGTGCATCCTAGCCACATAGCAATGCAAATAAGATGCATTTTCAACAAAAATAGGCACCTGCCATTAGCAGAGTTGCCAGCTGACATACGCCAGGCATCTCCTGCTTTATGGTGCACTGAGGCAAGATTTATGAGGACACATCTGTATCTGAGCAGAGGCAGAGGTCACAGTGTTAGTGGCCATGTGAGTGCTGTGTTTGTGTGAGTGGGTTGGTTGTGTAATAGTGCAAAAAAATATATACCAATAGGTAATAGATCGGGCGCTGAAGGTTGCCGCACCTCTAATGCTGCTGCTAATTATAATGGGGTAGTCACACCCAAAATTACGGCAAAACACAAACAAACAGTAGCAGCGCTGATTTAAATTACTAACACATAAGGATTGAGTGATAAAACTTTCTATTTAATATAATGGCAATCTTTAGCCTGATTAAAACAACCATACACAGCTCATAAATAAAATGATTAAAATGGGTCTCAGCTTTAAAGGATCCTTTGAAAAAGCTGTAGCCTGTACAGCGAAACGCGTCAGGAACCAATCTCTTGGGTCATCATTTGCCACTTTATATTGCCTATATCCGGACCAGAACTGGACGTTCATCGTTGCAGATAAAATAAGGAAAGAATTCTCCAACATCCAACAACATATAGCCTTAAGGAAAAGGACACCGCAAAATATTGAGGAACCCGCTTGGACGTTCATAAACAACAGAAATTACCAAGGGACTTCACCTCTAGCGGTATTGGTAAAGTTGGATGTTTAGACTGCGCAGTCAGTCTCTTTTCTAAAGTTGTTCATCTGCTTATCCAGTTCATCAAATAGGAACGGACTGCTTATTAGAGGCAATTTAAAGCTGAGACCCATTTTAATCATTTTATTTATGAGCTGTGTATGGTTGTTTTAATCAGGCTAAAGATTGCCATTATATTAAATAGAAAGTTTTATCACTCAATCCTTATGTGTTAGTAATTTAAATAAGCGCTGCTACTGTTTGTTTGTGGTTGTGTAATAGTGTTCAGCATATGTGTAAGGGGCAATAGGTGTGTCATGTGTATAAATGCATTAATAATGCATTAATAATGTGCGGCATATGTGTAAGGGGCACTATGAGTGTCTTTATGTGTATAATGGCATTAATAATGTGTGGCATATGTGTAAGGGACATTATGTGTATAATTACATTAATAAAGGTTGGCATAATGTGTAAGGCGCATTATGTTTATAAGGACATTAATAATGTGTGTCATATATGTAAAGGGCATTACTGTGTAGTATTATGTGTACAAATGCATTACTAATGTGTGGCATTATGTGCATAAGATGCTCTACTGTGTGGCGTAACATATAGAAATGGCACTACTGTGTGGTCTAATGTGAATAAAGAGCAATATGGTGTGGTGTAATGTGCATAAGGAGCAATTCAGTGTGATGTTATGTGAATAAGGGACACTACTGTGAGGAGTAACATTTATAAGGTAAAGTGGTACTACTGTGTGATGTAACATGAATTAGGGACACTATCACATGATAAATTGTGAATAAAGTTGCAATACTGTGTGTCATAATTTGAATTGGGGGCACTATTGTGTGGCCATGCCAATTGGCATCAAAAACACACACCTTTCTGGGCTGTGCGCCAAATGTGTGCACTGTTCCTGTTTAAAATATAGGGGGTAGAAACACCAAAATAAGGACTGCTATGGGTGAGGGATGATGGTGCTGGGAAAGGGGTGCAGGGTCAGAGGTGGAACTAGCGGTGGTGCTAGGGGGAGCTGGCCAAAAATCTTGCCTGGGGCATAATTTTGGCTAGGGCCGGCTCTGATTGTATGTATGAACATGTTGTAGATTGTAACCTCCAATGTGAATGTCAAAAATTCTCTGCAGAATAGGTAGTGTCATAAATGCACTGGTAAAGTGATAAACTGGAAATATGTTTTCCCAGGTTTTTGACCTATATTATTTAAATGCACAGGAAAATATCTGTTTTTGCAAAATAGACTTGATTAGAATTTGGGCTTTTAGTAAAAGCCAGATAAAGGGACCTGGAACTATGGATGGATAGAGAGGGCCGGCTCCATCCACAAGACCCATTTAGAGTCTTTTAGGCCTTTAGCCTGAGAGCAGGCTAATTAGTACCTAATTAGTAAGAGGCTGATATAAGCTGTGTCAGGGCTTTATTTAGGGTCTCATTCCCTTAGGAAACAGGCCTGTTATGAGATACTGTGATTAGATGACAGTAAGTAGTTTGCAAATGCCTACATATGTTTGTGGTAGAGGCATTAGGTCCTACCTCTCATAGAGGGAAGTTTTTTTTAGTTAGTGCCAGATGTCAGGTCTGTAACTGTGTCTGTTCCCGGAGGGGGCACTAGTGGGTCAGTGGTGGTGTGGTGGAGGAAATGAGGAGGCTGCAGTAAGTTCCTGCGCATGTGCGCAATGATGTTTTATTTAGCACACAGAAGTATAAACATCAACTGGAGCAAATGACAATACAGATGGTATTTTGCAGGGAAACTGGCAGAGGTATAAAACAGTCACAGGTAATGAGCCTGTAAGCTGATGGCAAACATCGATGGCCGGCTTGGAAGCCAATGGCAACAGGATCAATATGCAATGGTAAGTAATGCAACTGATGGTAATAATTACAGGCAATAAGTAACTCCAGTAATCGGTCTGAAAACCAACAGCAATAGATTCACACAGTCAATAGATATGCACAAAGTCCACAGAGCCAAGCAAGGCTATAGCAGGAGACAGTTGGTATTTCTCAAGTTGGTTGTTTTAAGTGCTGGATTGCAAATCAAAGTGCTGAATGCAGATTAACAACACAAAGCTGAGAATGGTGAGACAGCATCTGGAGAGAGTCTCTTACTGCATGTAGAAGTGGAAGCTGACTGTGGCAGGAGTTGTGGCAGAGCTGGATAGCTGGAGCCTGTAGTTCCATGGAGACACTGGGGATAGGAAATCACTGGAGACAGGAGACTGGAGCCAGGAGATGTGTGCAGACACCGCGCAGGATTGGGTGTTGCAGGTCAGATGACCTCAAGTGTCATGGCGGCACCCATGCTGTACAGATGGCAAGCACACAGCGGGGTACACACTTGATGGACTTCAGGGGTACACAGTGACAATGGATACTGCGCTCTGCGGACAGGGCGTTCATGCAGCAGCAACTGGAGCCGTGACCTCTGGAGGCCTGCACACCAGTACGCTGGTAAGTGAGATACCACTGAACGCTGATTCCTGACACCAGACTGGCTAGAATTTATTTTTATGTTTTGTGTTTTTGTACTGCACAATAAAATTAGCCATGGCTAGATTGCACAAAAAACTTGGACTGGTTGCTGTGTTCCTGGTTGCTGTGTGTTTGGATGTGCACATCTACCCCAGGAGATGGCAACTCTACCCAGATCTCCTCACAGTATGCACTATATAAATAATTTAATAAATAATAAAAAATTATTGTCAGAATTTATCACAACAAATTCCCCTGTTACATTCAATCCATTGGCAGTTTGCACTGCACATTTATCTGTAATTTAAGGTGCTCTACACTGATCTCTCTCTGCTTGCAAATCCATAGGCCGGCAGTAAAAATTAGCCTTACTATTGACGAGGTGTAACATGGCTGTAAGATGTTCTCATATAGGCAAAGTTCAGTGAAGTCATGTTGGTGTAACAGTGGACTATGCAGAGTTGGATGTAAAAGAAATGACTGGAGATGAACAGTTCGATTTTCCTGAAAACCAACCACCCCTGATCTTTGGGGTTTCGTGTCGAACTAAGTTCCTGCTTGGGTCAGCTCGCCAAGTTTGGTTCTCGGCTTTAAAGACCAAATCTTGCATATTTTAGATGGCATTTAAGTCCCTCCCTTGTCATTTCATGTCTTATTTCAAACTGGAAATGACTGGAAATGAATGTTATTGATGTTAACAATAATGTAGAAACAAAAGCAGGTCCAAATTACATGATTATAGCTGTTTTTAAAAGAAAACCAGAAAACCAAAATGCTGGAAGGTGATTTTGCCAAAACCAAAACATGGAGATGATTTAGAACCAAAACATATTTTTTTTCTGAAAATTTATCTTAGCTGCAACATAATGTGACCAGGATGCACCAAGATGCATTTGTTGATTAATTTGATATATGACACTTGTATATCTGTGTGCAACTAAGTCTCTCAATTTGTATATGAGGTGCTAACTGCAGTGGCAGCAGAATTTTTTCATGCAAAGTTCTGTTGTGCTTTGTATAAAGACTCACATATATTCAAGTGTTGCATATCAAATTAATTAGCACAGTCTACGGGTGCGTCATAGTTGCATCATGTTGTGACTAATACACAATTTCAGCAAAACACAGACGCCAAGTGCTAGGAGAGTTGCACGAGACCTGGCGGCTCACTCGCATGAGGTATCTTGCACTGCATGGCGTACTGAGGCTAGACATATGAGGACACATAATTTGTTTTGCTTTGCATAATTTTTCTTCCAAAAGATTAGGATTTTACATACAATATTGTGCATAAAGGGGGGGGGGGGGGGGGGGGGGTACCTGGCGCTGGTTGTATCTCCAATAAGATAAATGGATGGATAAAATTAAAAATATTTATTAACATTAAAATTAATTAATTTAGTGTTTAATTAAAAGACATGATAAAACATGTATGGCTGAGAAGTAAATAATTAAGATATAATTGCTCTCCTTCTAATCCACACTAGGATCCAGAACAGATATTGCAATAGCTCCCAATAGGTACCGATTAGGACAGGTGGTATTACCCGTGGTTTAGTGGTGTTCAAAAGCAATTGGATTGTCCAGCAAGCAAGCTGTATGGGTGCAGTTCACTGGGTGTTCCAAAAAATGATGTAATGCACTCGGTTCAATAATTAGATGAGAAGTCCAGGGAGTCTGTTTTTACAAGTCCATATCTGGATCCTTTTGCATAAGTGGAGAAGGAAAGCGCCAGTTCGGTTGTCTTGACGCGTTTCTATAGGAACGGCCACCTAACTTCATCAGAAGTACTGCTCAGCCTCTCTGGAGGTTTTATTTATACCCCCTTAATAGTCTGACAACTGTAAGGTGTGTTAAAAATAATTTGATTATCCATCCAAAAAAATATACTAATAACATTATAATATTATTCAAACTAATTTTAGAAAGACAAAAAGGCAATCAGACATTAGTATTTCATACCATGAATATATTTTTTTATCCATGAATTATCAAATTAAATCTAAGATCAGAGGTCATTCCTGGTCACATGACCGGAGTTGTCATTACTCACTAATTTAGCAGCTGTGTCTCAGGTGTGCGGCCCCTATCCCTCCAGTGCTTCTGAGCGGGCACCGGCTAGGCCGGAAGTCCGCGCTTGTGATGCGATCCATATCGTCCACCCATGTGCATGCTGACACAGGAAGCCGGTCAGCTGCGCAGTGCAGGACGTGGAATGCACCCAGAGGCTATGGAACGCTGTCACATGACACTGAGTTGTCACATGCAGTTGACACGTGACCAGCGCACACCAGATGCAGCCAATAAGAAACCTCATAGGTCCAATCAGCTGTCTGGTTACCAGGCAATGATGGGGACAAATAGAGATACATAATAGTGTTAGTATACAGTAATGGGGAATTCTGCTTAATCCAATCCAAAGTTATTATGTCAATATCATACATAAACTTGATATATACAGATATGACAAAATATAAAAAGCTAATCCTGTTCATCAATTTTTGTTGTTGAAATGTAATTATACAGATAATACAGATAATATATAGAATAAAATAACATAGACAAGATACACAGATATAGAAGGGAGTAATAGATAAAGGACAAATAGGTTACTTCATCCCAAATCATAAATTCATTCCAATGTGACACACATAAGAAGATTTATGAAACCATATGTATATGGATTTGTTTTAATGTAATGCACATGGAAAGGTAATAATGAATTAAAGGACCACATTTAGTTCCATTGTCTCATTTAGACCCGTTGGATGAAAAGAATTACACTGAAGTATCCAATAAATTTCTCTCCTACAGAGTGTTGAAAACCTGTCCCCACCTCTAATAGTGGGCACAATCTGTTCCAATGCAATAATAGAAAGATCTTCATGATCCTCCTTATGTATAGAGCTAAAATGACGTGAAACGCTATGTTTCATGTATCCCCTAGTAATATTACATTTATGTTCCATAAATCTGGTCCTTAGGGTTCTAGTCGTGTGACCCACATAGAGGAGGTCACAGGTACGTTTCAAAAAATAAATAATATAGGACGAGTCACAATTAATAAAAGACTTAATTTGGTGGATATCGTTTTTCGTTTTCATCTGTAATTCAATTGATACAGTTTTTTGTATACATATGCATTCACTTTTGACACCTCTCTTTTCCACAGCGGAGAAAAACCCAATGGTTTTTTAGTTAACCATTCTGAACCCTGACAAGTTTGTTTTACATTAACCTGTTTTAATAAACTAGGTGCTAATATGGTTTTTAAGGATTTGTTTTTTCCTGTATATTATTTGTGGTGTAGGCAGGAATATATCCCCTAGAATCCGATCTTGTTTTAGGATCCAATAATTTTTAGTTACTATATTCTTAATTTGCCTAGCACAACTGTTGTATTTACAAATAAAAGGAGCATTTATCTTTATTTGTCACTATAGTTTGTTTCTCATGTCTATATTGTAACAAACCACTACTGTCCATATCGGATACTTCAGCTAAGGCCCTTTGTAAGAGATGTTCAGGATAACCACAGTCCCTGAAGGACCCAATTAGTATATCCGCCTGTTCGGAAAATTTATAGAACTGTGAACAGTTTTGTCGCAATCGTACAAATTGACCTTTATGAATGTTTTGTTTCCAAGGTTTAAAATGTGAACTGGTAAAGTGTAAATATGAGTTCGTATTTGTATCTTTACTATATGTAGAGGTCACTATAGTATTATTAATGACCTCAAGGGTCACATTCAGGAAGTTGATTTGTGTAGTGTGGTGAAAGGAGGATGTGAAGGTCAGATTCTAATTGTTGGAATTAAGTGCCTGAGTAAAAGCAGTGGCAGAAGAGAAGTCTCCATCCCAAATAATAAAAAGATCATCAATATAATGACCATAGAGGACCAGGTCCGCCACCTAGTCGCCATTTTACACGTGGGTGTGTTCAAACTCCCCCATGTAGAAATTAGCATAACTGTGTGCAAACCTGGTCCCCATAGCTGTCCCCATCACTTGTAGATAAAAGGTGCATAGAAATAAAAAAAATATTGTGGGAAAGAATAAAGAAAATAGAATCAATAAGAAAAGCTTTTTGTTCCTCGCTGAGGTCATCATTAAGGTCAAGACGTCTCTTGATAGTGTTGCATCCCATATCATGAGGAATATGGGTATATAATGCAGACACATCTAGCGTGAGGAAGACATAGGTTTCCTTCCACTCCACAGATTCTATCAGATTTAAAAAATGTGTGGTATCTTTGATGTGAGACCTCAGCGAGGACACTCTAGACTGAAGGTGAGAATCAACATAAAAAGAAAGATTAAATGTGAGGGAATTGATACCAAAAATAATAGGCCTCCCAGGAGGAGTCATGAGAGATTTGTGATTTTTGGGAAATTATAAAAAAACTGGAGTGATGGGGTGTGGTAAAAAAAGAAAGTAGTAAGTCTCCCTGGATATGGCCCCCGAGGACAAGGCCCTATCCAGTAGCTCCTTCAGTTCTGTTTGGAACCCCTTGGTGGGGTCCCTTTTAAGTATATGACAATAATGTGTATCCTGTAATTGTCTATGTGATTCAGATATATAATCTGCACAATTTAAGATAACCAATCCCCCCTTATCTGCTTTCTTAATAATAATTGATGAGTCCTCTGTCAATGCCCTTAAAACATTGACAGAGGACTCATCAATTATTATTAAGGAAGCAGATAAGTGGAGGGGGGATTGGTTATCTTAAATCGTGCAGATTATAAACTTGAATCACATAGACAATCACAGGATACACATTATTATTGTATACTTAAAGGGACCCCACCAAGGGGGTTCCAAACAGAACTGAAGGAGCTACTGGATAGGGCCTTGTCCTCGGGGACCATATCCAGGGAGACTTATCCTTTTCTTTTTACCACACCCCATCACTCCAGTTTTTTTATTATCTCCCTAAAATTCACAAATCTCTTATGACACCTCCTGGGAGGCCTATTATTTCTGATATCAATTCCCTCACATCTAATCTTTCATTTTATGTTGATTCTCACCTTCAGTCTAGAGTGTCCTTGCTGAGGTCTAACATCAAGGATACCACCCATTTTTTAAATCTGATAGAATCTGTGGAGTGGAAGGAAACCTATGCCTTCCTCATGCTAGATGTGTCTGCATTATATACCCATATTCCTCATAATATAGGATGCAATACTATCAAGAGATGTCTTGACCTTGATGATGACCTCAGCGAGGAACAAAAAGCTTTTCTTATTGATTCTATTTTCTTTATTCTTTCCCACAATATTTTTTTATTTCTAGGCACCTTTTATCTACAGGTGATGGGGACAGCTATGGGGACCAGGTTTGTGCCCAGTTATTCTAATCTTTACATGGGGGAGTTTGAACACACCCATGTGTGGAATGGCGACTGGGCGGTGAACCTGGTCCTCTATGGTCGTTATATTGATGATCTTTTTATTATTTGGGATGGAGACTTTTCTTGCTACTGCTTTCACTCAGACACTTAATTCCAACAATTAGAATCTGACCTTCACATCCTCCTTTCACACTACACAAATCAACTTCCTGAATGTGAACCTCAAGGTCATTAATAATACTATAGTGATATCTACATATAGTAAAGATACAAATACAAACTCATATTTACACTTTACTAGTTCACATTTTAAACCTTGGAAACAAAACATTCCTAAAGGTCAATTCGTACGATTGTGACTAAACTGTTCACAGTTTGATAAATTTTCCAAACAGGCAGATATATTAATGGGGTCCTTCAGGTACTGTGGTTATCCTGAACACCTCTTATGAAGGGCCTTAGCTGAAGTATCCGATATGGACAGAAGTACCTTGTTGCAATATAAACCTAAGAAACAAACTATAGTGACAAATAAAGATAAATGCTCCTCTTTTATTTGTAAATACAACAGTTGTGCTAGGCAAATTAAGAATATACTGTAGTAACTAAAAATTATCGGATCCTAAAACAAGATCGGATTCTAGGGGATATATTACCGCCTACACCACAAATAATATACAGGAAAAACAAATCCTTAAAACCATATTAGCACCTAGTTTATTAAAACAGGTTAATGTAAAACAAACTTGTCAGGGTTCAGAATGGTTAACTAAAAAAACATTGGTTTTTTTCCGCTGTGGAAAAGAGAGGTGTCAAAAGTGTATGCATATGCAGAAAAAAACTGTATCGATTGAATTACAGATGAAAACGAAAAACGATATCCACCAAATTAAGTCTTTTATAAATTGTGACTCGTCCTATATTATTATTTTTTTTAAATGTACCTGTAACCTACTCTATGTGGATCGCATGACTAGAACCCTAAGGAACAGATTTATGGAACATAAATGTAATATTACTAGGGGATACATGAAACATAGTGTTTAACGTCATTTTATCTCTATACATAAGGAGGATCATAAAGATCTTTCTATTATTGCATTGGAACAGATTGTGCCCACTATTAGAGGTGGGGACAGATTTTCAACACTCTGTAGGAGAGAAATTTATTGGATACTTTAGTGTAATTCTTTTCATCCAACGGGTCTAAATGAGACAATGGAACTAAATGTGGTCCTTTAATTCATTATTACTTTTCCATGTGCATTACATTAAAACAAATCCATATACATTTGGTTCCATAAATCTTCTTATGTGTGTCACATTGGAATGAATTTATGATTTGGGATGAAGTAACCTATTTGTCCTTTATCTATTACTCCCTTCTATATCTGTGTATCTTGTAGAGATGAGCGGGTTCGGTTTCTCTGAATCCGAACCCGCCCGAACTTCATGGTTTTTTTCACGGGTCCGAGCAGACTCGGATCCTCCCGCCTTGCTCGGTTAACCCGAGCGCGCCCGAACGTCATCATGACACTGTCGGATTCTCGCGAGACTCGGATTCTATATAAGGAGCCGCGCGTCGCCGCCATTTTCACACGTGCATTGAGATTGATAGGGAGAGGACGTGGCTGGCGTCCTCTCCATTTAGATTAGAAGAGAGAGAGAGAGAGAGATTGACCTGATTTACTGGAGCTTAGGAGTACTGTAGAAGTGTAGAGAGTGCAGAGTTTACTAGTGACTGACCACAGTGACCACCAGACAGTGCAGTTTTATTTAATATATCCGTTCTCTGCCTGAAAAAAACGATACACACAGTGACTCAGTCACATACCATATCTGTGTGCACTGCTCAGCCCAGTGTGCTGCATCATCTATGTATATATATCTGACTGTGCTCAGCTCACACAGCTTATAATTGTGGGGGAGACTGGGGAGCACTGCAGTGCCAGTTATAGGTTATAGCAGGAGCCAGGAGTACATATTATATTAAAATTAAACAGTGCACACTTTTGCTGCAGGAGTGCCACTGCCAGTGTGACTGACCAGTGACCTGACCACACTGACCACCAGTATAGTTAGTAGTATACTATATTGTGATTGCCTGAAAAAGTTAAACACTCGTCGTGTGACTTCACTTGTGTGGTGTTTTTTTTTTATTCTATAAAAAACTCATTCTGCTGACAGACAGTGTCCAGCAGGTCCGTCATTATATAATATATACCTGTCCGGCTGCAGTAGTGATATATATATATTTTTTATATCATTATTTATCATCCAGTCGCAGCAGACACAGTACGGTAGTTCACGGCTGTAGCTACCTCTGTGTCGGCACTCGGCAGTCCATCCATAATTGTATACCACCTACCCGTGGTTTTTTTTTCTTTCTTCTTTATACATACATACTACTACATCTCTTTATCAACCAGTCTATATTAGCAGCAGACACAGTACAGTACGGTAGTCCACGGCTGTAGCTACCTCTGTGTCGGCACTCGGCAGTCCGTCCATAATTGTATACCACCTACCCGTGGTTTTTTTTTCTTTCTTCTTTATACATACATACTACTACATCTCTTTATCAACCAGTCTATATTAGCAGCAGACACAGTACAGTACGGTAGTTCATGGCTGTAGCTACCTCTGTGTCGGCACTCGGCAGTCCGTCCATAATTGTATACCACCTACCCGAGGTTTTTTTTTCTTTCTTCTTTATACATACATACTACTACATCTCTTTATCAACCAGTCTATATTAGCAGCAGACACAGTACAGTACGGTAGTTCACGGCTGTAGCTACCTCTGTGTCGGCACTCGGCAGTCCGTCCATAATTGTATACCACCTACCCGTGGTTTTTTTTTCTTTCTTCTTTATACATACATACTACTACATCTCTTTATCAACCAGTCTATATTAGCAGCAGACACAGTACAGTACGGTAGTTCACGGCTGTAGCTACCTCTGTGTCGGCACTCGGCAGTCCGTCCATAATTGTATACCACCTACCCGAGTTTTTTTTTTCTTTCTTCTTTATACATACATACTACTACATCTCTTTATCAACCAGTCTATATTAGCAGCAGACACAGTACAGTACGGTAGTCCACGGCTGTAGCTACCTCTGTGTCGGCACTCGGCAGTCCGTCCATAATTGTATACCACCTACCCGTGGTTTTTTTTTCTTTCTTCTTTATACATACATACTACTACATCTCTTTATCAACCAGTCTATATTAGCAGCAGACACAGTACAGTACGGTAGTTCACGGCTGTAGCTACCTCTGTGTCGGCACTCGGCAGTCCGTCCATAATTGTATACCACCTACCCGAGGTTTTTTTTTCTTTCTTCTTTATACATACATACTACTACATCTCTTTATCAACCAGTCTATATTAGCAGCAGACACAGTACAGTACGATAGTTCACGGCTGTAGCTACCTCTGTGTCGGCACTCGGCAGTCCGTCCATAATTGTATACCACCTACCCGAGGTTTTTTTTTCTTTCTTCTTTATACATACATACTACTACATCTCTTTATCAACCAGTCTATATTAGCAGCAGACACAGTACAGTACGGTAGTCCACGGCTGTAGCTACCTCTGTGTCGGCACTCGGCAGTCCGTCCATAATTGTATACTAGTATCCATCCATCTCCATTGTTTACCTGAGGTGCCTTTTAGTTGTGCCTATTAAAATATGGAGAACAAAAATGTTGAGGTTCCAAAATTAGGGAAAGATCAAGATCCACTTCCACCTCGTGCTGAAGCTGCTGCCACTAGTCATGGCCGAGACGATGAAATGCCAGCAACGTCGTCTGCCAAGGCCGATGCCCAATGTCATAGTACAGAGCATGTCAAATCCAAAACACCAAATATCAGTAAAAAAAGGACTCCAAAACCTAAAATAAAATTGTCGGAGGAGAAGCGTAAACTTGCCAATATGCCATTTACCACACGGAGTGGCAAGGAACGGCTGAGGCCCTGGCCTATGTTCATGGCTAGTGGTTCAGCTTCACATGAGGATGGAGGCACTCAGCCTCTCGCTAGAAAAATGAAAAGACTCAAGCTGGCAAAAGCAGTAGCACCGCAAAGAACTGTGCGTTCTTCGAAATCCCAAATCCACAAGGAGAGTCCAATTGTGTCGGTTGCGATGCCTGACCTTCCCAACACTGGACGTGAAGAGCATGCGCCTTCCACCATTTGCACGCCCCCTGCAAGTGCTGGAAGGAGCACCCGCAGTCCTGTTCCTGATAGTCAGATTGAAGATGTCAGTGTTGAAGTACACCAGGATGAGGAGGATATGGGTGTTGCTGGCGCTGGGGAGGAAATTGACCAGGAGGATTCTGATGGTGAGGTGGTTTGTTTAAGTCAGGCACCCGGGGAGACACCTGTTGTCCGTGGGAGGAATATGGCCGTTGACATGCCTTGTGAAAATACCAAAAAAATCAGCTCTTCGGTGTGGAGGTATTTCAACAGAAATGCGGACAACAGGTGTCAAGCCGTGTGTTCCCTTTGTCAAGCTGTAATAAGTAGGGGTAAGGACGTTAACCACCTCGGAACATCCTCCCTTATACGTCACCTGCAGCGCATTCATAATAAGTCAGTGACAAGTTCAAAAACTTTGGGTGACAGCGGAAGCAGTCCACTGACCAGTAAATCCCTTCCTCTTGTAACCAAGCTCACGCAAACCACCCCACCAACTCCCTCAGTGTCAATTTCCTCCTTCCCCAGGAATGCCAATAGTCCTGCAGGCCATGTCACTGGCAATTCTGACGATTCCTCTCCTGCCTGGGATTCCTCCGATGCATCCTTGCGTGTAACGCCTACTGCTGCTGGCGCTGCTGTTGTTGCTGCTGGGAGTCGATGGTCATCCCAGAGGGGAAGTCGTAAGACCACTTTTACTACTTCCACCAAGCAATTGACTGTCCAACAGTCCTTTGCGAGGAAGATGAAATATCACAGCAGTCATCCTACTGCAAAGCTGATAACTGAGGCCTTGGCATCCTGGGTGGTGAGAAACGTGGTTCCGGTATCCATCATTACTGCAGAGCCAACTAGAGACTTGTTGGAGGTACTGTGTCCCCGGTACCAAATACCATCTAGGTTCCATTTCTCTAGGCAGGCGATACCGAAAATGTACACAGACCTCAGAAAAAGAGTCACCAGTGTCCTAAAAAATGCAGCTGTACCCAATGTCCACTTAACCACGGACATGTGGACAAGTGGAGCAGGGCAGGGTCAGGACTATATGACTGTGACAGCCCACTGGGTAGATGTATGGACTCCCGCCGCAAGAACAGCAGCGGCGGCACCAGTAGCAGCATCTCGCAAACGCCAACTCTTTCCTAGGCAGGCTACGCTTTGTATCACCGCTTTCCAGAATACGCACACAGCTGAAAACCTCTTACGGCAACTGAGGAAGATCATCGCGGAATGGCTTACCCCAATTGGACTCTCCTGTGGATTTGTGGCATCGGACAACGCCAGCAATATTGTGTGTGCATTAAATATGGGCAAATTCCAGCACGTCCCATGTTTTGCACATACCTTGAATTTGGTGGTGCAGAATTATTTAAAAAACGACAGGGGCGTGCAAGAGATGCTGTCGGTGGCCAGAAGAATTGCGGGACACTTTCGGCGTACAGGCACCACGTACAGAAGACTGGAGCACCACCAAAAACTACTGAACCTGCCCTGCCATCATCTGAAGCAAGAAGTGGTAACGAGGTGGAATTCAACCCTCTATATGCTTCAGAGGTTGGAGGAGCAGCAAAAGGCCATTCAAGCCTATACAATTGAGCACGATATAGGAGGTGGAATGCACCTGTCTCAAGCGCAGTGGAGAATGATTTCAACGTTGTGCAAGGTTCTGCTGCCCTTTGAACTTGCCACACGTGAAGTCAGTTCAGACACTGCCAGCCTGAGTCAGGTCATTCCCCTCATCAGGCTTTTGCAGAAGAAGCTGGAGACATTGAAGGAGGAGCTAACACGGAGCGATTCCGCTAGGCATGTGGGACTTGTGGATGGAGCCCTTAATTCGCTTAACAAGGATTCACGGGTGGTCAATCTGTTGAAATCAGAGCACTACATTTTGGCCACCATGCTCGATCCTAGATTTAAAGCCTACCTTGGATCTCTCTTTCCGGCAGACACAAGTCTGCTGGGGTTGAAAGACCTGCTGGTGAGAAAATTGTCAAGTCAAGCGGAACGCGACCTGTCAACATCTCCTCCTTCACATTCTCCCGCAACTGGGGGTGCGAGGAAAAGGCTCAGAATTCCGAGCCCACCCGCTGGCGGTGATGCAGGGCAGTCTGGAGCGACTGCTGATGCTGACATCTGGTCCGGACTGAAGGACCTGACAACGATTACGGACATGTCGTCTACTGTCACTGCATATGATTCTCTCACCATTGAAAGAATGGTGGAGGATTATATGAGTGACCGCATCCAAGTAGGCACGTCACACAGTCCGTACTTATACTGGCAGGAAAAAGAGGCAATTTGGAGGCCCTTGCACAAACTGGCTTTATTCTACCTAAGTTGCCCTCCCACAAGTGTGTACTCCGAAAGAGTGTTTAGTGCCGCCGCTCACCTTGTCAGCAATCGGCGTACGAGGTTACATCCAGAAAATGTGGAGAAGATGATGTTCATTAAAATGAATTATAATCAATTCCTCCGCGGAGACATTGACCAGCAGCAATTGCCTCCACAAAGTACACAGGGAGCTGAGATGGTGGATTCCAGTGGGGACGAATTGATAATCTGTGAGGAGGGGGATGTACACGGTGATATATCGGAGGATGATGATGAGGTGGACATCTTGCCTCTGTAGAGCCAGTTTGTGCAAGGAGAGATTAATTGCTTCTTTTTTGGGGGGGGTCCAAACCAACCCGTCATATCAGTCACAGTCGTGTGGCAGACCCTGTCACTGAAATGATGGGTTGGTTAAAGTGTGCATGTCCTGTTTTGTTTATACAACATAAGGGTGGGTGGGAGGGCCCAAGGACAATTCCATCTTGCACCTCTTTTTTCTTTTATTTTTCTTTGCGTCATGTGCTGTTTGGGGAGGGTTTTTTGGAAGGGACATCCTGCGTGACACTGCAGTGCCACTCCTAGATGGGCCCGGTGTTTGTGTCGGCCACTAGGGTCGCTAATCTTACTCACACAGCTACCTCATTGCGCCTCTTTTTTTCTTTGCGTCATGTGCTGTTTGGGGAGGGTTTTTTGGAAGGGACATCCTGCGTGACACTGCAGTGCCACTCCTAAATGGGCCCGGTGTTTGTGTCGGCCACTACGGTCGCTAATCTTACTCACACAGCTACCTCATTGCGCCTCTTTTTTTCTTTGCGTCATGTGCTGTTTGGAGAGGGTTTTTTGGAAGGGACATCCTGCGTGACACTGCAGTGCCACTCCTAAATGGGCCCGGTGTTTGTGTCGGCCACTAGGGTCGCTAATCTTACTCACACAGCTACCTCATTGCGCCTCTTTTTTTCTTTGCGTCATGTGCTGTTTGGGGAGGGTTTTTTGGAAGGGACATCCTACGTGACACTGCAGTGCCACTCCTAGATGGGCCCGGTGTTTGTGTCGGCCACTAGGGTCGCTAATCTTACTCACACAGCTACCTCATTGCGCCTCTTTTTTTCTTTGCGTCATGTGCTGTTTGGGGAGGGTTTTTTGGAAGGGACATCCTGCGTGACACTGCAGTGCCACTCCTAAATGGGCCCGGTGTTTGTGTCGGCCACTACGGTCGCTAATCTTACTCACACAGCTACCTCATTGCGCCTCTTTTTTTCTTTGCGTCATGTGCTGTTTGTGGAGGGTTTTTTGGAAGGGACATCCTGCGTGACACTGCAGTGCCACTCCTAAATGGGCCCGGTGTTTGTGTCGGCCACTAGGGTCGCTTATCTTACTCACACAGTCAGCTACCTCATTGCGCCTCTTTTTTTCTTTGCGTCATGTGCTGTTTGGGGAGGGTTTTTTGGAAGGGCCATCCTGCGTGACACTGCAGTGCCACTCCTAAATGGGCCCGGTGTTTGTGTCGGCCACTAGGGTCGCTTATCTTACTCACACAGTCAGCTACCTCATTGCGCCTCTTTTTTTCTTTGCGTCATGTGCTGTTTGGGGAGGGTTTTTTGGAAGGGACATCCTGCGTGACACTGCAGTGCCACTCCTAAATGGGCCCGGTGTTTGTGTCGGCCACTAGGGTCGCTAATCTTACTCACACAGCTACCTCATTGCGCCTCTTTTTTTCTTTGCGTCATGTGCTGTTTGGGGAGGGTTTTTTGGAAGGGACATCCTGCGTGACACTGCAGTGCCACTCCTAGATGGGCCAGGTGTTTGTGTCGGCCACTAGGGTCGCTTAGCTTAGTCATCCAGCGACCTCGGTGCAAATTTTAGGACTAAAAATAATATTGTGAGGTGTGAGGTATTCAGAATAGACTGAAAATGAGTGGAAATTATGGTTTTTGAGGTTAATAATAATATGGGATCAAAATGACCCCCAAATTCTATGATTTAAGCTGTTTTTTAGGGTTTTTTGAAAAAAACACCCGAATCCAAAACACACCCGAATCCGACAAAAAAAATTCGGTGAGGTTTTGCCAAAACGCGGTCGAACCCAAAACACGGCCGCGGAACCGAACCCAAAACCAAAACACAAAACCCGAAAAATTTCAGGCGCTCATCACTAGTATCTTGTCTATGTTATTTTATTCTATATATTATCTGTATAAAAATAAGTGCTATTTAATATATAATTATATTTCAACTACAAAAATTGATGAACAAGATTAGCTTTTTATATTTTGTCATATCTGTATATATCAAGTTTATGTATGATATTGACATAATAACTTTGGATTGGATTTAGCAGAATTCCCCATTATATTAAAGGTATGTACACACTGGAAGATATATCTGCCGATCAATTGATCGGCAGATATATCTATGGATAGATCGGGCAGTGTGTTGAGCATACACACTGCCCTATCCATCAGGGACTGACGTCATGTACTGTACACATGCCCGCCCAGTTCAGCTGTCAATCACCGCCGGCCGCCGCAGCATGTGTACGGGCAGTCGGCCGACCGCCGTACACACACAGCGACACGCCAATATATCGGTAGATATATTGACCGTCAGATGTGCTGCAGGGCCGACACGATACATCTGTGAACGACGGAGTTCACAGATGTATCGGCCGTACACACTGGCCGATGGATCCGTGATATATCGTCCGTTCAAGAGAACGTCCGATATATCGGCCAGTGTGTACGGGCCTTTACATTATTATGTATCTCTAATTGTCCCCATCGTTGCCTGGTAACCAGACAGCTGATCAGACCTATGAGGTTTCTTATTGGCTGCATCTGGTGTGCGCTGGTCACGTGTCAACTGCATGTCATGTGATAGCGTTCCACAGCCTCTGGGTGCGTTCCACATTTCCCACTGTGCAGCTGACCGGCTTCCTGTGTCAGCGTTCACATGGGTGGACGGTATGGACCGCTTCACAAGTGCGGACTTCCGGCCTAGCCGGTGCCCGCTCAGAAGCACTGGAGGGACAGGGGCCGCACATCTGAGACAGCTGCTAAATTAGTGACTAATGACAACTCCGGTCATGTGACCAGGAATGACCTCTGAACTTAGATTTAATTTGATAATTTATGGATAAAAAAAATATTCATGGTATGAAATACTAATGTCTGATTGCCTTTTGTCTTTCTAAAATTAGTTTGAATAATTTTATTTTATTTATTTATTAACAGTTTCTTATATAGCGCAGCATATTCCGTTGCGCTTTACAATTAGAACAACAGTAATAGAACAAAACTGGGTAAAAACAGACAGACATAGAGGTAGGAATACTATAATGTTTTTAGTGTGTTTTTTTGGATGGATAATCAAATTATTTTTAACACACCTAACAGTTCTCAGACCATTAAGGGGGTATAAATAAACCCTCTAGTGAGACTGAGCAGTACTTCTGATGAAGTTAGGTGGCCGTGCCTAGAAAAACGCGTCAAGACAACCAAACTGCCGCTGTCCTTCTCCACTTATGCAAAAGGATCCAGATATGGACTTGTAAAAACAGACTCCCTGGACTTCTCATCTAATTATTGGACCAGTGCATTACTGTGTTTTTTGGAACACCCAGTGGACTGCACCCATACAGCTTGCTTGCTGGACAATCCAATTGCTTTTGGACACCACTAAACCACGGGTAATACCACCTGTCCTAATCGGTACCTATTGGGAGCTATTGCAATATCTGTCCGCGATCCTAGTGTGGATTTGAAGGAGAGCAGTTATATCTTAATTATTTACTTCTCAGCCATACATGATTTATCATGTTTTTTAATTGAGCACTAAATTAATTAATTTTTATGTTAATAAATATTTACAATTTTATTCATCCGTTTATCTTATTGGAGATACAACCAGTTCCCGTCCCCACCCCCTTTTTTCTTGTGTAAACCTTGGTTTACTGTTGGGACTGACAATCCCTTACTGGCAGCTTTGACAGTGCATCTAGGAGTTTTTCTATATTTAATATTGTGCATAAGGCCAAAAATTACATATACATATGTCCATATAAAGTTTTGATTATGTCAAATACGAAAGGGCCTGTGAACCCGGTTCGGGGTCTAATGGAGCTGGCTGGACTGTTTTCTTAAACATAAGACGGTCTGGATGAATGAAAGTCTTTTTCATAGGTTTATTTTTGCAAAACAGAAATTACCCTGCACAGCAGGCTTAGGCCAGAGCTGGTTTGCAAGGAGAACAGGCCCTTAGGGGAAGGCTACCATGATCCAGTTGGGGAATCCTCACTGAGGGGATGTGGTAACTGTAGCAGAATGAGCAATGGGTCTTAGGCAGACTGCTGGGGTAGGCTAGCTAGGTTGGCTGAAGCTGCAGATAGGCCGAGTCTTATCCACTGAAACAGACGACCAAACATGGCTGATGCTGAAGCTCTTACTCACCAGAATACTGACTGCAAAAGACTCTCTGGATGCTGCGTTAACAAGGCTGTGAAGCACAGGATTACTACCCTGCTTCAGTGTAAGCAAGAAACATTGCACCGACAACCTGCACACCAAAAATCACCAGCTAAATACTTGCTGGTCGATGCTGATTGGCCTGAGACCACCCACAGCCCTCACAGTAGTTGATTGGTCTCCAGAGTCACATGACTAAAATCCAAGATGGCAACGCCGACGAACCGACGCCGCAGCCCTCCCGCAGCCAGCCCAGATCAGATCAGCAGCCTGTCCCTGTGAGCTCCTGCAAGCTCCCAAAGCCGCCGCTAGCAGCCCATCCCAATACCGGAGGGACCCTACCACAAGGTCCAGACTGGTAAGTCACGGCGCAACAATCCCTGGACCGTGACAGATTATTGTTTACTGATATCTACTTACACCTTTCGAGGTGGACAAGCATAGGCTGAGTGCAGTATAACAGCTGTTCACATAATTGCTAAAGTTGTGACACATCAGCTGTTATGGCTTTTAGGAGGTGTATGTCTTGTAGGCACTGGAGGTCTAGTATCAAAAAATATGTCTGATTCAACATTTGCACGTAAATATGCTTTATTGATATGCGACTTTCCTATGTACATTCTATAGGCATCTGTATCTACAGTATCTCTATATGACGAGTCAGCGATCTAGAAATAGTCAATGGTTGATTTATTTTATGTGGCAAATACTTTGCAGGCACTTCAGAATTATGCATAATACTGTATGTGACTTAATTTGCTTCCTGATGTACAGTACTTTACTCCTGTTCACTAAAGAACTATTCCTAATACAGATGTGTCTTTACATATTTTTTATCACTTCCCAGAATAACATACCTATGAACATGCAGTCCTCAAACTCATCTCAAATAGACACTTTATTTTATCTCTTAAATGATTAATTGAAGAGTTTCCAGTTCTCCTAGCACACGATTCCAAGAATAAAAAAATTAACAAAATGCCAGCTCTGCAAAATGGCAAAGCAAATTTATAAGTTTGAACTTACCTAAATTAAATATAGATACTGTTTACTGTTTCTGCAAAATATTCACATGAAAGGAAAAAGTAACTGTGTTTCTTTAAAACATTATAATCATATTGTTTTGCTGAGCAAAATGCAGGTCATACCATTCATGGCCCTTACTTCTTTTAGGCTGTATAATCATAAAACTACAGTATATCTGTAGTCTAGATAATGATTTTTCATGTAGATGATAAAAATAGTTGGTTTTAATCTCCACAGTTTATTTAAAATCTCTGTAAAGAAATTATTGTTGTAAATAGCTAGATTCATACATGATGTAACCTTGGGATTAAATATTTTATTTCAACAGTGTATATAATTTGTAATATCGGATTAGGGCCGCTTGAGGCCTAAAAATATTGTGTTTCTGCTGAGAATAAATATAACCCTTAGGGTCAAACGGGACATATATTGAGAGGCCACTTGCATCTGTCACTGTTATTAGATGGTTTCTAATGGATTGCACCTTACTGGTTAAGCAGTAGACACTGAGCCACATTTCAATACACTGACCACTGTTAGAAAAGCATTATAGGTCAATTCTACAAATATAGGGCCTAATTGAGGTTGTATAGCAGTGTGCGCTCCGTTTCCAGGGAGGAGACGGAGCGTTGTTGGGGCGGTGCGTCGCGAATGGGGGGCGGAAGGGGCCAAATGGGGGCATGTTGGGGGGTGATCACGGCGGCTGCATGACATCACACGCAGCCACCTCGATCGAGAACATGGCGGCGGGACTCCTGCGGGCACAGCTAAGCTGCACCGGCAGGAGGCTTCCTCAGTTCCTGCTAACAAGCAGAAATTGTGATGCATTCACAATCTCTGCTTGTTGAACTGGGGGAGGCTCTGGTCAGCATGTTGGGCGGCCTTGCCCAGCGATGGGCGGCCCCCCGCATGCGATCCACAGGATTCCAAATTCTGCTAATTAGGCCCATATTCTTTATAAACTAATTGTGTAGGTTCAGACACTAGGCGACATTCAAATATTCTTGATGCCGGCAGGCATTAGATGGCGTCAATCCAAGATTTTAAAATGTAGCTCCATTCAGGTGTGATCGGCTGCCGGCGTCTACATTTCAGCTCGCACCCGCTGGGGGTGGTGAGCTGAAATGGGTGAAAAGTAATCCCGATCACACCCATTAATTTAGTCTGGTTTAGCTGCCTTACATAGCTAAACCTGACACTAATGGGCATGATCAGCGTGATAGGGGGCATCAAATGAATATTGCCCACAATCTTCCGCCACTTTGGATGGGAGATTAGGGGTGATAACATTTGACTTTCCCCTGTTGTGTCTTGGTTATATCTGTTAGTTCTTACTGAGCATGGATAAGAATTAAGCACTAGTACTAGTAAGGGGTTCACTATGGTATGCCGGCGGTCGGGCTCCCAGCGACCAGCATACTGGCGCCGGGAGCCCGACCGCCAGCTTACTGACAGTGTGGCGAGCGCAAATGAGCCCCTTGCGGGCTCACTATGCTCGTCACGCTACGGTATGTGCGCCACGCTATTTTATTCTCCCTCCAGGGGGGTCGTGGACCCCCACGAGGGAGAATAAGTGACGGTATGCCGGCAGTCGGGATCCCGGCGCCGGTATACTGTGCGCCGGGATCCCGTCAGTCGGCATACTGAAGACCACCCCTAGTAAGTGCCTTGTACATTTTAATATGGGTTACTATCTGGCAGCAATGGCCAGTTTATGGTATACAGTATAATGCAAGACTGAGACAAAAGATTTTCAGCCCCTAATAGGACCAAATAACTGCAATTAATGGTTAGTGCCTGCTCTGTATACAGTATGTACTGATCTGAGCATTTGATGACAAATTATGGGGCTCCTCAGATATGTGAGCTAGTGTATATCTAATGTTAAGAAGATGTTTGATCAGTATTGTCTGATAACTAAGGCAAATTTTGAGTATTACTCTTGTTTGTTTGTTTGTTTGTTTGTTTCCTTTGTAATGAAGAATACGTTGTACTCACTCAATTGGTTACTTGTCAAACTATTTCCTTTGATCAGAAGAACAAAACCCACACAATACATTGCCCCAATAATCACCCATTCTGCTGCTGCAACAGGAAGAATGATTTAAAGCTGTTTAGGTGGCAATTCCAAATATACAACCACTAAGCACATTCTTCTAAGTTGTTGGTGACTGGGGACTAGGTTTATCTATATGACTGTAACTCCAAGAGGCCATGTATTATAAATTAAGAGGGAGATGTATTAAACTTCTAAAAAGTGATGAAGCTACCAAGAGCAACCAATGAATATTAAGGTAGCATTTATTAAATACATTCTATAAAATTATAGGTAGAAGCTGATTAGTTGCTATCAGTAACTTTTCCAGTTTTTAGAAGGCTTGAACACCTCCCTCTTAGTCTGGTGTACATATGGAAAACACACAGAAATCTTCATTTCCAAAAAGCGGATGTTGTATTTTGATGGGGTGTCAATTTTAAAACCCCTAAATTGTATTTAGAGCAAGGATAAGAATGATTCAGCAATCCTTTAGATTCATTGGAATTTAGCTGAAACCAAAAAGTACTGTAGGTCACAGATTTGGTATACCTGTAGTTTGAACAAGCAATGTAACAAAACTCTCTACAGTAACACTGACACGTCATTATTACTAGTTCACTACATTGGAAGTTTATGATTTTAATGGACCTTTATGCAAGAATAGTGCTTAGTCCCATGTGTTACAAGGGAGGAATGGTGGAGAAATATATGTGATATATATGCTCTCTACTTTTCCATTCTCTCCTAGTTCCTACCTGCGGCAGTGTCAGGGGAAGGCCTGTTCTGATTTTGAATGCTCCCAACTTTGATTGCTTCATGTGGGAAGGAACTCTGTGCACAGGATCTGTGACTCCCACTGATATACAGTAGGTCCTGATTCAGAGATGAACGAAATGCAAATTCACTTGCAAGTAGCTTTACATTTCCTTCCGATTATAAGGAGGGACATGCAGGAGACGTCTCAGTATAAAGGGCCCCATACACTCAATGATCGCAAAAAAGCGCTATAGTGCATATTTTACCCCAGAATTGATGGTGCGGACACAAAAATGAAAAAACGCCGGGGCCCTCAGGACGCGCTGTGACCAGCAGCGCTGTCAAGTCCTGTGCTGTCAATCAGTCCGGTATTAATAACAACGGAGGGAGGAACATGGAAGAGGCAGAGACCGTGAAGGGCATGATCTCCCGCCCTCCCCTCATCCTCTGCTCCGCATGCTCTCCCCCCCCCTCACGATTAACGGCTGAGTCCGCTGCTGTATATACCTTAGGTGGGGGCAGTTTGGTCCCTGTTCCCCCGGCTGGATGCCGCCGCTCTCCTCGCTGATTCTCCTCTTCTCCCTCCTCACCCATGCGGCCGCCCCCTCTGCATTTTCCTCTCCCCCCTGGCCGCATCCTCTGACTCCATGCTGGCGGCGGTGTGGCCTCATACTGATCCATGGACTATACCCCACCGGCCTGACTCCGCTGCTGCTGGCAGTGTCCATGGTAAGCGGTGGGGGGCCTAGTCCCTGAAGAGTGTTGTTATGGTGGTGGGGTTTCTGGCTGCACCCTCTCCTGCCTCTCTGTCCCTACCTCCTGGTGCTTCTGTCCCTACTCCCTTGTGCCTCTGTCCCTACCCCCTGGTGCCTCTGTCCCTACCCCCTGGTGCCTTTGTCCCTACTTCTTGCTACCTCAGTCCCTACTTCTTGCTACCTCTGTCCCTACCCCCTGGTGCCTCTCTCTGTCCCTACTCCCTGCTACCTCTGTCCCTACTCCCTGGTGCCTACCTCTGTCCCTATTCCCTGGTGCCTCTCTCTGTCTCTGCTACCTCTGTCCCTATTCCCTGGTGCCTCTCTCTGTTCCTACCCCCTCTGTCCCTAATCCCTGGTGCCTCTCTGTCCCTACTCCCTGCGGCCTCTGTCCCTACTCCCTGGTGCCTCTCTCTGTCCCTACTCCCTGCTACCTCTGTCCTTACCCCCTGGTGCCTCTCTCTGTCCCTACTCCCTGATGCCTCTCTCTGTCCCTACTCCTTGCTACCTCTGTCCCTACCCCCAGGTGCCTCTCTCTGTCCCTACTCCTTGCTACCTCTGTCCTTACTCCCTGGTGCCTATCTCTGTCCCTGCTACCTCTGTCCCTACCCCCTGATGCCTCTCTCTGTCCCTACTCTCTGCTACCTCTGTCCCTACTCCCTGGTACCATATAAAATGTGTATAACATGCTCTACCTGGCGCAATGTGTATAGAACACTAACTGGCGCAATGTGTGTAATGTGCTCTACCTGGCGCAATGTGTGTAACGTGCTCTGCCTGGCGCAGTGCATATAACATGCTCTACCTGGTGCAATCTGTATAACGTGTTCTACCTGGCGCAATCTGTATAACGTGCTCTACCTGGCGCAATGTGTGTAACGTGCTCTGCCTGGCGCAGTGCATATAACATGCTCTACCTGGTGCAGTGTGTATAACGTGTTCTACCTGGCGCAATCTGTATAACATGCTCTACCTGGTGCAGTGTGTATAACGTGTTCTAATTGGCACAATCTGTATAACGTGCTCTACCAGGCGCAATGTGTGTAATGTGCTCTACCTGGTCCAGTGTGTATAACGTGTTCTAACTGGCGCAATCTGTATAACGTGCTCTACCAGGTGCAATGTGTGTAACATGCTCTACCTGGTGCAATGTGTGTAACATGCTCTACCTGGTGCAATGTGTGTAACGTGTTCTATCTGGTGCAATGTGTATAGGGTGTTCTAACTGGCGCAATCTGTATAACGTGCTCTACCTGGTGCAATGTGTATATAACGTGCTCTACCTGTGTGGTGTAATGTGAATCGGTACTGTTATGTGGCCATGCTCTTTCTCCATTAATCCACTTCACTAAATTTTTGGTGCACGTCTTCGGCGCGCACGGTCCTTGGTTTAAAGTATAGCAGGGGGAGCACCAATTTACTTTCTGCCAAAGAGCACTGAAATGTCTAGCTACAGCTCTGGGGCAGAGTGTCCTGTATGCTACACAGCCCAGCAGCATTGTCACCCCCTCCTCCCCCACGCAATACTTTTGTAGTGTCCAAATCAAGTCTGTTTTTATATTTGAATAATTAATAAGATTAATATTAACCTACATTCCGATGGGACCCAGAAAAGGACAGATAGGACACCAATTTTTAAAAGTGAGGGGTCCGTGGGAACCACTTTTTTTGGGCTCAGCGCAATCACTGACAATACAACGATATGTCTGAGGTAAAAGTCGGATGCGATTTCCCTTACTCAGCTGCCCTCTGCATGGAAGCAGAAGCTGCGAGTCCAGGAAGATTGTGTGGAATAGGGGATACCTGTGGTTTTTATTTCTTGTTCAGAATACCTCACCTGGATGATATCACTAATTGGATTTAGCAGTTACTAAATTTCTTACTCCTCCAGTGAATGCTGAGCCTGTAGCACAGCACATCCTCACCTCATCTGCACCAAACCTGTGTTACTAACTGGCTGCTCTGCTTTTTATTACCAACCGCACCATGGGGGTCATTCCAACCTGTTTGCACGCTACGGTTTTGCGCAGCAATCAGGTCACTACTGCGCGTGCGTATGCACTGCAATGCGCAGGTGCGTCATACAGGTACAAAGCGGATCGTTGCCGACCAACGAAGAATCCATTCGCACAGTCAATCACAAGGAGATTGACAGGAAGAAGGCGTTTATGGGTGTCAACTGACCGTTTTCTGGGAGCGTTTGGGAAAACGCAGGCGTGTCCAAGTGTTGGCAGGGTGTGTTTCTGACGTCAATTTCGGGACCAGACAGGCTGAAGTGATCACAAGGGCTAAGTAAGACCTACTCAGAAACTGCACAAAATGTTTTTTGCAGAGTTCGACTGCACAGGCGTTCGCACACTTGCAAAGTGAAAATACACTCCCCTATAGGCGGAAACTATCTGATAACAGCGCTGCAAAAAGTAGCTAGCGAGCGATCAACTCAGAATGACCCCACCATGTTTTAGTGCAGAGCTCAAGTCCTTGAGATACAAGATTCTCTGCAAAAGCTGCCACTCAGATCTACAGTAGACAGGGCTGGCTGGGAGTACACAGTAGTGTAACAGGTGTAAGTGGCAGCTGGGTGAGTGGGGCTGGCTGGATGCTCCTGTGGAGATGGCAATGTGCAATAGGAGTGTGAGTAGTAATGCACAATGAAAGCCTAATGTAGAGTCCTCCTGGACTCCAAGAGAAAAAAAAAGATTCCTTCCGCTGCGACAGTCACTACTGTGCAGCACAGATCCCAGCTGTCAAAATGCAGACACCAGAATCCAAACACATAACGGAATACTGACAGGGATCCCAATCCCTGCACTGACATCCTGACACCCAGGATCCCCGATTGCTACACTGCTGGAGAGGTAATCCACGCATGTGCGCACGCGCGGGGGAAGGAGGGGGGTAGGTTTACGCTGCGGGGGAGGGTTAGGGTTAGGCCGTGGCCCAGGTAGGTTAGGGTTAGCCTGTGGGGAGGGAAGGTTAGGGTTAGGCACCCCTGTGGATGGTTAGGCTGCAAGGGGAAGGGGGGGTTAGGTTTATGCTGTGGGGAGGGTGGTTTAGGATTAGGAACCTTCCCCGGTCAGGATGAACATCGGGATGCCACAGTTGGTATTCTGACCGCCGGTATCCCGTCCACTGGGATTTCCATCCCAACCCAGTACATATACACAGATGTTCTGCCTGTGCTCTGATTGGCTAGCAATGTGCTCTGTTGCCTAGCAGCATCCCGGGAGAGGGGAAGGAATAAGCATGTCACGATTGAGGCAGACAAAGTCAGCTTCCAATGAACCCAAGATGCCCTGATGCATAGAGCAGCAGTTAGGCAGGAGTCAGGAACAAAAAAAAACAGATAACTATCAGAATACCATCAAATCATTAGCATTTGATAGTGGCAAACATCAGAACGCTGCCATGGAATGGTAAAAACGCTACCATTGCAAGAAAAACTTTGAAGGTCTGTAATCACAGCAATTCAATGTCCATCCCAAATCCTAACACCTTGTCACTGATTCTCTGCCCTTCTTAGAACCATTTGAAAGTAGATACATTTCCATGGAGTCTGGCCATATCTCTCTGCAGGCCTGGCGCTACCCGCTCAGAAAGGTCTGCAAAGCAGGGAGGCGCCGGGTCGGAGAGGCGCTCTCCCCACTCTGCGACCTTGCTGATGTGCGCTGCTGCTGCCCGTCACACTGACAGGCAGCAGCGGCGACAGCAGCATGAAGAGTGTCTCCCCCCTTGATGGAGCCACACTGTCTGTCCTGCCTGTTGCTGCCGGCTGCCGCTGCTGCCAGCGCCTGTCACACTTATCAAAGACAGCAGCAGCACCGGTAGCATGAAGAGGCAGCCTGCCCATTGAAACCAGGAAGAGCACTCAGCGCACAAGCACAGCTCCGTCTCCGAGTCCTGTCGCAAGCTTCGCCTCTCCTGTGGGCTACTTTAGATCAAAGGGAGCTACAGCACGCAGTATGATAGAGACCCAAGTATGACAGGCTGCTGCCTCTTCCTGGAGAAGTAAAGAGGCACTGCTTATAGTTCAAATATTTGGTAAGTGAGAGTCTGGGAGGATTTAGAGCATTTGTTTGTTCTAATAAAGCTTTTTTGTAGACCCCTGCCAATACCCTCACCCTCCCTGTAGCTTCCCCCTCAGGGTGCCCTCGCCCTCCCTGCAACTCCCCATTAGTGCACCTGATGTCACCCTCCCTGTAACTCCTTCCTCAGCATCCCAGCCCTCACCCTTCCTGCAACTCCCCACTCAGCGTTCCTACCCCCACCCTCCCTGTAATGCCCCCTCATTGTCCCTGCCCTCACCCACCATGTAGCTCCTCCCTCAGTGTGCCCTCACCCTCTGTGTAACTCCCTCCTCAGCATCCCAGCCCTCACTCTCCATTTAACTCCCCACTCAGCGTCCCTGCCATCACCCTCCATGTAGCTCCCCCCTCAGTGTGCCCTCACCCTTCCTGTAACTCCTTCCTCAGCATCCCAGCCCTCACCCTCCCTTTAACTCCCTACTCAGCGTCTCTACCCCCACACTCCCTGTAACTCCTCCACAGTGTCCCTGCCCTCACCCTCCCTGTAACTCCTCCATCAGTGCCCCTGCCATCACCCTCCATGTAGCTCCCCCCTCTGTGTACCCTCAGCCTCCCGGTAACTCCCTCCTCAGTGTCCCAGCCCTCACCCTCCCTGTAACTCCCCACTCAGCGTCCCTACCCTCACCCTCCCTGTAACTCCCCCCTCAGTGCCCCTGCCCTCTCCCTCCATGTAGCTTCCCCCTCAGTGTGCCCTAACCCCCTCTGTACCGCTGCCCTCACCCTCCCTCTAAATCCTCTATCAGCGTCCCTGTCCTCACCCTCCCTCTAACTCCCCCTCAGTGTCACTGCCCTCACCTGCCCTGTAACTCCTCCCTCAGTGCCCCTGTCCTCACCATCCCTGTAACTCTCTCCTCAGTGCCCCTCATGCTTCCTTTATCACCCAATCAGCATCCATGCCCTCACTCTCCCTCTAACACCCCATCAGCATCCATGCCCACACCCTCCCTCTAACACCCCATCACTGTCCTAGTCCGCACTCTCCCTGTAACTCCCTCTTAGCATCTCTACCCTCACTTTCCCTGTAACTCCCCATCAGCGTCCCTGCCTTCACCCTCCCTGTAACTCTCAAAGGAGTGTAGTATGTGTGACCGGCGGTCAGGAGACCGGCGGTCAGCATGCCAATGCCGGGATCCCGGCAGCGGAATCCCAGATGGGGGTGGCGAGTGCAGCAAGCCCCTTGTGGGCTTGCTGTGCACGCCACGCTGTGGGCTCTGTGGCAACCTATGGTCACAATGGGTTCTATTGCTACTCTATGGGAGTCGTGGACACCCACGAGTGGGAATAGTCCCTGTTGGTCGGGGACATGAGGGACTGTGAGGGGGCGGGATGTAGGGGGAGGTTATGTGATCGTCGGTCTCCTGACAGCCGGTCACATAACTACATCCCCTCTCAAAGTGGGCGTAAGAAGGGGAAAGCGGTGATGGAAAATAGATAGGGAAAGGGGTTGCCGAGAGAGGAGGAAGAAGTGAGCAAAAATAGTCTCAAGCAGTGCTAGGGGTAATAGCTTAAAAAAATAAAAATTAACCCAGGCAATGCTGGACATAAGTATATAAGGGACACTACTATGCCGTGTTATGTGAATCATGGGAATACGTGTAGTGTAATGTGAATAAGATTGTGCTACAATGTGACATAATTTCAATTGGAGGTACTATTGTGAGGTGCTATTGTGTGTCTACACTCCTTCCTTGTGAGACTACACCCCTCTTGTGGTGCACACTGTCCCTTTATGAGTTAAGGGAGGGAGGGCGCAATTTAATAGTTTGCTGGAGGGCGCCAAACACCCTTGCAGCGGCCCTGTCTCTCTTGCCCTAGTGCTGTCGCTTCCTTCCATCCCTTATTGTTGGCGTGCTGCCTAATGGCAGGCTTTCTTGGGATATGCAAGCTTTTTTTCACTTTAATGTGAGTCCATGCAGCAATGACTTCTACATCTGGCTTGTCCCCTTTGGTACTAGTTTTATGGTTGTAGTTCATCAGTACCCCGACTGACCTACAGTACCTTTCTGCCCCTGCAGCAGTGTTTTGTTGTGGGGTGATCCATTGGCTGTAGGGTGTATTAGTTTCTCTGACTAGTCTAATTCCCCTGAATGATCATCCCCTGCAGATGCAGAAACTGTCCCTAACCAATATGATGCCCTAGGCAAGATCTTGGCTGGTGCCCCCTAGCACCACAGCTACTGTAGACCCTGCAACCATTTCCCGGCACCATCACACTCATAGCAGTCCTCATTTTGGTGCTCCTACCCCCTATATTTTAAATAAGAACAGTGCTCACATTTGGTGCACAGTCCAAAAAGAGGCTTGTTTTTGCTGGGAAGGGTTATAGCCACACAATAGTACCCCCAATTCAAATTATGCCACACAGTAGTGCAACTTTATTCACATTATATCATGCACATTATATCACAGTAGTGGCCCTTATTCACATTACTTTACACTGAGTTGCTCCTTATTCACATTATACCACATCATATTTCTCTTTATTCACATTAGACCACACAGTAGTGCCCTTTCTATAAGTTATGCCACACAATGGAGCACCTTATACACATAATGCCACACATTAGTAATGCCTTTATACATATAATACCAAACAGTAAGGCCCCACATTATTAATATCCTTATAAACATAATTTGTCTTACACATTATGCTAACCTTTAGCAATACCCTTATACACATAATGTCTCTTACACATGTGCCGCACATTATTAATGCCCTTATACACATAATGACACACATAATGCCTCTTACACATATGGCACACATTATTAATTCCCTTTGATAAAGCTAATTATTTACCTTTTAACATAAGCTATTTACTAATGCCGTGTAGCCGTAATGGCCGCTAAACCACGTGCACGTGCTACGCACTTCGTACGCTATTTGCATACAAAGACCTCACACGTGGTACGCAAGTTACGTACACACGCTGCGCTGGGTGTACGGAATACACACAGCGAGCGTACACACAGACAGTAACCTTTATAAACTTTAAACACAGAATATGCTTACACTGTAAACCTTAATACTGTGGTACTATAATGGTGTAACACTGAACCTTTGTGAGTATGCAAGCTGTTTGAGCAATTGAGATGCTCTGAAACCCTTAGCACTTATATGGTGAATCACACAAACACTTGTTAAGGTTCCAACACCTTACCAGATAAAATTTTTTAGTAAGTAAAAGGGAAAAGAATACAGATTACAGCTTATACACTACAAACCTAACATTAATAACTAAACGGAATAACTAAATTGAAATATACACAATAGCGAACGATCGTAACACAGATACATATAATAAACACAAAGAGAATAAAATGGCAAACACTTAAAGGATAACAAGATGAGAACGAATTGCATACACACAGAGTAATGAAATGGCCACAGAGAAAACTTACACACGTGGGAATGAATCGCATGCGCTATCTGGAAACCAGCTCTCAGTCATCACTGGGAAAACCTTGTGGAGAGAAGTGAGCTAGTCTGGCTATGGGGGTCTTTATATACACAGTATACTGTACAATACAATGGTCCTATAATCTCATTGTTCATTGGACACAGGAATTTGTCTCTGCATTATAACAAAAGGTCATAGGTGGGTTCGTACGGGGGGATGTGTCTCTATCCAACTGCTCAGGTGGGAGGCATCCTCAGGACTCCCACCTCATGTGTAATAAAACAGCAAATACATTTAAAGTCCATAAACTACTTTTACATATAACTATACGCTGGAGCAACCGATCTCTTCCTAACCAACACCGGAATGTTTCTAATAAAATACTCTTTAGTTAGACACTAGACACCACCATTTAACCTTTGTCTGACCCTTCATATCATGCAAAGAGGAATCCCCATGTCCACAAACCATTTACACTAAACATACTTGCAGACATTATTAAGGGGATTAATATCTACAAAACACACTATAAAGGTTAACTATGCTATAAACGAGTCGCCCGCTACAAGCTCATAAACTGTACCGTAAATACGCATATACCGCGCGTAATCGCCGGAGCGAGCGTACGCAATTTGCGGACATGTGCACGTACAGAAGACTAAATGCACGAGCAGCGGGCATGTGCATGGGGTTAGTATATGGGAATGTGAAGCACGATATTTTTCGACTTTGACAGTCCACCCTTTGGCAGTCACCAATAACTGCCACTTTCTAAACAATTCAAACAGAAAAATATATGTCATCATGTAATACCTTTTTATGATTGGGTAGAGGGAGGAGAGGAGGAGGTGGGAAAGATATGAACTAGTGAGATAGTAAAAGCATGTGTGTATGAAATCCATGTCGTGTTCTAAATCAAGCTTCAAGGTATTGCGAAGTATACATTTGAATCCTTCTTATCCCGTATTAAGGGTCTGTGGATGGGCTGTCAAACTCTACCGAGCTCTTTTCGGCTTTTGGTTACAACAAATGGGGTGCACATTAGTTGATGATACATGAAGGGGGAGAGTATGTGGATGCTAATATGTGAAAATCACCTGTCGACTATGTGGGATACTACCTGGAGGTTGTAGAGATGAAGATAAGAAACAAGCGTTATAAATGCAGTCATATAACTATGTGAGATTTAGTATACAGTCGCCGATTGGGGTCTTGTTGATGTCTTGTCTGATGTCTTGTCCGGATCGTCGTATCTTTACTGTAGCTTTGGGGTTTATTGGCAAACAAAAAGCTTCTTCAAGTGTCCATAAAAAGAATTACAGTCTCTAAAAGCTCATCAGGTGTTTGTGACACAGTTCATCATTGGTCTTGTATAAATGGTCATCAAATTCTTCTTCCAGGTGGATCTCTTGGTACCTCGGAGAAAACCAAAGGAGAAACAGGTGAAAGAAACGGTCCTTGGAATCATATCTTATCACAACATTGTCTCAATCGTTGGGTCATAAATTCACTTCAGGCAACACTTTTCCAATGTAACACAATCCCTCTGAGTTTGGGGCAAGGAACCTATACGCCTTTCTCCCACATATGAAATATGCGTCATCGGGGAGAACATATGGGACAGAATATGACATAACCATATTACAAACCTTCCAGGGGAAGAATCCTATCCCTAGCTCTCTCATTTGACTAGTACACGTATCAGTCTGTATGATATGTGCACAGTATCCTGGTGATACTTCTCCAACTCGCATGGTCCTACTTCCTAGAGTGTACCTATACCGGAAATATTTTCCACTGTCGGCTATTTGGCGTATAAGTTCTGAGTCTAGGGGCATTCTGTCGGCTCTGTGTAAGAATGTCATGGTTTGGTTGTTCCATGACACTTCCCAATTTCCCGACTTTCGGGGATTGGAAATGTGAAAACACATTAGGGACCTATCTACATGGTATTGGTGGAGCTTTAAACTAGGAGGACTAGAAATATTAAATCTCTTGTCCACCGGTCTCCCACCCTTTAACTCAAGTACCTCATCTACCGTTAAAGGATATGGCACTAGTCCTGACTTTCTATGACCTTGAGGTACTTGTGAGCACACCCAACAGTCTGTCTGGTTTAACACTTTACCCACCAATGAGTGGTAGTCACTCAATGGATGCCGGTCCATATTGATATTAAAACGGGACTGACATTGCTTGATGCAACCGTCCTCAACAATGTTGTCACAATTCCTACAGATACAATTCTCTTTAGCTATCAATCCTTCACAATGTCTATTAATAACATGGCTGCCAGATCGTTTTCTGATACTCACCTTTGCTCGGTGATTGTGTTGTTCTTGGAACTCTACGCCTCCATCCTGATCATCACATCCCATTCCAGATCCCTCTTTGGCCTCTCTGGTACTCTCACCGAAACAGACTGCTCTGGTCAACAACAGGGTCAACAGGAAAACACGGACTGCAGTCTCTTGGGGCGAGTCCATCTTACAGGAGGAGAAAGAGAAAGTTGTAATGGGGGGACAGAAAATAATTGAAGGAAAAAAAAAAACTTGTTACGATGATTTGTCCTCTAGTCTTGTTGTTCTTCTTGCTCAGATGTCATCTCAAAGGTGCTGTCTCTCAGTTTTCCCAAAACGAACACTCTGGTGATACAATATTCTTTCCCAATCAGTGATCTTTCTGTAAGGAGCATAAATCTTGCATTACCATTTGTCTAACTTTTGTGTGACATACCATCCGTAAAACATGAAAGAACAAAAAGAGAGAGAACAGTTTGAAAAGAAAAAAACATTGTCAGATTCATCAACAGGCTGTCGCATCAACATGTCCACCCTTATATCTGCATAGTCTCCCCCCCACCAGTATTTCCCCTCTCCACCCTTTGTGTCTGGCCAAACACAACGATGCTGGTAAGATATACTGGGGTTGGGTAGACCTCTGAAAAGACCAAGTAGTCATGTGACGTTTGAGGTCTGCTGGTGAAAGTTACAGATGAGAAAAAAACATTTAAAGATAAATTACAAACGTTTACCCGGTGGTCCCTGTGTCTACGAGGAACTGACCTCCCAATTTCATTAACTGTAACCTCAGGCTTACTATCAGGGCTAATGATTAGCTTTACTGGCTGCAAATTACAGGTGCGGCCCAAACTTCTTCATATGTGATCCCTGATTACAATTTTGTGTGTCATAACTTTGCTCGTGTTCTTGTCTAGGGGGTCTGACTTTATGTAGGCTATTACAGTTGCTGGCATAATGCCCTTCTCTTTTACAAAGATAACAAACCCTTGGCTTCCTCCATGTGCCAGTGGTCTGGGGTTTTGGTCGATTTGATGCCTCCTCTAGTGCTTGGATGCTCATCACCATCAACCGCTCTCCCTGTGCTTCCCTGGTTCTTTGGATATTACGGTCATGCTCGATAGCGGACTCTCTTAATGCAGCCACCGAGATACCTCTCCAGTGAGGTAGAGAGGTTTGTACCCTGATTCTTAGTGTGTCTTTTAAGCCGTCCATTAATACGGACACAGCTACCTCCCTATGATGTACATTATCCTCAATGTCCGTGATCCCAGTGTATCTAGATATTTCCTGCAGTGCTCGATGGAAATATTCCGCTGCCATTTCACCTTCTTTTTGTCTAATGGAGAAAATTTTGTTCCACTCGACAATAGTTGGGAAATATACTCCTAATTGCAGATTGATTTGTCGTACATTCTCCTGGGTGTATTCCTCAGTGAGGGGTACGTCTGCGTCTAATCTACAATCAGTGATGAATTTTGCAGGATCAATGTTGGAAGGTAAACATACTCGTAGCACTGTTCGCCAATCTTTGTTTGTGGGTTCTGCTGTGTTACCTAATTCTTTAATAAACCTCTGACATGCGGCTAGATCTCTCCTGGGATCAGGAAATTCAGACATAATTGTCCTCAATTCCATCCGGGACCAGGGACAATGCATAGCAATGTCTCTGACGGGAGTGATTCCCTGAGCGTCAGTCCTCCCATTGGGGACTGTGATCACCCTGACAGGATTTAGTTCAATTACACCATCTTGTGTTGACTCTACAATGTGAGGTGCAATTGTCTGTGCATGATATACAATACCATACTTACCTGTGGACACGACCTCACCTGACCCTCCGTTAAGGGGCTTGACTACTGCCTTTACCGATTGGGCCGTGCCCACCTGGGTGTCTCGTATGATGGCTGCTGGAAGAGGTGCCGACATCCTGCTGGGCTCACTTTCTTGCTTGTAATCCTGAGGGAAGTTTAACATGGAGTGCAACTTGCACGGGTTAGAATTTGTATATTTATCAGTTTTCCTTCTATCATTCTTACATTTATTATAGTTATTACATTTACTCTTATCATTAATACAGTTACTAAGTGCACAATTATCATCATATCCCCGTATGTCATTCTCTGCAGCCATTTGTTCTCCAGTTGCCATATGTTTCCTGCTAAGGTGAGAACCAGCTGTGTAAGCTAATTCCCTTTGTATCTCAACTTCCTGTTGCCATATCTGTAAACAATCATAATGTCTAATCCGTTGCTTCCCGGATTTTATGAGACAGATCCTTCTCCTTAAATTATGCAATACCTCTGAGTCAAAACTACCTATCCCAGGAAATGGTGATTTATCCCCCACAGTCATTCGTGTCCATTCATCACAAAAGGTCTCAGTGTGGGGACCATACTTCCCCCACATTACTAACCGAGCAGACCCTCGGGGTCTGCAAGCCTCTTCAGTCTGAACCCTGACTGCTAAACGTCCCTGTGTTGTGCACTTGGCTTCCATTGTGGACCTTTTTTAACACAGAAAAACTTCCTAAAATGCACCAAACACAGTAGTCTACGGTGGGAGTTTTCCAAGCTCTTCCACCAGCTTCTTCTGCTCCGAGTACAATGAATCCGCCCCTTTTAGCAGACCCACGTAATCGTTGCAGGCCCTACCAGCAAAAATTCCTTACCTTTATATTTTACACAAATCACGCTTGCATGTGCTCCCTACAACACGCATGAGGGCAATTTAAATATACGACCTCATATCACGTTGCGTTATTGGTCACACATACAACCGTGCAGTCCAATCGTACCACTTATAGATACTTGTTATCTATAAATGGTAAGATCATTGGAGTCTCCTTACTGTGCTCCAAAACAGCCGGAGCGTAATACCACACTTCGTCGCACGTCTTCACCTAGACCGTGCTTCACCAAGATTCACCAAGACTTCACCAAGACCATCAAGAGGAGTTCAATACACTCATACCTTTTTTCTTTTTGCCCACACTATCATTCTATAATTTTCTGATCAGAAAAAAATAATAATTTCCCGTAATCTGATAGCTCTCCCCAGAGGTATTACAGTAAAGTAAGGTATTTAAACTAAATTTTGGAAACTGACCAAATGTGTGCTATTATCTTCGTGGCTTCCGTGTCGCCTTACTAAAACAATACTATCGTGTGATTTGTATTTAGTGGGCGTATCCGTACGCTTGTTGCGTAAACACGCCACGTGTGAAGGTCTTTGCGTTTGCGTACGTAATCTCGCACGTTGCCCGAGACACGTATGCAAAAGGCCAGATACGCTCACAGTAACGCAAATAACACACTTCTATAAATATAAACGATATTTAACTATAATCGCTTATGGAACACCACACAGTATCCGCTATGCTGTGTGCGTGCCTCTTTATAATTACTCCTTTAAATATTACTGTTTTACTTTTAACTAAAATAGCAGCAAATTTTCTCAGTACGTTATCAATGCAAATGGCAAACAGGAAGGTAGATAGGTGAAAATACACAGATACAATACAATTCTAAATTAATCTAATAACATACATTGATGTAAGCACACATATATAGTATTACATCTATGTACTAATCACTATTACATCTATGAGATCCATTCACTTCTCTGATTTGCATATGAATGTGCCCTTGACTGTGTGTGAGGGTGAGTCTCTTCACTGCTGGGGAAAAAAAACAATTACACAGGTTAATTTGCATTTCAATGGCTATCCTACAACAAGCAGAGAATCCTAGAAGCTTGGAGGTAAAGAAACAATGAAAAAAACAACAACTTTGTTTTATCTGTGTATCGGTCTTAAATCAAATATTCATTTTACTATTAACTTACATTAAACTCCATCTAAACTATTTATAATTGATTATGATATGGATTAAATAAATGCATTGGAAACTCATAAATGGTGATTTCTTTTTGACGAAGGACGGCTGATTATTCCTGAGTCAACTGAAAATCAGCCATTCAGAAAAAAAACATTTTTTTGACCTTCCCAAAATGGCCGCTGCTCCTCCCCCTTCCACATCCATGAGGGTTACACAAAATGGAGGACAGACCATGCGGCTTCTTTTGTCACAAAGAAAATCATCATACAAGCCCCTGAAGTTATTTTAGGCCTGGGTTAAAAATAAAACTATCAAGCTATGCAGAGCGATTAAAATACTTTCAAACCTACTTAACAGAAATTAAAAACCGTTTAAAAAGACAATAGCGTAACGTTCTTACCTTCCGATCCCGGATTCCACCAGCATTCCTACAAACCAAGCGAATCAGACGCAGATGCTCATCTGATCAGCACTACAAGATACCACCTTTCCGCCCTTTGCTGATCGATAAAGTCTGCGCGTTTTCGCCTGACTGCGGATATGAGGTGGACCGGACTTGCCCCCAATTGATAAAGCTAATTATTTACCTTTTAACATAAGCTATTTACTAATACCGTGTAGCCGTAATGGCCGCTAAACCACGTGCACGTGCTACGCACTTCGTACGCTATTTGCGTACAAAGACCTCACACGTGGTACACAAGTTATGTACACACGCTGCGCTGGGTGTACGGAATACACACAGCGAGCGTACACACAGACAGTAACCTTTATAAACTTTAAACACAGAATATGCTTACACTGTAAACCTTAATACCGTGGTACTATAATGGTGTAACACTGAACCTTTGTGAGTATGCAAGCTGTTTGAGCAATTGAGATGCTCTGAAACCCTTAGCACTTATATGGTGAATCACACAAACACTTGTTAAGGTTCCAACACCTTACCAAATGATTTTTTTAGTAAGTAAAAGGGAAAAGAATACAGATTACAGCTTATACACTACAAACCTAACATTAATAACTAAACAGAATAACTAAATAGAAATATACACAATAGCGAACGATCGTAACACAGATACATATAATAAACACAAAGAGAATAAAATGGCAAACACTTAAAGGATAACAAGATGAGAACGAATTGCATACACACAGAGTAATGAAATGGCCACAGAGAAAACTTACACACGTGGGAATGAATCGCATGCGCTATCTGGAAACCAGCTCTCAGTCATCACGGGGAAAACCTTGTGGAGAGAAGTGTGCTGGTCTGGCTATGGGGGTCTTTATATACACAGTATACTATACAATACAATGGTCCTATAATCTCATTGTTCATTGGACACAGGAATTTGTCTCTGCATTATAACAAAAGGTCATAGGTGGGTTCGTACGGGGGGATGTGTCTCTATCCAACTGCTCAGGTGGGAGGCATCCTCAGGACTCCCATCTCATGTGTAATAAAACAGCAAATACATTTAAAGTCCATAAACTACTTTTACATATAACTATACGCTGGAGCGACCGATCTCTTCCTAACCAACACCGGAATGTTTCTAATAAAATACTCTTTAGTTAGACACTAGACACCACCATTCAACCTTTGTCTGACCCTTCATATCATGCAAAGAGGAATCCACATGTCCACAAACCATTTACACTAAACATACTTGCAGACATTATTAAGGGGATTAATATCTACAAAACACACTATAAAGGTTAACTATGCTATAAACGAGTCGGCCGCTACAAGCTCATAAACTGTACTGTAAATACGCATATACCGCGCGTAATCGCCGGAGCGAGCGTACGCAATTTGCGAACATGAGCACGTACAGCAGACTAAATGCACGAGCAGCGGGCATGTGCATGGGGTTAGTATATGGCAATGTGAAGCACGATATTTTTCGACTTTGACACCTTAAACACATAATGCCACACATAATGCCCCTTACCATATGCCACACATTATTAATGCATTTATACACATGACACACATAATGCCCCTTACACATATGCCAAACACTGTAGCTCAACCAACCCACCTGCACACATCACGGCCGCTAACACTGTGACCTGTGACTCTGCTTGGATACAGACGTGTCCTCATGCATCTTGCTTCAATATGCCATGCAGCAGGAGATGCCTGGCTTGAGTCAGCAGGCAGCTCTAGGCCAGCTCTACTAATGTCAGGCACCTTTTTTGCATAAAATGTATCTTATCTGCATTGCTATGTGACTAGGATGCACAAGCAGCTTCTGCTGATTAAAATGATATGTGGCATGCTTATATTCGGTGTGCAACTGTGGCTGTATCTGCATATGAAATTCTATATTACAGTGATTTCCAGGAATACACTGTAACGTAGCATTTCGTATGCAGATACAGCCACAGTCACACACAGAATATAGGCATGCTGCATATCATTTTAATCAGCAGAAGCTGCTTGTGCCCCCAGCAATTTGCCTAGTTTGCCTATGCCTTGGACCGGCTCTGGCTGTATGCGGGTCTGAAGATTCAGTATTATGGCTCTGTAATTCTACCTGGAGGATGCTTCTGCTCCATACCTTGCAGACATGTGGTTCCTGACAGTTTTCCATATGGTCTGGATTCCTGTGCAGGGTGGTTGTGCTGGTCTTTAGAGGAAAAGGCTCCCATGTCTGCCTCAGACCTTTCATCTTCTGTCTCCATAACCGCTCCTGCATAGGTGTTCCTGTCTGCAGCTGCTCCCATGGCTCCTACACCCTGCAGACTTAGAATATTTATTAATATTATCTTTCTCTTCCACTCTCCTTTTCCTGGACCCTAACTTTCTTCTTGCCGTTACCTCCACCATTTCCCTCTGTTCCTCCCCTGGTCCATCTCCATATTTTGTTCTCTCTTCCTCTTTTTATTAGGATTTTAACCCAGTACTACTTCTGGGACCTGCAATGCCGAGACTCTGGTTGCTTCCCACTTGTTGATGTTGACATGCCAGCATTCTGCTTCAACTGGGACATTACTCACTGTATCACCATGGGATAGAATTTAGCTAATGTTAAGCATCCTGGAAACTGCTTATTATACCTTATTGTATTTAGCATACTTTCTTTCACTTTATCACCCTTTTACCTAAATATCACTGCATGTTTGCTACAGTGTAACATATTTCTTAGGTTGCCTCATTTCTCACTTTTAAATTAGCTTGTGTAGTTAGTTGGTAAACTGTAGTATTTTATTCACCTCATGTCATTGGTCCCTCTCTTGGAAACTGTCATTATGTGATCATCCACTCTCTAGCTTGGGAAAACACTTTACTTTTATACTCAATGTAATCTATTTCACATTTGCATATTTGTCTGTTTGATTCTTTTTACCCGACTTCTAACATAATATGTTCTGTATTTTTTTTTGTTTATCCTGCCTCTTTAACCCCGCTCACTTCCAAATTAACCTTCTCCATGCCTAAATCTGATTCCCATAGAATGGTCAAGTCTAAACATGTAGCTGGATGTTCATCTACCCTCCTATCCTACACTCCCTTGACCACCTTACCTGTGGTTCTGATTCCCCACCTTCCCATTCCTCCCATTCCCCTTCTGCCTATGGCTACAAATATTACAGCATTGCTGATGACCATAATTGACTAATACCTTTCAGGGTTTCCCTTAATTGAGCAAAAACTCTTGAATATTCAGACTTCCCTAGTCACTGCTTAAGCCAGATTTCTACTCATGCACTCATTTGACCACTGTTGAAAAGTGCATTAGTAATGTGGAAAATACTATTTTGCCATTACAATTTATGGTTGCTCAATAGGTTCAAGCCTTGCCGTCATTGACAGTCAAGCTTCACCATTTAGAAAATAGGAACTGTAGAAATAATGCCTAGTTTATTGGTGTCCTTGAATCAGTGAAAAGGGCCAAGCTGTTTGACTATTTAAGTGTCTCCCTGCCCTTGGCAGACTACCATGATGCCCCTCAAATTGAACATGTCCACCATCTTGGCCCATATTGATATTGGGCTTCCTCCCATCTGCAATTGTTCTTAGCTTAATTTTTAAACTTCAGGGTCAAGGAGAATAGCTTTTCTTTGAGATTTATAGGAGGGTTCAGACCCTGACAATTGATGGGGTGAGAGTTTTATTTTTTCAGGGCTTTTCTATGACAGTTAAACAAAAAATGTAAAGTGTTGTTCTCAGATGTATGTACAGATTTGGTTGAGAATAACTCTTGTTCCACACTACTTTACCCTGCTAAATTTAGTATTATGGAAAATGGGCATCCACTGTTTTTTAAGATCCAGTGCTGCAAATTACCTCCTTCCTGGCCATTCTACTGCTCCCCACACTACTGTCTCTCCTCATTGATGACATTATGTACAAATACTGTACTGTGTCTATTAATTTCTGCAACATTTTTCCTTCCGTGTACGTACATTATGCTGTATGCTCACGTTCCTGATATATTTGGCTAAGGTTACCTATGCTTCTTTTCTTTTGATATTTATCACACCGTTCAGTGTCTTTCTGGATTCATTGTATACTGTAGTTCACAAAGTGGGGAGGATCAGTCTCTTGCTTTCTGAAACGGGGTGTTTCCAGATTGTCCCAAATTCTGTTAGTAAGTGTACATTCCTGTCTGTAAATACAAGTTTCAAAGTTTAGGTCTTTTTGCAGATACTATCCATCAATTCCACACAAATCCTTGTTATTTTATATATCAAAAAGAGAGAAGACCATAGTGTAACACAGTATGACAGTTAATGGAAAAAAAATAATTCACACAAACACTCACATTTGGGATATTTTTAAGAGCATATAAAAACCACACAGTGGGAAATTTACTAAGCTCCCGATTTTGACCGAGATGGTGTTTTTTCTTCAAAGTGTCATCTCGGGAATTTACTAAGCACAAATCTCGGCAGTGATGAGGGCATTCGTATTTTTATTACGGCTGTGTAGTAAAAATACGAATGAATACACCATCGGTCAAACTCGGCTGTTTAGAGCTAGAACTCGGTCATTTACTAAGCATTCGTATTTGAAATCTCTACCGTGAAAATGGATTTGCGGCCGGAAAAAATTACTAATCGTACAAAAAGCCTAAAAAAAAAGTAGACCTGCTTTTAAGAAGCGTGTTTACATGTGTTGTCAATTCTACATTAGTCACACCTGACTTTTTGGACCTTTAAAAGGGCCCCAAGCACATTTTTCACCACTCTCAATCTGAAATGGCTGCTACTGTGTGTAGTACTGCTGTCTTGTTTGCTGGGGGATACCTGACACTGCTCCATGAGGCTACAATAAACCCAGGGCAGGAAAATCAACAGGGTAAGCAGGTTGTACATGTTCCGCGTAGGCTGGCCATGGCTTGTTTTTTTAGTGGGACTTTAAACGATAACAAAATTGCTGATGACCACGTTATACAGATGCTCAGACTAAATGTAATTAATTAATTTTTTCCCTCTGTATGACCTTGTCAAACTGACCCTAGACCCTGAGACAGTACGCTCTCGCTCTGTCTCAGGCCTGCATAAACTCCTGCCTGTGTTGCACTTTATGGCTACCGGCAGCTTCCAGCCTGTGACTGGCAATGTAATTAGTATCTCACAGGCCACCTTTTAAAAATATTTAATTCAGGTGAGTTAAAACATACATACACGTCTATGTTTAAGTGGTGCTTCTGTAATGTAATAGAAAACAGTATTGTATTGATTACAGGTCATGACACTCACCTTTAATTTTTGAATGGCCACTCAGGTTTTGGATGTCTTGGATGGCTACATAGATGCCTCTCTCTGCTTCCCTACCCAGGAGTCGCAGTGGTATGCAGTCAGGGTAGCTTTATCTGATCTTGCGGCCATGGACAATGTGCTGGGTGACATAGCTTAGACACATGTTGAGCTGAGGACACCTAGGGGCAGGCAATATATTTCTAACAATCCACATCTGGCCCAAGACACTAATGTGCATGTGGTTTGTGGAGCTAATTAAACAATACACATATTGCGTGTTCACAATTTATTAATTTTAACACACAACTTTTTGAGACCAATCTTAAAGAAAAAACACTGTAATGGTCAATATATTCTGACCGAACATTATTAATTTTTTTTTTTGTGTGTGCTGGGTGCCGAGGATTGTGCTGGCTCGTTGGTGCGGGTTCGACTTGAGCGTCGGACTGGGGAATGAACTGGGGTGTGGCTTGGTGTCGTTGTCCCAGAACTAGATGTGGCATGGTGTGATGCCAACACACTAAGGCTTTGACTTAGATTGTTCAAGCTTGCTGTGAGCTGAGTGTTAGCGGCAGTGTTGTTAGCTATCATGCGTGAGAGGTTGTCGTTGATCATTTGGTTGTTTTGTATGATCTGTATAAGTGATTGTTGCTGCCGCTGTTGATCATCCAAGATGCGTTGGAGGTTTGACTGCATTTGGGTGTTGTCGGCCCTCATCTGTTCCATGGAGTTAGCGATTCGGCCCACCTGCACTATAAGTCTGCCTGAGTTGCGACTCAGTCTAGGCAAATGATGGGGCAGATTTGACAGGTATTGGCTGTGGGTGTTGAGGCTTGCGCAGTATTGCACCTGTTGTGACGACCAACGGCTCCAAAACTCAGGGCCCATTTGTGTGTCAACTTGTGTTGTGCTCAATTGGGGGCTGTGGGATGTTTGGGGTGGTTGGGGTATGTCCTGCGGCGTGGTTGTCTGAGTCGGATCGATGGGCTGCAGGTGGAGTGTGAAGGTCTCCTGGTCACATTTCTGCTGGGCATCCTCGGTGATGATGGCTGGGTCTGTATGGGAATGAAGATAGCCACTATTTAGTAAATATGTAGCATTGGTCTTACTATAGCTTTACCTCAACATGCATTACTTCTTAATATTAATGTTGTAATTGCTAAATAGATTGTGGCATAAACTTAACTATGTTGCTCACCTTTTTTTTATAAATATGTGGCTTCTAACGTTCACTACTCATTTGTTTGTTTTTTGGGGAATAGTAGGATTCTGAGCCATAATTACTGTTTAAACACGAAGAACTCTAACAAATACAAAGTACTACATTTACATATTGGGTATGAAGCTTCCTTTGGAACAACACACACAATACAATAAATGTGTTGGCCAATACACTCATACATTGTTCAAGGCAGTCAGTGGTCTGCCAAAAATGAAAAAAAAATATAGTGGCCTAAAATGTACACATTAACAATGGATGAAAAAGTATTAAGGTGCCCTATGTTTAGAAGTGGTGTTGTTGGCCATGCAAAACAATTGGATGAGACTTAACATTTCAGTTGTTTTTTTACTACAAAAATTATGTGTCAAAAATGTGTTGATATGGCCAACATCCCATCTGACAATTATCCATCTAAAAATACCTTAACACCATCTGCTTGTTGTTGTTGATTATTGCAAGGATGACTGGTCATTAGTGTATTATAATTTTCGATGTACTAACAGTGGATGTATAAACCTGGAGAAGGCATAAGGAAGTGAAAAACCAGTGATATGTGCAAGGTGAGAAACGCACAAGGCAAACAGATCCAATATGTACATTAACAGTTGTGTTTATTTTGTACTGCTGCCTTTATCACCTTGCACATATCAGTGTTTTTTCACTTCCTTATGCCTTCTCCAGGTTAATAAATCCACAACACTGTTTGTTTACTTATTTACACGTAATTGTTATGTTTACTCACCAGACAACTGAGGGGATTGTGGATCCTCACTTTGGGGGCTGGCCAATAGAGCTAGTGGTGGCATGGCCGACACTGCGGAGATGCGCCGTTGGGGTGGTGATGCTGGTGCTGGAGCTGGAGCCTCAAGACGGCGTCTCTTGGGTGGCCTCGTTGCCACAGTAACCGAGCCCTGTGATGGCCGCCTTAGTGTAGGTGGATTTGCCGAAGAAGAACCTGTGTGATAAGATAATCATTAAAATTTTGTGTTTCTATGTGTTTGCAGAATATGTGTATACAGTTAAATCTTACTGGCATTGCCACCATCTGCATCTCTTGGCAGTGTTGGCTGTGGCCTGGCTGTGCTGCTTCTCTGGCTTACTGTAGAAATATGAAGAATGTCCTTATGAACATACTATTTTGGTGATATGTTTTTGCAAATTCCTTATTGTGATATAAACATATGTGGTACCTGATGAGAATTAAACTAAACGATGCTTATGCTTTTCTGCCTGACGTCATTGGATGCGTATTATTTAAATTAGCATAAATTATGCAAAAAATACAATACACAAAGGCGCATAATGCAAACAATTATACTACTTAAAAACAAAACGTTGTAGCTTGACACAACCACAATATTGCATGCTAAGGTCCCAATTTTGGATAATAAAAATAAAACACTAGACAATAATATCTTGTAAAAATTGGAAACATCACAACCAAATATGCAATCAAAAACACATCAAGCACACAAAGGGCAACCCATAACAACACACAATAATCATAAATGATATGAAATGTATTTACAAAAAAACCTTTGTTTAAAAATTAAAAATTTTAAAGCATGAAAACACACCTACAAACATTTACTTTTGACTTACAACACCAGAAAAACTCCAAGGCAACCAGTAATAATTTTAATTAAAAAAAAAAAACAGTACATCAGGCCTGGCCAACCTGTGGCTCTCCAGATGTAGTGAAACTACACATCCCAGCATGCCCTGCCACAGTTTTAACATTCCCTAATAGCAAAACTGTGGCAAGGCATGATGGGACTTGTAGTTTCACAACAGCTGGAGAGCCACAGGTTGGCCAGGCCTGCACTACATCACCAACACATTAGAAGAATGAACAAACTGACAACCACAATTAGCTAGAAGACATTTCAGACAACTAAGGACAAAGCACACATGCTTAAATTGTTTTTAAAAAAACACAAATAACTCACCATCCTGCCTTGGCCGATCCGAATCCCGGACATAAGTGGCACCAACCACTTCTTGCGGAATGAGTGCACGCACAGGCTCCTCCCAATCTCGGTAAGATGCACGGAAGGGGTGTCCACCCCCGGTTTGGCGGGCCGATTTAGCCTCCTTGGTCATCTTTGCCTTGACACGGCACTTTATGTCGTAGAAACGCTTACGACACGTGTCCTCGTCAGCCTCACCACACCCTCACTATTCACAGCCGCAATGACCTTCCCCCACAGAACACTCTTCCTGCGTGACGACACCTTTGCAGCATCATGGCCAAACAACTGCCGATGATGCCTCATCAGCTCCCGCACCAAAGCCATATTTTCAGCATAGCTAAATTTGACATTGCGGCCAGTCTTTGTAGTGGTGCGTGGCTGCGGAGCCACAACACCATCACTATCACTGGAGGCCGCAGCAGCAGCCACCCCCTTCTCCTCACTAACCTCCTCCACCTCACTAACCTCCTCCCTCTCACTCACCTCCTCCCTCTCACTCACCTCCTCCACCTCACTCACATCCTCCCTCTCACTCACCTCCTCCACCTCACTCACCTCTGACTGGGACATAATCAGGACAAACAACAAATAACACTGAGAAAAAAAACAATAAACACACTCCTCCACTACCACTACACACCACACACCAAACACACACACACTCACTCACTCACTCACAAACAATGACAAGAGACGTTAAATAAAAAATAATGACAAAAAAGTAAACAAACTTTTAAATAACTACACAACAAGTATGGCAAGACTACTTACACACACAGTACAGCACTCAACAATCGCAAATAACCTCCTCAAATCCTCCACAAACTCCAAACAACTCTCCAACTCCTAACACACCTTCCTCTCACCTCTCCACTAGCTAAACCCACGAGGTGCTGACGGTTTGGGGCGTTTTTATAGTAATGTGCACAGACACTCCTCCATCATGAATCAAACCAATCACGGACGAGTGACAAAAACGAAACTTAGGAAAAAAATGCGGCCGTGAACGGACAAACACTGCCGTAACCAAAATGTGACGCAGTCGTAAAAAAACCACATAACACGGCCGCAAAACCACTAAATCGGCCGCATTCTACCTTACAAAACTACGAATGACATCGACATCGGAAAACACGAAAAAGAAAAATACGACAGCTTAGTAAATTAGTCGTAATAAATTAAAAAAGTTGCACAATTACACATTCGATGTCATTCGTGATGAATCTCACTCCAAATCGGTACAAATACGAATTTTAGTAAATATACCCCACAGAGTGATATCCTCAAAGACTTTCTGTCCATTCACACTTCAAAGTTCTGCTCTTTCCTGGAGATATTGTTAATATCTTTGCGCAATCTTGTTAATATTTTTTTTTCTGAATTCATTGTATGTTTATGCTTGCGATATGTTCTCTGGTTTGTGTCAACCCTTAGCTGGACATTTGCCAATTGTTTTGTTTGGAATGGAAAAACCGAATACAGTTATTGGAGTATTTTTTTCTCATTGTCATTGTTTTTATTGTGGCACGAGGTATAACAGGCATGGGGGGCTCTCTGCTTGCTGGGATGATAAGAAAATATTTCTAGATTGTATTATTTGCCGTGATCGGGGTGGGTTAGGCATGCATCTGATCTTTCCATTACCCCTGCTTCTCAATTTCTCCCCTGGATTTAATTAAATTTTTTTAGAATGTAGATTGACTAAATACCCCTACTAAGTATAAAAAGATCTCATCACATCTTAGGAATTTCTGCCCTGTTGTTTTTTCAGGATACCCATCAGAAGGAAAATATTTCACTCTCAACTTCTCATGGAATGCCGATTGCATATAAGACCCTAAAGAAATAAATCAAGAGGCACCGTGCATCAGTGTTGCACCATATCCTCTCCTACACTATTTTGGGCAAATTGTTAGATCCTGTGGGTAGATATATTCTATTGAACATTCAGATTTTTTATACCCTGCTATGTACTTTTTTAAATATATACTCTATGCTCTGAATATATGCCCTCTAGATTTTTTACAATGCATTTCCCAGCTCTTTGCTATACATGACACTTGTAATTTCATTGTTGGGAGGATTTCAATGTTGTAGACAAACCTGAGCAGGTCAGATCTCCTCCCCCTCACCTTTACCTGAAGACTCTGTGTCCCCAGTTACTCAGTTACTAACTTTAATATGGACCACTGGGTACTGTTACATTCCTCGGGTCATTCATATAATTGTTCTGTGGGGTTCATGCATCTTTTTGCAGATTTTTTTTTTCTTTTGTTAGATGGCCGAGCTAATTTCTATAATGTTGGTATGGCTGACATACTAATGTCTGATCATGCTCCAACTTTGGTCTCTCTTTTCTGTTACCCTCCATTGGTTCCTAGGGCAGGTTTTGGAGATACCCATCTATGCTTTCAATATTTTCTCCACCATGCTTGGATGGACTTTTCTATACCAATTTTGAGTATGGTGGTGATCTGATCCTGTTATGGTAACATCCAATGCTGTTCTTTGTATCTGGCCCAATGTCTCTGATGTCATGTATTACTTATTTTATTCACTGAGGACTGCCTACAATGCTTAAGCTTTGCACTGAAGGACAATTTCCTGGCCCAAGTACAAACCAAATTGGATTACACATAAAATAAGCTGTTGGGGCAGCAAGACTGGGAATATATTGGCTGCCATGACACATACTGCTAAACATGAGAACAGAACCTTATAGCTGCAATTAAAGTGTACCCCTCTGAAACTTCTCTCACTTCCACTTCTGCCATTGTTGATGTTTTCTATCACTATTATCAGGACTTGTATAAGACATGCTGCCATCCCTCACTTTTGACTTGTTTGATTACAGAGGCCCAACTGCCCACTTTGATGCATTCCTAATTTAACTATCAGCACTGACATCAATCTGGATAAAATCTCTGGACTACAACTACATAACAATCCCCCAACCCTGATTGCTCATTGGGGAATATAATAAATTGTTGAAAATGGATTATTATCTCTCCTTCTTCTTCTTATTATTATTATTATTATTATTATTATTATTAGTAGTAGTAGTAGTATTTCTACTACTACTACTACTACTACTACTACTACTACTGTTGTTGTTGTTGTTGTTGTTGTTGTTGTTGTTATTATTATTACTATTATTATTATTATTATTATTATTAGTATTATTATTAATAGTAGTAGTAGTAGTAGTAGTATTTTGTATTATTATTATTATTATTATTATTATTATTATTATCCTTTATTTTTATGGAGCCACAAGGGTTCTGTGGTGCCTTACAAAGTACAAAAACAAATGAGCAAAACATAAAAACCATGACATATAGTAAAAATAATGAAGAACAAGGACACGATTTCTAAACAATGCTGCATTAGTGATTATAACACTCAAAAAAGCAGCAGGGTGGCAGCAACTAATGGTTAGGTGCTGTTATAGAGAGTATGGAGTAGATGATAGTAAAAGTAAGGGGAAGCACATGAGTGAAGAGCTTGCAAGAGTAAGCTTGCAAACACTTACATTCTAAAGGGGAGGGGCAGTCAGACAGGAGTGACACAGAGAGCATAGACAGTCAGGAAGGAGCACGGAGCAGTGGGTTACTATGTGATCTGGATGGCATTGATAAAGAAGTGGGCCTTGATAGCCCGTTTGAAGTTTTGAAGAGTTGTGGAGAGTCTGATTGGGAAAGGGGGAGAATTCCAAAGGTAGGGAGTGGCACATGCAAAATCTTGGAGACGGGTGTAAATGCCAAACTGTTTCCTTAAAAATATTTAAAATGCCCGCTCTAATATATATTGTAAATGCCTGCACCTCTTATTACCATGTGCCATGAATGTGCACTATACATAGCAAAACACTTCATCTCATAAGAGAAAACAATACACCCACACATTATCTGAGTTCCAAAGCTCATTGATGTATATATTTGTTATTAAAAGGATATGGATTCAATATATTACAATGTACAGTATACACATAATTACATGATTACAATTTATACAGTAAGCAGTTAATACATACAGTTACAGTTACAGGCCAGCGATACAATACCATTCCCTCAATGCATCTTATATCTCTCTCTCTCTGTAAAATCATGCAGGAACTGGTCTAGAAGCAACTCCATCATCCTCTGGTACAAAACAGCAACTGCCTCCTGTGTGATCAGCAATGTGTTATATAGTTTTTGGGGGAGGGAACTTTCTCATTCATGATGAGTCACTAGTCTATTTGTATATGCTCCACAGGTTCAGCCTTGAAGACATCCAAAGGGGCTGGCCTGAGCTTCCTGTCCACTACCTGTTTGGAATATCTATTGTTCTAATAAAAGTGATTTTACCTTTCATACATTTAATCATAACTATTTGTTGCAATGTCCTACAACTTAATAACAAGTATCAAATGAATCTACACATTAATCTGCTTGCTTTAATACCAAATATGACAGGTGTATCTGGCTTCGTTCAAATAATACACATACATGACATTACTTCATTATATAATTTTAAATCATCATGATGTCTGGCGCTTGATATTATTATAATTAAGTGCTGTATGAAATAAGTGTCAAATCCATCTCTGTGGCATGTCCGTGTAAATGCGTGTGTTACCATATATATTGCTGTGCTCGCTGCGCGTATTTGCAAGTTTAGCGACTTATATGTGTGTAGAGCTTGTATGTTCTTTCTCTGTAATATTTTTGACTTTGACAGTCCACCCTTTGGCAGTAAACAATAACTGCCATCAATTATTAACATAAGAAAAAAATATTTCATACAGTAATTGGTGACCTAGACACAAGTATGTATTCATTTCACAAATCAGACACTTGACTATATTTGGGGAAGACAGGGAGGAGGATGAGACATCCTCTATATGCACTCGGCGGTCACGGGACCACTGGTTGGGTGTGGGACAACATTCATCCTATAGAGTATGCTGGGACAGTGCTTTGGCCTATAATGTCTGATTTGCGATGAACATTTCACACATATATGTACCTACATCTTTATACACTGATGTTTGGATTCGATTGAGGTTCTGCTGGGTAGTTCAAGAAGACACAAACAAATCGTGAAAGTGACATATAAATTTTCACGATCTACATATTCCTATCATTTTCTGAACATTGTTTCCATTTCTGGAACATATGCTAGGTCTGTTTAATCATTGAACAAGGGTTATAAGTAGTGTCCTTCCTAAATAACATAAACCTTCAGAGTTCGGGGAGAGCCACTCATAAACCTTTCTTCCACATATATTAATGAGCTCTTTATCTGCAATGTGTGAATAGCCATTGTCTGATTGTTCCTGATTACCTCTGAAGTCCATAACTACTAGACCTTTGATTTTTCTCTGACTTTAACAAACCAATCGGCTAATCCTGGGATCCTATAAGGAAATAACTCCTTCCTCCAGAACCAGTTCCAGTCCCACACTTGACTCCTCATAAAAAAACCTCACAAAAATAGAATATCCTGAAAAAAATGTTTGTCAGCGGGAAAGAGAGAAAAGAGAAATAGAACAAAACAACTCTTGTTCATAACAAATCAATTACAATGACTGGTCTTTCTGCAATCCTTTAGTACGCTCAGGTAGTGTTCAACAGTGCCGCCTCTCAGTCTTCACGGAACAGAGTCTCTAGTGATACTTTTGCGATCTCACTCCATTTACGAGTTCCTTCCAGACTACCGACTTTCCTGCAATGGGAATCGTGGACCAAAGTCTCTCTCTCGGCTACTTTCACTGGGATAGTGCTGTCAACATAACTTGGTATGGTCCTTCCCACCTGTCTATTAGGCAACCTGAGCATAAGAACAATCACACAGTCTCTTGGTTCACAATCAAGACAGTTAGTATTTGGCATACCAGCAATCAACAGTTTCAAGTTCTTTTGTCAAGTTCTCAAATGCTGGCTCATCTCAATAAGGTACTGTACTGTCACCTCATTGGTGTATTTCTGTGCGGATCAATCATGACATGAGGTTGTCTTCCAAAAACAACCCAAAAAGACACAAATACCAAAACAAAAACAAATTTCGAAGAGGGTGATTCATCAAGTGAAGATCTGGGAGTGGTTCCGATGCTACATAATACTAGTGGCAGTATCTATGATCACAATAGCACAATTTCAAGCTTTGCTCCTACTTCTAGGGGTACCATTATCTACACACAAATTTCTGCGCAATTTTTCTTTGCGGTAAACACAGCAGCATCCATGGCGGCAGGAAATGCCTCTACCCAGTTTGAGAAAACATCAGTTCACACCAATACATAACAATAATTCCTAAAGGTTGTTAACTGTACAAAGTCGATTTGTATTTCCTGAAAAGATCCATCTGCAGGAGGGATATGGGATGGCTCTGTTGGTATTGCTTTACCAATATTCTTCCTCAAGCAAGCAAGACAGGTCATTGCTCTCTTACCTGCATGAGAATAGAATCCTGGCGCACACCAGTAGGCTCTCATCAGCCTGCACATACCTTCTTTGCCTAGATGAGCCAGACCGTGTGCCACCTCAGCTACACTTGGAAGGTATGCTCTGGGGGCTACTGGCTTACCGTGTCCACCTGTCCACAGTCCTGAGGACTCCTGGCCATACCCCTTTGTCCTCCAGACTTAATTTAAATGTTGTGTGTTTGCAATGTAGAGTACCATGAGCATAACTCAAAAAAAAAATCTCTAGAGGAGAGAAAGAAGAAGAAAATGAAAAATAAAGTGTCAGGTTTGCCATTCACCAACAGGCATATCAGTGTCTATGCAAAATTTCCCTTCACCAGTATTCCCATTCTCCACCCTTTGTGCATGACAAGGCACACTGCAGTAATACTGGTGTTATCGTGCTGTTGAGATATACTGGGTTTGAAGGACCTAGGCATGTGGAGTTTGAACTGTAATTGGGTCCATGTATTGTACCACCCTGTGTGAACGCAAAAGATGAAGAGGAAACTGTGGAGAAACAGAATAGAGGTTGGTGACAGATGAGTTTGAAGAGGTGAAGATTTTATAAAAATTTGACAACTGGATTGGGCACTACGGGGAAGTGATTCTCTACTTGGTCTATTCCCCTTAAAAAAATTCTGTGTTTATAGTATCGCTATTGGGACTATCCCAGCCATCAATCCAGTGTCCTGTCCATCCTAAGTTCATAGGGAACCCGGTATCTGTGAGATAATTTCCTCTACCTGTGATGGACATGCATCTAGAACAGTAGAATGCGACATTAGTCTTCGTGGGTGTCTAACATACTTTGTACTTCCTGAGCGGGAGTACAGTATATGTATATCATATCTAACAAAATTAAGTTAATCAGGGGCCATTTCTGCTAGGAAAAAGAAGCAAAAGTTTAGAGGCCCCATCTTAACCCCAGCAAGTTTTGTCAAAGGGTAATGTTGCATTTATTTTGTTCTTCCCATTAGCCGAATCTGTGTTTTCTATAAGGCTTATGATTCCTTACTATATGTCCCTTGGTCCCATCTATGTGTTTAATAATGTGGCTTGTGTTTTCTGTCTACGGGGTCTATATTGACTATGTGTCCTACTACTCCTACAATCTCTGGCAAAATACTTTTCCTTCCTACAAGTGTAACATATTATTGACCATTAGGGATCTGGGGTTTGGACTGATGGGTCTTTCCTGTATGTGCCAGTATACTTACCGTCCTCAACCTCTCCACCTGTTGTTCTCTGCGCCTAGCACTATTCTTGTGATGTTCAATAGCACACTATCTAAGATTATCCAGATGGAGAGTTGTCTATTACTGCAAAAGACAAAAAAAAAAAAAAGTTTAACAAGCTTCTAGGTCATGCGAGGTATTCATTCAATCCTTCTCATCCCGTATTAAGGGTCTGTACATGGTCCAACAAACATTTCCGAGCTCATCTTGACTAGGGGCATTACTAGGAATGAATACTTCTTATATGGTAACTGAAAGAAATACCCGGGTGTTACCTTGTCTCTGTCCGCTTTCCTACTGGCAAATACTAATGTGCCGACAGGTTTTTCTCCATTTCTGACGTTACTTTCTTGATTTTTTTTTGTTTTATTTTTGGGTTTTACTATATATGTACACAAATGATACCATACTTACCTGTTCCACTGGTCTCATCCACTTCCCCCGCAGGCTTTTACTGGTTGGATACTCCTCTGGGTGCATGAGAAATGGTTGAAAACAATCAGGTCACCTTCTCCTCCTAAATAAAACTTCAACATTCATTAGTACATATATAGGTTACAGTCATATTTTTCATATTTTTATTATTTTCTATAGTTTGTATGCTGGCCGTAACTGCTTCCACATCTACATAAGGCGGTGTACTTGCATTCTCTTTTTTTCTTCCTACTTGTTTATTGTTGCTACAAGTTCAAACAGTTCTTATATTTCCATTCTTGTCTTATATGACTTTGGTTAGACATACCACCTGCAATACCTTAGGATCAAACTCACCAACCCCTCTTGCTGCCACAGGTTTAAACACTTTGTATGTCTGACCCTTTTTTTCTGGATTTTTATCAGACATATTTTAGTGCTTACATTCTGCAGTACCTCTTGTTCAAAGATGCCCACCTTAGGGAATGGTACCCTATCTTTGTCAGTCATACGTACCCATTCGTCACAATAAACTTCAGCGTGGATCATATTTCCCACACATAATAAACCTCGCTGACCCCTTGGGCCGCGGCTCTTCAGCCTGAACCCTGGCTAAACGTCCCTTGAGTTGAGCAACTGGCTCCCATAATTGTGGGCCTTTTCCCACAAACACCAAAATACTCAATATAAGGTGACGGTGAAAGTTCTCTGAGCATTTTCACCCACTCTCACCCACATTGGCCAGTACTACCATACACTGTCGATAGCGAAGGCGATGTACCCAACCTAGGGCCCCTAATTGACCTATATTTACTGGAAGTTTTTAGGAATAACTTACCCTTTCCAGTAAAGTATCTGTTGTTGGAGATTTTCCTGAGAGAGACCAGCGAAAACTCCCTATGCACTTTTTATACACAAATCACGCTTGCGTATGCTGTATACAGCGCTAATTATACCGCGATTTTATGCAAAAGCTCGTAAAAGGGGTATCAAGTTGCACTATATATCGCACCCACAAACGTGCGGTCCAATCGCACAGCGTATAGGTACTTGTTACCTATCCGCCATACGACCACTGGAATCGAATCACAAGCTGTGAAACCTCAGCCGGAGCGTATCAAAAAAACTACATGGGTCACACAGTTCACAATTCATAGTTCCCTACCATGCTCCTGTGTAAGTCTCTTCACGATTTACGTATTCCAAATCTTATACTAACGTGAGTCAGCCGCCTCACGCCACCAAGCCTCCACTCACTTGGTGTATCAAACGACGGGATATCGAATTCCGGGGTTCAAATCCACTCACTCCTACGTTCGCTCACTCAAATACACTTTGTTTTTCTGTACAGAACATTTTAATTCATTCAGATTGGCAGCTTTACCCCCAGGGGCAATACAGTTTAAACAAAAGTTTTATACTAATCTGCTTTAGAAACCGGGTAGTTTTGTGCTATTGTAGCCTGGCTACTGTCCCACCTTTGAACTAAATGACACTATTGTGTAATTTGTACTTAGCGCTCGCGCTCTTACGCACTTTGCGTAAACACGCGACTGTGCGTGTCTCTTATGCTGCGTGCGCACTCCTGTACTTTGTCTGAGACACGTGTAAAAAACCCTGCGTCCGCAATAAAACAAATCACACAGTTCTATAAATGTGAACAATACTAATTACTATTGCCCACTAGACACAACTTGTTCTGTATAAACTTTTATGCAGACCTGCGTTTGTTTGTTTTTTACACTTACTTCCTTGAAATACTGTTATTTAAAATGTACCTATATAGCAACAAATGTATCCGATTTCACACAGATCTATAATGAATGCAATAATCTATAATTTAAATGATATGATTCAGATTGGATAGCAATCTTGCAGAACATACACTGATATAAATATATTATAATAATATTATATATATGTATCATTCACTAGCCTTCTATGTGACTCGTTTACCCATTCAGTGCTTCTAATTTGCATATCAAAGCTATTTGCTTTTCACTGCTAAGAAAAAGCAGTTTCACAAGTTAATTTGCATTTCAATGGCTATCCTATAGCAAACAGAGTTAACTAAATCCTGGGAAAGAAGAAGAGAAAAAAAAGTATTTTTTTCTTTTCTTTTTTGTGTGCAATTTCTTACACCAAGCCAAGCATTTATCTCAACATTTACTCTCACTAGGCCCAATTGAAACTATTTGTAATTGACTATGGCATGGGTTAAATAAATGCATAGGCAACTCATAAATGGTGCTTGATGTGACCAAGGAAACTGATTGTTCTGAGCAGACTGAAAATCAGCTATTTAGAAAATGACCTTCCTAAAATGGCCACTGCTCCTCCCCCTTCCACATCCAAGAGGTTTACACAAAATGGTGGACAGGTCATGTGGCTAGTCCAAAATGGAGGACAGACCCTGCGGCTACCTTTGTCTCAAAGAAATCACACATTATACAAGCACCAGAAGTTATTTTAGGCCTGAGTTAAAAAACTATATCAAGGCTATGCAGCAACTTTTAAATGTACTTTTAAACCTACTTAACAGATAAACAATCCAATCTGAATCAAACACAATATGACTTATTTGAACTTTGTTTTGCAACAATAAAAATACATTTTAGCATTTTAAATATTATGAGAAACGCATTGTCCCTTGAAATTTCATATCATTGGCTTACTGATATCACAACAATACACACGGATATGATTTTCTCAGCTTTACGATGCGTCCACCACAAGCTGATTGACCACAGCGTCGCGTTTATAATGTACAGTGCATCATTAAGACCATGATATCCCATAAGAGCCCTCATCTGTAAATGCTAAATTGTTTCCTTAAAAATATTTAAAATGCCCACTCTAATATATATTGTAAACGCCTGCACCTCTTATTACCATGTGCCATGAATGTGCGCTATACATAGCAAAACACTGCATCCCATAAGAGAAAACAATACACCCACATATTATCTGAGTTCTAAAGCTCATTGATGTATATATTTGTTATTAAAAGGATATGGATTCAATATATTACAATGTACAGTATACACATAATTACATGATTACAATTTATACAGTAAGCAGTTAATACATACAGTTACAGTTACAGGCCAGCGATACAATACCATTCCCTCAATGCATCTTATATCTCTCTCTGTAAAATCATGCAGGAACTGGTCTAGAAGCAACTCCATCATCCTCTGGTACAAAACAGCAACTGCCTCCTGTGTGATCAGCAATGTGTTATATAGTTTTTGGGGGAGGGGACTTTCTCATTCATGATGAGTCACTAGTCTATTTGTATATGCTCCACAGGTTCAGCCTTGAAGACATCCTAAGGGGCTGGCCTGAGCTTCCTGTCCACTACCTGTTTGGAATATCTATTGTTCTAATAAAAGTGATTTTACCTTTCATACATTTAATTATAACTATTTGTTGCAATGTCCTACAACTTAATAACAAGTATCAAATGAATCTACACATTAATCTGCTTGCTTTAATACCAAATATGACAGGTGTATCTGGCTTCGTTCAAATAATACACATACATGACATTACTTCATTATATAATTTTAAATCATCATGATGTCTGGCGCTTGATATTATTATAATTATGTGCTGTATGAAATAAGTGTCAAATCCATCTCTGTGGCATGTCCGTGTAAATGCGTGTGTTGCCATATATATTGCTGTGCTCGCTGCGTGTATTTGCAAGTATAGCGACTTTTATGTGTGTAGAGTTTGTATGTTCTTTCTATGTAATATTTTTTACTTCGACACGGGGGTGGGAGAAAGTATTAATATACAGGAGAGGCTGTTTGCATTTGTGGAGCAACATGGGTGGGCAAGAGTGTAAAGGGAGATTAGGTCAAAGATGGAGTTTGGAGAGTATGGCATCTGATAGGCCATATAAGAGGAGGTTAAAGTAGTTCAAATTGAAGATGAGCAGTGAGTGGATGAGGGTTTTAGTTGCCTCCAGGGTGAGAAATAGTCTGCTCCTAGAAACATTTCTGAGATGAAAATGACAGAACTGCAAAAGGTACTGAATGTGTTGTTTGAAGGAGGAGTCAAGGATAACTCAAAGACAGTGCACTTTGGGGGCTAGAGGAGATGGTTGTGCTGGCTATAGATAATGAAATGGTGGGAGGTGAGGTTATGAGGGTGGGTTGGAAGAGAATCAGCTCAGTCTTAGACATGTTACGTTTAAGAAAGCACTGGGGCATTAAGGAGTAACTAGCAGAGAGACAATTGCAGATATGAGTGAGGAGAGAGGGTGAGAGCTTAGGGCAGAGGTTCTCAAACTCGGTCCTCGGGGGCACACACAGTGCATGTTTTGCAGGTCTCCTCACAGAATCGCAAGTGAAATAATTAGCTCCACCTGTGGACCTTTTAAAATGTGTCAGTGAGTAATTAATACACCTGTGCACCTGCTGGGTTACCTGCAAAACATGCACTGTGTGTGCCCCCGAGGACCGAGTTTGAGAACCTCTGGCTTAGGGGAACAAAGGTAGATCTGATTGTCAACAGCATAGAGATGATATTGGAAGCCAAAGGAGCTGATGAGTTCACCTAGAGAGGATGTATAGAGGGAGAATAGGAGAGGTCCCTGAACAGAACCTTGGGGACACATACTATTAATTAAAGTGGAGGGGGGAGTGGAGTTAAGAGAGGAGACAAAGAATTTGCAGACAGAGAGGTGACATCCAGGAAAGGGCAGTATCATGACTTGTGTCACTTAAAGACCTGCCAGCCAATCAGGCAGTGCCACATAAAAGCGCTTTCCTGATTGACTGTGTGCTCCTCGGCTACCAATCAAGCAGAGCCCATATACGTTAATAGAGAAAAAAATCCAGATTGAAGTCTATGGTGGGAACCTGTGGTCTAACGCAGACTTCAAGGTTAATTGAGGTCACCCACAAGGGTGTGTGCAATGTGTACATAACAACCTTCTCTCTACTTGTGTTTATTGCTGTTTGCATATTCATATTCTTCAATGTATTTTATACTACAAAGATGTTGCCACTTGCTTGTAGTGACTATTTCTATTATCGTTTCTGCTGTGTACTCAATACTTCAATAAAAACATTATTTTTAAATAAATAATAAGATGCCAGTATGTAATTTTGCTGAATCTCCCTAAAAGTAGAGTCCCAAATGTAGAAAAAACATTAGATTTTAATGGGGACTACATACACACACTTCACATCAATCATTTGACAAAAACAAATAGAGTTATTATATTATGAGCAGGTAGCAGAAAAAGATGAGCTTACTTGATATTAAATTTTACCCTGAATATTTTTAAACTTTGTTTAGTTAAATTGATGATAGTTTTACTTCAACATTTAGCTTGCATATTTTCAATGTCTTTTGAAACAATAAAAGCAATTCCCTAAGAATATGTAATTAATTCATTATCTCTGTCTATCCCCATCTTCGTCCAAGCACTAATCTTGCACTCAGGCCCACTCATTTCTTAAAACATACCTGCTAAAGAGTTTAAGCAAATAAATTAGTTTTGGACTATACAGTATGTAAGTCATAATTAGTCTAAATCCAACCCTGCAGAAGATGTTTCTCCTTCTGAAATGTAATTTATAGGGCACTGACTAGAACCTTCTTGAGCCTAAAATGACTTAGCAGAGAAATATTTATGATGTAGTAAAGAATATACAGTCCTTTAACTGCACATGTGACAGGAAGTTTGATTTTAAATAAACTTTTAAAGTTTATCAATTCTTTAATATACACATATTTGAGAACTGAACCCTACCAGACTTCACTGCCCGAACCCAAGCCCGGCTCGGGTTTTCCCACCTGACTCGGAAACCAGAACGAGGCAAAACGTCATCATCCCGCTGTCGGATTCTCGTGGATTTGGATTCCATATAAGGAGCCGCATGTCGCCACCATTTTCACTCCGGCATTGGAGAGTGTAGCGAGAGGACGTGTCTCTATCCTCAGTGTCTGTTTGGGAGGGAAAGTGGGGTGGCGACTCCAGTTCTGTCATATGCTGCTCAGTCCAGTGTAGTGTCTTATGCTGCATCAGTCCAGTTACAGTGCTGGTGTCCTCTGCTGCAATATGCCCAGTGCTGCTGAATAAGTCCAGTCCAGTGGTGCTGTGTTGTGCTGCATCAGTACAGTGGTAGTGTCTTGTGCTGCATCAGTCCAGTCACAGTGGTGATGCGTATATGTCCAGTGGTATTGCCATATAATTCCAGTGATACTGCCGTATATGTCCAGTGGTACTGCCGTATAAATCCTGTGGTACTGCCGTATAAATCCAATTCAGTGATACTGCCATATAATTCCAGTGGTACTGCCATATAATTTCAGTGATAATGCCATATAATTTCAGTGGTACTGCCGTATAAATCCAGTGAAACTGCCGTATAAATCCAGTCCAATGGTACTGCCATATAATTCCAGTGATACTGCCGTATATGTCCAGTGGTACTGCCATAAAATTCCAGTGGTACTGGCGTATAAATCCAGTCCAGTGATACTGCCGTATAAGTCCAGTGATACTGCTATATAAATCCAGTGATACTGACGTATAATTCTAGTGGTACTGCCGTATAAGTCCAGTGATACTGCCGTATAATTCCAGTGGTACTGCTGTATAAGTTCAGTGGTACTGTCATATAAATCCAGTGATACTGCTATATAAATCCAGTCCAGTGATACTGCCATATATATCCAGTGGTACTGCTGTATAAATCCAGTGGTACTGGCGTATAAATCCAGTCCAGTGATAATGTCGTATAATTCCAGTGATACTGCCGTGTAATTCCAGTGGTACTGCCGTATAAGCCTAGTGATAATGCTGTATAATTCCAGTGGTACTGCCGTATAAGTCCAGTGGTACTGCCGTATAAGTCCAGTTATACTGCCGTATAAGTCCCGTGGTACTGCATATAAATCCAGTCCAGTGGTGCTGCCATATAAGTACAATGGTGCTGCCCTGTGCTGTATATTATTTACTCCAAATAAAAGGGTTATTAATATTTAATTCAAATATTTTTTACAGGGTTTGCCCTGTGTGGTATAGATGTACGCTCTCCTTTGCTGCCTTTTGTTATATAACGCCAGAAAAATAATGGAGAACAAAAACTTGGAGGATAAAATAAGGAAAGATCAAGAACTACTTCCTCCTATTGCTGCTGCTGCCGCTGCTGTTGTTGCTGGGAGTCGAGCGTCATCCCAGAGGGGAAGTCAGAAGACCACTTGTACTACTTCAACTAAGCAATTGACTTGCCAACAGTCCTTTGCAAGGAAGATGAAATATGAGGGCAGTCACCCTGTTGCAAAGCGAATTACTGAGGCCATAACAACTATGCTGGTGTTAGACGTGCATCCGGTATCTGCCATTCATGCAGTGGGACTGCAGTGTCACTCCTAGATGGGCCAGGTGTTTGTGCTACACACTTGTGTCACTTAGCTTAGTCATACAGCTACCTCATTGAACCTCTTTTACTTCTTTGCATCATGTGCTGTTTGGGGACTAGTTTTTTTAAGTGACCTCCTGTCTGCAACTGCAGTGCCACTCCTAGATGAGCCAGGTGTTTGTGCAGCACACTTATGTCGCTTAGCTTAGTCCAAGCATGTCCAAACTGCGGCCCTCCAGCTGTTGTGAAACTACATATACCAGCATGCCCTAACACAATTTTGCAGGCAATGAATGCTAAAGCTGTGTCAGAGCATGCTGGGATGTGTAGTTTCTCAACAGCTGGAGGGCCGCAGTTTGGACATGCCTGGCTTAGTCATACAGCCACCTCGGTGCAACCTTTTGGCCTAAAAACAATATTGTGAGGTGTGAGGTGTTAAGAATAGACTGGAAATGAGTGGAAATGATTGTTATTGAGGTTAATAATACTGTAGGATCAGAATTACCCCCAAATTCTGTGCTTTTAGCTGTTTTTATGGGGGGGGGGTTTCAAAAATCATCCAGATCCAAAAGCAAAACATGAATGGATGGTTTTGGCAAAACCAATCCAGATCTAAAACACGAGCATGGAACCAGAACCAAAGCAAAACAGAAAACACGAAAAAGTGCCTGCCGCACATCTCTAATATAGTCAACAGGGTTAAAAGGTTGACAGTCAAAATGTTTACAGTCAAAAGGTCGACAGGGTCAATAGGTCGACAGTCAGAGGGTCAACTGGGCGACATTAAAATGGTCAAAAGGGTCAAAATGTCAATGTGAAAAAGGTCAACACACCTATGGTTGATATATGGTTGACATGTTTTATTAGGGTTTTTTCATGTTTTTACAACTTTTGCTGCATTTACTATCCATGTCACAAACTATTATCCTTAGCAACCTTGTGGTGAATGAGCCACTGAGTCCGAAGGGTGGCAAGTAAAGAAAGTCCGTGAGGAGACACATTTCAACAAATTTACTATCCATGTCACAAACTATTATCTTTAGTAACCTTGTGGCGATTGAAGCAATAAAACAGAATAACATCCAAAAGAAAATATTTTTGTGTCAACATTTTGACCCTGCCAGCCTTTTGACTGTCGACCTTATGGTGTAGACCTAATGACTGTCTATCTTTTTAATGTCTGTCTTCTGTACCATGCCCATCTGACTGTGGTGGGAAGAAGGAAGCTGTTTGTCTTTAGAAGATATTGTATGTTTCTCCCTCCTTATCTCCACACTGTAGAAGAAAGGCAAGGGATCCTATAACCTGACACTGTAAACTAACAAAAGAGGATGCAAAAGGTTACTTTATCTATATTGACCAGGCAAGATTATATTTAATAAAGATGGATGGTTCTCTTTTCAGAGGACTCTTTTTAAGAAGGGTCAACTTAGTATATAAATATTAATAGTATTTAAGATTTTTTTCTTACCAATTTGGTAAAATGACAACCAGGTGTGCATAATAGCAAGTGAGACATAACTTCTCAGTGAAGCTCAAAATTAAAATCAAATGCTCTAAAGTCATTTAGGTAATGTTAGGTAATATTTGGCTTATTAAAGGGTGGACCCAAATATAGCTGTAAATGTATCTTTCGATGCGTCTGTTTGCTAATGCCAGAGCCGTCTAGCCCATCAGCTGCAGCACTAATCCTCACTTTATGGAAAGAGACGCACCATTGGTCAAACATCCATCACACCATGCAGAGAGGTGCGCTGAGGTCAATGGCTAGTATCAGATTTAAACACACTTTTTGATTTGGTGGTGAGTTTTGCCTATAAAAATAATTAGAATAATACAACGATGATATGAATAATACAAAGAAAGGTGATATAAGTAATAAATATCTTCTTTGTATCATTCTAATCAATTATTTAGTCAAAACTCTGTGGTATACTAGAGTATGAAAGGTGAGGCTTTGCCTCCCATTGCCTACCTTGACAGCACATCACTGCACTATTGTACATTAGAGCAGCCCTATGGTTGCTGCAAATGTCCACTGTAACATGGTCACCGGTGCCAGTGAAACTGTGTCTTTGGATGCACTCATTAGCTGCAACACACGTGATTCTGACTAGTCACCACCCGTTACCTCCCAAGAATACCTACTGAAAATGACTCTCTCTACGACTAAATTAATTCTGCATACACTGGCGGTAACCATCTCAGACACTTGCGCAGTCTTAAAACATTGTCTGATTGCAGTCGACATTGACACTGCATCCACATCTGAATATGGCAATTATTATACTTACAGATAATTTCCTATTTTAATTCCACTGATAGGTTAGCGGTTTTCTTTTAGATCATTAATATTTAATACAGCAGTATGATACTAGGCGCCAAAAATGTCAAAAATCAATTCACAAATATAACAGTCACTAAAGTTCCTTTTACTCAAAATGTATTTCTGCATTCTATTGCCCTAGGTACATTTTGTTTAAAATAACTTTTATTAAATAATTATCTGTGGATGGGACGTAATAAATTCACCCCAAATTCGCATTGCAATAACTGAATACATCACAAGGAAAGCTCTGTCCCTATGAATCTTTCCCTGAATTTTTCATGGTACTTTTTGTGAAAAATACTATTACAGTGTAACTATATATGCAATATCATGATGCCCCGCAAAGCTTATACTCACCTGCACTTTAGAAACTGTGATTGGTGTGCTGTTTGGTGAGCTCTGTTCATCTTATCTCCTGTGCTCCTGCTGTGACCCCTATGATCAGTTAAGTGAACAGAGCTGCTGGGTCTTTGCAGCATCTCTGCTCACTTTACTGATCAGATGACCGGGGTCACATCCAGGGCTATTTTAACGTATAGGCACACTGGGCAGCTGCCCAGGGCCCCATGATTCTATGGGTCTTCGAACAGGGGCATGCTAGGCTGGGGGCATGTGCTTCCCGTGGGCTTATATTTCCTGAGCTTCTTGAGAGGCAGGTTTGAGAGTGCTACACAGCTGCTCTGATTGTGAATGAGACACAATCAGAGAGATAATGCAGCATCCAGTACCTGCCTCCGAGCCTGCACCTAGACAGTGATTGGTGGATGGCTTGAGCTATCCACCAATCAGAGTGCTGACAGTCATTCACTGTATGGAAGCATGTGGAGAGATGACACAGGACTGCAGGAAGGGTAAGATATGATTCTTTTTTATCATTATTATTATTTATCCCCATGAATGGGTGGGTAAGGGCCCCAGTTAACTGCTTTGCCCAGGGTCTACAATGCTGATAATATTGTTCTGGTCACAGCAGGAGCACAGCTCACTGGTCCCTGGGTACAAGCATTTTTGGTTAATACTTTTTATTTTAATATAAATATTTTTTTTACACAAAGGTCCACCTGTGGTCTATCAGACACACATGGCTAATCACAGAAGGGGACTCTATGCTCTGCCTTCACTGCTAGTAGGAAGGGAAGGTTGACGTAGACTAGGGGAACCGGATGGAAGCCCTAATAATGGCACTTAAAGATAGCATTATTATAATAGGGCTGCCTCCAATTTTTTTATATTAAAATAATATGAAAAGGCTGTGAAACACGCTTTTTCACATTATTTTAGTAAAAATAATATTGATAACTATGATCGTACACACTTTACTCCCTCCATGCTCAACTGCTGCAGTGTCCCTTCCTAGCCCAGGAGCCAGCACCCTCACTACACCCTCTGTATCCCTGTCTTCTAAATCCATCTCACCTCATTGCTACAGCAACCCTGATAATCTAATTCACATCACTCCCTTAGACTATCTCCCTCTCTCCTGTGCCCTCTGGAATGCCAGATCTGTCTGTAACAAACTGGTCGCCACCCATGACCTTTTCATCTCAAATTCCTTGCATCTCCTAGCCATCACAGAAACCTGGATTACTCCCTCTGACACAGTTTCTCCCGCTGCTCTCTCTGCTGGGGGTATCACATTCTCACACACACCCTGACCTGGGAGTCACCACGGTGGTGGTGTTGGGCTCCTACTATCCTCTAGCTACTTATACCAACTCATGCCACCAGAACCATCCCAGTTACATGCTCTACATTTGAGGTCCATGCCATACGCCTCTTCCAACCTGTTCATCTTCGAGTAGCTGTCATTTACCGCCACCCTGGCATGTCCTCCAAATTCCTTGACAACTTTTCTTCCTGGCTGCCTCACTTCCTCTCTTCTGACATTCCCTCCATTATCCTAGGTGATTTCAACATCCCTATCGATAACCCCACAAAATCACCTGCCTCTAAACTCCTTAACCTCACCTCTACTCTTGGTCTCTCCCAGTGGACCATGTGAGTGGAAGCTCACTGGATCTGGTTTTCACTCACCACTGTGATCTTTCTGATTTCTCTAACTCCCTGTTCCCCCTCTGTGACCATCACCTGCTGACTTTTAACCTATCTCTATCTGCTTCTCCATCTTTACCACCTAAGACTACCATCACTAAGCATAACATTGAGGCTATTGACAACACTTCCCTATCTTCCCTGTTTGACTCGCTGCTCTCTCGTATTCTCTCTCTTTCCTGCCCTGAACAAGCTACTTCCCTTTACAATGCATCCCTTACCTCTGCTCTTGACTCTGTCGCCCCACCAACCAATATTCACCCTCGCAGATCGACACCTCAACCCTGGCACACCAAATGCACCAGATATCTGCAAAAATGTTAACGTACCGCTGAATGTCAGTGGAGGAAATTGCGCAATAAGGCCAACTTCCTCCACTACAAATGTATGCTCTCATCCTACTTTGTTGCACTTACCCTTTAAAAACAGTCTTACTTCAAAAAACTCATCTCCTCCCAATCCTCAAACCCCAGGCGACTCTTTGCCACTGTCAACTCGCTCCTCTGCCCACCCCCGCCTCAACTCCCCTCTTCACTTTCTGCTCTTTACTTTGCCACCTACTTCACATCCAAAATTGACGCCATTCGTCAGGACATAACATCCCACCAGAACCTGAACAACCTCCCTCCTCCATTTCTCAACCCCCCCTCTCCTTCCCTCCTACCAACTCTGACATCTTTCTTCCCTGTATCTGGAGAGGAAGTCATGGTCCTCATCTGGTGCTCACCCCTTCCACCTCTCCACTTGACCCTATTCACTCCCGCCTTCTCCGCTTCCTCTCTTCTTCTGCCTGTTCCCATCTTGCCCATCTACTCAATCTCTCACGCTCATCAGGCACTGTCCCTTCTGCCTTCAAGCATGCACTTGTCTCCCCTATTCTTAAAAAACCTACCCTTGATCCAACCAATCTCTCCAACTACAGACCCATCTTTCTTCTCCCTTTTGCTTCCAAACTCCTTGAGCGTATTGTCTACAACCGCCTCACTGTCTTTCTTTCTTCCCACTCACTGCTTGACCCTTTCCATTCTGGTTTCCATCCTCAGCACTCCACTGAAACTGCCCTCACGAAAGTCTGCAATGACCTCCTTGCTGCGAAATCCAGGGGCCACTACTCTCTGCTTGTTCTCCTTGACTTCTCTGCTGCTTTTGACACTGTAGACCACCCTCTCCTCCTGCAAATCCTTTACTCCCTTGGTTTGCGTGATACTGCTCTCTCCTGGCTGTCCTCCTACCTTTCTGACCGTTCCTTCTTTGTCTCCTCTCATGACTCCACCTCCCCCCATTTTCTCTACCAGTAGGTGTCCCCCAAGGTTCTGTTCTTGGGCCTCTCCTTTTCTCTCTACACATCCTCATTAGGTGAGCTTATTAGCTCTTTTGACTTAAAATATCATCTCTACGCTGATGATACTCAAATCTACCTTTCCTCCCCTGACCTCTCCCCTGCTCTCCTCACTCATATCTCGAATTATCTCCCTGCTATCTCCTTATGGATGTCCCAGCGCTTTCTTAAACTTAACATGTCTAAGACTGAGCTGATCATCTTCCCTCCCTCCCACATAACCTTACCTCCCACAATTTCATTATTTATTGATAGCACAACTATCTCCTCTAGCTCCCAAGTGTGATGTCTTGGAGTAATCCTTGACTCCCCCCTCTCCTTCAAACCACACATTCAGTACCTCTCAAAAACCTGCCATTTCCACCTCAAAAACATCTCCAGGATCAGACCCTTACTCACCCAGAATGCTACTAAGACCCTCATTCACTCACTGTCATCTCCAGATTAGACTACTGCAATCTCCTCCTATCTGGCCTCCCTCAAAAATGCCTCTCTCCACTTCAATCTATCCTGAATGCTGCTGCCCATCTCATCTTCCTCACCAAACGTACTACATCCACATCCCCTCTCTTGCAGGACATTCACTGGCTACCCTCCCCATTCAGAATCCAATTCAAGCTTCTCACACTCACCTACAAAGCCCTCACCCACTCTTCTCCTTCTTACATCTCTGACCTTATCTCTCTTTACATTCCCACTCGTCCTCTTCACTCTGCTAATGCACACCGTCTCTCCTGCCAACTAATAACCTCCTCTCACTCCTACCTACAAGATTTTGCACATGCTGCTCCCTATCTTTGGAATGCTCTACCTCTCCCCATCCGACTCTCCACCTCTCTACAAAACTTCAAATGGGCTCTCAAGACCTACTTCTTCACCAAACCTAGTCAACTTTCCTCCTAAACCTCTTGTCTATGCTCACTGTCTAACCCGTCTGTGTCACTCTGGTCTGTTAGCACCTCAAGTTTTAGATTGTAAGCTCACAAGAGCAGGGACTTCTTTCCTCATGTGCCTTTCCTTTTCTTACTTACACTATCTTATACTCCTTATTCCCTTTGATGGCACCTAACCCTGGGTTTTCTATACCTGTCCTATTTTGTCATGTACTGTAAGTGCGGTTTTCTTGTTTGCTCATTTTATTATGTACTGAGTAATGGGTGCTGCGGATCCCTTGTGGCACCATATAAATAAAGGATAATAATAATAATAATTGCCAACGTTTCAATGCTTTTATAGCATTTTTGTCAGGGCGCATGTACAAACAGAAAAACAACTCACCTAAATACATTACCTGGACCACCCATTGCACCCAGTCTCCCGTCGCCGTTTCAGGAAATAATGTCATCAGTCTCGCGAGAATCGGCATCATGGAGGGATCCACACCAGGTGATCAACATCCACCTATCAAAAACAATACAGTGTTGCTTAGATGCCTATCAGGAAGTACACTAGCAGACCAAATATTAATATAAAACATATATACATAGTTTGAACAGACAGAATCAAATATACAGCAGCAGTGATTGCAGAATAAAGATTGATGCTGAAAGTACATGTCATTATCCTCAGGGGCAGACCGGTCTGTGTCACAGGGAATGTCTCAAAGGAAACGGACATCAGTGGAAACAATGTATTACCAATACGCTATGGGATCTAGCATGGACAATTCGGGTAATGTACTATATTTAGGTAAGTTGTTTTTCTGTTTGTACATGCACCCTGCCGAAAATGCTATAAAAGCATTTAAACATTGGCAATAGGACTGCTGTCTTGTCTCATTTATCCAAGTGCCGTGGTCCAATCCCCATTGTATGAGCTGGAATGACCATTGCAGAATGGAGGGCACCGGGATTATGCTTTTTTACTTGAATTTGAGGAGTGCAGGACCACCAAAAAATGTATGTATATATATATACATATATATATATATATATATATATATATAAAAACCAGTACACACACACACACACACACACACACACACACACATATATATATATATATATATATATATATATAGGAAAAAAAGAAAAAGAAAAGAAAATCCAAAGACAGATGTGGGCGCTGATTAGTTCAAAATTATAAACAATTGTTGTGGCATACTATGTAAGCAATTATATGTAGGTTTCTGCACTGACGTTTGTTCGATTCTGCCGCTATAGGTGAGTGGAGGTGTTGTGGCCGGGTTGCTAAGAGACAGGGAAGCCAGCTAAGGTACGTCATATTCAGCAGGCTGACCATTTGGGAGAGCAGGCCTATCGGCGAGCCGCTGTTTGTCAGGAGAGCAGAGGATGCTGTACACACGTCGCGGTCACGCGACGTGAGGAGGCGGAGCCGACGCTACCATGGAAATGTCCGGGAGGCCGGCAGCCGCTTGTGGAGAGCGATGGGCGATGTTAGATGACGTCACAGGCTGGCGTCCTGGCGTCCGGGCAACTGTGTATACACGCCTCTTAACAACACCTGGCGGAGTTCGGCTGAACGATTGGGACAGGTGAGCACACTTTGGTTATTTAGTGGGTATAAATAGTACAAGCTTGGCACATTGGTGTTAATTACTCCCCTGAAGACGGCGCCAGCCGAAACAGCTGTTGGGAGATCCTGCTGGGTTGGATCTATATCCCCAGCATGACCTAGGATATGTGAGATCTGTATCATTGATGAATTTGTTTCCAAGCTGCTGATTTTTGCACAAAAAGTTTGTCATGTTGCTTAAATAATGGCATAAAGATGTTTGAATATACAAGGAGTGCTGGTTTCTTTTGCAACATAGCCCCTGCTGGAGCCTCATGGTGTGGTTGTACTCATATTGAAATATTTTGAACCGGGTACCCTGCATGAGATCATTATTGTGATGTGCGGACCACGATGTACACTAGCTTATTTCCATGAACTGGATTTGGACTGCACCACCCTATTGGTTTTAAAGTATTTAGTGGTTTAAAGTATATGTTGTTTGTTTACATGCATGTTATAGCTGTGCAATTTGTGCACTAGCTATAAGAGTGCTTATGTTATTGCTCAGTTTTGTTCTCCAAGTGTACGTTTCAAGAATTATGGAGTTTGGTGTCGGTGACATCACTGGGACCAAGAGATTTCAGGATAAAGATGTATCCAAAATACTTTTTTCCAATACTGAATAATTAGCTTTTGATCAGGATAGTCCACAGGAAGTCCATTCTGATCTCTTGAGATTACGTAAGAGACTTGTGGAACTTGAACTTCATGGACTGACATTGTCTCAGTACCATAAAGAAAATCTAGTCCCAAGGGGTTTTTGAATTAAAAATCAACCCACATTGGGACGTAATTGTAAAGAGTTTTGTAGACAGTGGTGTCTCATCCTTAATCAATGTAGCTCTGATTTTATGCTCTTGGTCATCCAGCAGGTGAACGCCGACATCAAAGTTGTGGAGAAGGATATTCGAGCTTGTGAGATTGCAGGATTAGATATCATTAAGGCTGACAATAGCACTGACTGGTTATCTGAACTGGATGAGAGTGTGTCCTCATTTAAATCTGAGTTGCTAGCATTTAAGAAAGGAAAATATAAGAAGGTCAAAGAGGATTATAGGGATTTCCGTGTGTATCCCTGGTTGATTCCTCAAACGAATAGACGCCAGTGGCAAACTGGACAAACATTCAAGAGACGACAGCCCAGACAGTTCACAGACATTGAGTCTAACATCTCTCAGAGTGATTCTGATAATTCCAGTAAATCCCGACAACATTTTTTAGGGGAGAAAGCGTCTACACGCAGCAAAATACTACCAGACAGGGAATTAGAAAACCTTGCAGGAGAGGGGGTGTCAGGCATCAAAAATCAAAGAGAAAAAAACAGCAGGACGACCCGCAAATAGCATTGTTCAATCTGTCCTCATAAAAATTGACTGAACCTGAGGCTAAGGTATTGGCCAAAGGCCTGTCTTTTGTTCAAACTCACCGACAGAAACCATTTGATTTTGAGGTTGAGCTTTACAGGTTTCATAGGCAACTACGCCTCAAAGACTTCTTCAGCAAGCGGCCGGCTAGTGATAATAAACTATCCCCATTCAAAATTCCTAGCACATTTGATCCACCCTCATCAAACGCATCGATTGAAACCTTCATGCGGTTGGTGAGGATGGATACGATACCAATTCTACGAAAGAATAGGATTAAATACTCTAATTTAGAGAATGAGGAGTCATTAGCAATAAAAACTTTGAATAACAATGCCAATATCATAATACGCCCCGCCGATAAAGGCGGTGGCATCGTAATAATGAACAAAAGTGATTATGTTGACGAGGTAATGAGACAGTTGTCGGATGCAACCTGTTATAAAAGACTCCAATTTGATCCGACGCTCAATTTCAAGAAGGAGATAGATTCCATCATTCAGCTCGGTTCTAATAATGGTTGGATAGATGAGCAAACAGAAAAATTTCTCATCCAAGACTACCCGAGGATCCCGCTCTTATACATCTTACCTAAGTTGCACAAGAGTTTGGTGGATCCTCCGGGTAGACCAATTATTTCCTCTAGAGGCTCATTAGGGCAACCTCTGTCTCAATATGTTGACTACCACTTACAACCGGTAGTTCAACATACTCCCTACTTCATTAAGGATACGTTGGACTTTATTAATAAATTAGAACTGTTTGGGCAGCCGCCCAATGATTGTCTTTTAGTGACTCTAGACGTTTCTAGTTTGTACACTAGCATTGACCACACGGAGGGTATTGAATCAGTCAGGAGGGCCATCACCACCAGTCCACACTATGAGGGTCCACCAGTTCATTTTTTATTACTACTTATTGAGATCATTCTACATAAAAATTATTTTTTGTTTAATAACTCATTTTATCTTCAACTTCATGGGACGGCGATGGGGTCAAACATGGCCCCATCATACGCAAATTTATTTATGTATGATTTTGAACAGAATAATATCATGATTGACTTGAATTTTGCTAAATTCATACCGTTCTATGTTAGGTTCATTGACGACTTTTCATGTTGTGGACTGGTGGTGAACAGGCATTAGTACAATTCATTGAGGGATTGAACAGCAGGCCTGGATCCATTAGATTCACCTACCGGTACAGTAGGATGAATATGGAATTTTTAGATGTGATGGTAGGAATTGAGGAAGGACGGTTCACAACTAGCATTTTTAGAAAACCAACAGACAAAAATACGCTTCTTCTTGCGTCAAGCTTTCATCCACAACCTTTAAAGAAAGGACTTCCTTACTCCCAACTAGTAAGGGTGACACATATTACCTCGGACCACACCAAATTGCCAGAGGCTCTAGCAAATATGGGGCAGAATTTTATTGATCGGGGTTATGACCCTATTGAAGTGAAAAAAGCAATGACCAAATGCCTTGGGTTAAAACGTGAGGATCTTTTGGTTCCAAAGATGAAGAGTGCTGAAACGGAGCGTCTAGTATTTACGAGTACTTATGCTATCATGTCAGGTCTGGTTAAAAAGTCAATATTGAAACACTGGCACATTATCCAGACGGATCCATCACTAAGTAGATTCTGCGCCAATACACCCCTCTTTAGCTATAAGAGGAGCAAGAATCTAAAGGAACAGATCTCACAATCTGACATTAGTCCTGGAGTGATGTCGAATACAAATTGGTTGAGCTTACAGAGGGGAGCCTTCAAATGTGGTGGTTGTGCCAACTGTACCTTCATGATGACTGGTAAAGAATTTGTGCATCCTACGCAGGGTGACAAATATGTGTTGAGATACAGAATGACCTGTGATACTCGGTACGTGACTTACATCATTGTATGTCCCTGTAAAAAAGTATACGTGGGCAAGACGATTCGTATGCTAAAAGAAAGAATATCTATGCACCGTTCGTCTATTAAAAAAGCACTTCAAATAGTGGAACCAAGTACACCACCGGTGGCTAGACATTTTGCAAGTTGTGGGCATAAAATAAGGGACTTTAATTCATGCCCTTGGACCATGTGCCTCCGCTTAGGAGAGGTGGTGATCGGAATAAGCAGTTACTCAAGCAAGAAAGCCGGTGGATATATTTATTAAATGCTTTGGCCCCACAAGGGCTGAATGAGGAACTACCGTATTTTTCGGACCATAAGACGCACCTGACCATAAGACGCACCTAGTTTTTAGAGGAGGAAAACAGGAAAAAAAAATATTCTGAACCAAATAGTGTAATATAATATTTAATAAACTATAACAGAATAGCATTTGAACTCAACAGTGGCATTAAGAACCATTATCACTGTCATTAACAAAGGTTTGAGTACGGTACTCTAGTTTTATGGAAACCCCAAGAACTCATCATCGCTAGAGTCAGAATTTATGAAGCTCATTTGCTCACAATCACTGACATCACTTTCTTCGCTGTCTTCATATAAGATACCGTATTCACTTCCATCTAAGGCATTGGTAATGCCACATTTTTTGAATGAATATACAACAATCTCCTCCTTCACTGAGTCCCATGATCTTTTTACCCATTCACAAACTTGAGTGATGGTGGGCCTCTTCATTCGTCCAGTAGGTGTCAGATCATGATTACCAGCAGCCATCCATTTGTTCCACTCTTCTCTCATAAAGACCTTAAATGGCTTGTTGATGGAAACATCAAGAGGTTGCAACTGGCAGGTAAGACCTCCGGGAATTACAGCTAGATGAGTCTTCACTTCTCTGAAGCACTTTTTTGTTGGTTCGCTAATATGTGCTCTAAACTGGTCAAGCACTAATAAAGCAGGTTTTTTCAGAAGTCCTCCAGGACGTTTGGCCCACACCTTTTCAACCCATATTCTTATTCCATTTTCATCCATCCATCCTTTGTCATGTACATGTACAACAACTCCTCGCGGAATCACTTCTTTTGGAAATGTTTTCCTCTTGAAAATCAACATGGGTGGCAATTTGGTGCCATCGGCACAGCAGGACAACACAGTAGTGTAATGGGTCTTCTCATGCCCTGAAGTTTTCACAGTGATGGTTTTGGCACCCTTCAGATCTACAGTCCTATTAGATGGCACATCAAAGGTTAGCGGGACTTCATCCATATTCCCAATCTGGCCAATTTCAAAGCCATTTTTCTTCCTAGCATCAATAACAAATTTATGAAAGGACAGAATTTTAGATTCATACTCTTTTGGCATTTTTTGCGCAATTCTAGTTTTGGTCCGCATAGCAAGACCACATCGCTTCATAAATCTGTGGCACCATGATGGTGATCCTGTAAAATCCTGAATGCCTTTCTCTATAGAAATGCGTTTCGCTTCAAATATGATCATTTTTGTTGAGACAGAGAAGCCATTATTCCGGTGACGTATGATCCATTCTTTCATGTCCACCTCCAACTGTGGCCACTTTGCAACATGCCCACGGAAAGTGTGCTTACTTTTATCTGCTTTTTGCAGCTGATCCTCCTGTTTCCTCCACTCTCTAATCATTTTTTCAGTTGGAGGAGGTCCAAAATGTCTCTCCGCTGCTCTGTTTCCATGCTCCTTAGCATATTTTACTACCTCTAGTTTAAAAGGATTTTTATATGCTAGCCTTTTCTGCTTTATCATCCTTGCAATGGTCGCGGATTGGCCTCCCTAGTTTTCACCGACTCCTACAATACAGAAGATAAGCCTGCCTCAGTGTCTAATGTGGCTGGGTTCAGCTCAACTAGAATATGATAGCACAAACAGAATCTATCTATCACAGCAACTGCTGCATCTCTGCCACCCTCCTTCATCCCTCATCGTATATAGCGCAGCAGATTCCGTTACAGTGTCTTATATAGCGCAGCAGATTCCGTTACAGTGTCTTATATAGCGCAGCAGGTTCCGTTACAGTGTCTTATATAGCGCAGCAGATTCCGTTACAGTGTCTTATATAGCGCAGCAGATTCCGTTACAGTGTCTTATATAGCGCAGCAGATTCCGTTACAGTGTCTTATATAGCGCAGCAGATTCCGTTACAGTGTCTTATATAGCGCAGCAGGTTCCGTTACAGTGTCTTATATAGCGCAGCAGATTCCGTTACAGTGTCTTATATAGCGCAGCAGATTCCGTTACAGTGTCTTATATAGCGCAGCAGGTTCCGTTACAGTGTCTTATATAGCGCAGCAGATTCCGTTACAGTGTCTTATATAGCGCAGCAGATTCCGTTACAGTGTCTTATATAGCGCAGCAGGTTCCGTTACAGTGTCTTATATAGCGCAGCAGATTCCGTTACAGTGTCTTATATAGCGCAGCAGATTCCGTTACAGTGTCTTATATAGCGCAGCAGATTCCGTTACAGTGTCTTATATAGCGCAGCAGATTCCGTTACAGTGTCTTATATAGCGCAGCAGGTTCCGTTACAGTGTCTTATATAGCGCAGCAGATTCCGTTACAGTGTCTTATATAGCGCAGCAGATTCCGTTACAGTGTCTTATATAGCGCAGCAGGTTCCGTTACAGTGTCTTATATAGCGCAGCAGATTCCGTTACAGTGTCTTATATAGCGCAGCAAATTCTTTTGCGCTTTACAATTGTAAATAGAGATAAAACAAATTGGGTAACAACAGACAGACTTGGAGGTAAGAGGGCCCTGCTGCAAGCTTACAATCTACCGGTATACTGTAGACACAGACATCAGCTTTACAGGCCATTTACAGAGAATACGGTACACAGATTTTTCTGGGACAGTGTGTGACAGAGGCAGCCACACAAGCACAGCCATAGTCACAGTACAGAGCAGACGAGAACCTTTTTACCTCACAACATACAGTATTAGGAACTTTAAAAAAAATCCCCATTCATTATAAATTGAAGCAGCATCATGGCTCTTCACTTACTACCACTACTATACCAGTACTGTATGGTAGTATATGGATACCTTAAGAAAGAGGTGAGGGGGGGGGGGGGGAGTCACTTTATTGTGGCAAATGTGTACAGATGGTTCCCCGCATCCAGCCCGAAGCACACTACTCTGAGGACTCGGAGGAGGTGAGGGGAGGGAGCGGGGGAGCCACGTGATGCCGCCTCTCAGATGACGGCGAGGCAGCAGTACTTTGGAGGAGGCGAGGGGAGGGAGTGGAGGAGCCACGTGATGCCGCCTCTCAGATGACGGCGAGGCGACAGCAGCAGCAGTACCGTACTTTGGAGGAGGCGAGGGGAGGGAGCGGGGGAACCACGTGATGCCGCCTCAGATGACGGCTAAGCAGCAGCAGACCCGCCACTTCCCGCACTCGTAATTGCTGCCTCTCCCACGCAGTGCGCTCCCACCCAGCACATTGAGAGCGCATTGAGAGCTCTCCATAAGGTTTTTACTGTTACCTATATGTTTTTATGTTACTCGGACCATGTTATTCGGACCATAAGACGCATATTCGGACCATAAGACGCATGTACTTTTCCCCCCATATTTTTTTGGAGAAAAAGTGCGTCTTATGGTCCGAAAAATACGGTAATTCTTTCCTGTTTCCTATAAAATATAGCATTTGGTATCAGGTCTGCTGTTCTTACCCCAATGTAGTCTTATAGTGGATACCTTCTCCACACGTTTCTCCTATTCTTGTTCTTGTGTATATATATTTTTTATTTGCTGTTTGTTAGATGTATGTACAGTTTGTGCCAAATAGGGGTGCAGGCTGAAGATTGTACTATTATGATAGTGACCAACTTACAGGTACCCCTGGTGATATGTTTGTACTGGTTAGACCAGGTTATAGATTAATTGATTAATGAAGAAGCATGAGAGGGGGGCTCTGTGTAAAATGTTGGTCACCCACATAGGTAAATTAGGAGATCTTTTGGCTCGCTCACTCAAGTGATGATAAGCAATTGTTGTGGCATACTATGTAAGCAATTATATGTAGGTTTCTGCACTGACGTTTGTTCGATTCTGCCGCTATAGGTGAGTGGAGGTGTTGTAGCCGGGTTGCTAAGAGACAGGGAAGCCAGCTAAGGTACGTCATATTCAGCAGGCTGACCGTTTGGGAGAGCAGGCCTATCGGCGAGCCGCTGTTTGTCAGGAGGGCGGAGGATGCTGTACACACTTCGCGGTCTCACGACGTGAGGAGGCGGAGCTGACGCTACCATGGAAACGGCCGGGAGGCCGGAAGCCACTCGTGGAGAGCGATGGGCGATGTTAGATGACATCACAGGCTGGCGTCCCAGCGTCCGGGCAACTGTGTATACACGCCTCTTAACAACACCTGGCGGAGTTCGGCTGAACGATTGGGACAGGTGAGCATACTTTGGTTATTTAGTGGGTATAAATAGTACAAGCTTGGCACATTGGTGTTAACTACTCCCCTGAAGACGGCGCCAGCTGAAACAGCTGTTGGGAGATCCTGCTGGGTTGGATCTATATCCCCAGCATGACCTAGGATATGTGAGATCTGTATCATTGATGAATTTGTTTCCAAGCTGCTGATTATTGCACAAAAAGTTTGTCATGTTGCTTAAATAATGGCATAAAGACATTTGAATATACAAGGAGTGCTGGTTTCTTCTGCAACATAGCCCCTGCTGGAGCCTCATGGTGTGGTTGTACTCATATATATATATATATATATATATATATCACAAAACAAAAGGTAACCCTTTTTTTGCGCTGTACCACTAGTCTTAAACCACCAAGAAATACCCTCTGTCAGATAAGGTATCAAAAGTAGATATGGAATAGAAAAAGATTCTTGTGGGAGCCAATCAGCCTTCAAAATAACAATATTTAAAAGTTTTTATTCATACACAAACGAAAGGTATTTGTAACCTAAAAGTTTGTCATTGGTACAAATATCTAAAAATTCAATAAAACAATTTAACAATCTTATACATAGACATTTTCAGTTGATGTGAGGAATTTACAATCAGGTGATCACAGTCTGAACTTGAAAGGGACGTGTATCCAACCAGATGCTTGTGGTATGGCTTTGTTAACCCAATAATGCGAAACCCAACGCGTTTCATCCGTTAGGACTTCATCAGGGTTTTAGAATCAGTTTTTATGATAAAATAATTTACCACTGGTTAAGACAGGTTTGAATTCTTAATGTTACATCCAATCACATGTTCTTTTCAAATGATATGGTATCCAAATAGACTTCATCAAAACAGAAAATGTACAATTAGGTTGAAGTCAGATGTTGTAAATTTCCCTAATCTCATCAAGGAGAGTGGAACCCTACAATCAAACTCTGCTCCAATAAATATCACCAAAATAGGGGTCTTTAGAGATTTCCAATCCTGAACCGCTCTATTCCTTTTTCACAGGAACAGGCACAACCTCACAGGATCACAACTAGTGAGTTAAGGTAGTTGTGATCCTGTGAGGTTGTGCCTGTTCCTGTGAAAAAGGAATAGAGCAGTTCAGGATTGGAAATCTCTAAAGACCCCCATTTTGGTGATATTTATTGGAGCAGAGTTGGATTGTAGGGTTCCACTCTCCTTGATGAGATTAGGGAAAATTACAACATCTGACTTCAACCTAATTGTACATTTTCTGTTTTGATGAAGTCTATTTGGATACCATATCATTTGAAAAGAACGTGTGATTGGATGTAACATTAAGAATTCAAACCTGTCTTAACCAGTGGTAAATCATTTTATCATAAAAACTGATTGTAAACCCCTGATGAAGTCCTAACGGACGAAACGCGTTGGGTTTCGCATTATTGGGTTAACAAAGCCATACCACAAGCATCTGGTTGGATACACGTCCCTTTCAAGTTCAGACTGTGATCACCTGATTGTAAATTCCTCACATCAACTGAAAATGTCTATGTATAAGATTGCTAAATTGTTTTATTGAATTTTTAGATATTTGTACCAATGACAAACTTTTAGGTTACAAATACCTTTCGTTTGTGTATGAATAAAAACTTTTAAATATTGTTATTTTGAAGGCTGATTGGCTCCCACAAGAATCTTTTCTATTCCATATATATATATATATATATATATATATATATATATATAAAAACCAGTACACACACTCATATATATATATATATATATATATATATATACCAATCAGAAAAAATCAGAGGCGGCACTCAGAGACTTGAAAAGCAGTGAAAAACTGTATTAGTGAGGTCAACGTTTCGGGGACCACCTCCCCGTCTTCAGGACAAACACACAATGACATTCGTGAACAATAAATACACACTTACCCCCCTCCTCTTCTGATCTCCCCGCCAGCGTCCGCCGCGGCCACGCCAGCCGCACTTCCTGTCCAGTGTACTGTGTATGACGTCTAGGACGGAAGTGACGTATCGTTATACCGTGGGCCGCGTAACCATGGCAACGCTGGAGGGGAAAGAGAAAAAGTGAACACTTGGATATCCCCTTAGTGCATTTCTAATAACAACGTGTTTCTCATGTCTAATTAAAACTGTGGCAGATAACAGCTAACTGCCTGCTTATGTTGAGTTAAATTATCATATATAATAAACAAGTTAAAAACATCCATTTAAAACTTACAATTGATGAAAAATACATTTCGTGTACATATTCATTATGTGTTCACATTAACCCTTTCACTACCTCTTATGACTAAGCACCTAGTAATTAGGACCCGTATCTCAAAAAGCAATAATTAATTGATGACGGGATGAATATTAGCTCATATATAATATTGTGCAAAACCCACATCTATATTATCGTGTCATTGGACTAAAATACACTTGACATTTTGGCTACTATTGGAATGTGCTTTTTGGTCTTATCTTGCTCTTTTTTATATTTTAGTCACTTCACTCTCTCCGTTTGTGAATACCATTACTGTATATCCCATCTTATATGTAGTTGGAACCTTTTCACTAGGAGACGGCCTTCCCCTCAATTCTATTACCTATCTGACTTCATAGGAAATTAATCAAACCCAGACTATCGTTAAGACCCCCTGGTTTCAAGGTATTTAACCTGTGAATCCACCTGGACTCCAGTCTCAATAACTGTTGTCCACGGTTGCCCCCTCTAGGCAATATTGGCATGTGATCAATGATCCTGTGTTTAAATGTTGCCATGCCATGCCTATTTTCCAAAAAATGCCTAGCCACTGGCTGATCCCCATTGCCTGTGGCCAGGGCATTTCGGATTGCCTGCCTGTGTTGTGCCATCCTTATCTTAAACTGGCACTCTGTTTTGCCGATGTAGTAGCGCCCGCATGGGCATATAATGGCATAAACCACGAACTTGGTGCTACATGTCAATGGCCACCTGATCGGGAATTTCTTCCCTGTAAATGGGTGGGCAATGTATTCTCCAGGTGACATGTGGGAACACGTGGTGCAACCTGTGCACTTGTAGCACCCATTCTTGCGTGTTAAAAAATTCTTTACCGGGGTTGGTTTTAGTTTGGACATATCCGTTTTAACAACGATGTCTCTGATGTTTCTACCCCTCCTATGGCTTGGCATCAATCTTTTGTCTTGAAAAATCTTAAGATCTGGGTCAGAAGTGACAATGGGCCATACTTTTCGTGCCTTCTTCTTAATGTCCTCACTCTTGGTTGAGAACTCGTTGACCCACGGAATGACTTTCGTCATATCCTTCACTGCCGCTGGTTGTAGTAGTTCTTCTCTATTTTTCTCTGCGGCTTTTGCTTTAGCTACCCGCAGTAACTTTCGGGGATAACCCCTTTGGAGAAATCTTTGCTCCATCTCATCCAGTTGGGTTAACTTCGCTTTTTTGTCACTATTCACTCTACATACCCTTAGGAACTGGGAATAAGGGAGGCCTTTAACCGTCGCCGGGGGATGAAAACTATCATACCTCAGCATGGTGTTTCGGTCAGTTGGTTTCTTGTAGAGCCCAGTGACGATCTGGTTGTCTTGGATTTTAATGTGAATGTCCAAGAAGCAGATCTCTGAGCTGCTGCTGGTTACGGTAAATTTTATGGGGCTGGTTGTGGCATTATGTGTCGACACCACACTGTCTAGTGTCTGCTCTGTGCCTTTCCAGAATAGCAGTAGATCGTCTATGTATCGATAGTAGACAAACAGACGATCCGCCACTTCTCTGTCCACAAAAAAGAGCTCTCTCTCCACTTTCCACATGTAGGAGTTTGCGAACGAGGGTGCCACCGATGATCCCATGGCACACCCCGTTCGCTGTCTATAATACCCCCCATCAAAAATAAAAAAATTGTGGGTCAAAGTGAATTCTAATAAGGCAATAAAAAAATCAACATCAGGTCCCTCATAGTGTATATTACCTGTTATCAACTGCCTAACAGCCTGCAACCCCTGTGCATGGGGTATGCATGTGTAGAGGCTTGTAACATCTTGTGTTGCTAGAATTACATCTGTGGGTACTTCTTTGATAGACAGGAATTTTCTAAGCAACATACTGGAATCTTTTAAAAAAAAGTTGGTTTTTTTTGTGATTTTGTACAACTTGTGTGTGTGGTGTAGGTGCTGTCCCCTACTGTGTTTGTTCACATAAATATAAGTACCGTGACTCTGCAAGCCATACCCCACAACTTCACATAAATATAAGGACTGTGACTCCGCAGGCCATACCCCACAACTTCACATAAATATAAGCACTAAGGATCTGATTGTTGCAAGCAAAAGCACACAACTGGACAGAACTATGTTGCACTGCAGATGGTGCTGACATGTGCAGAGAGATTTAGATTTGGGTGGGCTATGGCCCTCATTCCGAGTTGTTCGCTCGCTCGCTGCTTTTAGCAGCATTGCACACGCTAGGCCGCCGCCCTCTGGGAGTGTATCTTAGCATAGCAGAATTGCGAACGAAAGATTAGCAGATTTGCGAATAGAAAATTCTTAGCAGTTTCTGAGCAGCTCCAGACTTACTCAGCCATTGCGATCAGTTCAGTCAGTTTCGTTCCTGGTTTGACGTCACAAACACACCCAGTGTTCGCCCAGACACTCCCCCATTTCTTCAGACACTCCCGCGTTTTTCCCAGAAACGCCAGCGTTTTTTCGCACACTCCCATAAAACGGTCAGTTTCCGCCCAGAAACACCCACTTCCTGTCAATCACACTCCGATCACCAGAACGATGAAAAATCCTCATTATGCCGTGAGTAAAATACCAAACTTTTGAGTAAAATAACTAAGCGCATGCGCTCTGCGAACCTTGCGCATGCGCAGTAAGCGACTAATCGCAATATAGCGAAACTCGGCAACGAGCGAACAACTCGGAATGAGGGCCTATGTTTTTTCTGTGGAGGGTAAATGCTGCTTTTGCATGTGTCCCACAAATACTGGATAGCTTTATTTTTACACTGCAATTTAGATTTCATTTTGAAGATACCCCACCCAAATCTAACTCTCTCTGCATGTTTTATTAGCCCCACCTGCAGTGCAACATGGTTTTTCCCAGTTGTGTGCTTCAGTTCTTTGCTTGCAACTCTGAATAAGGTCCTGAGTCCGCAGGCACTTGACAGTCATTGTAAAAAAAAAAGTAAAACAATAATTGTTCACTTGTTTGCACAACTGGTGCATGCTGTACTGTACCCCAATATATTTGTTTACAACTTCACAGAAATATAAGCGAAGTAAAAATAATAGTCCATTTGTTTGTACAAGTGCCATACTGTACCCTACTGTGTTTGCATGGAATGCTATTTTACACTACATTTGTACCTGTGAGTAGAGGTGGTATTATTGTATTTTTTAAACACATACTGTATATATTGTTTTACCTACAGTATGCCTACAGTTGATAGATATTTGCAATTTTGTATTGATTGCTTTAGAAAATTCTATAAGGTAGTGGGGGAGAGTTATCATATCTTGGGGAGAGATAGATAAAGTGGAGAAGTTGCCATAGAAATACATCTGCTTTTAACAAGCTAGCACAGCCTGTAAAATGGCAGTTAGAAGCTGATTGGTTGACACTTTATCTCCAATATTTGATAAATCATCTCATTGTGGCTTTCTTAATCACAAGGTATATAACACGATCTAATATAATATCTTTAATATATGTTACTTGAATTCACTGTGGGATTTACATTTAGGGGCCCATTTATCAACGAGTGATAAAAGTAATTGTGAATGATAAAACTCATTGTGTATGATAAATGGTACTCATTGTGTATGATAAACACATGACAGTTATGAGCTGAACACATGACAGTCAGGAGCTGATTGGCCAGTGCACCATTTATCATGCACAACAAGATTTATCAATAACAATGATTTTTTTTTTTTTGCTGATTGATAAATGAGCCCCTTAAATTACTCTTGCTGACAATAACACTAAAGAATGGGAAGAACCCTGAGAGTGTCCTTAATCCTAATGGAAGTGGATTTACTATGTTATTTCAAATGAAATAAAAGGAAGTGAGACTTGCACAATAAAAATAATATTAATCATTTTAACAATACATTGCCTAATCTGTTGGTACAAATGTAAATTGCTATATTTATTTATACCTTCAGTGATATATTTTAAAGCAAACCTTTAGAGTTTCTTATATACATACAGTAGTTTTAGAAAATAAAAAGGAAGGTGGTTCCAGCAAACTGGGCTTGCAAGATCTTAGAATGGCTCTGGCTGTAATTCCCAACTGATTTCTATTCTTTAAGCCTTTTAGAAGAAAATGATGTGGTTTTTTGCTAATTAAAGACTTGACTCTTCTAACTTGCAGGTCTCCATATGTATTGAACCATGACGCTGACTGAATAAAAGAGGCAATTATGAATTTCAAACTGCCTCAAGAAATGAGGGTGTTGTTAGAACTTTTAATTGAGGATTTGGTTGCAATAAAATGATTTGACATCGTGCTGCTTCATTTATAATGCATGTAGGATTAATTTGCCACCTACAAGAAGATCAAGGGCCAACTCCTTAATATGACTTTTATTCCTGTCATTATCAAACTCAATTAAATGAGAAATAAGATATTTTGCTATTTTAATATTTTAATGAAATATGGATAATATACAGACAATTACTTTTAAAACTTTTTTAAGTTGAAGACATTTTCATACATATTCTTTTTTCTTTCTTTAATGTATAATTAACTAATAAAATGTAAGCTGAATATATGTCTTATATTTACTTGAATGCCATGCTAATTATTATCCTTTATTTATATGGCACCATAAGTGTTCCGCAGCGCCCAATTACAGAGTACATAAGCAAATAATAAAAACAAGAAAACAGCGACGTACAGTTGAAGACAATATAGGACAAGTACAGGTAAATAAACAAAGCTACATCAGTAGATGACACTGACATAAGTATCAGGGTGGCAGAAAACTGCATGATTCGGTGCAGTTGAAGCCAAGGGTGTAGCTACCATAGGTGCAGTCAGTGCAGCTTCTATGGGGCCCAGAGCTGAGAGGTGCCCACCTTCCCTGTCACATGTGTTATATACATTTTTCAACATTGGGTGGTATGTAGGCATCCTTTCAAACTTTTTCCTTGGTGCCTGCAGTATATCTAGGTATGCCCCTGGACCTGCTCATTGTAGTGTGGTATAAAATGAACTGGAGGACATTTTAATGTTATATAATATGAACTGGGGCACTAATGAGGCACAATATGAATGGGGAGCACTATATATCATAATGTGAATTGGGGGTACTGTGCGGCATAATGTGTACTGACAGTTCTGAAATGTGACATAGGATGAACTTAAGCACTACTGTGATTCCTAAAAGAAGCTAGAGCACTACTATGGGGCATAACATTAATAAGGCTCTACTATACTTCAGAAAATGAACTAGGGCACTATTAAATGGAATAAAATGAACAACTGCTGCAGAAAAGTGTCTCTCTTGAAGCATTGGGATAGGGGCCCCTTCAAAATGTTGCTGTCACGATCCGGGTATCTGGACGCCATTTCTTACCCATCAGATGCCTCCTAAGGCTGGCTCAGCGCTCCAGGACCGGATCCCATCTGTTATTCTGATGTGTACATTCCTGTATCCTCTCCTGTCACTCTGGGACGCTGTCACAGTAAACGCCATATTACACCTGGCATGGTGTCTCCCGCGGCCTCCGCCGCCGTCCCTGAACTTCTGCATGCAGAGTGTCTGAGTGGCGATTACGTCAGCCGCGGCCTCCGCTGTGTCCGCGTGGTTGGATGTGCATCTGTCAGCCTGGCGCCTCCTGTCTCCGGTGGCTGGCGCCGCCATTACTGTTTTCATTACCACATGGATTACAAACTAAACTTCCCTCCAAGTGTCTGCATGGGCGCAGCCATCTTGGATTCTGTCAGCTGATCATTTCCACCAATCTGTTCTCAGTATTGATAATCTGCATAATTGCCTAGCCAATCCCTTCCTTGCTGCAGGTATAAATACACTGTGCCTGAGCAAGGAAGGCGTCAGTGCTTTGGTTGTCAAACCTAGTTCCTGTTTGTCTCTCTCCTGTGATTGTCTTCCAGGTTCCAGCTCCTGTCTCAAGACTTCCACCATAGAGACCCGCACCAGCATTCCACCTGCGGTGTAGCCTGACTCTCCAATCCATTGTGGATTCATCTGTTTCCAGCTACAACATTACCTGCTTCCAGCTCAGCTTCCAGCAGAGTACAGCTTCCCTTAAAGGGCCGGTGTCCTTTCTACACTTTACCACTCTCCACCGGTATTATTATTTCTCCGCTCTCAAGTTCTACATTTCAGTTCATATTTCATCGCTCCCAAGTTCATTTATTATTTAACTGGTTCCAGCCAGTATCCACTCCGTGCTAACAACAGTCTGGTTCCAGCCAGTATCCACAGCAGCTGTTTTATCTTCAGCAACCCAGCTTTTCCTGGAACACCAGCTGGCACAATCCTGGGTTATCTCCATTGCTACAGTCGGGCCTGGTAAGGACTTTCCATCTAGAAGATCATAAGAACTATCTCACACTACCAGTGCCCTGTGGCTCCTGCCATCCTGTAGTACCCAGGAACTGTATTTATTCTTTGCTGACTTTTACGTTTTCTTTTACTGCTGCTGTGTTGCGGAGTTGTCATAATAAACATCATTGACTTTTATCCAAGTTGTCGTGGTCACGCCTTCGGGCAGTTATTATTCATGTTACTTACATGTCCAGGGGTCTGATACAACCTCCCAGGTTCCGGTACATCTCAGCCCCTACAACTGAGGCTGCCTCCCGTCAGCTCAGGCCCTCAGTTGTGACAGTAAGCACTGACCTAATGAATCCAGCCGGAGACCAGGATCAAGCGGCCAGGCCGATGCAAGAACTGGCAGCCCGACTAGAACATCAGGAGGCTGCACAGGGCCACATCATCCGCTGTCTCCAGGATCTCTCTACTCGGCTGGATGGGATTCAGACAACTCTCCGTGGATCAGGCGCGTCTGGTGCGTCAACCACAGTGACTCCAGCTATAACCCCACCCACCTTACCCATTTCTGCTCCACGTCTTCATCTTCCAACGCCACAAAATTTGACGGATCTCCAAGATTCTGCAGGGGATTTCTCAACCAGTGTGAGATTCAGTTTGAGCTACAACCTGGCAATTTTCCCAGTGACCGTACAAAAATTGCCTACATTATTTCTCTTCTCAGTGGCTCAGCCCTTGATTGGGCATCACCGTTATGGGAGAGGTCCGACACCCTGCTATCTTCCTACACTGCCTTCGTGTCAACATTCAGGCGCATCTTCGACGAGCCAGGCCGGGTAACCTCAGCTTCATCCGAGATTCTCCGTTTACGCCAGGGGTCACGTACTGTAGGACAATATCTGATACAGTTCCAGATCCTGGCATCCGAACTGGCATGGAACGACGAGGCCCTGTATGCTGCATTCTGGCATGGCTTATCTGAGCGTATTAAAGATGAGTTAGCTACCAGAGACATACCTTCTAAGTTAGATGAGCTAATCTCACTCTGCACGAAAGTTGATTTACGTTTCAGAGAGAGAGCAACTGAGCGTGGAAGATCATCTGCTCCAAAATCTTCTGCTCCTCCTCCTCGTCAACTGTCACCATCTAAAGATGAGCCCATGCAACTTGGCCGTTCCCGTTTAACTCCTGCTGAGCGCCGAAGACGTCTCTCCGAGTTTCTCTGTCTCTATTGTGCAGCTCCGTCTCACACCATTTATGCCTGTCCCAAACGTCCGGGAAACTCCAAATCCTAGCTCGCCAAGGAGAGGGCCGGCTAGGAGTAATGATCTCCTCTCCATCTCCTCAAGATTGTAATCTCCCAGTCTCGCTTCAAGTTGCTCAACGTTATCGGAACGTTATTGCCCTCCTTGATTCCGGAGCAGCTGGGAACTTTATTACCGAAGCCTATGTTAAACGGTGGTCCCTACCCACCGAGAGACTTCCTTCGTCCATTTCTTTAACTGCCGTGGATGGCAGCAAAATTTTTGATGCAGTTATTTCTTTAAGGACTCTACCAGTTCGTCTGAGAGTGGGAGTTCTTCATTCCGAACTTATTTCTTTTTTAGTGATTCCAAGAGCCACACATCCTGTGGTCCTGGGCCTTCCATGGCTCCGTCTTCACAATCCTACAATTGATTGGACGACTACGCAAATCCTGGAATGGGGTTCCTCCTGTGCTGAGACATGTTTGTTTAAAGTATTGCCTGTCTGTTCTTCCTCCCCCAGGTCGTCTGATGTTCCACCTCCTCCATATCAAGATTTCACGGATGTGTTCAGTAAAGCTTCTGCTGATATCCTTCCTCCTCATAGAGAATGGGACTGTCCGATTGATCTCGTTCCAGGGAAGGTTCCACCTCGAGGCCGAACTTATCCGTTGTCTCTGCCTGAGACGCATTCTATGGAGGAATATATTAAAGAGAACCTAGCAAAGGGGTTCATTCGACCTTCTTCTTCCCCAGCCGGCGCAGGCTTCTTTTTTGTAAAAAAGAAAGATGGTGGTCTGCGGCCGTGCATCGACTACAGAGGTTTGAACGACATTACCATCAAGAACCGTTATCCTTTACCCCTGATTACTGAGCTCTTTGACAGAGTTAGCGGAGCTACCATCTTTACAAAGCTGGACTTGCGAGGTGCATACAATCTCATCCGGATCCGTGAGGGTGACGAGTGGAAGACCGCCTTTAACACCCGTGACGGACATTATGAGTACCTCGTCATGCCCTTCGGATTGAGCAATGCTCCAGCTGTCTTCCAGCATTTTGTCAATGAGATCTTCAGAGACATTCTATACCGTCATGTCGTGGTCTATCTAGACGATATCCTCATTTTTGCCAACGATTTAGAGGAACATCGTTTTTGTGTTAAAGAGGTTCTGTCCCGTCTCCGTGTCAATCATCTCTATTGCAAATTAGAAAAATGCGTCTTTGAAGTCAAGTCCCTTCCGTTTCTAGGGTACATTGTGTCCGGTTCCAGACTAGAGATGGATCCTGAGAAACTACAAGCAATCCAAAATTGGCCGTACCCTTAACCCTCAAAGGGGTCCAGAGGTTCTTAGGGTTCGCCAACTATTACCGAAAGTTTATACGAGACTTTTCCACCATTGTGGCGCCTATTACTGCTTTCACTAAGAAGGGTGCTAACCCGTCCAAGTGGTCTGAAGAAGCCATGCAAGCATTTCATCTTTTAAAACAAAGGTTCATCTCTGCGCCTGTTCTGAAACAGCCTGACATCGACTCTCCTTTCATCTTAGAGGTGGATGCCTCCTCCGTTGGAGTAGGAGCGGTGTTATCTCAGACGGCTAAAGATGGCCATTTACACCCTTGCAGTTTCTTCTCCCGGAAGTTCTCCCCAGCTGAGCGCAACAATGCCATTGGCGACCAGGAGTTGCTAGCCATCAAGCTCGCTCTAGAAGAGTGGAGGTATCTGTTGGAGGGAGCTTCTCATTCAATCACCATACTTACAGACCACAAGAACCTTTTATACCTGAAGGGCGCACAATGTCTCAACCCTCGTCAGGCCAGATGGGCACTTTTCTTTTCCAGGTTCGACTTTAAACTCCAGTTCTGTCCGGGCTCTCAGAATCGCAAGGCCGATGCCCTTTCCCGCTCATGGGAGCAAGAAAATGAGTCAGAGTCTTCAGACAAGCATCCTATTATAAATCCGTTGGCATTCTCCACGGTAGGGATGGACTCTACGCCCCCATCAGGGAAAAGTTTTGTGAAGCCGATGCTAAGGAAGAAGCTCATGCATTGGGCCCATGCTTCCCGTTTTGCCGGACATACAGGTATCCAAAAAACCCTGGAGTTTATCTCTAGGTCCTATTGGTGGCCAACTCTGAAAAAGGACGTCTTGGAGTTTATTGCATCTTGCCCAAAGTGTGCTCAACATAAAGTATCCCGCCATTCGCCTGCGGGGCAACTGGTTCCACTATCTGTTCCCCGTCGACCATGGACCCATTTGTCGATGGATTTTATTACAGATTTGCCCATGTGCAACAAGTTTAATACCATCTGGGTGGTAGTTGACCGGTTCACCAAGATGGCACACTTCATTCCTCTCACCGGTCTTCCATCAGCTTCCAAGTTGGCTCAAGTATTCATACAAGAGATCTTTCGACTCCACGGTCTTCCAGAAGAAATTATCTCAGATCGAGGAGTTCAATTCACAGCCAAATTCTGGCGAAGTTTATGTCAAGCCCTCCAAGTCAAGCTAAAGTTTTCCACGGCTTACCATCCTCAGACCAATGGTCAAACTGAGAGGGTGAATCAGGACTTGGAGTCCTTCCTCCGCATCTATGTGTCCTCCTCTCAAGATGACTGGGTTCAATTACTTCCCTGGGCCGAGTTCTGTCATAACAACCAGTATCATTCTTCATCTTCTTCAACACCATTCTTCACCAACTTTGGATTCCACCCTAAAGTCCCTGAGTTCCAACCGCTTCCAGCAACTTCTGTTCCCGCAGTGGATATCACCTTGCATCAGTTTGCCAATATCTGGAAGAGCGTACGATCAGCTCTGCTCAAGGCATCGTTCAGGTACAAGAAGTGTGCGGATAAGAAGCGTCGAGCAGTTCCTGCTCTCAAGGTGGGTGATCGGGTATGGTTATCCACGAAGAATTTGAGGTTAAGAGTTCCCAGTATGAAGTTTGCACCTCGCTACATCGGTCCTTTTAAAATTGATCAAGTCATCAATCCTGTTGCTTACAGACTCCAGTTGCCTCCCTTCTTAAAGATACCCAGGACATTCCATGTTTCCCTGTTGAAACCGCTAATCTTGAATCGGTTTCATTCCTCACTTCCTCCAACTCCGAAAGTCCAAACTCAACGAGGCGTTGAGTATGAAGTAGCCAAGATCCTGGACTCACGTCACCGTTACGGTCAACTTCAGTATCTTATTGACTGGAAGGGTTATGGTCCTGAGGAACGTTCATGGACCAATGCTTCTGATGTCCATGCTCCTGCCTTGGTCCGGAGATTCCATTCCAAGTTTCCTCAAAAGCCAAAGAAGTGTCCTGGGGCCACTCCTAAAGGGGGGGGTGCTGTCACGATCCGGGTATCTGGACGCCATTTCTTACCCATCAGATGCCTCCTAAGGCTGGCTCAGCGCTCCAGGACCGGATCCCATCTGTTATTCTGATGTGTACATTCCTGTATCCTCTCCTGTCACTCTGGGACGCTGTCACAGTAAACGCCATATTACACCTGGCATGGCGTCTCCCGCGGCCTCCGCCGCCGTCCCTGAACTTCTGCATGCAGAGTGTCTGAGTGTCTGAGCGATTACGTCAGCCGCGGCCTCCGCTGTGTCCGCGTGGTTGGATGTGCATCTGTCAGCCTGGCGCCTCCTGTCTCCGGTGGCCGGCGCCGCCATTACTGTTTTCATTACCACATGGATTACAAACTAAACTTCCCTCCAAGTGTCTGCATGGGCGCAGCCATCTTGGATTCTGTCAGCTGATCATTTCCACCAATCTGTTCTCAGTATTGATAATCTGCATAATTGCCTAGCCAATCCCTTCCTTGCTGCAGGTATAAATACACTGTGCCTGAGCAAGGAAGGCGTCAGTGCTTTGGTTGTCAAACCTAGTTCCTGTTTGTCTCTCTCCTGTGATTGTCTTCCAGGTTCCAGCTCCTGTCTCAAGACTTCCACCATAGAGACCCGCACCAGCATTCCACCTGCGGTGTAGCCTGACTCTCCAATCCATTGTGGATTCATCTGTTTCCAGCTACAACATTACCTGCTTCCAGCTCAGCTTCCAGCAGAGTACAGCTTCCCTTAAAGGGCCGGTGTCCTTTCTACACTTTACCACTCTCCACCGGTATTATTATTTCTCCGCTCTCAAGTTCTACATTTCAGTTCATATTTCATCGCTCCCAAGTTCATTTATTATTTAACTGGTTCCAGCCAGTATCCACTCCGTGCTAACAACAGTCTGGTTCCAGCCAGTATCCACAGCAGCTGTTTTATCTTCAGCAACCCAGCTTTTCCTGGAACACCAGCTGGCACAATCCTGGGTTATCTCCATTGCTACAGTCGGGCCTGGTAAGGACTTTCCATCTAGAAGATCATAAGAACTATCTCACACTACCAGTGCCCTGTGGCTCCTGCCATCCTGTAGTACCCAGGAACTGTATTTATTCTTTGCTGACTTTTACGTTTTCTTTTACTGCTGCTGTGTTGCGGAGTTGTCATAATAAACATCATTGACTTTTATCCAAGTTGTCGTGGTCACGCCTTCGGGCAGTTATTATTCATGTTACTTACATGTCCAGGGGTCTGATACAACCTCCCAGGTTCCGGTACATCTCAGCCCCTACAACTGAGGCTGCCTCCCGTCAGCTCAGGCCCTCAGTTGTGACAGTTGCTATGGGGTCCACAAAGTTCTGGCTACTGCGTTTCCAAAAATAAAATTCCTCCTGGTGCTCAACTGATCTTAAGAACACAGGAGACCCTATTAAAATGCTTCCTGGACATTTGCCACTTGCTAGTGCAATGCTGCTTCTTCAGGGGCCATCCTGGTTCAGCAGAACTTTATTTCTGCTTGCAGTCCCAACCACTTCCTGCATACATTACCAATTCCAGCCCATTTACTTACTGTATATACATTACCAGTCCCAACTAAGTTACCTATATGCATTACAGGTCCCAGACCGGCTACGTACATGCATTACAGGTCCCAGCCTGATAACCAATTACCAATATGCAGTCCAGTTCCCAGCTCAGTTACCAGTATGCATTACTGGTCCCAGCCTGTTTACCTATATGAATTATCAGTCCCAGCTCAGTTACCTGCATGATTTACCAATCCAAGCATGGTTACCTATATGCATCACTAGTTCCAGCCCGGTTCCCTGATTGTATTACTGGTCCCATCCCAGCTACCAATACACTATAATGCTAAACCTTGCCATCTCCTTTATTCTAGTATATAGAGACGACACCCGTTAGCACTGTTTCCTTCTGCCGTTATGCTGAGAAATTTGGTTTTCTCCAAGTAACCTGCAGACCAGCTCCTACTCTAAGCTCCAGTCCAAGTACAGAAAAATCCATAGTTCTGTCAGCTTGCATTGGCCAGATGCACTTGGCTGGAGACTAGGTTCAAGGAACAGGCTTCATACAAAGCCTCGTTAGCCATCTGGAGAATCAGGAGCTTATGCAGAGACAGGTTATGCAGTTTCTACAGGAGATATAGAAACATAGAAACATAGAATTTGACGGCAGATAAGAACCACTTGGCCCATCTAGTCTGCCCCTTTTTTTTATCCTTTAGGTAATCTCAACCCTTTTTGAACCTTAATTCTTTGTAAGGATATTCATATGCCTATCCCAAGCATGTTTAAATTGCTCTATAGTCTTAGCCTCTACCATCTCTGATGGGAGGCTATTCCACTTATTCACTACCCTTTCAGCAAAATAATTTTTCCTTAAATTTCCCCTGAACCTGCCTCCCTCCAGTTTCAGTGTATGTCCTCGAGTTCTAATACTTCTCTTCCTTTGAAGAATGTTTCCCTCCTGAACTTTGTTAAAACCTTTGGTATATTTGAAAGTTTCTATCATGTCTCCCCTTTCCCTTCTCTCCTCCATACTATACATGTGAAGATCGTTTAGCCTTTCCGGGTAAGTTTTGTGATGTAGGACATGCACCATTTTAGTTGCCCTTCTTTGTACACTCTCTAATGTATTTATATCCTTCTGGAGATATGGTCTCCAGAACTGGACACAGTATTCCAGAGGAGGCCGCACCAATGACCTATACAGTGGCATTATTACTTCTCTTTTCCTGCTACTGATTCCTCTCCCTATGCAACCAAGCATCTGACTTGCCTTTCTCATTGCTTTGTTGCATTGCTTTCCTGCCTTTAGTCACTTGAAATAGTGACTCCTAAATCCCTTTCCACCTCAGTAGTTTCCATTATAGTACCCTTGATACTATATTTAGCCTTTGGGTTTTTGAGACCCAAGTGCATGATTTTGCAATTTTTAGCATTAAACTGTAGTTGCCATGTTCTTGACCATTTTTCAAGCCTACCTAGGTCATCAATCATTTGTTTTACCCCTCCTGGTGTGTCTACCCTGTTGCATATCTTTGCATCATCTGCAAAAAGGTATACTTTCCCTTCAATACCATTTGCAATGTCACCAACAAAGATATTAAAGAGAACTGGTCCGAGTACAGATCCCTGGGGTACTCCACTGGTAACATTTCCCTCCATAGATTGCACTCCATTAACTACAACTGTCTGTTTCCTATCCTGCAACCAGGTTCTTATCCAGTTAACTATTTTATAATCCACCCCCACACTTTCAAGTTTATGTAGCAGTCTGCGATGTGGGACAGTGTCAAATGCCTTACTAAAGTCTAGATATGCTACATCTACAGCTCCCCCTTGATCTATTATTTTCATCACAGAGTCAAAAAAGTCAATAAGATTTGTTTGGCATTATCTCCCACCAGTAAATCCATGCTGTTTTGGATCCTGTAAGTTGTTTGATTTAAGATATTCCACAACTTTTTCTTTTAGTAGTTTCTCCATTACTTTCCCTACTACTGATATAAGGCTTACTGGTCTGCAGTTACTTGCTTCTGCCTTGCTTCCACTTTTGTACAGTGGAACTACATGCCTGGATAATATCTACATACCTGGATAATATTCAAATAATGTTCAGTTGTCCAAGATTTATCTTCTGGGTCTGATCAATGTGTTTGAGTCCCAGTGCTAGCTCCAGTTCCTATGTTGGCCTCTTGCCTTCATCTGCCAACCCTTGATATGTTATTCTGTAAAGGTTTACTAAATCATTGCGAAATCCACTTTGAATAACAGCCTAAGAATTTTTTTCTTTCCTCCTATCCTGAGATCATCTCTAAATTCCAGAGTATCTTAATAAACCCATCAGAACATCCTCCGCCTCAGCTGACAATCTCAGATAATGAAAGGGATCATACACAGTGGGCCAGTATGTCATAAGATTTCATACTTTAGCCTCCAAGTTGAAGTGGAATGATGAGGCCTTGTTTGCTGCTTTCTGGAGCTGCTTGTCTGACTGGATTAAGACTAAAATATTTACACGGGATTAGCCATCTAAATCACTTCAACAAATGTAATGGAGAAATCAGTTTTTCCAGCTGTTTGATTAGCTATATCACCAATTTCTGCTCTGTGGATCGCTATTGGTTGTTCTGTCATTTCCACAATATTTAGATGTGTATGCAATTGGATAGCCCTTACAGGTTTTGCAACATGTTGTTCCTCATCCAGAAGGTCAGCAAGTCAGCTGAAAATAATTTCTTGTCCAAGAGTTGTATGAAATCAGAATCAATTTGTTATCAAGTAAACTTTGTTTAATTGGTTTGTTTACAAATATTACAAAGTCACACCTAGTTTTGACTGCCATCTTGCTTTCCACACTGATTTTCTTGTATTTTTCACCATTAACTCCTTGACAATAACATAATTTTGAGCAGGGTCCACTTTGTTATCCAACACATTCTCCCTCTTTACATCCACATTGGATTAAGTATTTACATTTGGATGGTTCCGTAACTGATATATGTAAGTTTTGTGTATCATATGTAGAGGGTTCAAGTGGAATGTATAAAGTCCCATTTCTTAATGTCAAAAGTTCACTAGGAGTACATTTACCTGTAGTAGAGTTCTTCCAGTAGCCACCTATCAAGTGGAATAACCAATCCTCACCAAACTGTTTCAGATGTTTTTAATGTGCAGGGATTTTTTTCTAATATTCTCAGCAACTCTAAGGATTAAAAGGAGTGTAATATGTTTGTTTGGTCTGCAAAAAAGAACACGACTGCAACCTCTCCCAAAAAAATTAAGTCATTGTCATATACAATAACCTTTGGGAACATTAGCAAGAAAAAACATGTGTGCAGATTAACTGGGCTGCCTCCGCCCATTTTGAAAATACATTCACTAAAACAGGGACACACTTATATCCTACTATGGTAAATGTGAGTGGGCATAAAAAGTATTTTTTTTTTGGATTGCTTTGACCTTCTTCTTTGTCTATGGCTGTTAGAAATAGCCTTGGACAATTTCACGTCCGACCACCAAAGATCCTTATCATTGTTACTATCAAAAGTTCCCAAACTGTGTGCTGCAGTACACAAGTGATTGCGAAGTTAATGCCTTGAGGCACATTTACATGATCTGGCCTGGAAACTTTGCAGCCTAATACTGTCCATAACATTAAAGAGGAGCTGCATGACCATTAAAAGAGACTGTGCCTTGTGGTGTCCCATGCTGTCTTCTTTTGCAACACACTGCCAGGATACATGGGAATTGTCTACCTCAGAAGGCCATATATTTGAAGTATGGGAGGAAACTGGAGCATAAGGAGAAAACCCAACACAGCAAACATTCTCCACACAGATAGGAATATCATTGTTTGTATTTATGCATAAATTTAAATGGAAAATGGGATTTGTTCATCATTTAAATCCTACTAATTCATAAACAAAGTCTAATTAACAAAATAATAAAAGCCTTATCTTAAAAAACTGGTCCAACATTCGCTGGAGGCTATTTGAAAAACTTTGCGTGCAATGCAAAATAAGATTTAATCCTGACATACTTATCAATTTGTGTATAGATCTCTGCTTAGTCAGGAGGACATTCCTGCAGTGCCCCTAGTTTTGCAGAACAATGCCTTTTGCAGAGCACAACTATTAAAATGATATAAATGGTGGACAATCTTTTTTTTTTGTACAGGCAAATAATTATAAACTGCTTTATCATGTCAAAAACACACCAAGTTGATAAGTTATAAACATGTCCAATAATTTCTACGCATTTCACAGAACAAATCCATGTTGTTCAGGATATTAGTAAATATATACAGTATACACAAAAAACCCACTTCTTCATCATCCCACAAAACAAGACACTTCTGTATGATCATTTGCTGTTTTGAAACGCCCATTTCATTCAAATTAAGAACCTGCAAAGATCCGTCTGACTCAGAGGCCATGAAAAGAGACAGGTCTGTTTTTTAATCAGCCCCATGGTTCCAGTATCAAATAATTAAGTAGACTCTTACAAGGCAAATCCATAAAAGGAAGGCAAAAACAATTGTTTGATGAATGATAAAATATTGAGGTCAGCTGTAAAGGTTTATCTTTTTACTTGAAATGCTATCAATTGAAAATCCCTACCAGTTCCATGACTTGGAAAATAGTTGCTGAAAATGTGAACTACAATATAATACTCAGAAGCTTTTGATAATGTCTGGCAAGATACTTTAAGACAAAACATAAATTGGGTTGTAATGATAAAAGTGTCACATTGCAAATAAAAAGCCCTTTGAAAATAATAATATAAAGTATAATAACTACTGTGCAACAATGAAACATACATTCCTAGAAATACAATAGAACTGCTGAATGCCTCAACCAGCATTGAAAATATGTCCCATAAGATTAGCCAGGTGCTCAATCATAATCTCTCCATGCATTTGCAGTAAAATATACTCTCTCTTCTTGAAACTCTTCCTTGCAATCCAAAATGCACTTAATTTTTTTTAAATGGAAAAAAAAAAAAAACATCCCAAGCATTTTCCAGTAATTCTCTGAGTTTCACTTTTAATATATCTCTATGAATGGAATGCAAAAACCAATGTCTCAATATATATATTGCAATGTATAATACTGAATTCATTATTTTCTCTTTCCATGTCATGTGACTTTCAATATGGTTTATCGAACTGAAACTAGGAAAGTAATCATGTAAGTTCTACAAATTATTTTGCATAGAAAATGTTTTTTGTCTATAAACATATTTTCTGAAAAAGCAATTTAGAAGATTATTGTCTCTCGATATAAGTATGCTATACAGTGTGTAAAAGTGAAAAAATATTCCATAGCTAAGGCAATAACATACATATAGTTTTTACTATGGCTTGGATTCTATGGAAGTGCACAGATGAAATACAGTATGACAATATTCTGAGGATTGTCTTTAATAGAATGGACATACAGTTTTACTATATTTTATTGCATACCTACATTTTCTATAGAAGGCCTTCTTCAGTATTTTTAGCCCTTATAAAATAGGTTAATCCCATGTTTTCCATGTATAGAAAATAAATATTTTATATAAATATGTGCAGTTTGGTTCTCCAGAAATCTGAATTCACCTGAAATTTATGAATCTAAAATGAACTAAAACTCAGTCCAATTTCCCCAAAGAGATCTGTTTTCCACTGAGTCCCAGATTCGAAATTCAGATTTTTATTACCAAATTTCTGGTATTGGATTGCAAAAATTACATGAATTTAGCTGTTTTTATTGATTTTTGTCAATTTTAAACCAAACCGAGATCCGAATCTGAACCAACACACTGGGTTTGCCAAAACCAAAACATGATGATGACTTATAACCAAAACCAAGTACATGGATCTGCGCACAGCTCTAATTTTGTAGTATGTATCTAGTATCTATGCATAATTTAGTGATTTTGTAACATGGCATGCTGATTCACCCAGACAAAACACGTAAAAAATGTCCACATAAAGTCTATTCTATGAATACAACATTTTTGTCAGGGCTTGAAGCTCTGGTTCCTGCTATGTACTATGTAGATGCAATACATATTGTCCTCCGACTAGAGGTGGTGCTGTATTCTGGATGCTGCAGTCAATCAAAACCTCCCCGCATGCATTTCTAAGCATTAATGAGCTGCACCGCTTGCCTTTAACCTTGTTTTCTGCTAAGGATTTTCTCACCTTTGTGCTGAGCTTATTTTTGCATGTGAGCTTATTTTTGCATGTTCAGTTGCACTGGTCACATTCCAACATCAGTAAGGGTAATGATTTAATCAGTACCCACAGAAATTATTCCTTGGTTTATTTAAGAAAACTTTGAATTTTCATAAAATACCATTATCATTTTATTCCTTACTACAAATGCATGAAAAGTGTATTTTCTTCAAATAGCAAGAAAGTTAAATAAAATCAAATGTGTATGTTATATATCCACCTTTCCAAAACAACAAAAAGCAGGATTCTACACATAGGTTTTCATTAAAAAAAATCACTTGCAAATGAAAATGTTTTAGTTGTTTTTGCAATCTGGATTTAAACATTTTAGGAATAAATAATATGGTATTTTTTATGTATTTTTTTGTCATCTGGTGATCACATGCATATTTGATTAGTCAGGAGCAGTTTTAATATACAGTAATGTATACTGTATGTGGACAAGACCCAATCATTGCCTGCAGTAAACAACTGGCTAGCCGTACAATTGGTGACAGGTCTTTGCTACAGCAAATCTATGCTTTTACATATCTGCAGTTCTTGTGATTTTGTATTGATTCTGTTTTTTGTCACTTCTGATATACCAATCTGGCAAAAGGACTCCAAATATTGCTAATATTTGCATGTTTCAAAGAATTCTATACTTTAATAGATCTTTGAATCTCCTTGTGATTTAGGGTCTATTCATCAATACTAAAAAATAAATAGTTATAATTAAGTTTTGAACTCGTATCAAATTGAGGCTGAATAATGGAGGCATTCATCAGCCTCCTTTACAAATGTCTCTCTTCCAAAAAGCTGCTCTTTTTGTGGAAACAGCTTTTTGGAAGTGCGATACTTTTCCCCTAAGTATGCTGCCAGGATGCTGCAGTGGGTACATTTGAGCGGGAGGCAGTGGAGTGGAGCAGGGACCAGAAATGTGAGTGACAGCAGGTGCTGGTGGGATACATCAGGGACTGCGGAGGTTAGTGATAGCAGAAGCCAGCGGGAGGCAGCGGTGACTGGAGAGGTGAGTGACAGCAGGAGCTGGGGGAGCCAGGGGTGACAGGAGGGGTGAGTAAAAGCAGGAACTGGCAGGAGGCAGTAGTGATTGGAGAGGTCAGTCACAGCAGGAGCTGGTGGGAGGTGGCGGGAGGCATGGGGTGACTGGAGAGGTGAGTGACAGCAGGAACTGGCAGGAGGCAGTGGTGACTGGAGAGGTCAGTGACAACAGGAATCGGCAAGATGCAGCAAGGATGATAGGTGAGTGACAGCAGGAGCCAGTGGGAGGCTGTCTGTAATACCCCATGCTCAGTGTTGTAACCTGCCACAATTGCTGTATGTAAACCTCCCCTCCCATTGCTGGGGATTAGGGAAAGAGCTTGTGAGAAAGTTCTGTCCCTGCAAATCCACTTACTATAATTCTCAGGGTATTCCTAATGAAAATTACCCTGAGATTGTGTCCATGTATGCACCGCCACCACTGTTTTTTTTTTTTTTTTTTGCTTTATCCATTTGTTTATGTACTTTGTTAGGTGCTGCGGAATCCTAAAACTAATAATAATAGTAATAATAATAATAATATCATCAGACATACATGGCTGATCACAGGGGCTAGCACTGAGCTCAGCTTTTATTGTCATCAGGCAGAGAAGGCTGTGCAAAAGTCAGGGAACTGGAGGGAAACCTGGATAATGTTATCTGAAGATAATTATCCGGTATTTTATTACAATTTTTTTTTTACTATATTCAGGCAGATCTCAGTTCCCATTTCAACTATGGGAAATGCAATCTGGTTACTAAATAAAATGCAAATTTAAAGGCTTCGAAGATAATTTTACCCTTTAGTACATTTATTTTGATAAATATGCCCATAAATCTCACACATTTTAACATTTATTTTTTTAAATGATTTAAAATGAACTCCTAAGAAGAACTTGGATAAATTTTAAAATGAAGAACCTCAAAACATCAGGCACTAATTAAAATATATATATATATTTAAATATTGTTTATACAGGTTGAGTATCCCTTATCCAAAACGCTTGGGACCGGAAGAATTTTGGATATCGGATTTTTCCGTATTTTGGAATAATTGCATACCATAATGAGATATCATGGTGATGGGACCTAAGTCTAAGCACAGAATGCATTTACGTTTCATATACACCTTATACAAACAGCCTGAAGGTCATTTTAGCCAATATTTTTAATAACTTTGTGCATTTAACAAAGTGTGTGTACATTCACACAATTCATTTATGTTTCATATACACCTTGTACACACAGCCTGAAGGTCATTTAATACAATATTTTTAATGACTTTGTGTATTAAACAAAGTTTGTGGATATTGAGCTTCAGAAAACAAAGGTTTCACTATCTCACTCTCACGAAAAAAGTTCCGTAATTCGGAATATTCCGTATTTCGGAATATTTGGATATGGGAAACTCAACCTGTATAAGTTAAAATGGTGTATACATATGCAAACTTACAGTACATGTTAAAGCAATGGTCCATTGGCATTAGGATTATGTGATCATCCAAGTTCTGTAGCCAATACAGCATAAGCAAAACCAATGGGAAGGGATCTCTGCCTACATTTACATATGAGCTTGCATCTCTATTACCAGGCATCATGGGCAAGTGGGGACGTGTGCTGCGCCACATGCTCACAGTCCAGGGTTTGATTCCTAAAGTGTGAATGCCTTTTTTTTTCTTCTTGACACTTTATTAATTATTTTATTTTTTTAACATTCATGCATTTAAGAACCTTACATTCAATAGAATTAGGCACACAGGAAAAGATCAGTTTTCATAACAAACTTTCTGAGTATCTGCCACGCAAAATCTGTAGTACAGTACTTCATATAAGCAGTTACTGTTTTATGTACATACAGTACCATCTGGGCCTCTCTAGTCCCTTTACCCAACCAAAGCAACTGTAGTATCAGCTCTTCATTTACATACTGTGTTGTCACTTTATTGACTGTAAGCTGACCTCCCTGTCTGTGAAATGAGCTGTCTCCCATGGGAGGGGGAAGGGGGAGGGGGAAGGCAGGGGCTAAACAGCGGAGTGGATAGCATGCCTACAGCACTGTATGTACGCTGGGCTTCATGGACACTGTAGAAAATATTAATTCTCTGTCAGGACCCAAAAAATAAACCAATAAATCAATAAGTAAAAATAGTGTATACAGATGCAAACTTACGTGTTAAAGCAATGGTCCATTGGCATTAGTGTTATGTGAGCATCCAAGTCCCATAGCCAATACAGCATAAGCAAAACCAATTGGAAGGGATCACTGATTACATTTACACATGAGTGTGCAAACTCTTTCACCAGGGTTTGTGGCCAAGTGGTGAGGTATGCCGCGCCCCATGCTCATAGTCCCGGGTTCAATTCCCAAAGTGTGAATGCCTTTATTTTTTTTCTTGACACTTTGGTAATTATTTAATTTTTTTAACATTCATACATTCGATATTTACTGTTTGGAGTTTCATTAGTCTGAATTGACTGTAACTCCTTTTACAGTACAGTTTTTTGCTTTTGATGGTCTACTTTGCTGTAGGGTGTGCACATTTTCATTTTGTTATGTGTTTGACACTAGAAGATGTAATATCATAACTGATGTTGAAAATGTATAGCTCTTTCCAGCAGCGCTTGGCACTGTTTTTCCAATCTTGCTTCTTTTCATCAGTGCCAAATAGCTATAAGAATTTAAGAGGATCCCCGAGGAGAACCCTAAGTCCATTATATTCCATATTTTATAAATACGTATGCATTTTTTTCTGCAACCCATAGTGTATTCTTTGCCATCTTTTTAAGAATCTGAGGATGATGCAGAGTGAGGACAATGGAAGTTGGCATGGCAAATCTTGCTTGTGTTCACACTACTCATACTCAGAATACAAATGCACACAAATGTGTGATTACAGAATGGAATTTTTTTTGTGTGTAAAGATCCTTATTTACAAGAGAAGCAGAATGGGGTTATGAAAGGGACATGCCCAGGTAAGCTATGTATAGTAGTGATGAGCGGATTTGGTTTTACTCGGTTTTACTTGGTTCTCAAAACGGCATCTTATTGGCTCACGGATGTCACGTGTTTTGGATAGCCAATAAGATGCTGTTTTGAGAACCGAGTAAAACCGAATCCGCTCATCACTAATGTATAGTAAAGGTCGGTTCACCCAAACTAATTTTGATGAATAGCAACACAATTTCCAGCTCTCTTGAATCTTAAAATAACTCAGTTATGCAATGCCAGCTATAGCCAATACAGATAAGGTTATTTCAGTAGGTACAAATGAAAGTGCATTTATTGACAGAATCAAGATAAAAACAGGTACTGTACAGGGTGATTTAAAAGTTGAAGTACACCCTTTTGTTTCAAAAACTGTGCAGGAAGTGGGAAAATTTAATACTCCAGTAAGGTATGGGCGAGGTGGACTATCTTTTAAGGTATGTACCGAAGATGGGCGCCATCTTGAAATTGGCCATCTTGAATCTAAGTCAATTTTTTCAAATAGAAAGGGGGTCATGTAACATACCAAGCAACATCAGAATTTGCTGAAACTTTTATTGCTGCAAACAGATTTGAAATAGCAGTTATGGTTCAAAAGTTACAACACTTTGTTGTTGCAGGTAACTGAAGATGGCTTTGACAAAAGAGGAGAGAATTGAGGTAATTTTGATGTCTTTGAGAATGAAGTGTCCATGCTCAGTGTAACCACAGTCAGTATGGCTGTATTACTGGTTAAGCCACTGGACTTCTGATACAGTCTGCTGGTGTGTACACTACTCTACCATACCACCACATGTACACACATATTTCCAATGTTTTCCAGGAGCCTAACTTGCACAGACCCAAGAGGAGGAGGAGATGCCCATTGAGGAGGAGCCTCCTAGGTGCAGTGGAGAGGGCAGCTGAGGAGTACCAGTGAGCAGGCTGTTGGTAGGCAGTTTGCCACACAACACCCCCCATCCCCCAGAAATTGCAGTTGATTACAGAAATAAATCTATGTTTCTAAAATGGCTTCCTCTTGTTTTCTATAACAGCCTCAATAAAAGTGTCTAAATAATCATGGTCATCATCAAAAGACTCATTTAGTTAAATGATGTATGGAGTGTGTAATTGTGTAATGATTTATTTTTACCACCATGAACTCTGAACAAAAGTAAAGAATTCCTGAGCTTCTTCTTGAGCAGAATTAAAGGGTGTCCAAAGGAGGCAGGACCACATCCTCCAGCAGACCTTCTGGAGAGCTGCATATCATCATAGATTGTAAAGTCAAGATACACAATTTTAATTTGTGCATGCAGGGAATATTTTGACTGATTTTCCATGTATTCAGAGTTAGAAGCTTTATTTTAACACTGTGACTTAGAATTCACCTAGCACACAATCCTTCACAACTTGAAATCTGTCCAAATGTTTAAAAATTGCAATACAACATGGTCTTGGTCCTTCCTTATTGCTTGATTTTCTATTTACTTAAAATAAGGCCTTGTATACACACATAATACAAGTTACCCCATACTTTATACCAGCATTGTGACCCCACATAAATACAGTATCTTACTTATCTGACTTATTCTTGTAAGTTGTAACCAATATATATTACAGAACCAATCCTGTGGTGGCTTATGAAGAATACAGAGTTTATTCTCTGATGGCTAGTGAACATTACAGATCTCAGTATCTGACATCTACCATAGAAGATAATTAAGACTTGATTCTGTAACAACTGGTAGACAAACCCCACCTTATTCTACGTGGCTAGTAAGAAATATAGGGCCTAATTCAGAGTTGATCGCAGAAGCAAATGTGCTAGCAGTTGGGCAAAATCATGGGGGTCATTCTGACCTGTTCGCACGCAACGGTTTGTTGCTGCGGTGTGAACGGGTACAGAATGTGCATGTGCGGCAGCTGCAGTGCACGTGCAAGATGTTGCCCGGTGACGGGTGTCACCGGGTTACGTCGCGTCCTACAAAGGAAGCGGTCGCAGAGCCGACTGCAAAGAAGATTGACAGAGAGAAGGCGTACCCTGGTGGATCCGGACCGTTGAAGACGGAGTGGAGATGAAAACGCAGGCGTGTCCAGCAGAACGGAGGGCGGATGTCTGACATCAAAGCCGGCTCCAGCATCACAGAGATCGTCGCACAGGGTAAGTATGTCCAGGGCTAGTCTAATTTTGCTTTAACATTTTTTAGCTTAGCAGGGCTGCACAAGCAATCGCAGCCCTGCTAAGCTAAAATACACTCCTCCATAGGCATGTACTAGTTGATCGCAGCAGCAGCAAAAAGTTGCTGACTGTGATCAACTCGGAATGACCACCCATGTGCACTGCAGGAGGGGCAGATATAACATATGCAGAGAGAGTTAGATTTGGGTGGGGTGTGTTCAAACTGAAATCTAAATTGCAGTGTAAAAATAAAGCAGCCAGTATTTACCCTGCACAGAAACATAACACCCCCAAATCTAACTCTCTCTGCAAATGTTATATCTGCCACACCTGCAGTGTGCATGGCTTTGCCCAACTGCTAACAAATTTGCTGCTGCAATCAACTCTGAATTACCCCCATAGATCCATTTCCTAATAGCTAATGAACATTACAGATCCTTTTTCTGGTGGTAAGTGCACACTATTATTCTCATTCTCCTATGGATAATGATTATGAAAGATCACATTATTTGAAGCCTAGTATTCAGTATGTAACACACTGTAGTTATTGTCTGTCATATTATATCACATTTGTCAGGGGCTAGTGAACAGTACAGTCCTCACTGGAGGCTAGTAGACAATGCATATTGTACATTCATCACCATCAGACCCAGTTCATGGTTTTCCAGTAATAATTATAGAAGAACTGTACTGCAAGCTAGCACACAAAAAAATAAGGATTAAAAAGAAATGAGCTGACAATAAATACATACATATAAATACATATACATATACAGTATATATATATATATATATACATACACACACACATATATATATATATATATATATATATATATTCAAATAAGTCCAAACTCCAGGCTTCAAAGAAACAACAGTACGGTGCTCCACAAAGGGCCCCAAAGGCCAGTATATAGAAATTTTGAATTGTAGGCACTCACCAGTAGTTTTTCAACAGGCAAATTTAATGATAACTCACGGATACATGAATATTATGTCAACGTTTCGGTCACCTCAGGACCTTTTTCAAGACATCATTGAACAAACAACCAGGAAACAGCTTGTCAGGATGAAGCACCAGGTGATCCGTGAGTTATCATTAAATTTGTCTGTTGAAAAACTACTGGTGAGTGCCTACAATTCCAAATTGAAAAATATCAGACATACATATAAACTTTTGATATATGAACAATTACTCCAGCGGCAGCCCATCTAGTGCCACAATAATTTGTCTGTTAATAAATACATTTTCACTAAATAAAATGAAACTGTCATAGAATCAATCAGTATCTCCACAGTCACCAAAGATATATCCCAACAGTTTTCAGAATCTACCCACATCTAACTGTATACTGTACGTCTATCAATAGAGTACAGCCAGTAAATGATTAGTAGTCAATCCAGTTAGTGTATACAGTATATGTTATTGTATGCAACACACAGAGCCATACTAGCTCACGGCCAGGCCCTAGGATTTCAGGTATTTCAGGCCCCCTCCAGCACGCTGGCCCGGCGACAGGGGGGGTCAAAGGGGACACCCGTAACGGGCCCCGAGCATCAGAGGGGCCCCGAGGATCAGGCAGAAAAAAAGTAACCAGAGAGTCTATAAATTATTTTGAAACTATCCGCTCCACTTGCTGTGTCGGAGCAGACAATCAGCATGTCCCACAGCACAACCATTCTTCCTTTTCTTTCTCTTTTGAAATAGCACCAGCAAATAATTGGTGTGCTGACCCCCCCCCCCCCCATTCCATTGTCTCAAATCAAACCTCAGCATGTGCGTTTGCTATTGTGCAGAGTGAATGGTGTGTTTATTCTTTGCAGCCGAAGGGTGCAGTAACAGTGCCTCATAACAATGCCCTTCATGGATTATAAAGCCCTGGCACCATATGTAAGGCCCTTAAGACATGCTGGGCTTTCTCTAGAAGAGTATCATAAAGTATGCATCAGTTTTATGCTAGGAGGAAACAGTTATATATGTAGCAGATTTAGGTTAAGAACAAACAGTAGCATTTTTGCTTGTTTTATGCCAGGAGATGCTAAAGTTACTGTAATGAAAGTTTCATATACATATAAGATAGAATAGTGTTTGCAAAATGTTATTCATACTGTATATACTAAAGTCACATATACCTTCCCCTTTAAAATGCATGGGGGAAAAACTTTCCTGCCATTGCCAGAATATAAATATGAACTAAATAATGTGAACAGAATGCAGAAGTTACACCAATAATTTATATACTATCAGTGGTAGAGATCAAGAGATCAAGACACAGTCAACAAGAAGTGGATACAGTTCACAATAAATTCCTATGTTACACAAGGGGTCAGGCACCTGCAAGATATAAGATTTTCAACAGGCGTACATATACAGTGTGCCCTGCTTTGGCTGAGTAACACTCATGATAATATTATTTTTCAATAATTTGACCACTTTTACAAGGCTCCACTTTCCCACATTCTTTAAGTACTATATAAGGACTTGTAAGTGGAGATGTGTATCTCTAAATGACTGTACATGAGCCCCACGGTATCATATAATTTGATACATCACTGAATTGGCTAATGTGTATAAATCCCTTAGGCTATTCTCTAAGCATCTGCATTATTCTTTTGGCAAAATGTACACTTTGCTATGATTTGAATTCTGCATTTGCTCTGTAACAATGTTTGTCTTTGAGATGGTGCCAAGCAATACATATCTATGGCACTTTGGGAATTGTTGTGACTTTCTTGTGTCACAGTTAATTGAAAATTAGCTTAATTAATTAGTGAAATACACAGATTCATGTTCAGATTATTGGTTAATGTTAGTTTTGATGTGTACAATTTGTGTAATGATCACAAACAGCAATTTAGTTCCATAAAATTATTTCGATTTCCCATGAGTCATCGAATACAAAGTGTCTGCAATAATTACAGTATGTGAATATTTCAGTCATGTTAAAAATAATGGCATTATTCTGTCTTTCTATTATTTTAACAATGTACCACTATTTGTGCAGAAATGTAAATGCAACATTTTCAGAAGCTTTATTTTATTCCTGGAATCTATTTACAACTATGCTTCTGTACTTCACAGTAAAGAAACTGATATTTAGGTGCACAGGTTACATTGTAAATAGTATTCTATATTTATATAGGATAACTTCAATTTCACAGGTATTATATTAAATTAGCTTACAATAAATTAAAATTAAACCTACTGTAAGTCAATATATAAGGATTTTTAAAAAAAATGCAATGCTCTGTTTTCACTTTATTAACCATCAGGTATTAGGTGTTACTTTTATTACAACCAATTCAAAGAAATGCACCAAATTACCAAAAACCATTGGAATTGCATGTTCAGTTATGCCATTGCAAATTACTGTATATATCATTGATCATTGTTCAGTAAAATATTAATTCTAATGATTAATTGTTTACTCAAGTGAAGTAAAAGGAGCTGACCACAAAAATATCACTGCTAGAACTGTAGAAATGTAATTAGATGTCAGTGTCTTGGTTTAAACACATTTAAGTACACTTGTAATTACAGGATCTGGTCAGCACACCAGCGTTCGGCATGCCGGCAGTCAGAAATACCATCACTGGTCAGAAGATCGATGCCGGTATCCTGACATGGATCACAATGCAGGCACTGAAATATCGACTGCCGTCATCCCAATTGTAAGTATGTCAGGGTGGGTTAGGATTAGACTGCAGGGAGGGGGGTGGTTAGGTTAAGCTGGGCAAGGATTTAGGTTAGGTTGCCAGGGAAGGGAGGAACGGTTAGGCTGTAGGGAGGGTGGGTTAGGTTTAGGCACTAATAAGGGGGAAATATTGCTAGGCACTAAGGGGGGATGGATAGGGTTAGGCTGCGGGCAGGGAGGGTTAGGGGTAGTCACCATTGAGGAGGGTAAGGATTAGGCTGCAAGGGGGTTAGGGTCAGGCTGCGGGGAGGGAGGGTTAGGGTAAGGTAGACAGCAAGGGTTAGACTACCTACCAGGTGTTGGGATTCTGCATATCGGGATGCTGCTGTTGGGATTCTGACTACCGGCATCCCAATCACCAGGATCCCACTATCCTGTAATTACTATCACAGTTATGCACAAACAGATTTTCTGCATGGAGTGCAACTTGTAGCAGAGCATAAAGGTCACCAGGTAGTGGTGCAGGATGCAAGCGCAACCAGCAGTTGTAAAGCAGAATGGATAGCAGTAAACCCACTGTCTCTCTAAGCTAAGTGGAAGATGTCTGTCGGCCATTGTGGTGCTATAGCACAGTAATAAGATGCCGAGCACACGAGCAGAAGTACAGATAGTGGAAAATGGAATAAAGCCTCCCTGAAGGAGCCAATATGGAGTATGCGCCGTAGTGATGAGCGGGTTCGGTTCCTCGAAATCCGAACCCCCACGAACTTCACCCATTTTACACGGGTCCGAGGCAGACTCGGATCTTCCCGCCTTGCTCGGTTAACCCGAACGCGCCCGAACGTCATCATCCCGCTGTCGGATTCTCGTGAGATTTGTATTCGTTCGGGGGGGTTCGGATTTCGAGGAACCGAACCTGCTCATCACTACTCCATATAGAGTGCAGAATTTTGCTGACCACCAGTATATATATAGCAGTACGGTACAGTAGTCCATTGCTCTACCTCTGTGTCGTCAAGTATACTACAAAAGTTCAGTAAAATGACCCAAAAATCAAAATTAAAAGCATCTGATGAGAAGCGTAAACTTGCCAATATGTCATTTACGACACGGAGTGGCAAGGAACGGCTGAGGCCCTGGCCTATGTTCATGGCTAGTGGTTCAGATTCACATGAGGATGGAAGCACTCATCCTCTCGCTAGAAAACTGCAGTGCCACTCCTAGGTGGGCCAGGTGTTTGTGTCGGCCACTTGGGTCGCTTAGCTTAGCCATCCAGCGACCTTAGTGCACCTCTTTTTTTCTTTGCATCATGTGCTGTTTGGGGACTATTTTTTAAATTGGCCATCCTGTCTGACACTGCAGTGCCACTCCTAGATGGGGCAGGTGTTTGTGTCGGCCACTTGGGTCGCTTAGCTTAGTCATCCAGTGACCTCGGTGCAAATTTTAGGACTAAAAATAATATTGTGAGGTGTGAGGTGTTCAGAATAGACTGGAAATGAGTGGAAATTATGGTTATTGAGGTTAGTAATACTATGGGATCAAAATGACCCCCAAATTCTATGATTTAAGCTGTTTTTGAGGGTTTTTTGTAAAAAAAAAACGAATCCAAAACACACCCGAATCTGACAAAAAAAATTCAGGGAGGTTCTGCCAAAACGCGTCCAAATCCAAAACACGGCCGCGGAACCAAATCCAAAACCAAAACACAAAACCCGAAAAATTTACGGTGCACATCACTAATGCGCAGTAGTGCTCTCCAGCTTTAACAGGACTTAAGACTACTAATAGATTTAGTGCTACAGTATTTGCCATTGTTAGAACAACCAGTAACAAAGGTGTGGAGTCTAATGCAATGGTGGTTTTAACTTAGGAGTCCAGCAAGGAAATTTGGACTTGGCTGCACCTTCAATGCTTGTATGCAGGTTGCATTCCCCTGCACTGTGTGCTATAATGTGAATTTTGGCTCATTCTTTGTGCTATAATGTGAATTTTGGCTCATACCGTGTGCTATAATGTAAATTTTGGCTCATTCTTTATGCTATAATGTGAATTTTGGCTCATTCTGTGTGCTATAATGTGAATTTCGGCTCATTCTGTGTGTTATCATGTGAATTTCGGCCCATACAGTGTGGTATAATGTGAATTTCAGCTCATACTGTGTGCTATAATGTGAATTTCGGCTCATACCATGTGCTATAGTGTGAATTTCGGCTAATTTTGTGTGCTATAATGTGAAATTCGGCCCATACCATGTGCTATAATGTGAATTTTGGCTCATTCCGTGTGCTATAATATGAATTTTGGCTCATACCATGTGCTACAAATGTGAATTTCGGCTCATTCTGTGTGCTGCAATGTGAATTTTGGCTCATTCTGTGTGTGATAATGTGAATTTTGACTCATACCATGTGCTATAATGTGAATTTCGGCTCATACTGTGTGCTATAATGTGAATTTCGGCTCATATCGTGTGCTATAATGTGAATTTTGGCTCATACCGTGTGGTATAATTTTAATTTCAGCTCATACTGTGTGGTATAATGTGAATTTCGGCTCATACTGTGTGGTATAATGTGAATTTTGGCTCATTCTGTGTGCTATAATGTGAAAGGGGCACCAGTACTAGATAGTATAAAGGGTCCTACTATTGTGGTGCATAATGTGTATAAGGGGTATATGGTGTGGTAAACTAAACTGATGGACACCCCCCCTTTTTGAGTGGCACACTGAAGGTGCGTGCATGATTGCAACCTTCACTAATCCATACCCCCACCTCAAAATTTCCACTTCGACCACTTACTGACTGCATAACAGAAAGCTTAGTAGCAGGGAGGTAAGACTGCAGTTATATACCCACGAGCTTGGGTGGTCTGGAACCTCAATAGATAACATCTGAGCTATGTCTAAAGTGTGATATGGACTGTACTAACAAGTCTTAATTGAAATGTATGAAGAGTGTAAAACTTACTAACAACTACAGTGTCTACTGACATTTGTTTTGGAAAAGGAAAGACTAGATGCCATATAGTGCTAATAAGCTGCTCATAGCTACTAAATGGTACTAACCAATTAATGGCTGATTACAAGCCTAAATTACCAGCTAGTTAAAACAATAACCTTGACTGTTGCTTGTTTTAATGTGATATTGCCATATGTGTATGTCAAAACTTATTGTAATAAATTAATATAACAATGTTGTGTAATGTATAACCTAATTGAGCAGCACTTCCTAAGAAAGCTTAGTTTACATATTTTCTTTTGATGATGTTTAGCAATCGCCTCTTAGTTGGAAGCAGCAGCTCAAGTTAGGGTTAATATTGCCATTTTAAATTAGGTAAAAGGTTTTTGTGTTTATAGTTCTTACTTGGTAAAACCTGGCAGCCAATATTCAACCTTGAAATGTTTATCAGAAAGGTTAGAAAGTAGGAATGTACTGTATATCTCAAAGAAAGATACCATGTACAATCAGTGGATATGGATAAGGAAAATATGGAAGATAGGGTATGAATCATAGGGTGGACAATAACTAGGTCGATCACTATTGGTCGATAGTGACTAGGTCGACACCTGAAATAGGTCGACATGATCATTAGGTCGACATAGAATAGGACAACGTGGAAAAAGGTCGACATGAGGTTTTTATATTTTTTGTGTTGTTTTCTTTGTAAATTGACCGGGAACCCCAATTAGTGCAACATGTCTCCTCGCATGGATTGCTTCACTCCCCATGCTTTGTGCATGTTACAATTCCCAATCGTGGTCCACGTGTATGGTAAAGTATGAAAAAGTTCAAAAAATTGAGGAAAAAAAGTGAAAAACTCATGTTGACCTTTTCATGTGTCGACATTTGCCATGTCGACCTAGTGACCATTTCGACTTAATGCATGTCAACCAATAGTGATCAACCTAATGAATGTCAACCTAAGTGCTGCCGACCTAAAGACCGAATCCCGGAAGATATGGGTTTGTTTAATAGATTAGAGAACCTATGTATACTGTAAGTGAAATCAAGCACTGGTGGAATCACAGTTTATTGCAAAAGTACCTATATCACGATTTAATCCAAGAGACCTTAGAATTTTAAAATCCCCAACATTTAAAGATGATAAACAGTTTACTGAGGATTAGAATTGAATTCTATACACATGTTCAAAGACTCTAATTAGTTTACTAATTAGATATAGAAAAACAAGACGTGAAGGAGATATAAGGGGAAATAGAAAAAAAACACAGGAATTACTTCTAAACCATGTAGTAAATTATGTGGTCATATATTTAATTCTACTAAACGTTTGATTGCTACTGACTGGAAGCTGTCTGTCGCACCTTCTATTGCTGCTGTCATCAACAGAGTTTTGTATGCTGCTTCTATGGAATATAGTACAGTGAACTGCTTGGTATTCTCATCATAATAGAGGCCTACCAGGCATGGAATAAACATTATTTTAGAACCTTGGCATGTTTTATTGGACACTACTGGCCCAGCGGGTATACTTGTTTATTTATTTGTTGTTGTTTTTTTGTTTTTGTTTTTCATTTTATTTGTGACTGGTGATTTCATAACTATGCTGCCTGGTGTTTCCTCTAACCTTTCCCTCTCACATTCTAATTTTCTGTTTTTTTAAATATTTTATCTATTTTTCTATCTTTGAGTTGTTTTTGTTTATTGCATTTTGTGTAAAAAAACAACAAACACTGTTGGTAGCATGACAATATTTACTGGGTTTCGTTATGTATAGCATTTTACAGCCTCACAGATTTTATGCTGTTCTAATATTATTTTATGGACAGTAACTATATTGTTACCTATGTTACCATGTGTCTTTAATAAGGCACTGTTCGAAGCTGTAATATACTTTTTGAATAGTCAAATACTCTTTTTATCTGTCACCTGCCTTTACAAATAAAGAGATATAAAAAAAGAAAAAACACAGGAATTGTTCAAGCGTGACCCTGACTTTCTTGCGAGAGAGACAACAAAGTGAACAAAAAGTAGTAACATTTGAAAACTTAATTATATTATGTTAGAATGGAAAATTAAACTGAGACAAGCAGGACTATGGAAAAAGACAAGTACGCTCCTGTAACAGATCTAAAAGACCATCTGCAGAGAGTGGCAATAGAAGTGTCTCGAAGAAAATGTTGAGGACTTATAAACTGCAGGACACCTTTAGACCTCATAGGAGGAATAGTTACCAGAGAGAAAACCAAAATAAGAGAGAGAGACTAGTAGGGAGGATTTCAGAATAAGAAATGTTTCGTATACCCCGCTGACATATAGGAATTGATATGTGTTCAATGATTATGACTCGCAATAATTAAGACCAAATACCCAAATATCCAGAAGGGAGGATAATAGACTAAAATGGAAGGATAATAATGAGCAAGTGGAAAACTCACACATTGAGGAAAATAATTTTTTGGGGGAAAGTTACAGACATCAAAACTACCCAAATTGAAACCAACCAAGGCCAAAGTGGGACTCAAAATTACTAAGGGATTTAGAAGTAGAGGATCCAGAAGAAGAAAGGGTAGACTCTACAAAAAATGTAAGGCTCAATTTAAAGAGAAAGGAGTGTTCAACCTCTTATCAAAAAAAACTAAGTGTAAAGGAACTGAAACTTTTGGTAAAAGGACTACATTTTAAAACAATATCAAGACCCAATCAGTTTAATCTATTTATAGAATTAAACAGATACACAAGAACATTGAGTAGCAAACTTTATTTTGCTTTAAAAAAGATAAATAAATTAAATATTATTGCCAGTCCTATCATTAAATAGTGATGACGGAGAAATAGTTAAAATCCTGGAATCTTTAGATACTGAGAATGTACATTAATAAAAGATTGATGATGTCAACAAGACAGATAATATCAATAATAAAAAATTTAAAGCAAAATCATATTTTTATCACCATAAATTCAGGGGGCCATATATAGAGAGTATCTTCAAGGCTACTTTGAAACAATTCAGAGATTTGTGTGAAAAGGCATAGAAAGGACAGATTAAGGATAGTCTCAGTAGACAAGAAAGAATATGTTCTGACCCTACAGTCATAATAAAAAATGCAGATAAAGGTAAAGGCATAGTTTTATTGTATATAATAAATTTTCTGATGGAAGCAAGTCGGCAGTTAGATAACAAAGAAATTTATATAAAATTACTGTCTAATTCTACTGATTTCTATAAAAGAAAACTTAGACATGTTGGATGAAGTCACACTTGTGAGTGTGATATCAAAGGATACTTATCATAGCTTTTTCGCAATATCCTGTAATACCTACATTTTACTACCTTCCAAACATACATAAGTCCATGTGTTCCCTCCTGGGAGATCCATTATATCGGTGTTGGGGTCTAACCAATAATTTATCGGCATACAGTATGTTGACAGTTTTCTGCAGAAGTATGAAATAATTTAATAAGAATAAAACTCAATTTCTAAATTTGGTTGAAAGTATATAATAGAAATCTACATACCATTTTAGTACTTGAAATCAGTATATTCAAATATAGAGTGTTAATTGGGTATACTGGCAGTTCAATATTATTTGTCTAAAGACTTCACTATTACTATTGCTTCTAAAAAATGTATTCTGTCATCTATATTATTTTTCATAACAATTTTCTTTTTCATTTATAGTATTATTTACAAACACAAGGGACTGCTGCGGGGACCAGGTATGCTCCAAATTTTGCCAACCTCTTTATGGGAAGATTTGAGGAAGAGTACATCTGGGGAGGGGGTCTCAGGGTGAACCTGGTGCTATACAGTCAGTGTATTGATTATTCCTTTTTTCGCTTGGGAAGGTGGTTTAGATTCTATTCACTGATTTCTTAATAATTGAAATCACAATAATTATGGTTTGAAATTAATGAGCACTGTGCACCAGACATACAGTAGATTAACTCTCTTGATATTGCACTCTCTGTTGTGAATAACAAGGTGGTCACAAACTGGTTGTGGATTATTGGGTGAACCTTAAAAAGGTTGACGGTTTCTAGGTCAACCCCCATGGGAGTAAGGTTGACATGGACAAAAGGTCACCACAAAAATGCTGATGCTGGAAGATGTCAACCTGAGGTTTTTTTGGGGGTGTTGTTTACTCCATAATTTTAATGTGAACCCTAATTACTGTTTCCCCTTGCATAGCTGCCATGCTGCAGGCAAGGTGCCTTGCTCTGCTACCACTGCACACAACACAGGTTACTATTCCCAATTTTATTCCATGTGGATGGTAAATTAGGAAAAAGTTTAATATTTTACAAAACTCATGTTGGCTTTTTCCTTTTTCAACCATTGCCATGTTGACCTTTTGACCATGTTGCCCTAATGCATGTCGACCAATATTGGTTGACCTAATGACTGTCAACCTTAGTAATGTCAACCTATCATCTAGATCTCACAGAAACCTTAATTTAAAAAGTTGATCAAAACAGATATCTGAATTATGCCAGTAGCCATCATAGTAAGTGAAAAGATAATGTCCCCAAAACTCCACATTTAAGACATTCCAGAAATAAGCAAAGTCTCTATATGAGTCATTTATAGACCAAAGCTATTTTGTAGGACTCACTCTCTCTCTCTCTCTCTCTCTCTATATATATATATATATATATATATAAATTGTTGGACATCACTAAAATGGCTTTAAAGGGAGAAGTCATAATCATGGGAGACTTTAATTTACCTGATGTAAATTGGGAGGGGTCTTTTGCAAGTTCAGCTACAAGTGGCAAATTTCTACATTCCTTACAGGGAGCATCTCTCAAGCAATTGGTGAGGGAGCCCACTTGCAAAGACACAATATTAGTTTTAATTCTTACAAATGGTGATAGGATATCCAACATATATGTGGGTGGGTGAGCACCTGAGATCCAGTGATCATCGAGCAGTATGGTTAAGTATAAAGACAGAATCCAACTCCTGTCACACAAAAACAAAGGTGTTGGATTTTAGAAATGCTGACTTTGCAAAAATGGGGAGATGTTTAAGTGATTCATTGGTGGACTGGAGGAACTTGGAAGGAGTGCAGGAGAGGTGGGAAAAAACTGAAAAGTGCAATACTAAGTGCAACAGACCTTTGTATCAAAAGGGTTAGGAAAAGCACAAGGAAAAGGAAGCCAGTGTGGTTCACAAAAGAAGTATCAACTAGTGTGAAAGCAAAAAAGATGGCTTTTAGGAAATACAAACAGACTCAAAATAATAATGACAAAGAGGTGTATCTTGACAAACGGAAGGATGCTAATAAAGTGATCAGATGTGCAAAGGCAAAAGCTGAGAAGAAAATGACCCAGTCAGTAGATAAAGGGGGCAAAAACGTTTTTTAAGTATATAAGGGAAAGGAGAAAATCAAATGGAGGAATAATAAGACTTAAGACAGAGCATTTGGTGGAGGGTGACAAGGCAATAGCAGATCACCTAAATAATTATTTTTGCTCAGTATTTACTACAGAAGAAGGGATGGGGACACAGTAAAGTTGCAAGGACATTCATAAAAATAAGGCAGATGAAAGTACATTTACAGAGGAGAAGGTCCTAACAGAACTTTCAAAACTAAAAATGGATAAATCAATGGGACCAGATGGGATACACCCAAGGATACTCAAAGAGCTAAAAGATGTGCTGGTTACACCTTTAAAATAATTATTTAACCAGTCACTAAATACAGGTGGTATTCCAGAGGACTGGAAAAGAGCAAATGTAGTTCCACTGCACAAAAGTGGAAGCAAGGAAGAAGCAAGTAACTACAGACCAGTAAGCCTTACATCAGTAGTAGGGAAAGTAATGGAAAAACTATTAAAAAAAGAGTTGTGGAATATCTTAAATCAAACAACTTACAGGATCCAAAACAGAATGGATTTACTGGTGGGAGATCATGCCCAAACTAATCTTATTGTCTTTTTTGGACTCTGTGACGAAAATAATAGATCAAGGGGGAGCTGTAGATGTAGCATATCTAGACTTTAGTAAGGCATTTGACACTGTCCCACATCACAGACTGTTAAATAAACGTAAAAGCGTGGGGGTGGATTATAAAACAGTTAAATGGATAAAAACCTGGCTGCAGGATAGGAAACAGACAGTTGTAGTTAATGGAGTGCAATCTATGGAGGGAAATGTTACCAGTGGAGTACCCCAGGGATCTGTACTTGGTCCTGTTCTCTCTAATATCTTTGTTGATGATATTGCAGATGGTATTGAAGGGAAGGTATGCCTTTTTGCAGATGATACAAAGATATACAACAGGGTAGACACACCGGGAGGGGTAAAACAAATGATTGATGACCTAGGTAGGCTTGGGAAATGGTCAAGAACATGGCGACTGCAGTTTAATGCTAAAAATGCAAAATCATGCACTTGGGTCTCAAAAACCCAAAGGCTAAATATAGTATCAAGGGTACTATAATGGAAACTACTGAGGAGGAAACTGATTTAGGAGTCACTATTTTAAGTGACTTGAAGGCAGGAAAGCAATGCAACAAAGCAATGAGAAAGGCAAGTCAGATGCTTGGTTGCATAGGGAGAGGAATCAGTAGCAGGAAAAAAGAAGTGATAATGCCACTGTATAGGTTATTGGTGCGGCCTCATCTGGAATACTGTGTCCAGTTCTGGAGACCATATCTCCAGAAGGATATAAATACATTAGAGAGTGTACAAAGAAGGGCTACTAAAATTGTGCATGGCCTGCATCACAAAATTTACCTGGAAAGGCTAAAAGATCTTAACATGTATAGTTTGGAAGAGAGAAGGGAAAGGGGGGACATGATAGAAACTTTCAAATATATCAAGGGTCTTAACAAAGTTCAGGAGGGAAACATTCTTCAAAGGAAGAGAAGTATTAGAACTCGAGGACATACACTGAGACTGGAGAGAGGGAGGTTCAGGGGAAATGTAAGGAAAAATTACTTCACATAAAGGGTAGTGGATAAGTGGAATAGCCACCCATCAGAGATAGTAGAGGCTAAGACTGTAGAGCAATTTAAACATGCTTGGGATAGGCATATAAATATCCTTACAAAGAATTAAGGTTCAAAAAGGGTTGAGATTACCTAAAGAATAAAAAAGGGCAGACTAGATGGGCCAAGTTGTTCTTATCTGCACTCAAATTCTATGATTCTATGTTTCTATAAATGCGAAAGCCGTCGCTGACTCATCTCTAATTCTCTTACTTCCAGATATGTTAGGAATACAAAATTTAACATAGGTAATCTGCAGGTGAGAAACAGGAAAACTTAAGTAATTAGAATTTTAATAAACCTCCACTAAGGGGATGAAAACGATGTTGACATAAAGACGTCATTACCAATGCGTTGCATGCATTGCAGAAATAATAATGCCTAAACAGACAATCAGATCAAAATTTGGATTGCACCTCCAATGTGTAGAATCTAATAAACTATAAACATGCGAAAGCCCTTGCTCACTCACTCACTGGCTGGCTCATCATTAATTCTCTTACTTCCTGAGAGGTTATGAAGCTGACATTTTTAACATAGGTATTCTGTAGGTGGGAAATAGGAAAACTTCATAATTAGAATTTTAATAAACCTCCCCTAAGGGGATGAAAAGGGGGTTGACATAATGACGTCATTAACGATGCGTGGCTTGTGTTGAGTGAACGATAACACCCAAATGGACAATCGTATCAAAGTTTGGATTGCAACTCCAGTGTATAAACGTTAATAAACTACAAAAATGGTCCTGTCATGATTTACTATATCTGCTATGGGTGCTCCTTGGGTAACACCAAGAACCATGGATTAATATTTACTTACATTAAGACATCTCAAGTTTACAGCTCTATAGATTTACCAAATTTTTAACACTCATTTATATTTACAAATGTGAAAATCAGAAACTCCTGCATGAAGAACAGGTAGAACTGCTAGTATTAGATAAAGCTTTGGAGAAGGTGAGTTGCATGGATAGCGCCTCTCTTTTGAAAACAAATTTCCAAATAAGGATAATGCCAAAAAGAAATAAGATAAAACAATGTTGTTTGTACTCAATTTAGGTCAAAGGCATATGCAATTAGAAATATTGTTAAAAATATGTTTTATCTCCTTGATGATGATGATGTCCTCAATAAGGCAATGGTGTTGGATGATAATGTAATTTTAAGAAAACTAGTTAATCTAAAATTGAGATTAGGTTCAAGTTTTTTCAAAAGGATTGAATTAAAGCCAGGAAAACTGGTAAGTACATGGATCCTAAAGAAACTAATTAAATTTGATTATTGAGGAAAAATGGTGCTTCAAATGCAAATATGCATGCAGGAAGACTGTAGAATTATGTTCCTATACATAAAAGGATAAAATTACTACAGTATAAAAAGTTTTCTAAATTGCAAATCGGATATTTTAATTTTTGTGTAGGACTGTGGGTGATCCAATATGTGGGTCACACAACCAGACCATTACATATATGTTCTATGAAACATAAAAGAAACATTCTAAAGAATTCTAGAAGTAATATTTTATATAGACATATTTACTGAATGTCAAAATGGTTAAATAGATAGAATAAATAACAAATAAGAGTAACTGCAAGAAGGGTTGATAGATATAGATAATATACTGTACAGGTGTGAAGCCCTTTGGATTTATTGCCTTAAAACACCAACTCTAAGGGGGCTGAATAATACAATTAAAATAAATTATGTTGAAGGAATGTAATTAATTTTGAACTATCTGGATATACAGTAGTACATATTAAATTAAATAAAATAACAATGTCCAGGGAATGCAATTAGACTAAATCTGGACTATCTGGGTATTGTAAATAGGGTTATAGATAATTGCTCTGGTTATACATAGGTTATTAATATAAAATCTGACAACGATTATGATATTGGTATTTAATTATTTATTATTTATATGTTTTATAGATATATATGTGAAAGCAGTAAATATTCACCAGGTAGATGTACATTTAATAGTGGTATAATTCATTTGATTGATATATAATCAAGGATACATCAGTAAAAACACGGCCATTGGAATGCATATTATGTCTGTTTGAAAACATATTATGGCTGTTGGATTGTAAAAAATAGATTGAATGTAAAACTCATAACAAAATGGCCACTGGAACACATTGTGTGTTTGTAATGGAATGCAAAACTGGAAGTATCCAAAAACAAGGAAAGGATCCGATAGTAAGAGTGCGCTAGTCAGTGGGGCTTAAATATGGCGACTAGTAGATCACAGTAGCAAGACTTTCTTCGGGCAAAACCCACCCTATGGAATGTCCTTCCATGCATGATAAGAGTTTCCTCTAGCCTGCAAACTTTCAAGCGTTCCCTAAAAACTCACCTCTTCAGGCAACCCTATCAAATTCCTGAACTGCCCACATGACCTTCAGAAGCATTCATATCAAATTACATCCCATCAGGACTGTCTTTGCAATCTGGTGGGACCACTATGCTATAGATAGTGCCTATCCTTGTGTATCCTTCTTATTTCCTTATACATTGTAAGCTTACGAGCAGGGCCTTCCTACCACTATGTCTATCTGTCTGTCTGTCTGTCATTACCCAGTTTCTTTATCACTGTTGTTTTCAATTGTAAAGCACAACAGAATATGCTGCACTATATACGAATCTGTAAATAAATAAAAGAATAATTATGAGAGACATAATGTCTGAGGAAGCTGCTGACTACTTGGTATTGAGAGGCGGGGACACACATTATAGGATTTCTATATTTACTTTCTGCTCCTGATATCATGCTGTGGGAGGACACACTGACACTGGCTGAGGTTGAGCTGTAGCCCAAAAACCACGCAAACACACACTGCCCATTTAGCCACACACAGACTGCCCCCATATCTGCAAAAACATGGCACCCATAGCCATCCATACAAACACTGCCCTCATAACTGCACACACACACACACACACACACACACACACACACACACTGCCCCCGTAACCAAAAACACATACACACTGCCCCCCTAGCCACAAACAACACTGCCCCCTTAGCTGCACAAACATATATTGCCCCCATAACCGCACACACTGCGTCCACAGTCACTCACACACACACACACACACACACACACACACTGCCCTTACAGCCACACACACACACTGCTCCGATAGCTGCACACATACACTACCTTTATAGCCACAAAAACACCCTAGCCCCATATCTGCACAAATGTACACTGACCCCATAGCCACACACTCATGCTGCCCCCATAGCTGAACACAGCCACCGCCACCAGTGGAAAACTAGAAATCTTTCTCCCCCAAGCCAAAACATTCTCTGGCGCCTCCCCACCCATAATTGGCACTAGTAAAGTGATGAATATGCGCATGCCGCAAAAAAGGGGGCATGGCCTTGCTGAAAAGGGTGTGGCTTTCCTTAAAGGGGCATGGCATTGCAGGAAAAGACTACCTTATACCCCAGTTTTGCAAACTGCACGCCCAGACATTGGCCACCACAGGAAAAAAAATAATCCCAATTCATGCCCCTTACATTATTTGTAATTTTTCCTCCTTATAATAATGCCCAGTATACATTATGCCACATACTGTAATGGCCCTTAGACATTATGCCACACGCAATTACACAATATGCCACACACTGTAATGCCCCTGACACATTATGCCACACACCGTAATGCCTGTGACACATTATGCCATGCATTGCAATGCCTGTTATACATTATGCAACACACTGCAATCCCTGAGACATTATAGCACATACAATGACTGTGATACAGTACACCACACACCGTCATGCCTGTGACACATTATGACACACCGCAATGCCTGTTATACATTATGCCACACACTGAAATGCCACTGAGACATTATACTACATACCACAATGCCCATGATAAAGTATACCACACACCGCAATGTCTGTGACACATTATGACACATACTGCAATGTCCGTGATACATTATGCCACACAAAGCAATGTCCATGATACATTATGCCACACACCACAATGCCCATTACACACTAAGCCCTACAGTAAGGTTTCCAATTACTTTTAAATTACCTACTCGTTGTCAGGGGTTTCATGCTCTTGGTTCGATGCATGGTGCTAGGGGTTTTCATGCTCAGGGTGTCATGCTCGTTGCAGGGGATTTCATGTGCTAGGTGTTATGCTTGGTGCCAGGGGTATCATATGCTGGGTGTCAATATCATTGCCAGGGGGTAATATTCGTTGCCAGGGGGTTCATGCACTGGATGTCATGCTCGTTGCTAGGGGGTAATGCTTGTTGCCAGGGATTTCATGAGCTGGGTGTCATGATTGTTACCAGGGGGTAATGCTTGTTGCTAGAGCTGTGCCCCACAGTGTGAGGCAAAAATATGCCCCCATAGTGCCAGAAACACATATGCCCCCAGTGCCACATATGCCCCCACAGTACCAGATACAAATATGCCCCCCCGTGCCAGAAACACATATGTCCCCAGTGTTGAATATGCCCCCCTGTGCCAGCTACACATATGCCCCCAGTGTTGAATATGCCCCCCTGTGCCAGCTACATACTCTCCCCCTGCGTAGTGGTACAGTCTGGGAATGAGACGGAGGGCACACCGCATGCCTCTCCTGTGTCTCCAGCGGCATGTCTGTCAAATGAAGTGCCGGTTTGTGAGCCAATCAGAGCTCACGGACCGGCAGCTGTGGCTCCTGATTGGCTGCTGGTCCATGAGCTCTGATTAGCTCACGAACCGGCACTTTGTTTGACAGACACGCCGCCGCCCACCGCCAAGAGGGACACAGGAGAGGCGCGCGCTGTGCCCTCCGGCTCCTTCCCGTACTCGGTCTCTGCAGCAAACAGTGGAGGTCCCCCTGTAGCTCTGCGCCTCCAAGCCTCCGCAGTGGCTGCGGGGACTGTAGTTACACCATTGACCGCCACCAACACACACACACTGCCACCATAATTGCACACACACACACACACACACACACACACACACACACACACACACACACAGACACACACACTGCCCCCACAGTCACAAACACACAAACTTGTTTACAGCTGCACACACACTGCTCCATAGTGGAACACTTGCACTTGCATGCATAGCACACAACTCATCCCCAGCATCCCGCTGCCCCTTCCTCATCTACACAAATTGTCTTTTGTTGGAGATTGTGAAATCACATAAGGGTGTTAGTAGATATAGTAGTGATAAAAAAAATTATGCAGTGTTTTATGAAAAACCCACCTTGATAAATAGGACCCAGTTATAAATGTTTAGTGACATTTGGGAACTGAGTATTTGCTATGATTTATAGAAGTAGGTAAATAATTTATCCTGATTAGTAGAACATTAGTATCCTGATTGCTCTTCTGTGAGGAATTCAGTATTTAATATAGTGACTACATCTTTATGCAATCAGTTTTATTCATGTTTATAATTTATACAAAAATGCTCTGCATTATGCTGTATTGACTTCACTCACTCTTGCACACAAGCACCATACACACAGACACCCTACAAATATAAAGATTGATAAGCAACCAACCACCCATAGCAAAAAATGAGGTCCATTAATCAAGCAGTCTAAAAAATTACAGAAGTTGATTGGTAACTATGGCAACTTCTTCATTTTTTCTCTCTCAAAGGTTTGAAACATCATCCCCCTGAGTAAAATGTTGTTGATTTAGTTTTGTTACAAGTAAGCACCGATTGTTTTTTTTTAGCAATTGCATGATACAGTACCGGTTTATTATTTTTATTTATTTATTTTCCTTTTTTTTCCCTTATGGTTTCATTTACTGTAATAACCACACTGCTCGTACAATATTTCAAATATGTGAGTAATACAAACCAGGTCTGACAGCTTTTTCTATTTGTATGTATCAAACAAAGTAATTTTATTAATTAAAAAATATATTACATTAATTTTATGATTTGAGGCTATGAACTGGAACTAGAAACTCTCGATAACGAAAGGAGGTGTATCTGAACTGTAGCTGCATATTCATTAAAATTCAATTCATAAATGTAGAAAAGATGAACATATTCATTTGTGTATCATCTACTTACTTAAAATCTGAAGAAAATTTGATACAATTTCCTACCTATTAACTTAAAACTGAGCCAAATTGTGTTGCTATAAACCTATTTAATGACTCATTTCCAGGTTAACAAATTGTCCCTCAAACTTGTAGCAATTTTGTCAGCATAATGTCTGCAGCCATTTCACCCTCCATGAATATTCAGATTTAAAAATAGAAATGATGAGGTGCATTATGCAGTAAAATGCACTGTGATGAAGTTATAAGTATAACTGCATTGCAGATTAATGAAGCTGGCAACTATTTGTGTGAATTAAGACTTGTTTGAAATGTTTTGTTTAATTAGTGCCAACATTGGGATTGTGCAATAAATTAACCAAATTACCTTCCTTGTAGAAATTATAATTAAATGATATTACCAAGAAAATCAAATCTTACACTGGCTCAATGTATTTGTTCATCAGTAGGTCAATATTGAGAATTGACACATCCCCTAGCATTGAGGATCTAGCTATGGTGGTCATTCCGAGTTGATCGCTCGCTAGCTGTTTTTAGCAGCCGTGCAAATGCAATGCCACCTACCACTGGAAGTGTATTTTAGCTTAGCAGAAGTGCGAACGAAAGGTTCGCGGAGCGGCTACAAAATAATTTTGTGCAGTTTCAGAGTAGCTTCAGACCTACTCAGCGTTTGCGATTACTTCAGACTATTCAGTTCCTGGTTTGACGTCACAAACATGCCCTGCGTTCGCCCAGCCACGCCTGCATTTTTCCTGGCACGCCTGCGTTTTTTCTAACACTCCCTGAAAACGGTTAGCTGACACCCAGAAACGCCCACTTCGTGTCAATCACTCTGTGGCCAGCAGTGTGACTGAAAAGCTTCGATAGACCTTGTGTGAAACTACATCATACGTTGTAATAGTACATCGCGCGTGCGCATTGCAACGCATACGCATGCGCAGAAGTGCAGTTTTTTTGCCTCATCGCTGCACTGCGAACGAATCCAGCTAGTAATCAACCTGGAATGACCACCTAAGTTACTTAGGGCCCCAAATAACAATGAAACATAACCCCTTTAGCACTTGCCTAAGGTGTTACAGCCTCCTTTCAGTATTTAACAAACAGTGGTACTGTATGGTTAGCTTACCATTGTTTGTCACTCTACTCCTTATGCTATCTGTAGATGGTGACAGCAATAGAGTCCTCATTGCTGGCAATGGGGACCCAGCAGCAGCCTTTTCAGGCATTGCCGACCCCCACCCGTTGAAAGCATTATTTGCATGCACAGACTGACCATCACACATGCGCATGACACCATAGCCAGATTAAGGAGGGGATGCAGGGGATACTGTACCCAGTACCCCATGCTGTCAGGGAACCCCCCGGCAGGTGCACATTGACATCACTGGCTCTCCCTCTTGTGCAGTAACAGAACCAGGCAGCCAGAATGCAAGAAGGACAGTATGCAGTGCAGGCAGGGACCTAGGAGTATCAGGTTTCATGACCTATCGATGGAGCTTCCCGACTAGAGGAGGAATAGGAGGCGGAAGAGAGCTGTAAGTGATCTTGGGATCCCAGTATCTCCCCCTCTTCTGTTTTGAAATACTTTTCTTACCGAAGAAATAGTTCAACACAGTTGACACCAATCATATATTGAGAGGGAAGTCCAGTAGCAGAGCATTTTGTACCTCCTGGAATGGGTCACGTTGGGATGTATGCACAATCTAATATATCCAACCCCCTTCCCTTAGGCTTCCTTATATTATGTGCCCCCCTCCAGTTTTAATCTAGCCCTGCATGACATAACACCCAAATCTAAATCTCTCTGCACATGTTAGGGGCCCTACACACTGGCCGACCCGCCGCCGAGCTGCCCGACGGCGGATACGGCCGACGAGCGACCCGGCGGCGGGGGACAGTGACGGAGGGAGTGAAGTTTCTTCACTCCCCCCGTCACGCGGCTCCATAGAACTGCAGGCAAATATTTACGAGATCGTCCATATTGGCCTGCATGCACAGTCGACGGGGGACCAGCGATGAACGAGCGCGGGACCGCGCATCGTTCATCGCTGGAGCCTCCACACTGAAAGATATGAACGAGTTCTCGTTCATTTATGAATGAGATCGTTCATATCTTTCAAAAAATCGGCCAGTGTGTAGGGCCTATAACAGCTGGCCCAACTACAGCGCAGCATGATTATGGCCAGGTACTCAGTTACTTGCTTTTTTTTTTCTTTACTTCCAAATCAGAATCAGGCCCTATATTGCTATTTGCTTATAACCCTAACTAGTATTTGACCTCCAGCCTCACTAATTATAATGGTATTAGTAACAAAGCAATTCAAGTCTGTTGTGATGACTATTCATCCCTATCTGACATATGATATAGTAGTTCCACAACTCCCAATGATTGTTGGTTTTTTGCAGTTCCCTAATTCCATAAATACCCTCAAATTGTTTATAAAAATTTGCAAGCAATGTTTTTCATTTATTCTGCTGCATTACAACTGGGGCTCAGCCTAATCTACAGTAAGAGACCAGAGTCACATGAAGCAGCTGCTGTCACAAAAAGACTACAGTTGCTGCAGAGGAAAGGAATGTTGGTATGGTAAAACATTGTAATATGAAACAAAAAGTTGGGTGAAGCCGTGGGAGATAGAACTTGAAAAATGATTTTAAGCCAATAGAAAAAAAAGCTTTTAAAAATGTGCTGAAAATTGCATGGAATTTGCAAGGTGCGATTATGGGAAATCAGAAGTGAAATTGCCTTTAATGTTTATTTGTTATTAACAGTATTTTATGTAGTTCTTACATATTATGCAGTACTTTACAGACAATAAATAATGCAGTACTCACATCAGTTCCTATAAATTGAGCTTATGGTCTATTTTCCCATGGTGGGAATTAAATCCATGACCCTATTGCTGTGAGTTAATAAAGCTAACCACTGTGCCACAGTGCTGTCTTAAATATGTCATATTATAGGTAATATAATTAAAAATATGCCTATTTATCTATCACCTGCAGTGGTTCCCAAACTATGTACCTAGGTACCTTGCGGTGAGGCAAGGATCTTGCAGGGGTGCCAAGGTTGGTAGTCCAGGACCAAATCAAATTATTTATGGCCAAAGTGACAGGCAAAACCAGTGCTAGTGACTGCCAATCATAAAACATGTGGACTTTCAGAAGTACAGCTGTACACTATCACATGACTGGCCCTAAGTATGACAGGTACGCACAGTTTACTTAATGTAATATTTTTTTTATCAGTAAAAAGCTTTTATCCTAGGGGTACAGAGAAAAAAATGCTTACATTCTAGGGCGCCATGATGCAGGAAACTTTGGGGACCGCTGCCATAGTGTAAATTAGACAATTTGTTTCAAATATAATTTTTAAGGTTTAATAAGTAAAAAGCTAGTTTATGGTGCTTTGACATGTAGTGCATTGAAGTGAACATAGCACATTATATACATGTAAACAATAGCAAAACGATTTTGAAATTGATACTACAGCCAGCACAATAATTGGTGCTAGCACTGCAGCTATACAGGCTCATTACTACAGCCCTTGTTGTTGTCCCCACATTATGAAAGCTACAGAAATGATGAGCACTGAAAGTAAATAATGTTGCCTATAGTGTGACTATCCGAAGCAACTGGACACTAGGAAGCACTGTATCATGTTTACAAACGCAAGCAATGAAAAAAGTTTAAGCTGTTTAGCTGCAATCTGCCGTACAGTACTTCATCTTAGTCATTCCATTCATTTTCTCCCTTTCCTCTGTTCTCTGCAGATTTATATCCCATTTTATTATGAACACTGCTTTGAGCAGCAATTTCATCATTTTTAAATCAACATCTACTTGTCTTCCCTTGCAAACCCTGCAAGCTCCAAAATAATTTACACTGTCATTTAGCTTTCATCATATCCTATTAACCATACTTGACCTCTTTTAGAAGTATATTTTTATTTTTTATATCCAAATTTATTTTCACAGATCACTAAAGTTTGTCTGTTTTCACGGTGCTTGATTGAGTTAATATTTAAGTATTAGTATAGTAAGTGATTTTCATGTCTATGATTCCATAACACAGGATTGCATGAACAATGGGCCTAATTCAGACCTGATTGTAGCAGCAACTTTGTAAGCAGATGGGCAAAACCATGTGCACTGCAGGGGATGGGGGAGGGGGGGGGGCAGTTATAACGTGCAGAGAGAGTTAGATCTGGGTGGGGTGTGTTAAAACTGAAATCTAATTTGCATTGTAAAAATAAAGCAGCCAGTATTTAACCTGCACATACTGTAAACAATATAACCCACCCAAATCTACCTCTCTCTGCACATATTATATCTGCCCCCCCTGCAGTGCTCATGGTTTTGCCCATCTGCTAACAAAGTTGCTGATACGATCAGGTGTGAATGAGGCCCAATGTTTTACTACTGAACAAATTTTCAAAGAATAAAACGTCAGTGGAGAAACTATCTCTGTTCCAGGGGATAGAGTGCCTTGCCTGCCACAGAGGTAGTTATGCCATTGCCTGTACCATAAACACTTGAAAGCAAGTGCAGTATAGTCGAAAAAGGGCTTCACTTCACATGTGCAGACTCACACTTTCCCATCCCCAGTCAGATCCATAGAAGGATGATAAAGCACTCTGGGCTGGTCCCACCCCTGCAAATATGATGCCTTGACATCATAAAGCGAGAGTTTGGCCTCCACAGCGACCAAGATGTTGAGCTATCCCCTCTCCCTTTTTCACAATGGAGCAACACCACTTGCACAAAGGCTCCAAGGAGAAGAGTAGAGTTGCGGGAGGTCATATTGCATCGCCAGGCCTATCCTAATTTTCTATGGCGACCAGCAATACAGTGTTGCACTCTAGGTCAACATTTCAAAGTAGATTCCTAAACATTTAACTTGGGCTTTCTTCTTTGTAGTTAGTGTTTCTAAACAATGAGCTACTACAACCAATGGGAAAAAAGTGAAAGTGACACAATTTATTTAATGTACAATATACAGTACTGTAGAACTTTTAGGCTGCTACAATATACTAGTATGGTATACTTGCAGACATTTTAAGTTGTTTGAAATATCCTCCTACTGTACCTTCTGCATAATTATTTTATCTAGTACCAGCACTGTAGGGTTATGAAATAAAAAAAGTAAAAGGGAGCAATTGCACTTAGAAATCTATGTTTCACTGTAAATAGGCAAGATTTGGGAATGGTTATGTCCTAGCTGAAGTCTATACATACAGACCCTCCAACATGACCCACCCCACTAGGTACAAAATGTTCTGTTCCTGGACTTCCCTCTTAATTTATGATTTCCATCACCTGTGTTGAACTAGTTAAATGATAAGAAAGCTGTTTCTTCACAGGTGATTGCAATAATAAATTAAGAGGGAAGTCCAGATACAGAGCATTTTGTACCTAGTGGGGCGGGTCATGTTGGAGGGTATGTACATATATCATTGTAAAAACAAAGCTGCACAGTATTTGTTTGCTATACAGTATAAATCAAATTGAGGGGGGAGGGGGGAGTAATGTATTAGCCTCTGAATTTGAAAAACTAGTAATCTGACAGCTAGCATCCATGACTTCAATGTCACTGTATGTAAAAGAATGAGACTAGAAGCAAAATCGCCAAAATAACTCTCTACTGGATACAAGTTGTGGCCCCTATTTTGCAAAGTCAAACATACAAGTTGTCAGATATAATAGCCTGCAACTTGTATACTCACCAGAAAATTACCAGAAAACCTTGCAGAATAAAAGAGGTGAATCAGGCTGGTGAGATTGCTCAAATTGCATCATCTTCAAAAGTTTTAATAAAAAAACAACATCTGGGTTGTTAGTTTTTTTATTAAAACTTTTGAAGATGAATTTGACGATGATTTTTATGCATAACTACTTTCTGAATAATGGTAAATTCTACCTTCAGGTGTCCGGGTGTGCGATGGGGTCTAATGTGGCCCCATCGTATGCTAATGCTTATATGATGATTGCGGAACAGGATATCTTTTTTTTAAATGTAAATGTATCCAGGTATATACACACATACTGTCGCTACATTGATGATTTATTTATGGTTTGGACAGGCACGGAATGTCAGTTTACTCAGTTCATTGAAACTCATGATAATACAAGCAGCCCGGTGAAATTTACATATAATATTCACCCTAATAAAATTAGTTTTTTGAATGTAGTGGTGCAGAATGTTAATGGTAAAATCAGTACTGCACTTTTCATAAGGAGACTGACTGCAATATATTGCTCCATGCAACTAGTTTTCATCCAAAAACATGTAAATATGGGCTCCCTTACTCCCAATTTCTGAGAGCTAGACATATCTGTAGTGATGAGGGTATGGCAGAAACACAAATTGATTTGATGATTGAAAATTTTTGCAAAGGGGCTATAGTAAGGATCTGTTAATTAAAGCTAAGTTGAAGGCTATGAAAATACCGCGGACACGGTTATTGTGCAAACAAGAGAGGAAAAAAACAATGAGTGACATCATACCGTGGGTCAATAATTTCAACCCCTATAGCGGGACTATTAAAGAAATTCATAAGAGACTATGGCCCATAGTACAATCTGACCCCACTTTGAAATTAAGCCAAACTAAGATCATGTCCAGCTATACAAGAGGTCGGAATAAACGAGACATTGTCATGAAGACTGACATAACTAAAATTCAACAGGGTACACAGTCTAACTTCTTATCCCTAAAACCGGGATATTTTCCTTTCTTGGGGTGCATTACATGTAGAAACATGACTAGTGCAGCCAGTTTTAAGCATCCTCATACTGGCAAAAACATAGTGATTCGCCACGGGCTCACCTGTCGAACTAATTTTGTGGTATATTTAATAACCTGTCTATGTGGACTGGGTTATGTGGGAAAAACAGAACGCACCCCACGTGAACGTGTAGCCATGCATCTTTCGTCTATTAAGGCGGCGTTGGAAACGGGCCATAGTGATCAGCCTGTGGCCCATCACTATATCCAAGCCATTCATATATGTCTACATTTGGTTTTATTTTGATCGATCATATTCCTTTGTCCCTGAGGGGTGGTGACCATGCCGGACAATTATTGTGCTGTGAGACACAATGGATACACAGATTAGGAACGTTGGCCCCAAGGTTTTTTTTTTTTATCATTCTATTTATTAGACAGCCATAAAGTCACAACATAAGGTACAGGAGGTCAACGTACAAAAACATTCAGCAGTGACTGACAAGCAAGTGCAAAATGTATAAAATGCAGAATATTAAAGGCTGTGCAGATTTTTTTTTTCCAACAAGAAAAGGAAGAAAGATAGAAATAATTCACATCAAGTAATGCAAACACAGCTGACTAGCAACAGTTTAAAGGGGTATAAGTCACCGAGGTGCACCACTGCCCCATACAATAAAAACAACAATTGTAGAAAATAATCCAAGTCGCACAGCTTGATAAAAGCAAAAAAAAAAAAAAGAACAAAAGAGAGACTGGAAAAGAAAGAAGTAGAGATAGAAAGAGAAGAAAAATAAATAGTATCAAGATACAATAAATAGATGAAATATGTTGCCAGGGTGGGAGGGCATATATTTTGGAGAAGAAAATGAAATCGTGGCACTGGACCAAACATATTAGTATGCAGTGTCAGGAAGTGGCGAGTCAATGCTATGAGAAAGATCTACAGAACCAACCAACACCTCAGATCACTCACAATCAAGTGATAGTTCCCTTCATACGATTAGTCAAATACCACGTTGTATCCCGAAAGACCTTCCAGATACAGTCCCGTCTGTCCAAAGGTAAACTATCTATATACTGTAGATTCCCCATTTTTTATGGAAAAGCATCACCCCAGTTTCAAATTGGAAAGTGGCCATTCTCCTCTCACAAAATAATACGTCTAATAACGCTGATTCCCATTCTCCCAGCGATGGGGCCGTTTTATATATCCAATGTCGCAGTATCACCTGCTTCGCCACCGTGACCATCACAGTCAGCAAAGGAATCACAGGGGTGAGGTCAGATCGCAACTTCCATGGCGAGAAATCTGCGAACAGTAACAGACCGACGGCTCCAGGAAGTTTTATTTTGAGTAAACGGGATAAATATTGGAGGACCTTACACCAAAACCGTTTAATTTTCCCACAGAACCAAAGATTATGTGCAAGAGTAGCTCCACTCACTCTACATTTAGGGCAAGTTCCCGATTCGCCAGGGCGGAAATGTTGCCTTTGGGAGGGGGATACATACATCCTGTTCACAATCCGTAGATGTATTTCCTGTAATGTAGCGGATTTTAGAGCCTTTAAGACCACCTCGGTGTTCGCAGAGATCTCGCCCATCCCGGGTGCCCCTGGGAGTTCTCGCTGCCAGGACGCAGAGAGAGGGGACCAAGAGGGGGCTGACACTTCAATCAGGTCACTGTAGAGATAACGAATCTTGAACGGATTATATCTACAAAACGTGAGAGTGTCGAGTATTGCCCGAGTAGAGACCATCTTACCTAGGGGGTCACCAAAGGAGTTAATATAATGGCGTGCTTGGAGAAACATAAAAAAATTGGAGTGGGGCAAAGAAAATTTGTCTCGTAGTTGCGTGAAAGAGAGCATCTGTCCACCAGGATCAAAGACGTCCCTGATTGTGTGTATTCCCTTACATTTCCATGTATAAAAATGTCGATTATCTAAAGAAGAGAGGAAATTGGGGTTGCCCCACAGGGGTATGTATGGGGACTCAGAGGGGTCAGTACGAAACATCTTATGAATGGAAATCCAGGCCCTATAAGTGTCCCAAAATAAAATATTAGTCCTAAACTCCTGGGGGAGTTTAGATAGGGGGTGTGAAGCAGTGCTGCTGGGGAGTAAGGGGAAAATAGAGCCTCCTCCAGTTCTAGGTTCGTGAATAAATCTGATCTAAGCAGCCAGTCTGAGGCAAACTTAAATAGTGCAGATCTAGCAAACATCATCACATTAGGCATACTAAGACCACCCTTTCGTTTGTTAACGTAAGTTCGGGCCTTAGGCATACGAGGCTTAGCATTTTTCCAGATACATTTTAAAAATATTTGTGAGCAGAGTAGGGAATCCTGTTTAGAGATCGTGACTGGGAGCATTTGGAGCAGGTAAGCCAGTTTTGGGAAGATAATAGCCTTTATCACCGCTATCCTGCCCAACAGAGAAAGTTTGAGAACCTTCCAAGTTTCTAAGCGTGATTTAATTGTTTGAATAATGGGGGTATAATTAAATAGATATAACCGAGAAAGTTCCGAAGGGATATAAATACCTAGATATTTCAGTTTAGTAGGGGTCATTTTAAATTGTGAAGAGTAATCAACATAGAGAAGGGGGTCATTTATGTTAGTTAAAGGGAGTAATTCGGACTTATGGGTATTTATACGGTAACCAGCGAAGGTGCTAAAACAATGTATGGTGTCAAAAATGGCCGGAATTGATGTACGGGATTGGAAACAAATAAAATCATATCATCTGCAAATAGTCCAAGTTTAACCTCCTTCCCCCTCACTGAAATCCCAGAGAAAGCCGGTAACTTTCTCAGTGCTATGGCCAGTGGCTCTAAAGCTGCCGCAAAGAGCAAGGGGTATAAGGGGCAACCTTGTCTGGTCCCCCTATGAATCATTAAGGGCTGAGATAGAAATCGATTAGTGGAAATTTGTGTAGATGCATTATGATATATGGTATGCAGTATGGCCACAAATCGGTCGGGAAAACCAAAACGTCTGAGTGTCTCAAACAGGTGGTCCCACGTCACCAAATCAAATGCCTTCTCAGCATCTAGTGATAGTAGGAAAGTGGGCTCACCTGTTCCCACACCTCCCAAGGACTGGAGAACAGTCAGAACTTTACGGATATTAGTCACCGAGTGTCTGCCTGAGATAAACCCGGTCTGGTCCTCATGGATTATATCAGGCAAGATAAATTTCAATCGGTCCGCCAGCAATTTAGTAAACAATTTGTAGTCCACATTAAGCAGGGAGATAGGGCGATAAGAGGATGGGAGGATGGAGTCCTTACCAGGTTTGGGTAGAACCCGAATCAGGGCCGAGTTAAAATAATGTGGGATAGTAAGATTAGAAAAAATAGAGTTAAAGAACGCAGTCAGGGAGTCAATTATTTTAGGGGAGAGCAATTTAAAGAATTCCCCAGACAAGCCATTGGTGCCCGGGATCTTCAAAGGTTTAAGTGCTTTAATAGCCTCCGCCACCTCAGTGGCAGTAATAGGAGCAATCAGGGAGTCCGATTGAGTGGAGGAGATCTGGGGTAACTGCAATGTTTCCCAGAAGGAGCTTTTGCTAAGCTGGTCAACATCGCTATATGAATAAAGATCGCTAAAAAAAGAGTAGAAAGGTTCAGTTATTGCTTTTCCTTCAGACTGCACATTGGAGGTAGAGTCCTTCAGAGCCGTCACATGGTGAGGGCCCTTATTGGATTTAAGTAAATTGGAAAGCATTCTGCTAGGCTTATCCCCATACTGAAAAAAATTATATTTTCCCGCGATAAGGAAGCCATTATCCATATGTGTTAGAGTGTGGTCAAATTGGGTCCTAGCGTCCCTGTACTTCTGTTTGTTAGCTAACGTAGGTGAGGATTTAAAATTTTGAAATGAGGATGTAAATGAAGATTGTGCTGCCCTATATGTGGCATCCTGGTCCCGTCTATATTTCGACATGTATGCTATTATGTCCCCTCGCAGAACAGCTTTAGCAGTCTGCCAAAACAAGGCAGGGTCAGATATATGGTCAGAATTGTTAAGGAAATAAGAGTCCCAGGAAGCCAGCAACATAGATTTAAAGTCTGGAGAAGCCGCCATTTTGGCAGGGAATCTCCAATGGGTATTAGTACCCAAAGTGAATTTACCTTGTAATACAATCGATATAGGGGCATGGTCCGAGATAGTGATAGGGTTAATAGCTGCCTCAATGATCCTGGGGGACAGATCAGCGGATACAAAAAAATAATCAATACGGGAAAAAGAATTATGAGTTGAAGAATAATAAGTATATTCCAATTCCACAGGGTTGTGTAGCTGCCATATATCCACCAGGCCCAGTTGCGTAGATATATAATTCAGATTGATCTTGGGAAGTCGGGTCCTCTGAGAGGAAGTACCCTTCCTATTCAAAACCAAAGAGGACACCAAATTCATATCCCCTCCAACAATAAGAGAGGCATGAGAATAAGGTCGGAGAAGATTCGTTATCTACAAATAAAACGATTTATCATAAACAGCTGGGGCATAGACATTACATAGGGTTAGTCTGGTTCCCTCCAAGGTGACGTCTAAAATAATATATCTACCCAGGGGATCAATAATCTGATGATGGATGTCCATCTCAACCCCCTTACGGATGAGGATTGCAACCCCCCTCGCCTTAGAAGAAAATGAAGAGAACGCTACAACCTATTGTCTAAGCATGGTAAGTTTACCATGCTCAGCAGGGGTAAGGTGCGTTTCCTGAAGCATAGAGACATCCGCTTTTATCTTGTTTAAATAAGTGAGGATACATCTCCATTTGATAGGAGAATTGATACCCCTAACATTCCACGAAATTATATTAAGGTGTGACATCTATACCATCAGTAGGGGAATACAGAGAGACAGTAACGGGCCTCGAAATGGGAGACACTAGGAAATAAGCAAACCGGTGTATCGAAGACATAAATACTTCCCACCCCATCTGGTTAGGCAACTGCAGGGAGGACAGAGAAAAGAAGAAAGCAGAAAAAGTCAGAAAAGAGAAAGGAAAATAGAAACAAGAACAGAGACAAAAACCGTACATGAAAACATCTACAACATTATACATCAATAGAAACGGACAGCTTGGTCCAGCTGCAATGTAAAACTAGAAAAATTAAATAACCAACAGGCAATACCGAGATAATGAGCTTAAACAACTAACATAATGACCCTTACATAAAAAAAAAAAAGAAATAAAGCGGCATCAAACCCATCGTATTAGACGGTAAACCAAACCCACCCCGCAATAAAGAAGAAATGTTAGCAATATCACCCAGCAGAAGAGGAAGGGTGAAATCTCAGTATCAAGTGTTACTCATCACCAGCTCTGGACGGAGAGGATGGCTGTGAAACCGAGGGTGTCCGCATGGGTCCCCCGAGTCCCATTACAAATTCTTTAGCAGAGTCCACTGAAGTGAAATCTTTCGGACCTTGTGGAGTGAATATGCGCAGCCACGCAGGGTAAAGGAAAGCAAATCGGGCACCACCCTTCACCAACTGAGAGCATACCGGAGACATTTCTCTTCTGGCCCTAGAAACTTCCGCGGAATAAACTTGGAAGAGAAACAACCGTTGGCCATCCCATTGAAGCGGACCTTTGCTCCGAGCCGCAGACCATATCATTTCTTTATGTCTAAAGTTCAAGCATTTGAAGATAACCGGGCGGGGCCTAGATTGATTAGAGTCACGTGGCGGACCCAGTCTATGTGCACGCTAAATTTCCAATGAGGAGAGCTCTTCTGGAATACCCAGGAGGTCTGGTAAATCATAGAGGAGAAATTTTAGAAGGTCGGGGCCTTTCAGCGATTCTTTAAGACCCACAATTCTCAGGTTGTAACCCCTCGAACGATTTTCAAGATCGTCTATCTTCATTATCATATGGTGGCGTGAAGATGTTAAGGATGCAACCTGTTCTTTGAGATCTTCAATTTCTTTGAAGTTGACTCCAATCCTATTCTCGTTCACCGATATTTTACGTGACATGGACCCAAGTTCCGATTTCAGGTCCGATACTGCCGTCATAAATTTATCTGCCTGGGCTTGCAGCAGGGGTTCCACGGATTCCTTAATCGCTTTCACTATTTCGAATAGGAAGGAGGTGCGGGAGGGGCCTTTGGAGGCATGGTGGGTAAGGAGTCAACTGCAGTGTCCAGATAATCTGAATTAGATGAAGGTAACGGGGAATCAGGGCCTGGTTCACCACGTTTACTACCACTTCTATATCTTTGAGGTTTCGGTGTAGAAGAACTTAAGAATTTGTCCATAATAATAATTATGAGCTCATGAGGGTCGAGCAGATGAGACGGTATGCCGTTAGTTATAAATGCAGGAGGAACTTTACATCACAGCTGTAGGAGGTGAAAATTCACATAACGCAGATGAACATTGCCAGTTATGGGAAACTGAGAGCAGGTGTGGTCCACCAAGTCGTCAAAAGGAGACAGCTGTGTTCACCAGGTATAGTATTAACACCGCCCGTATATATGGGAGGGTGATCAGCGAGATTTAGAGAGCGTGGTAAACAGTAACGTTAGTGCAGTATTTCAATGACCACGGCAATCCGACCAGCAATATCACCGTGAGGGCACACCAATTGAGGGCAAATTAATAGGTATTGGGATAACCACACTCACCTCCCACACATGTGGTGACGGGGAGGGGGGGTAGGAGATATAATTCACTTTGTGGCAATGGACTGGAGAGAAAGTCACTGGTTTTGAGGATCAGCAGTAAGGGTATTGCCCAGTCCCACTATATTACGTTCCAAGAGATAACCAATGTAGGGTGAGGAAGTGACCAACAAGGATTAAGGAGGGGAAGGGTTCAGTATATCTGTGGAGCCCCTATAGACGATCTTATGCAGGATACCAAGAGTGGCAATGGAGCACCCACCTTCTCACAGTATAACTATAGTGCCTGCTTTCCACCTCATCTCCAGATCCGTCTCTTCTGTCTCCCAGCTCCAGTGTATGATGTATGCAGGGGGGAGAGTGGTACAGGGAAGGTACAGCTGCTCCGGAGGGAGTCCGTGGCAGGCAGAGGCAGAGCTGTGCTGGTGTAGCGCCGGAAGTGCGGTCCCGCGACTTTCTCCGGCTGCGACCGCCGGGTCCCTATCCTCTCTCCACGGGGCACCAGCAACGGTGTAAAGGGGGTCCCAAAGGACACACCACAAGTCCTGAGGTGGTTGAAAAGGGATGAGGGGGCTCCAACAGTTGCAGGCGGCTCCGGAGTCAGCGCGTCCAATGGGGCTTCTCGACGGGTCGGATTTACAAATTTAGCCCACGGCTCCGGTTCCCGGCACAGGCTGCAACCCGCAAAGACCGAATAAACGGTCTCCCGGCTCCGCGGACAGGCGCACAGGCACTCAGGGCCCCAGCGGATGCGGTATGGGCAAGGGGGGATAATTTCTCCAGCTGCAGCTGCTGTTATAATTGTTTAGGAGCAGGAGCCCTGAATTCCTGCATCCAGCTGCCTCTCCAGTCAGGCCACGCCCCCCAGCCCCTAGGGGGTTTAATGAAAATCTCGAATTACATTGCTTTTTATGATTGGTCCATAGGTTTGTTCTGGGAGACACCGATTGATGTAGTAATACAGTATGTAAGATCTTATTTTGTGTAGTAATAGCTTTGTATTCCAGCTTGCTCGTTTTGTAGCATTATATGGTGTACAGGGGTTATCAGTAGGTTAATAGGAATGTTACGACTTTAGCATTTACATACATTGTTTCTGTTTAATTAGGATAACTAAAATAATAATAATAATAATAGAGCATTTTGGAAATTATAATAAGTAATGCATACCATTCACTGTGTATAATACTTTGGGGCAGATTTATTAAGCCTGGTGAAGTGATAAAGTGGAAGGTGATAAAGCACCAGCCACTCAGCTCCTAACTGTCATTTTTCAAACCCAGCCTGTAACATGGAAGTTAGGATCTGATTGGCTGGTCCTTTATCACCTTCCACTTTATCACTTCACCGAGCTTAATAAATCTGCCCCTTTGTGTCTGTTTGCAGGGTTTATATTGTATAGAGTTTATATTTTTTATTGATAACAGCACTAAATTAATGTTTACAATATTCACTGCTCCAACACTTGTTTGGTGTATGTTCCCTGGCAACGGTAACCGGTTGATGACGTCCATGGTGGGCGTTGGTGAGCGGTTCCGATAGCGGGAGTTTCATATGTGGTAAGGGGTATTTAAAGTCAGTATTTGCTGCATGTTTTGTATCTTTTCCTGATGACGAGAAAATAAATCTAGACACGTTGAAAGAAAACAAGTCTCTGTAAAATTTGTTCGAGTGCCGCCTGCCTACCGTAACTGCTATATTGGATCCCGGGCTAAGGTAGACCTAGGAAGGCACCGGCGTTATTCTTAAGGAGTATTGGAGTGCTAACCTTACGCTATATATATATATATATATATATATATATATAAAATATATATATATATATATATATATATATATCCCAGATGGGACTGGCACTCTCCTGTCAGGCGTCAGGGACCTCGGTGCCTTCTGTGAAGTAGATGCAGGATTCCAGAAAGAAACAGCGGCACTCGAGGATTTGGTAAACAATACAAAGTGTATTCAAAAAAAGATTACCAGAAGCCGACGTTTCGGGGCTCACATGCCCCTTTGTCAAGGTGTGTAACAGTGTCTAGTGTGTGTGCTTACCTTATATCCCCGTGGAGTCCGTGAGTGCACAGGTGTGTGGCCGGAGACGCGACGGAGCCACCGTACTTCCGGTCGCGGCTGAGTGACGTCAAAGTGAGTGCGCCCGTTACTATGGCAGCTGGGACGCTAAAGTGCCGTTAGCTGCAGCGGTGACATGACTGGCAACACTGCCAGACTGGTGTGATATAGTGCGAGTGCAAGTTGCTAAGAACAGTGACACTTAGGAGACCTGTTACCTCTGTGGGACTCGATGAGACCCGAGTGTGGGGGCGGGGTGATGCATGGCCTATGGTATAACCCGGTGGATGCTGGACTCCCCGTGGCTGCTGGATGTGTGAGATCCTAGAGCCTGATGGGGGATGCTGACAAATACGTCAGTCTGTATGTCTGGATGGTGGCTGCTGAACGTGCCAGACTGGCACTGAAACTGGTAATGCCCACCCTAGTGAAAGAATTGAAACAATGCCCGCAGCACTGTGGTGTGACTCCATATAAGGGTTTCAACACCATGGAGACGGCTGCGGAAGTGGGCAGTGCAGCCAAATGAATAAAACCTGCATCCACCGTGTCAAGAAGGGTCAAGGGTGCCCCCACCTGGAAAGTAAGTGCTCGTGCTGTGCGGCATGCAGGGAATGAATAGTAATCAAGTGGTGTCGTACGATGAGTGGACAGGTAAACATGCGCTGCAAAGTAGGACAGTTCATCGCTGGGTTATAGAAATATATTCCAGGAGAATTTCTCGTTCAGGCCCCCTGGGCTGATGGTACCCAGTTCAAAGATCCATTTGGATTCGATGTGCAGCAATCTTCGATCTCTGTCTCCTCCTCGAATGCTGCGAGGCACGTGATCGATGATCTGATGTTTTAAGTCGTTCAACGTATGGCCCATCAGCGCAAAGTGTCTGGCCACGGGCTGTTCAGAGGATTTGCCCGCCAGCGCCTGTTTGATTGCGGACCTGTGAAGGGCCATCCTTTCTCTGAAAGTCCTGATAGACTTGCCCACATATACTAGGTGGCACGGGCAGGTGAGTATGTACACTATGTGTGTAGTTGTGCATGTCACCACGTGTCTGATCTGGTAGGTCCTTTCTTTATGGGGATGTTTGAAAACTGACCTGGTGGTCATGTTGTTGCATGTGGTACACTTGGGGCACCGGTAGCAGCCAGGAGCCTTGGTGAAGAAAGTAGAGGGTCGTTGTGCCTCGTTTTGGAACCCCGTGATGTCCGAGTGTACGATGATGTCCCTTATGCTTTTGCCTCTGGTGAAGCATAACATGGGGCGCTTTTCTCTGAACACTGGAAGTTTCGTGTCTGTGGCCACTATGGGCCACAGGGCTCTGGCCGCTCTCTGGATCACTGGGCTTGCTGTGCTGAACTGGTTCAAAAATGGTATAACCGCTTTGTTCTTGTGAGCTGTGGGCGTCAGTAAGGTTTCCCTCGGTATGGCCATGATCTCTTTTTTCTGTACCTGTAATATGTGGTGGTCGTACCCCCTTTGTGGGAATTTGTCAACCATAGCTTCTAGTTCTCGGTCCAGGCTAGAGCGGTCGCTGATGATCCTGGATGCCCTGATCATCTGTGATCTAGGGAGTCCCTCTTTGAGGGGTCTCGGATGATGGCTGTTGGCCCTCAGTAAGACGTTCTTGTCCGTTGGTTTTGAGAACAGACTGGTGGTTAATGTGCCGTCCTTTACAGTTATCCTGACATCTAAGTAGTTCACGGACTCACTGCTGCAGGTATAGGTGTACTTAATTGTGGAGGGTCTGTTGTTGGCTTCCTCTATAAGTTGTTCAAATAGTGCCGAGTCCCCTGTCCAGAGCAAGAACAAGTCGTCTATATATCTGACGAACATCAGGATATGCTGCGCTACAGCTTGGTTGTCGAAGAACACTGCCTGTTCCTCCTGGAACATGAAGACGTTGGCAAATGATGGGGAGACATTGCTCCCCATCGCGCACCCCGTTCTCTGCCGGAAGAATCTGCCGTTGAACATGAAGAAGTTCCTTTTTAAAGTCAGCGAGAGAAGTTGCATAAAAAGCCCAATGTCGAGGGTGTCCATCTTCTCCTTTGTGAGATAATCTTGCATGACTTGCAGACCCTCTTGGTGGGGGATGCTGGTATAAAGACTCTTCACGTCTATCACACACATTAATGTCCCTGGAGGAACCTGCCCGATGTTGTTGATCCGCTCCAGGAAGCTGGTGGTGTCTTTAATATAATTGTGGTGTTTAACGATCAACGGTTGCAGGATCCCATCTAAAAGTGTGGAAATGGGCTGATAGATAGAATCTCTGGCAGCGATTATTGGTCTGCCAGGCGGGGACGTAGCGTTCTTATGAATCTTGGGTACCACAAAAAATCCATCTGTGATAGATTCTACCAGACACGGCACAAATCCACCTTTGATCCTCCGTCAACCAACCCTTCCATACAATCATTCACCAGACTCCTGGATGACTCGGTCATCAAATACACAGCAGCGACACCTGTAATACATCGGAACCTTTCCAAGGCTGAACAATTAGCCCTCAAACAGCTGGGGGCGTACCGAGATGTGATCTTCCGTCCCGCAGACAAGGGAGGGGGATTGGTCATCCTTAACCTCTCCGACTATATTAAAGAAATCGAGGGACAACTGGCAGAGCCCGAGACATATGAGGAATTGTCCCACGATCCAACTCCCGAATACCAGCAGGAACTGGAGCATCTTCTCAATCAGGCCAAGTCCAACGGTCTACTGACAGGAAAGTTGTGTGAGGCACTCAAGCAGGACCACCCACTCGTACCCCTCTTTTTTGTGGTACCCAAGATTCATAAGAACGCTACGTCCCCGCCTGGCAGACCAATAATCGCTGCCAGAGATTCTATCTATCAGCCCATTTCCACACTTTTAGATGGGATCCTGCAACCGTTGATCGTTAAACACCACAATTATATTAAAGACACCACCAGCTTCCTGGAGCGGATCAACAACATCGGGCAGGTTCCTCCAGGGACATTAATGTGTGTGATAGACGTGAAGAGTCTTTATACCAGCATCCCCCACCAAGAGGGTCTGCAAGTCATGCAAGATTATCTCACAAAGGAGAAGATGGACACCCTCGACATTGGGCTTTTTATGCAACTTCTCTCGCTGACTTTAAAAAGGAACTTCTTCATGTTCAACGGCAGATTCTTCCGGCAGAGAACGGGGTGCGCGATGGGGAGCAATGTCTCCCCATCATTTGCCAACGTCTTCATGTTCCAGGAGGAACAGGCAGTGTTCTTCGACAACCAAGCTGTAGCGCAGCATATCCTGATGTTCGTCAGATATATAGACGACTTGTTCTTGCTCTGGACAGGGGACTCGGCACTATTTGAACAACTTATAGAGGAAGCCAACAACAGACCCTCCACAATTAAGTACACCTATACCTGCAGCAGTGAGTCCGTGAACTACTTAGATGTCAGGATAACTGTAAAGGACGGCACATTAACCACCAGTCTGTTCTCAAAACCAACGGACAAGAACGTCTTACTGAGGGCCAACAGCCATCATCCGAGACCCCTCAAAGAGGGACTCCCTAGATCACAGATGATCAGGGCATCCAGGATCATCAGCGACCGCTCTAGCCTGGACCGAGAACTAGAAGCTATGGTTGACAAATTCACACAAAGGGGGTACGACCACCACATATTACAGGTACAGAAAAAAGAGAGCATGGCCATACCGAGGGAAACCTTACTGATGCCCACAGCTCACAAGAACAAAGCGGTTATACCATTTGTGAACCAGTTCAGCACAGCAAGCCCAGTGATCCAGAGAGCGGCCAGAGCCCTGTGGCCCATAGTGGCCACAGACACGAAACTTCCAGTGTTCAGAGAAAAGCGCCCCATGTTATGCTTCACCAGAGGCAAAAGCATAAGGGACATCATCGTACACTCGGACATCACGGGGTTCCAAAACGAGGCACAACGACCCTCTACTTTCTTCACCAAGGCTCCTGGCTGCTACCGGTGCCCCAAGTGTACCACATGCAACAACATGACCACCGGGTCAGTTTTCAAACATCCCCATAAAGAAAGGACCTAACAGATCAGACACGTGGTGACATGCACAACTACACACATAGTGTACATACTCACCTGCCCGTGCCACCTAGTATATGTGGGCAAGTCTATCAGGACTTTCAGAGAAAGGATGGCCCTTCACAGGTCCGCAATCAAACAGGCGCTGGCGGGCAAATCCTCTGAACAGCCCGTGGCCAGACACTTTGCGCTGATGGGCCATACGTTGAACGACTTAAAACATCAGATCATCGATCACGTGCCTCGCAGCATTCGAGGAGGAGACAGAGATCGAAGATTGCTGCACATCGAATCCAAATGGATCTTTGAACTGGGTACCATCAGCCCAGGGGGCCTGAACGAGAAATTCTCCTGGAATATATTTCTATAACCCAGCGATGAACTGTCCTACTTTGCAGCGCATGTTTACCTGTCCACTCATCGTACGACACCACTTGATTACTATTCATTCCCTGCATGCCGCACAGCACGAGCACTTACTTTCCAGGTGGGGGCACCCTTGACCCTTCTTGACACGGTGGATGCAGGTTTTATTCATTTGGCTGCACTGCCCACTTCCGCAGCCGTCTCCATGGTGTTGAAACCCTTATATGGAGTCACACCACAGTGCTGCGGGCATTGTTTCAATTCTTTCACTAGGGTGGGCATTACCAGTTTCAGTGCCAGTCTGGCACGTTCAGCAGCCACCATCCAGACATACAGACTGACGTATTTGTCAGCATCCCCCATCAGGCTCTAGGATCTCACACATCCAGCAGCCACAGGGAGTCCAGCATCCACCGGGTTATACCATAGGCCATGCATCACCCCGCCCCCACACTCGGGTCTCATCGAGTCCCACAGAGGTAACAGGTCTCCTAAGTGTCACTGTTCTTAGCAACTTGCACTCGCACTATATCACACCAGTCTGGCAGTGTTGCCAGTCATGTCACCGCTGCAGCTAACGGCACTTTAGCGTCCCAGTTGCCATAGTAACGGGCGCACTCACTTTGACGTCACTCAGCCGCGACCGGAAGTACGGTGGCTCCGTCGCGTCTCCGGCCACACACCTGTGCACTCACGGACTCCACGGGGATATAAGGTAAGCACACACACTAGACACTGTTACACACCTTGACAAAGGGGCATGTGAGCCCCGAAACGTCGGCTTCTGGTAATCTTTTTTTGAATACACTTTGTATTGTTTACCAAATCCTCGAGTGCCGCTGTTTCTTTCTGGAATCCTATATATATATATATATATCTTGGAAGAGCTGGCACTCACCCTAAATGTACGGCTCCGGTGCCCTCTGGATTGGTAAGTATACGGCAAATGGAAACATGCAGCGGCACTCAGAGACTGATCCCAGTAGGTAAAGTGCAAAAGGTAACTTTAAACCATGAAAACAAAGTGGGGTCACCCCACTTTGTTTTCATGGATTAAAGTTACCTTTTGCACTTTACCTACTGGGATCAGTCTCTGAGTGCCGCTGCATGTATATATATATATATATATATATATATATATATATATAAAAAATATATATATATATATATATATATATATATTAGAGTTAGAGATGAGCGGGTTCGGTTCCCTGAGAACACGGATCCGGGCTTGGGTAGTGAAGTTTGGGGGGGGGGGGGTTTCTTGTGCTGCATCAGTCCAGTCACAGTGGTGGTGTCCTCTGCTGCCATATGTCCAATGCTGCTGTATAAGTCCAGTCCAGTGGTGCTGTGTTGTGCTGCATTGGTTCAGTGGTGGTGTATTGTGCTGCATTGGTCCAGTCACAGTGGTGGTGTCCAAGTCCAATGCTGCCATATCTCCAGTGCAGCTGTATAAGTCAAGTCCATTGCAGTGGTGCTGTGTTGTTCTGCATCAGTACAGTGTAGTGTCTTGTGCTGCATCAGTCCAGTCACAGTGGTGGTGTCCTCTACTGCCATATGTCCAGTGCTGCTGTATAAGTCCAGTCCATTGCAGTGGTGCTGTGTTATCCTGCATCAGTCCAGTGGTGGTGTCTCTGTGCTGCTGTATATGTCCAGTGGTACTGCAGTATATGTCCAGCGGTAAAGGTGTATAATTCCAGCGGTACTAGTGTATAAATCCAGTCTAGTGATCCTGCCATATGTGTTCAGTGATACTGCCATATAAGTCCAGTGGTACTGCTGTATCATTCCAGTGATACTGCCGTATAATTCCAGTGATCCTGCCGTATAAGTGGTACTGCCATATAATTCCAATGGTACTGGCGTATATATCCAGTCCAGTGATATTGCCGTATATGTCCATTGGTATTGCTGTATAATTCCAGTGGTACTGCTGTATAATTCCAGTGTTACTTCCGTATAATTCCAGTGGTACTGGCGTATAATTCCAGCGGTACTGGCGTATAAATCCAGTCCAGTAATACTGCCATATATGTCCAGTGATACTGCCGTATAAGTCCAGTGGTACTGGCGTATAATTCCAGCGGTACTGTCATATAAATCCAGTCCAGTGATACTGCCGTATATGTCCAGTGGTACGCCGTATAAGTCCAGTGGTATTGCTGTATAAATCCAGTGATACTGCCGTATAATTCCAGTGGTACTGCCGTATAAATCCAGTCCAGTGGTGCTGCCATATAAGTTCAGTGGTGCTGTCCTGTGCTGTATATTATTTACTCCAAATAAAGGGGTTATTAATATTTAATACAAATAGTTTTCACAGGGTTTGCCCTGTGTGGTGTAGAGGTACACTCTCCTGTACCTCATAATGTTAAATAACTCCAGAAAAATAATGGAGAACAAAAATTTGGAGGATAAAATAGGGAAAGATCAAGAACCACTTCCTCCTAGTGCTGAAGCTGCTGCCACTAGTCATGATATAGATGATAAAATGCCATCAACGTCGTCTGCCAAGGCCGATGCCCAATGTTATAGTAGAGGGCATGTAAAATCCAAAAAGCCAACGTTCAGTAAAAAGACCCCAAAAAATGAATTAAAATGGTCTGAGGAGAAACGTAAATTGCCAATATGCCATTTACGACACGGAGTGTCAAGTAACGGCTAAGGCCCTGGCCTATGTTCATGACTAGTGGTTCAGCTTCACATGACGATGGAATCCCTCGTACTCCCACTAGAAAAATGAAGAGTTAAGCTGGCAAAAGCACAGCAAAGAACTGTGCATTCTAAGATGGTATCACAAATCCCCAAGGGGAGTGTGTCGACGGTTACAATGTCTTACCTTCCCAACACTGGACAGGAAGAGGTGGCTCCTTCCACCATTTGCACGCCCTCTGCAAGTGCTGAAAGGAGCACCCACAGTCCAGTTTCTGATATTCAAATTGAAGATGTCACTGTTGAAGTACACCAGGATGAGGAAATGGGTGTTGCTGGCGCTAAGAAGGAAGTTGACGAGGAGAATTCTGATGATGATGTGGTTTGTTTAAACCAGGCACCTGTTAGGCGCCGGGGTACGCTCGTCGGTGCGGCCCGGCGCCTAGCAACCAGGGACGCCGTGCGCGTACAGCCGCCGGCTCCCTGGCAACGCTAGACGCCGGGCGCACGGAGCCGCACGGACCCTAGCAACGGGGACGCCACTGGCGGACCGCGTTCCCCGTTGCTGGGTCCATTTAAATTAGTAAGGGCACCTGTTTCCTGGCCGTGCAGCAAGGCAGCTGCACGGCATTCATGCAATCAGCACTGGCAGCAGTTGATTGGAGGGCTTCGGTTTATATGCTCTTGCAGTGCCTCACACAGACGCCGGTATTCCTGCATGCTGTATCTGTTTGCTGAGAGTGTTTCCAGTCCTGCTGTATCCGGTCGTTCCTGTCCTCAGTTGTCCTGCACTCGGAAGTCGTCATCTGTTCCTAGAGTCCTGACTGAGCACCGTTAAACATCCAGTGGTGTTCGTGAGTCGCGGCGTAGCCGTGTGTTGCGGCTTGGCCGCTTTATTACTTATTATTTATTATTTGTGTTTCGGAGCTTTTGCGGAGGATTCCGCTCCCACAGATCCACTCTGGTATCCAGCGGTGCTGGGTAGGAGTAATGGACTAGTGGATTTTGGTTGTCCTTTTATCTGGCGGTTTTTCCGCGCATACTTCAAGTTTGGTTAGTTAGCTTGTTGCCCTTGGCCTGTTGTAGTCAGAGGTCCTCTTGTCATCATCCTGCCTCGGATTTCCCTTTGTCTCTCACTAAGACCGGGGGGCATCGGAGTTGGGCAGACATAATCCGCCTTTCAAACGTGGCTGCCAGGGGCTCAAGAAACCATAGTCTCGCAAGGGATTTCCGATAGCACGGGTGAGACAATAGAGTTAGGGCGCCAGGGGCAACTAGTCTTTCCTGCTCCCGTAACCAGCATTCCCTTCCAGTACTCTGGCCATTGTCATAAGATCTCCTCCGTTCAGGAGTACTGGAATCATAACATTATTACCGGCCAAACCAAAACTTAAAATTAAACAGGGTTTGATTTTTTTCCTTATTCAGTTTTGTAAGAGTTATCGGCCTCATGAATCCCACAGGTTTAGGGCCAAATCCTGGTCAGCTCCTAGTCAGCCAGATTCAAGAACTTACTCAGATGGTTCAGGATCTTTCCCTGCGGGTGAAGTCGCAGGAAGATCTTTTACGAACTTCCCAGAGGGTAGTCCCTGAACCAAAAATGCACTTGCCTGACCGTTTTTCTGGTGATAGGAAGGAGTTTTTTAATTTTAAAGAATCCTGTAAACTTTATTTTCGTTTAAGACCGATCTCCTCAGGTACTGAATCTCAGCGGGTTGGAATCATTATTTCTTTGCTCCAGGGGGATCCTCAGACCTGGGCATTTGGTTTAAAAGCAGAGGATCCGGCATTGTTGTCAGTCGACGCTTTTTTGGGGTCTTTAGGGCTTTTGTATGATGACCCTGATAGAGAGGCATCCGCTGAGAGTCAGTTACGCGCTCTCAGACAGGGTAGAAATCCTGCAGAGGTTTATTGTACAGAGTTTCGCCATTGGTCGAACGACTGTGGCTGGAATGACCCAGCCCTGCGCAGTCAGTTTCGCCTCGGCTTATCTGAGTCTATAAAAGACAGTCTCCTTCAGTATCCCGCTCCTGAGACTCTCGATAAACTCATGGAGCTTTCTATTAAGATTGATCGACGTCTCAGAGAGCGGAGGGCTGAAAAAGGAGCACCAGTCAGGACTACTCCATGTGTATTTTCCATTCCTGAGGACGTAGAGGAGCCCATGCAGATTGGTCTCTCCCGTCTGTCTCCAGAAGAAAGAGCCAGAAGGCAAAACTCTGGTCTTTGTTTGTACTGTGGGGGTAAGGGACATTTTGCCCGTAATTGTCCGAACAAGTCGGGAAACGCCTCGACCAAGTGAATTGTGAGGGGGTTCACTTTGGTCTGCAGCTTATCTCCTCGAATAACTCCCTTTTAGTCCCAGCTAAAGTTTCCTTTGGCAGCCTCAGTTCTTCGGTGTCGGCTTTTGTCGACAGTGGAGCTGCAGGGAACTTTATGGACTTAACTTGGGCCAAGGCCTTAGGTATTCCTCAGTTAGCCTTGGGTAGGTGTATCACCATGCATGGTTTAGATGGGAGTCCCTTGTCCAATGGGGTTATTTCCCTCTGTACACCTCCTGTACTACTTATGGTAGGAGCTCTTCATTCCGAAAAGATCGAGTTCTTCCTTACCCATTGCCCAGCAGTTCCAGTGGTTCTGGGTCACCCTTGGCTGGCCTTTCATAATCCCACCATTGATTGGCAGTCGGGGGAGATTTCACAATGGGGTACCATCTGTAATAAGGAATGTATTACGTTTCCCGTTAGAATAGCTGCTGCCATTCCCGAACTCATTCCCATGGAATACCAGGACTTTGTTGATGTGTTTTCCAAGGGCAATGCGGACATTCTGCCTCCCCATCGGCCTTATGATTGTGCTATTGAGCTAATTCCCGGTGCCACATTGCCAAAGGGAAGGTTATATGCTTTATCCGGGCCAGAAACTGCGGCCATGAATGAGTATGTTAAGGAGAGTCTAGGGAAAGGATTTATCAGGCCATCTAAATCCCCTTTAAGTGCAGGCTTCTTCTTTGTGGAGAAAAAAGATGGATCACTCAGACCTTGCATTGACTTTAGAGCCCTGAATAAGATCTCAGTTAAAAATACTTATCCTCTGCCGCTGATTTCTGTCCTCTTTGATCAGCTGCGTTCGGCTGTGATTTTTTCTAAAATTGACCTAAGGGGAGCATATAACCTCATCCGAATCAAGTCTGGAGATGAGTGGAAGACGGCTTTCAGTACACAGTCGGGTCACTACGAGTATCTGGTGATGCCGTTCGGCTTGTCTAACGCTCCGGCAGTTTTCCAGGATCTCATTAACGATGTGCTCCGTGACTTTCTAGGAAGATTTGTGGTCGTTTACTTAGACGACATCCTGATCTATTCTGACTCAATTGAACAACATGTTACCCAGGTGCGTCAGGTTCTTCAAAAATTACGTGAAAATCATCTATATGCCAAGCTGGAGAAGTGTGAGTTTCATGTCACGGAGGTATCCTTTTTAGGGTACATTATTTCCCCTCGGGGATTCTGCATGGAACCTAAGAAGCTCCAAGCCATCCTTAGTTGGGCGCAACCCATCAACTTAAAAGCAATTCAGCGCTTTTTAGGGTTTGCGAATTATTATAGAAGATTTATTCATTCTTTTTCCGACCTGGTTGCTCCCATGGTGGCACTGACTAAGAAGGGAGCGGATCCTACCAACTGGTCACGTGAAGCTGAGTTATCCTTTCAGGCCTTGAAACAAGCTTTTGTCTCAGCTCCAGTCCTCAGACATCCCAACCCAGAATTGCCCTTCATTGTTGAGGTTGATGCCTCGGAGGTTGGAGTGGGGGCTATCCTATCTCAAAAGGATCCGGAGTCTCTGGAACTACATCCTTGTGCCTTCATGTCCAGGAAATTCTCATCCGCTGAATCCAACTACGATGTTGGTAACCGGGAGTTACTGGCTATTAAATGGGCTTTCGAGGAGTGGAGACATTGGCTTGAGGGAGCAACACATACCATTTCAGTATTGACTGACCACAAAAATCTTCAGTACATCGAATCAGCTAAGCGGCTGAATGCCCGGCAGGCTCGTTGGGCTTTATTTTTTACTCGTTTCAAGTTTATTATCACCTTTAGGCCAGGTTCCAAGAATACAAAGGCGGATGCCCTGTCACGCAGTTTTCTTCCAGTTCATAATAACAGTCCTGTTACTCCCATACTTCCGTCTTCAGTCATTTGGGCAGGCCTCACACAAGATTTATTTACCCAGTTAAAGCAGCTTCAACATCAAGCTCCTGGAAATACTCCTGCTGGTCGTCTTTACGTCCCTGAGTTTTTGAGAGCTACTGTTTTGACTGAATTTCATGATAGCAAAGTTGCCGGGCATCCGGGGATCTCTAAGACTTTGGAATTAGTCTCCCGCTCAGTATGGTGGCCTGGTCTTTCTAAAGACATTAAGGAGTTTGTTTTTTCTTGTCAGGTCTGTGCACAGCATAAGGTTCCCCGTTCCTTGCCTATCGGGCAGCTTATGCCCTTAAATGTTCCTCTCAGGCCATGGTCTCATATTTCCATGGATTTTGTGGTAGACCTCCCTCTGTCAGCCGGATTCCGAGTCATATGGGTGGTAGTGGACCGTTTTAGCAAGATGGCTCATTTCATTGCTCTTCCCCGACTGCCATCTGCCCAGGGATTGGTTGTTTTGTTTCTCCGCCATGTTTTCAGACTTCATGGGTTGCCCACTGATATTGTTTCTGATCGGGGTCCACAATTCATTGCACAATTCTGGAAGTCCTTTTGTGCCTCTTTAAAGATGAAATTGTCTTTAACATCCGGTTACCATCCCCAATCCAACGGGCAGACCGAGCGAGTTAATCAATCATTAAAACAGTATTTGCGTTTGTACTCAGCCAAACTCCAGAATGATTGGTCCGAGTTTCTTCCTTTGGCGGAGTTTGCTTACAATAATTCTTGTCATTCCTCCACTAATGTGTCTCCATTCTTTTCAGTTTTTGGTTTTCACCCCAGAGCTAATTCTTTTTTTCAACATTCTTCTGTTTCCTCGCTAACCTTAACCTCTCATCTCAGAGTCATTTGGAAAAAAGTGCACCTTGCCCTCAGAAAAGCGGCATTTCGAGAGAAGAATTTTTCGGACAGGCTCCGACGTCCTTGCACTTTTAAGGTGGGAGACAGGGTATGGTTGTCGACTCGTAACATTAGACTTCGACAAACCTCAGCTAGATTGGGCCCCAAATTTATTGGACCATTTCATATTATTAAAAAAATCAACCCAGTTGCTTTCCGGTTACGTTTACCAAGAGCTCACCGGATCGGAAATACGTTCCATTGCTCCCTGTTGAAACCATACGTTTCTTCCAGTAGATTTCCTCGGAAGATCTCTCAGGGGAAATCACCAGTAGATGTACAGGGACAACAGGAGTTCTTGGTGGAGAAGGTTCTCGATTCCAAATTGTCCCGGGGTCGGCTTTATTTTCTGGTGCACTGGAGAGGCTATGGTCCAGAGGAAAGGTCTTGGGTCCTGGATAAGGATCTCCATGCCCCGAGGCTCAAGAGGGCATTTTTTCGGGAATTTCCTCGGAAACCTGGCTTTAGGGGTTCCTTGACCCCTCCTCAAGGGGGGGGTACTGTTAGGCGCCGGGGTCCGCTCGTCGGTGCGGCCCGGCGCCTAGCAACCAGGGACGCCGTGCGCGTACAGCCGCCGGCTCCCTGGCAACGCTAGACGCCGGGCGCACGGAGCCGCACGGACCCTAGCAACGGGGACGCCACTGGCGGACCGCGTTCCCCGTTGCTGGGTCCATTTAAATTAGTAAGGGCACCTGTTTCCTGGCCGTGCAGCAAGGCAGCTGCACGGCATTCATGCAATCAGCACTGGCAGCAGTTGATTGGAGGGCTTCGGTTTATATGCTCTTGCAGTGCCTCACACAGACGCCGGTAATAGCTTCCTGCATGCTGTATCTGTTTGCTGAGAGTGTTTCCAGTCCTGCTGTATCCGGTCGTTCCTGTCCTCAGTTGTCCTGCACTCGGAAGTTGTCATCTGTTCCTAGAGTCCTGACTGAGCACCGTTAAACATCCAGTGGTGTTCGTGAGTCGCGGCGTAGCCGTGTGTTGCGGCTTGGCCGCTTTATTACTTATTATTTATTATTTGTGTTTCGGAGCTTTTGCGGAGGATTCCGCTCCCACAGATCCACTCTGGTATCCAGCGGTGCTGGGTAGGAGTAATGGACTATGGATTTTGGTTGTCCTTTTATCTGGCGGTTTTTCCGCTCATACTTCAAGTTTGGTTAGTTAGCTTGTTGCCCTTGGCCTGTTGTAGTCAGAGGTCCTCTTGTCATCATCCTGCCTCGGATTTCCCTTTGTCTCTCACTAAGACCGGGGGGCACCGGAGTTGGGCAGACATAATCCGCCTTTCAAACGTGGCTGCCAGGGGCTCAAGAAACCATAGTCTCGCAAGGGATTTCCGATAGCACGGGTGAGACAATAGAGTTAGGGCGCCAGGGGCAACTAGTCTTTCCTGCTCCCGTAACCAGCATTCCCTTCCAGTACTCTAGCCATTGTCATAAGATCTCCTCCGGTCAGGAGTACTGGAATCATAACAGCACCGGGGGAGAAACCTGTTGTCCGTGGGATGAATAAGCCCATTGTGATGCCTGGGCAAAATACCAAAAAAGCCACCTCTTCGGTGTGGAATTATTTCTCCACAAATACGGACAACAGGTGTCAAGCTGTGTGTTCCCTCTGTCAATCTGTAATAAGAAGGGGTAAGGATGTTAACCACCTAGGAACATCCTCCCTTATACGTCACCTGCTGCGCATTCATCAGAAGTCAGTGTCAAGTTGTGAATCTTTGGGTAGGAGCATAAGCAGTCCACTGACACCTAAATCCCTTCTTCCTCTTGTACCCAAGCTCCTTCAAGCCACACCACCAACTCCCTCAATGTCAACATCCTTCTTAGTCAGGAATATCAGTAGTCCTGCAGGCCATGTAACTGGCAAGACTGAGGAGTCCTCTCCTAACCGGGATTCCTCCGGAGGATCCTTGAGAGGTATGCCTACTGCTGTTGTTGCTGCTGGGAGTCGATCGTCATCCCAGAGGGGAAGTCGGAAGACCACTTGTACTACTTCAAGTAAGCAATTGACTGTCCAACAGTCCTTTGTGAGGAAGATGAAATATGACAGCAGTCATCCTGTTGCAAAGTGTATAACTGAGGCCTTGACAGCTATGTTGGTGTTAGACGTGCATCCAGTATCCGCCATTAGTTCAGTGGGACTTAGAGAATTATTTGAGGTAGTGTGTCCCCGGTACCAAATTCCATCTAGGTTCCACTTCACTAGGCAGGTGATACCGAGAATGTACAGAGACATCATAAAAAGTGTCCTCAGAGTCCTAAAAAATGCAGTTGTACCCACTGTCCACTTGACCATGGACATGTGGACAAGTGGAACAGGGCAAACTAAGGACTATATGACTGACAGCCCACTGGGTAGATGTATTTTCTCCCACAGCAAAAATAAGAGCAGTGGCACTCATTCCTAGGCAGGCTACACTATGTATCACCGCTTTCCATAAGAGGCACACCGCTGACAACCTCCTACGGAAACTGAGGGACATCATCGCACAATGGATTACCCCAATTAGACTCTCGTGGGGATTTGTGATATCGGACAATGCCACCAATATTGTGCGTGCATTACAGCTGGACAAATTCCAGCATGTCCCAAGTTTTGCGCATGCAATTAATTTGGTGGTGCAGATTTTTTTAAAAAATTACAGAGAGTGCAGGAGATGCTGTCGATGGCCCGAAAAATTGCGGGCCACTTTTGACATTCAACCACCACGTGCCGAAGACTGGAGTGCCAGTAAACACTCCTGAACCTGCCCTGCCATCACCTGAAGCAAGAGGTGGTAACACGCTGGAATTCAACACTCTCTATGCTTCAGAGGATGGAGGAGCGGCAAAGGGCCATTCATGCCTGTATATACACCTACGATATAGGCAAAGGAATGCACCTGACTCAAGCACAGTGGGGAATAATTTCCGTCTGGTGCAAGGTTCTCCAACCCTTCAAACTTGCCACACGTGAAGTCAGTTCAGACACTGCCAGCTTGAGTCAGGTCATTCCCCTCATCAGGCTTTTACAGAAGCAGATGGAGAAATTGAAGGAGGAGCTAAGACAGAGCGATTCCACAAAGTATGTGGGACTTGTGGATGGAGCCCATCATTTGCTTTGCCAGGATTCAAGGGCGGACACTCTGTTGAAATCAGAGCTCTACATTTTGGCCAACGTGCTCGATCCTAGGTTTAAAGCCTACGTTGTATCTCTCTTTCTGGCAGACAAAGAGGTTCAAAGTCCTGCTGGTGAGAAAATTGTCAACTCAAGCGGAACGTGATCAACAGCTCCTCCTTCACCTTCTCCCGCAATTGGGGCTGCAAGGAAAAGGGTAAGATTTCCTAGCCCACCCACTGGTGGTGATGCAGGGCAGTCAGGAGTGAGTGATGACATCTGGTCCAGACTGAATGACATGCCAACGATTACTGACATGTCCACGGTCACTGCATATGATTCTGTCACCATTGAAAGAATGGTGGAGGATTACATGAGTGACAGCATCCAAGTAGGCTTGTCAGACAGTCCGTATGTATACTGGCAGGAAAAAGAGGCAATTTGGATGCCCTTGCACAAACTGGCTTAATTTTACCTAAGTCCCCCCCCCCCCCCCTTCCCTCCTGTGTGTACTCCGAAAGAGTGTTTAGTGCAGCCGGTAACCTTGTCAGCGATCGGTGTAGGAGGTTACTTCCATAAAATGTGGAGAAGATGATGTCCATCAAAATTAATTATAAATTCCTCCGGGAAGACTTTTACCAGCAATTGCCTACAGAAAGTACACAGGGACCTGTGATGGTGGATTCCAGTGGGGATGAATTAATACTCTGTGAGGAGGAGGATGAACACACTGAAAGGGGCTAAGAATTGTAGGATGAGGTCAACATCTTGCCTCTGTAGAGCCAGTTTGTGCAAGGAGAGATTGATTGCTTCTTTTTTGGAGTGGGCCCAAACAAACCAGTCATTTCAGCCACAGACATGTGGCAGACCCTGTCACTGAAATGATTAGTTTGTTAAAATGTGCATGTCCTGTTTATACAACATAAGGGTGGGTGGGAGGGCCCAAGGATAATTCCATCTTGCACCTCTTTTTCTTCTTTGCATCATGTGCTGTTTGAGGACTAAGTTTTTAAAGTGCAATCCTGTCTGACACTGCCATAAAGTCCAGTGGTGCTGTCTTGTGCTGCATCAGTCCAGTGGTGGTGTCTTGTGCTGACATAAGTCCAGTGGTGGTGTCCTGTGCTGTATATTATTTACTCCAAATAAAAGGGTTATATACATTACTTATATTATTATCTAAATAATTATTACAGGGTTTGCCTTGTGTGGTGTAGGGGTACTGTCGCCTGTGCTGCATATTATTATAATAGCTCAAAATAAAAGGGTTATTATTATACAAATTAATTTTACAGGCTTTGCTGTGTGTGTGTGTGTGTGTGTGTGTGTGTGTGTGTGTGTGTGTGTGTATATATGCGCTTTAGGGGTACGCTCTCCTGTGCCACCAATAATGTGCGTGGGCAAATTCCTGCACGTCCCATGTTGTTTGTGCCGCACACTTGAGTCACTTAGCTTAGTCATACCTCATTGCACCTCATTGCACCTCTTTTTCTTCTTGCATGATGTGCTGTCTGGGGCCTAGTTTTTTTTAAGTGCCATCCTCTCTGCAACTGCAGTGCCACTCCTAGATAGGCCAGGTGTTTGTGCCACACACTTGTGTCACTTAGCTTAGTCATCCAGCTACCTAATTGCACCTATTTTTCTTCTTTGCATCATGTGCTGTTTGGGGCCCATTTTTTAAATATGCCATCATTTTTGCCACTCCTAGATGGGCCAGGTGTTTGTGCTGCACACTTGTGTTGCTTAGCTTAGTTATCCAGCCACCTTGGTGCAACCTTTTGGCCTAAAAACTATATTGTGAGGTGTGAGGCATTCAGAATAGACTGGAAATGAGTGGAAATGAATGTTATTGAGGTAAATAATACCGTAGGCTCAAAAATACCCCCCAAATTATGTGATTTTAGCTGTTTTTATGTTTCTTTCAAAAATCATTTAGGTCCAAAACCAAAACACGAAAGGGTGGTTTTGGCAAAACCAATCCAGATCCAAAACACGAGCATGGAACCAGAACCAAAATCAAAACCAAAACACAAAACATGAAAAGTGCCCACCGCACATCTCTAATATATATTTGTATATATATATATATATATATATATATATATATATATATGTCTGGGACCACTACACGTCATTATATATATATATATATATATATATATACACACAGTGTATATTTGTTTGGCATTTGCATAAATCAATACGTATTTTCTCATGCTGATTAAAACAAGTCTAAACATGAACATACAGTTATACCAACATATAAATATATGAAAAAAAATTAATGTAAGAACTTTGTATCCATCATATTTAATATCTGCATGATGTGATCACTTCCGCAGTATCACAGAATAATTCTATACAGTACATAGTTTGTGTACTGTGTACACAAATCACTTTCATCCCAAAAATACACAATGTGTATATGAAATTTTTTAAAGTGTCATTATTACTTTTAGTTACAAATCCCTTTTAAATGTACCAATAATATATACTGTATTTACAAGTCATAACCTTAACCATTATCATTCTTAATATAACTGACGACATGTATTAAATATGCAAATAAGTTGTAATCACATGCGACCAAATCACACACAATAAAAATGAGTGATTTGTGACCTGTATTAAGAACTGCCTTCATCCAATTTTTCTGACTCTGACAATCCACCCTTTGACAGTGCACCAAACACTGTTATGCCTTCTTAATTTCCACTTCAGGGTCATAATATAAGTTTTCATTCTTTGTGATTACCCCCATTGTTTTGTTACCACATTTTGACATACTCCTATATTTCTCTAACGTCCTAGAGGATGCTGGGGACTCCGTAAGAACCATGGGGAGAGACGGGCTCCGCAGGAGACATGGGCACTTTAAAAAAAAAAGAATTTAGTTCCTGGTGTGTACTGGCTCCTCCCTCTCTGCCCCTCCTCCAGACCTCAGTTTGATTCTGTGCCCAGAGGAGCTGGGTGCTTTTCAGTGAGCTCTCCTGAGTTTGCTGATAGAAAGTATTTTGTTAGGTTTTTTATTTTCAGGGAGCTCTGCTGGCAACAGACTCCCTGCATCGTGGGACTGAGGGGAGAGAAGCAGCCCTACTCTCTGAAGCTAGGTCCTGCTTCTTAGGCTACTGGACACCATTAGCTCCAGAGGGATTGGTACGCAGGATCTCACCCTCGCCGTCCGTCCCAGTGCCGCGCCGCCGTCCCCCTCGCAGAGCCGGAAGACTGAAGCCGGGTCAGTATGAGAAGCAAGAAGACTTCACAGGTGGCAGAAGACTTCTTGATCTTCACTGGAGGTAACGCACAGCACTGCAGCTGTGCGCCATTGCTCCACACAACTACACATACTCCGGTCACTGTTAGGGTGCAGGGCGCAGGGGGGGCGCCCTAGGCAGCATTTGGGACCTCATTCTGGCAAATAAACACATATATACAGCTGGGCACTGTATATATGTAGGAGCCCCTGCCAAAGAAATAAAATTTAAGCGGGACAGAAGCCCGCCGCCAAGGGGGCGGGGCTTCTCCCTCAGCACTCACCAGCGCCATTTTTTCTCCACAGCACGCTGAGAGGAAGCTCCCCAGGCTCTCCTCTGTTGATACACGGTAGAAGAGGGTTGAAAAGAGAGGGGGGGGGGCCACATAATTAGGCGCAAAAAAGTATATTAACAGCAGCT